>NC_138769.1:479921738-480596738 GCF_965119305.1 Pelophylax lessonae
ACCTTATAGTGTGTATGGCCATACATGATCCAATTTTCTTACAATTTTCTGTCCAATTTTCTTGAAATTTACCTTCAAGTATGTAGTACAAAGGCCTGCCTAATTGGATAAGTGAAAGTGTTGTTTAGCTTTGACATCACATTATGTGGTTTGTGGTTAATCTATCAGAAAATTGTACAACAAAAATTGAACATGTATGGCCCTACACACTATAAGATTTTCAGAAGACTTTTTCCTTCAGATTTACCTTTTCTATGTAGTGCAAGGGCCTGCCAGATTGCATACAAATTGAAAGTGTTTAGGTTTGACCTCATATTATCTGGTTTTGGTAAATCTAAAGGAAAAAGTCTTCAGAAAATCTTAAGCCCCGTACACACGTACTGATCGTCGGCCGAACGATCGGCTGTCTTTTGTCCAGGGCTGTCCTGTCTGTTGAAAACTGCAAAAGACTGCACACGAATTTTGTCGGCCAACAACAGACGACTGCAGAAGTGATGTCATGTGATGGTTAACTTTCCCTGTGTTTTTTCTTTTCTGAGCATGCCCAGTCTTGCAAATCAGCCGATTGTCGGCCGAATTCTGTACTGACTGGCGAACAATCGGCCGTTCTGGTGTTGGCCAACAAAAATTTTAATGCCTGCACGACAGATTCTGTTCGGCCGAAAATGCGCTGTCGGCTGTCGGAAGCATCATACTAACAAGCCTACAATCGGCCGATCGGTCGTCGGCCGAATATTTACGGCCGAAGATCGGTACGTGTGTACGAGGCATTATATTGTGTATGGCCCATTAAGCTGGCCATACATGTTCAACTTTTGTTGTACAATTTTCTGGTAGATCTACCACAAACCACATAATGTGAGGTCAAAGCTAAAAAAAACACATTCACTTGTATCTAATTAGGCAGGCCTTTGTACTACATACTTGAAGGTAAATTTCAAGAAAATTGGACAGAAAATTGTAAGAAAATTGGAACATGTATGGCCAGCCTTAAGCCTCGTACACACGTACCGATTGTCGGCCGTAAATATTCGGCCGACGACCGATCGGCCGATTGTAGGCTTGTTAGTATGATGCTTCCGACAGCCGACATCGCATTTTCGGCCGAACAGAATCTGTCGTGCAGGCATTAAAATTTTTGTTGGCCAACACCAGAACGGACGATTGTTCGCCAGTCAGTACAGAATTCGGCCGACAATCAGCAGATTTGCAAGACTGAGCATGCTCAGAAAAGAAAAAACACACGGAAAGTTAACCATCACATGACATCACTTCTGCAGTCGTCTGTTGTTGGCCGACAAAATTCATGTGCAGTCTTTTGCAGTTTTCAACAGACAGGACAGCCCTGGACAAAAGACGGCCGATCGGTCGGCCGACGATCAGTACGTGTGTACGAGGCATTAGTCTAAATGAAAAAGCCACTTTGTGCTCATGCTGAGATTATTGAAAGCATTTCTTATGTGTGTTGACTTGTAAGAAACTTGGATCATGGATGGCCAGCCAAACACTCATTCATTAGTGAACTGGTGATTTTGGTTTAGGAACCAACAGACCCAATTAATTACTTTGCTGGGCGTTTCCTATACTGGGTGGGTGTAGTTTAACCAAGGTTATATAAAGGGATGTATGAGATCATATCATTTGGCCTGTGGAAGGGCCACAGGTCTTTATGTCCGAATTTGCTTTTGGGGTGGGGGTTTGCGGGCATGCCTAAAGATCCATATTGCAGTAAGTGTATTCTGTTGGATGAATACTTTTCATGCTCTAACTGTTTGGTATAGTTTTTGCAAAGTGTGTCTTTATGTACTCTATACATGTTTTTTTTTTATTTTCATGCCTCTGTGTAGCTGTATGTTCTACTGATTTGATGGTATTTAAATGAAAAGGCAGGCTCATGCAAACAATTAACATAAAAGTATGTTGGGTATGTTTTATGCTTAATACTAAGGTGTCTACAACTTATTTTGCTTGACTTTTGGATATTGTAAGCTCTATCTATCCATCATATGTTGTATCTTTGCACTGTAATTTGAATAAAAATTACTTGATTTGGGGGTTTTGGGGGGGGGGGGACATTTCACATTTCACATTTCACATGCTTGAGTGATTACTGATGTTTTATACATGTTCAATAAAGCTTATTCATTTGTACACAGCTCCTGGTTTTTTGTTTTCTTTTCTTCATATTTGTCTAGATGTAATTCAGATATCTTTTGTGTCTGTTGACTGTAATCCATTTCTTGTATTTTTTGTGTGTGTGTGTGCAATGGCAGTACAGTATGAACTTGGGTAGGGTTTCTCCATTTACTCCAGCGAAGTGTGTGTGTGTGTGTGTGTGTGTGTGTGTGTGTGTGTGGGGGGTGGTGTGTGTGTGGGGGGTGGTGTGTGTGTGGGGGGTGGTGTGTGTGTGGGGGGTGGTGTGTGTGTGGGGGGTGGTGTGTGTGTGGGGGGTGGTGTGTGTGTGTGTGTGGGGGGTGGTGTGTGTGTGTGTGTGTGTGTGGGGGGTGGTGTGTGTGTGTGTGTGTGTGTGGGGGGTGGTGTGTGTGTGTGTGTGTGTGTGTGTGTGTGGTGTGTGTGTGTGTGTGTGTGTGTGTGTGGTGGTGTGTGTGTGTGTGGGGGGTGGTGTGTGTGTGTGTGGGGGGTGGTGTGTGTGTGTGTGGGGGGTGGTGTGTGTGTGTGTGTGGGGGGTGGTGTGTGTGTGTGTGTGTGGGGGGTGGTGTGTGTGTGTGTGTGTGTGTGGGGGGTGGTGTGTGTGTGTGTGTGTGTGGGGGGTGGTGTGTGTGTGTGTGTGTGTGTGGGGGGTGGTGTGTGTGTGTGTGTGTGTGTGGGGGGTGGTGTGTGTGTGTGTGTGTGTGGGGGGTGGTGTGTGTGTGTGGGGTGGTGTGTGTGTGTGGGGTGGTGTGTGTGTGGGGGGTGGTGTGTGTGTGGGGGGTGGTGTGTGTGTGGGGGGTGGTGTGTGTGTGGGGGGTGGTGTGTGTGGGGTGGTGTGTGTGTGTGTGTGGGGTGTGGGGGGTGGTGTGTGTGTGGGGGGTGTGGTGTGTGTGGGGTGGTGTGTGTGGGGGGGGGGTTGTGTGTGGGCTAAATTGTAAGAAAAAATTAAAGTGTTTATGTATATATTTAGCTAAAAATATATAAATTAAGGAATAATACAAAATTTCCATTCAGTCGCTGTGGATGAATGTAACCAAAACATTTAATAAAAAAATCACTAAAAATGATTACTAAATAAAAGATTGCTACAGCGCTCACTCACCTTTTTAGTTGGCTTAGGTCAGTGATGAACCTTGGCAACACAGGTGTTTTGTAACATTTCCCATGATGCTCACCTACACTGCAGAGTACATGAGCATTTTGGGAAATGTAGGGCAAAAACATCTTGGGGGGGGTTAAGGGTTACCATCACTGGCCTAGGTAAAACATTTCCAATACATTTTAGTTGTCTGTGTGCACCATTTTTAAAATAAAGCAAAATCTCTTTACAATAAATTGCAAATGGCACATTGGCGTTCGCCCTGGACCAGAAATGACACCAAATTGGCTTGCACACATTCCAGCAAGTGGTCACAATCAACTGGCTAATCATGGTGAGGGCCACTTTCAGCTGTGAAGAAATGGCATTCATATGCAAAGTAAGTGTGTGTGTGTGTGGGGGGGGGGGGTCTGTGCTTGTAATCAGAGCATTGATTACCAGTGCAGACCCTTGGGGGATGCCACTAGAGCCACCAGGGATGCCCACCCATGCCACCATTGATGCCAATCAGTGCTCAGGGAACCTGTTAGTGCCCTCCTCATCAGTGCTGCCCATCATTACCATCTTTCAGTGCTGCCCACCAGTGCCAATCAATGCCCATCAATGTTGCATATCAGTGCCACCTATCTATCAGTGCTGCATATTAGTGTCTCATCAGTGCCTGCCAGCGCAGCCTCATCAATGCTCGTCAGTGCAACAAAAAACATATTGATTTACCAAATTTTATTACATAAACAAAAACACATTATTTTAGGGGTCAAACATTTAGGTCTTCTTTTTGCCAATAGAAAAAAAACCTTGCAGTGATCAAATACCACCAAAAGAAAGCACTATTTTTTATGAAAATACTGTCATACATTTGTGTTAGGTACAGGGTTGCATGACCGCACAATTGTCATTCAAAATGCAACAGTATAAAAAGCTGAAAATTGGCCTGGGCAGGAAGGGGTGTAACTGCCCTGTAAGGAAGTGGTTAACTATTGAAACATGGGAATAAATATTCCAGGGGTAATCATGCTCAGCTCAATGGTTTAGTGGTTAGTGTTCCTGGCTATAAACACTGAGAGCATGAGTTCAAATCCCAAGTGTGCCATCACCTTCTTAAATTTTAGACAGCTATAAATAAATACTGAAACTTGGCAAATGCATAATTGCACCCTGCACATATGCATGTTTGTTTCTTGAATATACAAGGCCATTGACATGCAATTTTAGGTGATGTAGCCAATGTATTACTATGTGGCCAAAAAAAAATTATGGCACACAGGGTGTTATCATGGTTGGGCCTTGAACTCATGACCTAGCAATCTTTAGCTGTGAGCTTAGCCCACTACACCAAAGTGCTGAATACAATCAGATATGCCTGAAAGTTTCAGATGAATAAAGAATGAAGACTGCTAATTAGACAGCTGTGTAGTCTGCTATTAGAAAATCTAAAGGTTAAAACACATAAGATACATAACTATACCTTAAAATTAAAATAAACCATAATAAATGACATTGCTGTGTAATAGTGATTCAGAATAGACAAATTTCCTTTTATGAAAAACACAAAGGGAATTTGGCTAACTCCAAACTCAAATTCAGCCTAAGTTAACTCCAAACCCGAATTCAGTCTAAGTTAACTCCAACTCCGAATTCATTAAAGCATCTAGTTGATGGTTTAACTCCAGCCACTTACCTAATTAGGATGCAATGAGTTTAGGCTGGAGTTATTTCTGGAGAAGTGAGCAGCTCTACTCCAAACTTATACTGAATTAGGCCCAGAGTAACAATCCTGCAAACCACCTAATATAACACAAGAGGAGCTCCCAATTCACAAGCATTGTCCACATTTGAGAACGAAAACTATATACAAAATTGTTTAAAAAAACAATATACTAAATAGCATAAAACATTCCTACTTGTAGATCACAATTACTGTGCATCAAATATGACTAATGCAGCAACAATTATAGATATTTTTACAGGTGCGGCTCAAATGAATAATAGGATAGTGTATCTGATTGCTTTTTCTAAAAAAAACTATTAATAGAAATAATATTATATTTCCTATAAATCAACTACCATACTTTTAAAATAGATCCACATCCCACTGATGACTGAGACCATTAGACCCTTTCGTACCCAGTCTGTGTATATACTTAACATTCCAGAAGTTTATGATGTAGTTTGCCACATCAGGGTTACTGCTATAGAAATAGTGTTTCCCAATTCTTCCTCTAGGAATAGTAGAACCCACATTGGCTGCACTCAATTAGATAAACTACAAGCCATGTGTTTTCATTTATAACATTCTTAATTGGATTAATTTCTTATTCTGTAAAGAAAGATTTTACAAATGGGGTTTTTCTATAGACCCTGCAATACCTCACATTTATATGAACCAAACACGCACAGACATTGTATGGATTCTATATATATATATTTTAATATATTAATTGAAATTTTTAACAAATACAAAGTGTAAGAAACATCTTATATATTGTGGTGAATATAACATAGGAGTCTCAAAATAAAGTCATACTATGCGATACAGAGAAAAAAAACAACATATCAGTAGTTCCCTCGCGGGGAAAGCTGGGGGGAGAAAACCACGTGAACCATAAGTGGTTGGGGTCTGGATGACTATACATCTTTCCAGTCCACATCTGTTTAGGCTAACTTGAAAGTACCTAATGTGCTACTTAGATTGGCCTTGCAGTACCACTCTGAGTATCGAAAGGGGGTGATTAAAGAGGAAATTTAAGAAAGTGTGAATACATACTCCATGTATGCTCTCTATCTGGCAAAGAAGGGCTCGGAGGAGTCACTTTCTTGAAGGACGGTGTCAAGTTTCCATGTATAGGAGAATTGTGAGGTCCTTTTTGACCATAGACAGGATTGGTGGGTTGTTTTCCGTCCATGACCTCATGATGGCCTTGCGTGCTGGCATCAAGCATATGTGGGACCAGTGTTTAAGAGGACTTCCCCGCTTATGTGCAAAGTCAGATTTTGGCGACAAGTAGCTGAAAATTAAAGTTAGAGGGTCCTTCTGCAGTGTCTCCCCAGTGACGGCAGTTATGAATGAAAGAATTTTGTCCCAAAAAAAAGTGAAATCGGGGGCACTGCCAAAGGCAATGAAACAGTGATGGTTTTTGTTGATTACAATGAGGGCATTTGAGGTATAGGGAGTGTGCGGGGTCTGAGCTGAAAAAAGGAAAGAACGCTCTATGCACCAGTTTGAATTGTGTTTCTCTACAGTTTTAGTTTACCAGTAACTTTCTTATAGTATGAAGGCCAGTTAGCAGTTTTTCACCAAGGTCGGCTTCTGGAATGTCTTTGCTCCACTTAGATTGGGTCAGATGTCTACTGTTGTTACTTTCGAGAAGAGATAGGTTGCTACATATAGCAGAGATAGAATAGATTTTTTTTAAATATCAGTTGGTTTATGAAGGATTCCTTAAATCTGGCTTGTCTGTCAGAGCAGGCAGAATGTACATAGGTGATGGCCTGGTTATAGCACAGCATGTGTGAGTCTGGTAAGCAAAACTTTGCGGCCAAGACCGGGGAAATGTTTGGCTTTAGAGGTGCCTAAATCAAATAGTGAGGCCATGTAGTGAAGGCCTTTGGACCGCCATAGTTCAAATGCTTTGTATGTGGAGCTTTGTGGGAACATGGGGTTTCCTTGTATTGGCAGATATTTGGAGACTAGGGGCGATATCTTCCGTAATTTCCTGACTTCCCTCCAGGTAATTACGGCATCCCTTATTAGAACATTTTACTGCAATGATGTAGGTAAGTTGCGTCATGCACAATGCAGAAGTCCCGTAAGGTTATGTGGAAGAACAAAATACGTTTCTAGAGTGTAGTTAGAATATCGAGAGGATTATGTCAGCCAGTCGAGGCAATATCTGAGAAGGCAGGCTAGGTTGTACAAACGAACGTTAGGTAGACCCATGCCCCCCTCGCTGTTCGGGAGATACAGCTTTTTCATAGCAATGTGGGGTCCATATGAAGGTTTGGAAGGCTCTATTCAAGGTTTGCACATCTTTATGTTGCAGAAGCAGGGGTAGGGTTTGTAGTGCATAAAGTAGGCGAGGAAAGCTCACCATTTTAATTAAATGGCATCTCCCAAAGAGCGAGAGAGGAAGTGTCATCCAGACCTCCAGCTCCCTAATAATTCTTGGAAAGTTAAGGCTATAAAGAGATGAGGGATCCCTGCTTATTTGTATGCCAAGATATGTGATATGATGTGTAGCCTGAGAGAATCCAGAGGATAATATGATATCCTGTGGCGTATGTGGAGTAAGTGACAAAATCTCACTCTTATCGTAGTTGATCTTAAGACCTGAGCACCTGCAGAATAATTCTAAATTTGACTTTAAAACTTGAAGATCTATTCTGAGATTGGACATGAACAGTAGCATGTCATCGGCGAACAGCGCCGCCTTGAGTACCTGTTGGCCTATTCTTATACCGTGGATGTAGGACACGTCCGAGATAAATTTGGAAAAAGGTTCATTGGCTAGGTTGAACAGGAGGGGGGGCAGGGGACAGCCCTGGCGTGTGCCTTTGTGAAGGTGAATTGGAGCTATGAGGAAGTTTTGAGCAAGTATTCTGGCCGAAGAATCAGAATACATTCTCTTCAGGACATCCACAAAGCGCCTGCCAAATCTCAGGTTATCAAGCAAAAGGAATTACCATGAAAAGCTGACGTTGTCGAAAGCTTTTTCAGCATTCAATGATACAATCGCAAAGTCTTCATGGGGATGAGGTTTGGCATGTTCTAAGGCTAAGAGGACCTTGCGGATGTTGGAGGTCGCCGATCTGTCTTTGATAAAACCAGATTGTGTAGGGTGGATCAGGGAAGGCAGAATCGTAGCAAGTCTTTCAGCTATAATTTTAGAAAGTCTTTTCGCATCAATGTTCAGCAAAGATATAGGAGGGTAAGAGCCCTGGAGAGAGGGGTCCTTGCCTTTTTTGCCAAGAGTTTAATAAACGCCTGGGACCCCGTGGGTAGATAAGGGCCCCCCTCCCACATAACATTGTATACTGAGACCAAAGTTGTTAGAATAAATTTGGCGGTCGCCTTGTAGAACTCCGGTGTGTAACCATTAGGGCCTGGTGCCTTGTAATTGACCCCATTTCTCCTGATGAGATCTCGACAACTATCAAATTCCTCACCATTTAACTACGTCAGGTCTGACGTGGTAATCTTGGGAAGGGGTAAATCATGTAGGAAATCATTGGCCGCTGTCGTGTCAATTGGAATATCAGAATATAAAGAGGAGTAGTATTGTGTCAGGATAGAGGAAATTTTAGATGGGTCAGTAACGCACTGTCCGGATTCGTCTTGCAAAGTAGTGATATGTGTTTGTTTATGTACACCTTTGGTGAGCCTGGCCAGAAGTTTTCCGGGTTTGTTTCCAAACTTGTGGAACCGGAGGATCGAATAGGATTTTTTATCGCTTCCTGTTGTTCTGCCCAGTGATCAAAATTGCGCTTGGCTTCCTTTCAAGCTCGTCTCGATTCTGCAGTAGCCTGTGTGGTCAAGCCAGCTTGGGCTGTGCGTAGCCTCTCGCTGGCCTGTAAATAATGAGTGAGAGAGGATTTTTTAAAGGTGTTTGCATAGCATATGATTCTGCCTCTGATAAAGGTTTTGGCTGCTTCCCAAAACAGTTGCGGCCCGAGAGTACGAGTAACGGTGTGGTAGTCGCGGGGTACAATTGCCGAAGGGAGGCAAGCATGTGTAATGTGTTCTTTGGGTAGTAAAGTGATGCAGGGTAAAGGAAATAACTTAACACTCTACAATGCAATAGTATACAGTATGGTAGTCAAAAAGAACCAAGAAAATATGAAAACAGTAACAACAAACAATATACGGTCAAACAGGGGCTTCTCTTTTTTCCACAGGAGAAAAAAATGTGGAAGCAATCCCGTAGAGCCACCCCTATGCCGGATAGGTGGGTATGTGCTGGAAGTTATGATAGATGTAACTTGCAAAAGATGGTGAATGAGACGGGTAGTCAGCGGCCCTAGAAAGGCCAAACTGGTAGTTGTGTGGATTCTCATGGTGGTTGTGTGTACCAATTTGAAACCTGGGCCACCACTGTGATGACCGGAAGTGATGTTCAGAAAGTGATGTCACAAGACTGACGGAAATGGCCGAGGATGAAGATACCACCCAGAACACTTAGAGAGGCTTGGAGCACAAACAAAGCTTGAATGCTACCATTGTCATGACGATGCATTTCGTACATGTGCACTTTATCAAGTCTATGAGAAGAGGTGGTGAAATGTAATTATAATTGTTTACAAATATAAAGTGGCGCTATGCTTCAAAAACTAAAAGAATAATGAAACTATATAAAGATTTGTATTTATAAGAAAAGTAAAAAGGAGGGGGTCAGACAATGGGTGGGATTAGATCATTAAGGGCAACTACTGCTTACAAACTAAATCTTACCTCGACTACCAGCAGTCTTTTATTTTACAAGATAAAAAGTAATCATAAAACCAGGTTCCAGTAATAGGGTTAAAAATGGTCATTCACTACTCTGTGTAACGCTCCTGCGTTTTTGTAACAAGGTGGATTTGCAGCTGCAGAAATCTCCACTCAGCAGTCATGTAGAGATGTGTTGAAATACCAATTCCAACTCCCAAGACTCATCACTGTGGCCTGCCTGATTCAGCATACAAATATACACACTCAATAAGATGTTCCTGGAGTGATAGATGTATATAGCAGTATAGTGGTGATGTGCTGAAGGGACAGGTATGAACAGTGACAGTAGATGGCAAGCACTCGAGAGAAATGTTCAGGAGAGTATAGATGGTAACAGGTAGGATGCAGATAGGTTTAGCAATCATGTATGGTAGTAGGTGGTAGGATAGCAGATGACATACAGGAGAGACTAACCCAGTGCAAGGATAGATGTTAGTAGGCTCAAGAGCTAGCAATCTAAATAACAGTGCAGATGATAGGTTTAGTATTGCATAGAGAGTGACAGTCTTTAGTGAGCAATAGATATAGCGTAAGTAGGTTTTATGGAGGTTTCCCCTGTGGGGTACTTATCACTAGAGAGTAGGTTAGTAGCGGGGTCCGGTAATGAGGAGTGATCCGGTAGTGAGATACAGGGATCAGGAGCGAGGTTCCGGTCTGTTCAAGGCAAAGGAAAGCAACTGGAGGTTCAGACAGCGAGACACACTAGCAAGCATGTGGACAGCCAAGCAGGTTGAACGAACGATGTGAGTGAGACCGCCGGCGGTTGAAATAGCCGCTCTGCGGCGCTCAGCAGTGACCTCATCGCTCTTAAAGGTATATGCGTACCACCTAAAGGGAAAGGTGGGACGCATTGAAAAGAAAGTAGTAAATAAGGGTACTAGAGGTACCAGAATCTTACACTCTGCCTCTTCCCTGTGAGTAACCGTTACCCCAGTGTCTACCTGCCTTGTCTTTTCCTGGTTTAAATTCCCCAAATACTCTGTGGCTATGTGGATCGTGGGGTGTCGCTGCCGCCCCTCCCTTACCTGTTTGGCGACTCACCTTCTTCAGCGGTGTCCCCTACCGGTTCGCTCCCATGGAAACTACGCCTAACTACCCCTCTGCCAATCTATGCGCTGCCTTTGGACTCTTGGGGACAGTAGGAATCTCTGAGCAAACCTCTCCCCTCTCCTACCTGCTCGCTTTACCTGTGTATGCAGTCCCGCAGCCATCCCCCCCAGGAACTAGTTCCATCTACTGACGCTTCCATCTGTGGAGACCTCCCCTAGCCGCTGATATGACCAGGAATTGCTGCGGACTACCCTCCCTGCCTCCTCCTCGGACCCCCCCTCCCTTTGAACTTGGCTTCTGGATGCCTCTCTGCCCACCATTTTTGTTGGACATCTCCCATCCATCCCTACCCCCGGATGAGCCAAGATCTTCTCCTGCCAAAGTCCTTCAGGTTTCAGCAGGGTATTAATGTTCTTGCTTTCGCCTACCGAATTGCCTTTCAGTAGCTCTCATAACCCTGTTTAGCTTGTGTTCACTCTTTGACATGCACGGGGGGCGCGAGCTGTGTTTTGTTTTCTCTTATGGCTGGCTCCTCTTCGTATATGCTTTCTACTTAGTCTTCTTTTGGCATGGGCGATGGTTATATATATATTACAGGTTGGGCAAGTCTTAGATGGGTGCGGGGTGGGGGGGCGGGGAGGGGATTGGGTGATGCTGGAGGGGGGTTTTTCCTGTACTGCCTCTGTTCTGCATGGCGGAATGCCTTGCCGCTCTGTGCTCCTGTCATCCCTCAGGGGGCTGCGGTCTACCCGTCGCTCAGTGGATGCCTGTGCGCAGACTGGCCATATACTCGTGTGCCTTTATTGTTATTATTGTTATGCCTTTAGAGACCTTTGAGAGACCGGGTAGCAAGGGGATAATAATAATGATCATAGTTCTTGATTTTTATGTTTATGGTTCTCTATGTTGACGCTCTGGTTCCCCCCCTGGTTGACCTAGTTCATCTGTCATGCTTTTATGTCTTTCCCATGTGACACTGGGCTTTAACGGGTCCTCCCCCTTCTCTCGTTGTCTGCTGCTGTGGGCACTGATTTCCATTTCTTCCTTGGGCTGCACAGCTTTATGCCCGACCGGTTGATTGGACACCCCGAGTACATTTCCCTACACTCCCCCCCCCCCCTTAGTGCTCCCCTACTAATTGCCTAGTCAACACAGGCCACGTCTCTGACCTGTCCCTGTCTATCTTTCCACCAATACGGTAATGCTCGTTGTTTCACTATCCCGTCCGAGCTTCTCCACGACCCCTCACAATGCTTCTCCATCCCTCCTCTCCATCTGGCCCCCTTGTGAGTGCTAATACGGCATTGTGCCCTCTTCTCTGCCCTGGTACTCCTACACTTACTGCCGTCCACTCGTCCCTCTTCTATAGTGGTATATGCCCATGCCTTTACACTCCCCTTGCACGCTTACTCCCCATGTGAACCCACCTTCCTCAGGCTTCCCTTTATGACTCCAATGGCCCATCAGGTGCCTGGTGCTGACCCCCATTTTTGGACACTCTTCCTTACACACTCACCAATGGCCGAGGATTTCTACCTCTCCCGACCTTGTTCCGACTTCTTCCCCCCACCTTATCCCCTTGCTGGGTACTGTAGCTGGTCTACAAACACCCTCTGACTTTGATCCCCAATCTCCTCCCCCACACGGGTCCCCTTCACTCTTCTTGGACACCTTTCCCGGATTCCCTATCTCCTGCTCTCCTTCTATTCTACTTCTTCTTCTTCTACTTCCCCCCTTCCCCCCCTTTTTTTTTTTGTTGTGTGTGTGGGTGTGCAAGTTCTCACCCGATTTTAATATGCCACGTATCCCTCCGCTCAACCCGAAAATAGTCTCCCTAAATGTTAAAGGCCTAAACACCCCACAGAAGAGATCTAAGGTTCTGATGCATATGCATATGCGTAGGCTCAGGGCGGATGTGGTTTTCCTTCAGGAGACCCACTTCCGCTCTGATGCCATACCCCGCTGTAACAACAAATACTACCCTACTGTGTTCCACGCTACCTCAGCGGATTCTAAGACTAAGGGGGTTTCGATTTTGATTGCCAAATCTGTTCCTCTGACCATCTTGGACTACCTGGCGGATCCTCAGGGCCACTACCTCTTCTTGACTGGCTCTCTTCATAACAAGCCTCTCACCATAGCGAACGTCTACAGCCCTAACTCCTCGCAAGTACCCTTTTTCAGAGCTGTGGTTGCTGAACTGATTCCCTTTCAAAAAGGCACTCTCATTTTTGGTGGTGAATTCAGGGTCCCTTTGGACCCCCTGCTGGATACCTCCTCAGGCATATATTGCCTTCCCTACAAGGCGCTGAAACAAATTAGGTTGATCCTCCAGGAAGTGTTTCTGCATGATTCTTGGCGCACCATGCACGCGCGGGATAAGGACTTTACCTTCTTCTCCCCGCTCCACCGTAAATATTGCAGGATAGACTATCTCTTTCTATCCCAAAAAGACCTGATATACCTTTCTGAAGCCACGATCGAACCTTCCATTCTCTCTGACCATAACCTGATCATCCTTACCACTCACTGCCCCCAGGGACAGGGTTTGGAGATTGGATGCCTCCCTGCTGACGGACCCTGTACGTCTTTTCTGAAATTTGTTCCACCCTTGTAGACTACTTTCGCTTCAACTCTACCCCTGACACATTCTTGGTGACTCAATGGGCTGCACATAAGTGTGTTGTCAGAGGAAAGTTCCTGGCACTATCCTCTGCTCTACGTAAGCAGAGGGAGGCGACCATCTCTAAGTATTTGACTCAAATCTCTGCCCTGGTGAGGGCACATAAGAAAACGCTGGCTCAAGCCACGCTCACCACCCTCACGGAGATTCGAGAGAAACTCCAGCTGGATTTGGATAGAAGAACACGCAGAAGCTTCTTACTAGCCCAGAAGCTCTTTTACGAGCACGGCAACAAAAGTGGCCGTCTTCTTGCGAGGGCCTTACATGCCGGAAAGTCAAAAGCGTCGTTCATCACCTCCGCTCTGCTTCGGGATCGCGAGGGACAAACAGAGATATTGCCAGCGAGTTTGAGCGATATTATCGCCAGCTCTATGACTTACCACAAAGGGATTCTTTCCCTTCTGCCTCTGAAGTCGAAGGCCCGCGCTATTGACGACTTCCTTGCAGAAAACCTGACTCAGGCTGTATCACTGGATTATAAAGCCACCCTTGATGCTCCCATTAACATCCTTGAGTGGACAGCGGCGCTCATACCGAACAAGAGTCCCGGTCCTGATGGACTATCTGCCGTCTACTATAAGTCCTTTGCTAAAATTCTGTCTTCCCCGTTTTTAGCGGCATTTAACTCTCTCTCCTCGGAGAATCCCTTATCCCCATGCATGCTCGGGGCACATATAGTTGTCATACCGTAAGAGGGCAAAGACCCATCCTCCCCGTCCAACTACAGACCAATCTCTTTATTGAATGTGGACGTGAAGCTCTTTGCAAAAATTATGGCGAATAGGCTGCTTCCGCTCCTCTCTAAAGGGATTCACCCCGACCAAGTAGGCTTTATCCCTGGACGTGAGGCCAGGGATAACACCATCAAAGCCATAAACCTCCATCATGTCCTTTCAGTGACCAAGCAGAGGGGGTTCCTTCTTTCCCTGGATGCGAAGAAGGCATTCGATAGGGTCTCGTGGAATTACATGGAAGCTGCTCTACGTGCTTGGGGCTTGGGCCCGCGCAAAATGTGCTTCCTTATGTCCCTATATGCGAACCCGAGTGCCCGTGTCAGGGTTAACGACACCCTATCGAATGCTTTCCCCATCCATAACGGTACTAGACAGGGATGTCCCCTGTCCCCTCTGCTCTTCGTACTCACTTTGGAACCCTTTCTGAATAGCATCAGGGATAATGCGACCATCCATGGTGTTAAGTTCGCCGGCAAGGAATATAAGGTGGCCGCTTATGCGGACGACCTCCTGCTATTTCTGACGGACCCCGTCACCACCCTTCTCTCGGTTCTGCAGGAGATTAACTTCTCCAAATCCTTCGCCCTTAACGCTTTCCTGTCTTCTCACAAAGTTCAGCACTGCATGGCTAACTTTCGCTTCGCTTGGAAGCAGGACTCCCTGACATATTTAGGCATACAGATCCCGACCAATCTTCAACACCTATTTCGCCGCAACTTTCCTCCACTTCTTACCAAAATCAAAACAGATCTCCTTGCATGGACGCGCCTGCCCCTGTCCTGGTTTGGTAGAGCTGCATTCTTAAAGATTAATCTTCTGCCGAGACTGCTATACGTTCTCCAAACGATTCTGGCTGCAATCCCGCGGTCCTTCTTTCGTGATTACAAACATCTGGCATCCGCATACCTTTGGAACGATAAACAACCCTGCATTCATTATGACCTTCTTTCCTTGCCCAAAAACAAGGGGGGCATAGGTCTCCTGGACATTCGAAATTATCATATAGCGTGTCACCTTATGAGGATTGTCGACTGGAATGTTCACAAGCCTTATAAGGATTGGGTGTCCATTGAGGGTGGTTTTACCACGCTCGGCTTACACACAACGCTGTGGCTTCACACTACTCATATCCCGCACACTCTCTGGATACACCCGCTGATTGGCCCGACTCTCAGTACTTTTCACACAACTTGCAAAACACGAGCGATTTCGGCGCTCCTGGGTCCGATGACCCCGCTTAAACTTAACCCTGACTTTCCCCCTGGTATGAACCGTCAATATCTACTCAACCATTGGCCCCACGATCAATTGCGTGTCTATCATGTCTGTGATGGGACCGAGATATTTTCTGCCTCCTCCCTGGCAGAGAAGATGAAGAGACCACCCATACCACCTTGGTCCTTTCTTCTTCTCAGCCAATATGTTAAAACCTTTATCCGTAAGTTTCCCTGCAAGGACCCCCCCACAACGTTTGATGGGCTTTGTCAGCAGGAGGGCCCCCTTCATAAGCTCATCTCGATCACACATGCTCTTTTGTTTGAACATTCGGGTCAGCTCACGCACAATCGTTGCGAAGCATGGGAAAGGGAACTATCTTGCTCGTTCTCTGAGGACGAATGGGAGCAAATCTTTATAAAAAAAAAACACAAATGCTCGCGGAACGTGTCGACCCAAGAAAATGGGTACAAAATTGTCTCCAGGTGGTACCGTACTCCGACGCTCCTCCATAAATTTGCACCCTCAATACCCTCCACCTGTTGGCGATGTCTTTTGGACACTGGGTCTCTTCTTCATATCCTGTGGTCTTGTACAAGTTTGACCACATTTTGGAAGAAGGTCCATAGGATCATCACGCAAGTGACTACTTACAATCTGGAATTTTCACCTGCTCAGTTTCTCCTGCATCATTCCCCCACGTTGCACGCTTCCTACACAAAATCGCTTACGATCCACATGATCAGCGCTGCTCATGTCTTCCCCCTCTGCTCCCACTTTTTCCCTCTCTGTTACCCTACCCCCCTTGTTTCCCTTGCCTTCCTAGGTGCTACCTCGCTGTTTGGATGGCCCAAACGGTGAGCACCTTTCTACTACCTCACTCACCTTACTCAGGATCTCCCCTTTTTAGACACCCCTCCCTCGCTGTGCCTGGGCCGGTTGTGCCCAGAGCATGGGCACAAGCTATGTCAAGCCCCTCTTGTTTAGTCTATCCTGATGTAGGGCTCGTTGGGCATTTATGGTATCCCTGTCCCTCCTTGTAGTTAGGGTTCCCTCCCATTCCAGAACCCCAGAATATTAGACTGATCCCCCACACTTTAGGATACCTTCCACATTTATGCCTGCTCTACATGAGATACACGATACACCCTGACCGGTCTGTAAACATTGGGGTTCACATTGCCCTTGGTTAGTCCTTGCTCCTCTCGACCTTCATGTACTTCTCGGTGATGGTGGGGTTGTCTCCTAATTACAATGTTCGTTTGCTGTTATTTCCTGTTCATGCCTGTACACTTGCATGTGGTTATTTTTATTGTACTGCTTCTTTTTTCTCAATATAATGTTTTGGAAAAAAAATGGTCATTCACAGTCATAGGGATCATATATCGAGGCTTATTACTAGGTGACACATAGAGATCTATTGGCTCTTAGCAATATGGTCAGAAAACATTACATTAAGAATTTACAGATACAGTTTATTGCCCTCTGAGTACAGCACCCCCTATTTTTATCACTAACCCAAGTTACATAAATCTGTTGTATGCCCACCTGGGATACCAATTGTGGCCAGCACTCTCACATTATATCGACCATTTTCTCCAACCCATTGTCTCTCAATTGCCATCTTATATTCAAGACTTTGTGACTCATGTGATATTTTGAAACATTATAGGTAGGAGGAGGGTTTTTGGGCCACGCTGTCAAATCACTTTATACAACAGATAGGTCCCATTATTTTCTGTTTAGGGATTCCAACATGAATCCTTAACGAGCTCAATTGCTTATTGATGGAACCCAATTCTGTCTAGAATGTAATTATTTTATGTTCCTTGACAAATTTTAATTACAAATAAATGACACTGCGATGGGAGCTAATTTGACCCCATTCAATGCCAATATTGCGATGGGAAACTGGGAGGTGATGTATGTCTGGGTCAAAAATCCCTTTTCCAGATATATAGCTTTCTATGGCAGATATATCAATAACATTCTGGTGTCTAGAAGATTTCTCTGCCTTTGTATCTCAATGCAATGATAATATATTGGGCCTAACATTCACGTATTTGATTGATTCAGAGAAGCTTGTTTTTTTAGACCTTGAATTATCTCATGGAAATGGTACTATTATAACTACTAAATATGTCAAACCAATGGCAGGCAACTCTTATTTACATTTTTCAAGTTGTCATCATTCAACTTAGCGTAACAACATCCCCGTTGGACAATTTTAAAGAGAGAAAAAATTGCTCAAAACTTGAGAATTACACTGGACAAAGCAAGATCCTAATTAATAAGCTCAAGGATGATATAGTGACCAAAGCTTATGAAAGATATTTTATTGGTCCAAATAAACCTGACAAACAACCTCAAGCTTATAAAACAGTTAAAGCGGTGTACCAGCCTCCCCTCTCCCCCTCCAAAAATAAAAGTCAGCAGCTACACATACTGTAGCTGTTGACTTTTAATATTAGGACACTTACCTGTCCTGGAGTCCAGCAATGTTGGCACCACAGCCGATGTTTCCATCGGCTGTCAGGTGCTGCCCCCGCCATTGCCGGTGATGGAACCCGGCAGTGAAGCCTTGCAGCTTCACGGGCAGGTCCCTAATGCGCATGCGCGAAGTGCGCTGCACATTCGGATTGGCTAGGCGGTGGGGGAAGGAGAAGGGGGGCAAACTTCCGAGGGAGAGCGCCATGGCGCTGTCTCCCAGAAGTGAGGAAAGGTACCTGTCAAAAGCAGGTACCTGTTCCCCCCTCCCCCCTGAAAGGTGGCAAATGTGGCACCGGAGAGGGGAGGAAGCAAATGAGCGGAAGTTCCACTTTTGGGTGGAACTCCGCTTTAAGTTCATTACTGGTTTCAACTATAGTTTTATAGCTATTTTGACGATTGTCCGAAAACATTGGCATCTTCTCTGCCTTGACCCGAGGCTTGGTCCACTTATACCTGCAGCTCCAAAAATTATATTTAAAAGAGCCTGTACCTTAAAGAACACAATAGCACCAGGAAAATTGGGAGATCAGGGGGCCAGTAGAACTATGGATGTTCATTCTTACTTTGACTAGAGGAAGTGCATATTTTAGTGCAGAAAATTAGGCTGCCTCACTTTAAATGTATCCATCATGGTAAGACTTAATTTGCTGATAGAACAGCCAATGTTTTGTACATCTGGCAGATCATAACTTGCTCCACTGAGTATGTGATATATATTCTATGGTGTCCCTGCAATCTTCTTTATTTGGGGCGTATGACACACATGATGAGAAAGAGAGTGGATGAACACCAAAGGTTGATCAAGGAAGGATTTGACAAACATAGTGTACCGAGCCATTTTTCCCAATATCACAAGAAAGATATTGGATGTTTTGAGGTTTTTGTAATTGAAAACATTTTAGATAGCTATACCACGGCAAATGAATGGTTGTCTTTGTTATGCAAAAGAGAAACTTTTGAATTTATAAACTTGCCACCATGTCCCCGAATGGCTTAAATGAAGACCTAGGGTTACATAGCATAACTTAGACTATAACCCCGGCAGTTTCTTTATGCCTAGATTAGGTTTTATATCCCTGCCTGTTAATTTGCACTTACTATGGCTATTGAATTATATTTTTCAGTTTTTTGTTCTTTGTGATGTGGCTTTATTTTTTGTTTTTTAGTAATATTATTATTAATAATATTATATATTACTTATTTTTCTCCCTATAGCATTTTTTTACACTTAATTGCATAAGTCTTCCTTTGGGGATTTTCTAGTGAGCCCATCTGTTACTGCCGTATGGTAATATTATTTATTCATTTTTTTTTGGGGGGGGGGGGGGGTTAACATATCCTCAAATGCTTGTTATCTGTTTTATTTTTGTTGGTGATATTTACAGATTTTTCTCCCCTCTTTTTTTTTTTTTTTTGCTTTATTGCTAATATTGTTATTATATTTCTGGTTCCCACCTCTTGTCATTGACTTGATAAAGCGTTCAAGTGTAAAATGCATTGTCATGACAATGGGGGAATCCAAGCTTTGTTTGCACTCCTAACCTCTCTAAGTGTTCCAGGTAGTGGCTTCACCCTCCTCTGTTTCTAGCAGTCTGGTGACATCACTTCCGGTTCGTCACAGCCCAGTTCATCACTTCCGGTCCGCACTGCGGTGGCCCCAGATTCAGATTGGTACACACAACCACTGTGAGAGTCCCACACCTAACAGTTTGGAATTTCTAGGGACCACTGACTATCCAGCTCATTCACCATCTTTGGCAATTTACAGCTATCACAATTGCCAGCACATAAGCATCTATCCAGCTATGTAAGCATGTATGCTTGGAATGCATATAACTGATTAATAACCCTTTTTCTTTACATTACACAATTGAAATTGATCCTTGTGACAATATATGCTAAGGGTTACACATTTTTTTGAGTCATACAACTCATGGAATACTTGTGTTTTTACAATAAAAACTGTGTGACTTTTTTCCACCTCTCCAGGGGGTCAAACTAAACAGCAGCTGGGCCTTACCATCCTGTGGATATCACACCAAATATTCTGGACCCTTTAGCTTCTTCTACCAAACATAGCACCAAATTGTTTGGCCAAAGTTTGCTTGGCTGCCATGGGTACCTGAAGTAAGTACTGGATTGTGCATTGGTGATGTCTAGTGCTTGCTTGTTAATAATGAGTCTCTAATGCAGAGATGTTTGTTGGGGAAATTGTGGTTTCCCAAATGTGATCCCAATTGTCTTTCTCAAAGGTAATATTGAGGTCCGCCGTCCACTTTATTATGTCGGAGTGGGGATCGAAAATAGTTCAGATATATGAGAGGGAGCAAGGCGGGGGGATTGGCCCTTTAAGTATTAGCGACAGGTAATATTTGAACTCTAGATGTAGAAGGCTTCATATGCAGGAACCAGGAATTATTTCTGTAAGGTTTGAAAACACTTGACTTCCCTAGCATCTACCGTTGCATGTATAATAGTGTTTTTAAATGTTCACAAGCTGTGAACAAAGCAGGAGGCACGTGTCCTGGATAAAAGATGGGTTACATAAAAAGGAGAGTAGTGGGTTGTGTGGGGAGATTAGAGCACTTGCCTGCTTCACAAAGTATAAATGAGTAGACTGATGTGGATGGAGACCACTTCCCTGTAAGTCAGTTGCAGCTAAATAATATTGCATTTAGAATTATGATAAAAATGTCCTTACTCCATCTAAAACAATACTTCCCATTGTGTATTCTAGCTTGTTATTGCACCAGCTTGGCAGCATGAAAGTATTTTGTGAAGTTAACTTGCTCTAATTGCCTCCTGCCTCCCTTGTGTTTAGGTTGGTAGAGGCTTTTTCTGGGTACACTTAGTGGATTCCCACACAAAGGCAAGGACTTTCTTCTCCAAAATGCGTAGTTCGTGTGATGAAACTAAAACTAGGGGATACTTTACAGAACCAGAATTTTGTGGTTTGCAATCAGAAGTATACAGTGTCATACATTTTGGTTAAGTTGACACTCAAGTAGGGCAAGACATGTGGGGTCTGGGTGAAGTAAGGTGAGTAATGAGTTGCACAGAGTAGAAAGATCCCACAGAAGGTGTAAAATTTTAAGCACTTTGGCTTTAGCAGTTTTCATTTTTAGCCCTGGTTCACACTGATGTGATACGGGAAATGCGCAAGATTCTCTGTGTTTCTCCTGCATCACACTGCATAACAATTACATTGCATTAATGCGATATACTGTGGGTGTCAATGTTAGATTAACAACACCCTGAAACAGATCGCAAAATGCAATGTGATTGCCAGAACCTATGCAATGTGATTCAGGTGCGGGTAAAAAAAAGGGCCCTGCACCATTTAGGTGCGGATGCAATGCGATCCCTCAAGGGAGGAGGACTTCCTGTCACAGCTTAGAATGGCGGAAAGGCTTGGAAATGTCATTATAATAGGGAATAATAATTATTCAAACATCGAATGGGCAGAAGGAACCACTCAATTATCTAAAGCTTTTCCTAAATGTCTTGCAGGATAATTTAATGGGTCAGTTGGTGAACACACCAACAAGAGATAATGCATTACATAACCTACTGATTGCTAAAAATACAGATCTGATTGTGGATGTGGAAATACGAGGCAACTTGAGAAACAGCGACCACAAGTCAATTAGATTCAGTATAAATCACAGAAATAAGAAGCACAAGGGTAATACAAGCACACTGAATTTCAAAAGAGCCAACTTCCCTGAAACTACGCTCTTTGATAGACAATATTAAATGGGATAAAATCCTAGGAACAAAGAACAAGGAGGAAAAATGGGAGTTCTTTAAGAGCATACTAAACAAGGTATTGGCAAGTGCATTCCAATGGGTTAAAGTTAATCCTGGGTGGCTAAACTCTAATGTAAAAATGTATATAAAAGCAAAAGAAAAGAATGGCCATTGTCAGCATTCCAACAATACAAAGAATGCAATAGGAAAGGTAAAAACGCAATCAGGGCAGCTAAAATAGACCACGAAAGGCACATAGAGAGGAGAGAGGAAAAAAAAGGGAATTCTTTAATTATATAGTATTATAAAATGTATATATATATATATATATATATATATATATAAATATATACACAGTATCTCACAAAAGTGGGTATGTCTATAGCATTGGCAACAAAAGTGAGTACAACCCTAGGTGCAAATGTCCAAATTGGGTCCAATTAGCAATTTTCCCTGGAACCATGTCCTGTGGTCTGATGAGACTAAGATAAACTTATTTGGTTCAGATGGTGTCAAGCGTGTGTGGCAGCAACCAGGTGAGGAGTACAAAGACAAGTGTGTCTTGCCTACAGTCAAGCATGGTGGTGGAAGTGTCATGGTCTGGGGCTGCATAAGTGCTGCCGTCACTGGGGAGCTACAGTTAATTGAGAGAACCATCAATGCCAACATGTACTGTGATATACTGAAGCACAGCATGATACCCTCCCTTCAGAGACTGGGCCACAGGGCAGTATTCCAACATGATAACGACCCCAAACACACCTCCAAGACAGCTACTGCCTTGCTAAAGAAGCTGAGGGTAAAGGTGATAAACTTGCCAAAAAATGTCTCCAGACCTAAACCCTATTGAGCATCTGTAGGGCATCATAAAAAAGAAGGTGGAGGAGTGCAAGGTCTCTAACATCCACCAGCGCTGTGATGTCGTCATGGAGGAGTAAAAGAGGACTCCAGTGGCAACCTGTGAAGCTCTGGTGAACTCCATGCACAAGAGGGTTAAGGCAGTGCTGGGAAATAATGGTGGCCACACAAAATATTGAAACGTTGGGCCCAATTTCAACATTTTCACTTAGGGATGTACTCACTTTTGTTGCCAGCGGTTTAGACATTAATCGCTGTGTGTTGAGTTATTTTGAAGGGACAGCAAATTTACACTGTTATACAAGCTGTACACTCACTACTTTACATTGTAGCAAAGTGTAATTTCTTCACTGTTGTCACATGAAAAGACATAATAAAATATTTACAAAAATGCGAGGGGTGTACTCACTTTTGATAGATTCTGTATATATAATGTATATATCTAGATAGATAGAAGTTTGCCCACAGATGAGCGCCCCATAAAGCACTGCACTCTTGCAATGCATTGATTGCTGATGAATGGCCAAAGCATGCACCTGACCTGTATGCTTTGGCCAATCACAGCATAATGTACTGTCATAATGTACTGTCAGAGCCATGATTGGCCAAAGGCAGAGTGACTTTGGCCAATCATGGCTTGGGGGCTAAGTCCACGCCCCACGCCAGCCATGTATAGTGTGTGACAATGGAGATTAGGCAGGTAGTTAGTGGATGGTGTGTTCAGTCAGTTAAGTGCAGTCAAGGTAGGGTACATGCATACCCCACTTTTAAAATGAATGGATATGCTGTAGTCCTGGGTCCCCTCTTGGTGCTCCCCAAGTTTGGTGTCCCTGTCACTTATAGTTCAGAAGCAGTGCCATGTCAAACTAACCAAGATTTCCCATAGACACCAATGTTAAAGACAGGGAGCAGTGCCAAGTCAAGCTATGACAGAATTTATAAAAAAGGGGCATCCCCCCCCCCCCAAAATCTATACTAGGCACTTTTGGGTCTGGTATAAATTTTAAAGGGAAACTCTACGCCAAATAAAAAAAAACACTGTGAGGTCCCCCTTTTTGTTTAGTACAGATTTTAAGGGGAACCCCACACCAACATTTTAAAATAAATTGGCACAGGGTCCCCCAAAACCCATACCAGACCCTTATCCAAGCATGTTCCCTGGCAGGCCAGGAAAGGAGGGGGGTGAGCGACCACCCCACCTCCTGAACCATACCAGGCCACTTGTCCTCAATATGGGGAGGGGGCTTTGGGGTCTTCCCGACAAACCTGGGCTGTGGTTTTGGGGGTCTGCAGGTGGGGGGCCTCCAGATCTGCCCCCCCATGTGAATGGGTATTGGGTACATTGTACCTGTACCCATTCACCAAAAAAGTGTAAAAAAGTAAAAACCACGGGAAACTGTTTTTGACAAAGTCGTTTATTAAAAAGAAAAAAAAAAAGTAGTGTCCCTCGTCAATCCATCGTCAATCACGATGCCTGGCGGACCCGAAAAGTATAAAAAATGTAAAAATGCTTTGCCTCCTAAAAGGCTACCTGCCTTATGCCCGCTCTTCAGCTTTGACAGTACTTTTATAGGCAAGGGACAGGTCCACCCGGCTACATCACACGGTGGCACCGCCCCTTCTGATGTCACATGACATCACGGGACGTCAGAAGAAGGGGAAGTGCTCCTGGGTGCCCCTTGCATTCAAAATAACTACTGTGGGTAGCCTTTTAGGAGGCAAAGCATTTTTGCAATTTTTCTATTTTTCGGGTCTCGGCGGGCGTTGTGATAATAAAGGACTTGTCAAAAACTGTTTCATGTGGTTTTTACTTTTTTACACTTTTTTGGTGAATGGGTAGGGGTACAATGTACCCGATATCCATTCACATGGGGAGGGGCGGGATCTGGGGGCCCCCTTGTTAAAGGGGACTCCCAAATTCTGATATGCCCCCCACCTGCAGACTCCGACAACCACAGCCCAGAGCACCCAAAGCACCTACCCCCTGATGTTGAGGACATGTGCCCTGGTATAGTTCAGGAAGGTGGGCTGCTCACTCGCCCCCCCCTTTTCTGACCTGACAGGCTGCATGCTCAGAAAAGGCTCTGGTATGGATTTTGAGGGGACCCCAAGCTGTTTTTCTTTTTTACATTTTTCCCATTAAAATCAATACCAGATCCGAAGGGCCTGGTATGGACTGGGGGGGGGGGGACGACCCTACGCTGTTTTTTTTTTTATCTGTATTCCTGGGACCCGACAATACATTTCAGCCGCGAGCAAGTTTAAATCACATTTTTTCCTTTAGAAATGTCAGTATTGCTGCAGCAGGCTCCATACATCAAACAGGTGCGCCAATTTACCGGGCACATTAGGGGACCCCCCCCCACCCGGCACAATATGTAAAGGAATTTTTAATTTTTATTGTTTTACTTTAAGCATCATTAAAAATCGCTGCTCCTTTAAAAATTATAGTTTTTAAAAAAATTGTATGCATTGATACAGCCCCCCAGGGCAGTTCCCGAGTCCCCATATACTTTGTATGGCAATAACTTGCATAAAAAACTTTAAAATGAGGACTTTTGACTTTCATGTTTGTGTCCCATAGACTTTAATTAAGTTTGCATGTTCTCTAGAACTTTTTCCCTGTGTGAGATGTTCTGGTACAAACCGAGCTGGGGGGTGTAGAAGACAGTATGAGAAATATGCCAGATGATAGCTAGATCATTGTTCCTAATTTTTGGACAGTTTTCTGACTGAAACTGTACCAGTTGATTGGAGAAAAGCCAATGTGGTACCGATATTGTAAAAAGGGATGAGATCAATTCCTGGAAACTACAGACTAGTCCGCCTAACATCGATAGTATGTAAGCTAATGGAGGGGATGATAAGGGACTATATCCAAGATTTTAACAATAAAAACTGTATCATTAGTGGTAATCAGCAAGGAGTCATGAAGAATCATTCTTGCCAGGACAATCTATTAATGTTCTATGAAGAAGTGAGGTGTCATCTAAATAAAGGAAGGCCTGTGGATGTAGTGTTTCTGGAAATAGTGAGAACTCGGAATGATCATATGTGGTAAGTGCAGTCCCCCAAGGATCTGTCCTGGGACCAATTTTGTTTTGTTTATTCATAAACGATATAGAGGATGGAGTAAACAGCTCAATGTCAAAATTTGTGGATGGTATAAAGTTAAGCAGGGCAATACACTCAGTGCAGGATGTGAAAACCTTACAAGAAGTCCTAAATAAAATATAGGGGGGGGGCAACTATATGGCAAATGAAGTTTAACATTAAAAAATGTAAGGTAATGCATTTGAGTGCTAAAAATAGGAATGCAAGTTACTCACTAGGGGGAGAACCTCTGGGGGAATTAAGGATGGAAAAGGACCTGGAGGTCCTAGTAAATGACAGGCTCAGCAATGGCATGCAATATCAAGCTGCTGCAAGCAAAGCCAACAGAGTATTGGCATGCATTAAAAAGGGGATTCACTCCAAAGATAAAATGATGATTCTCCCACTCTACAAGACTCTGTTAGGGCCGCATCTTGTGCATGCTATTCAGTTCTGGGCACCAGTCCTCAGGAGGGATGTGCTGTAACTTGAGAGAGTCCAGATAAGGGCAACAAAGCTAATAAAGGAATCTCAGGAGGATCTCAGCTACGGGGAAAGACTACAAGCATTGAACTTATTCTCTCTGGAGATAAGACGCTCTAGAGGAGATATGATAGGATTGTACAAATACAGTACTGGTGACATTAGAATAGGCAAAAAACTTTTTAGTGAAGGGGAATTTAAAAAAAGACACAAGGCCATTCACTGAAATTGAAAGAGAAGGGGTTTAATCTTAAACTCCATAGAAGGTTCTTTACTGTCAGAATGGTAAGGATGTGGAATTCTCTTTCACAAGCAGTGGTATCAACAGGGAGCGTCAATAGTTTAAAAAACTGTTAGATGGGCACCTTAATGATCTTTTCCTCTAATGTCAGGGTGTTCTTTAATTAAGGGGTTAGATGAAAAGCATAAATAGTAGGGGGGGGGGAGAGAAATGCCGGTGAGTGCCCCTTTCTATAATGAAGGGGTTATATTTATATATATATATATATATATATATATATATATATAGAGAGAACCCTACATGTAGGTGCTAGGTAAAATATAGTGGGCTTTGTTTGCCTAACAGCAGAACCATGTTTTCTTTTGTGCAGGTAGGTTATCATGGCTACCAAGTGTGTCTGCTGAGAGGGGAGTCCCCTCACTGGCCCTGTGAGAGGCTTCTCATTGCGCAGTGAAGGAGACCCAATCAGTGGACACATCCAGGCTTGTAACTACCCCAGGAGGCAGATTGTGCTGCAAAGGATTCTGGGAGTGGGTATAAGTTTGGGGGTGGCACATGACACAATGTCTTTGGCGGGAGCAGAGTCCCAGGAAGGAGAGTGCGGCTGTCTCTCCTCCTGTCTGAGAAAGGTGGATGTCTCAGGGTGTCACCTGAGTGTCCAGAGCGTGCTGAGTGAGCTGAGGGAATCCGGTGTGCCGAGAGCCTGCTGAGAGAGAGAGGGGTCCAATCCCAGGAACGCCTAAACAGGTCGTGAGTGCTGAGGATTGCCCCTGGGGGTCTGCCTGGCGTTAGAGGGGACCACTCCAGAAGAGGTTCTGGGATCCAGTGCCAGCTAGTTACAAAGGTGGTACCTAGGTTGAGGACCCTGATGCTACAGAGGGGGTACATAGTCAGTGGGCCCTGAAGAGTTGAAGTTAAAGGGGGCACCTGCGGTTGGGCCCTGAATTGTACAGAGTGTGTCAGTTGCAAGAACAGCTATACAGAGTTATACTTCATACTACCTCAAGATAGTCAAAGCGGGGGGGGGGGGGGGCAGTATTCAGTGACTTCCACAGCACAACAGTGTCAGGAGTTCTACAGTTGTTCTCAGTCCTGGATCTTCTGGACTAATAGTTGAAGATTCAGCAATTCTGTGTTCTACAGGATATTTACAGTGTTAGAGAGCGTTGGCTGGCGCTGACTGGCGTCAAGAAAACATCAAACGGGCATTTTTCAGGAGTAAAGTCCCACATGTAATTAGTTCAAGCCTCAAGGAGTATCCCACTCATTCCCTTCTCCCATCCCATTTAAATCAAATAAAAACCACAAACAAAGATGCCAGAGTTTTTTTTTTTTATATATACACATGGGGAGGAGTAGAGTGTTGATACCAAGGTTATAAATTTTGGGCCAAACTCCCCTTTTGCAAGAGCATATGCCTGAAAGATATCTGACAGATATGGAGATGCTCAAATCCTCCTGCCTAGCATCTCAATAAATCTCTCTCTGCTCCAGGTGCTCAGTCCTCAAGGAGCATGTTCTGCACCATCCATCCACAGCAATACAAAGCTGTGGGCAACACTCTCTGTGTATCAATCACGTCTCAAAGTGAAAGTAAAAGCTTCATAAAATTAATAAAATCTATTTGTAAAATCAAGAGTAATTTCTTCAGAGTTCCTGCTGAACCGGCTGAGATTTGAACTGTTTTTGGCTGGCCTTAGGGTCTTATAAGCCCTTATAAAAGATTGGCCCTATATAGATAAACACATTATCTAAAAAGTAACATTGTATGTCTACAGGAAACTCATTTTCTTGCTTCTAAACAACCAAAGATTCCCTCATATCGTTTTCCTTCATATTTATCTCATCTTTGTATAAGATGATACTAGTGGTTATATTGACTGCCAGGTGATATGTGATACATCTAGATTCATGCAACCCAATATCCCTGCTACAATGTTAACATTTTGGGCAGAGTATAATTCATGCCACCAACTTCCTTTGTCTATAACTGGCAGATCCACTCTAACAAAGATGATTTGGATGACAGAATTGTTATAAGTATTTTATAATTCACCACTGTGTATCATATAGAAAAACTTTTAGAATAATTAGTAGTATCTTTAGAAATTTTATGAGCAGAAAAAAAGCAGATTAAGTATGGATATGGTAAAGCATCCAGCTGATGAGGGTGTAGCTACCCCCAATCTATATATATAATATAAAGCTATGTAGTTACAACATTTAGTCAGTTGGAGTAAAGGGATTCACCCCCTATATCAGTACAGTTAATACACATGCACCAAACAAGGACTGCCCTTAACAGCAATATGTAGACAGTCAAGCGTTACAGCACTTCAAAGTCTGTGCTGTAATGTGACATGTCAGAAAACAGTAATATTGGTGTGGTTTCCAAGTTATTTTGGCCTTTTATCAAGTCAATAAGGAACTGAAACTTAAAAATGAAAATCCTGTGGGTTCAAATACTGGATACAGTGCACCATAGTAGACTCATTGCACATGATAATATTTGCTTGTTTTTATTATTCATTTATTTTTTTCTATGATTTGTTATCTTTCCACTAGGATAAATCATTTGTATTATAATTTATGTATTTACAACCGTAATTGCTTTTCCTTCCCTGTAATAGATTATTGTGTATTACATGTGGTTCAAATGGTTACTATGGTTACCTATGTAATTTCCAGTTTCTCTGCATGTTTTAATTTTCATTGTTGCTACTTTACATCTAAATATGTATCTCAGTAGATGAAGAGCTGACATAAGCGTGAAACCATTGCCATTTTGTGGCACATCCAAGTAAAATGGCAATCGGACAGTATGCATTTGGGGCCGCTCACCTGCACCCACACAACTATCACATTAGGACAAACAGTTGTGTCTATGCAGACATTGTGGATTGCCAATAGACTGCCTGCACTCAGTTCCTGTAGGATAGAGATGCAAAAAAAAAAAAATGACCTGATCACTGTATGTGGGCCTTAGTGCCATTTTGAACAAGGCCTAATACAAAAACATAGATTTAATTGTAAACCTGGTCACCTGTGAAAATTGGGAAGCATTTTCAAAACCCAAGACACTTCCTATGAAAAACAGGGACTATGATATAAATTCACCAACAAAAACAGAAGCATTTTCTGGCATTAACAAAGTAACATTTGCAAGCTTTAAATCAGGACATGCATGTGCATACAGTACCTAATTATCAAAGCGCAATTACTATATTTCTAAAGTGAAAATCTTTAGAGTAGCTGTAAATCTGTTAAAATGATGTTCCGATTGTTAACCTGTTTGTTTTTCTAACCTGCTCAAAATAAATTAGAATGTTTTCAGCAATGATTGGCAACTCAATGTTTTGTGTCCCACTTCACTAAGATCTCTAAAAAAAAAAAAAAAAATACATTGGACTCTTGGGAACTTGTGATAAACTCTGATTGTGCCAATTTAAAGTCTCTGTATCCATAGGAAAAACGAGGACAGGCCCACATAACAAAGGGTGATATTAATAGACCCAAGTTGGTTACATTATACCTTTGCCCCAGCAATGCATCACTAGCCCAAAGAATTTCAGACATGTGAGTATTCTCTTGTATTCATAAACTGTGACTAACAAATGCAATACATTGTTTTGTGCTGACTTATAAAGCAGTGCAGTATGGACTAATAATCCCTGAATTCTTTCTAATGCCAACATAGATTAAAAAAAAATGCACATGGGAATCCAAACCACTTTGAAATTGAAGCAATGTCCAAAGACCGCATAGATCTAGAATGGAATTTATTGATGAATATGTGGACGTTTCATTTGATAGCATGCCTTCTTTGCTCTAATAAAAAATCAAATAATTGTTTCTGATCTTGCAGAAGTAGTGATGTCTGATGATATATTATGCTAGGTTTATCAGTATCTTTATCAAAGCAATTCTTTGACATCATTTCCACCTTGAATACTGTATGTTTGTGGCAGCAAGGATAAGGAATAAATATTTTAAAATCCTCTTTCCAGAATCAGTTCATATCAAAGTTCATACTAGACAGGAATGCATTATGCTTTATAAGTATTTATTATTTATTTATCATAGAAAACAGAGTATGATAATAAAATTAAATTAAGACTTGTTCTGGCAGATTTATCTCAATAGATATGTGCTGTATTATCAGGGCAGGGGTGGCCAGACTCTCTCAGTGGCATCTAAGGTAGGTGATATAGCAGATGTAACCAATAAAGCATGTAACATGTCTAAGAACTAACTTTGCAATGCCCCCAAACATCATCTGCCATCTTTGCTGCTTTTCCTGTTATTTTACCCCTCATTGAGGTTTCCCTGCATGATGTGTTAGTCTCAGAACCTTAGGGCAGGGGAGATTGACCATCCAGAATGTGAAAGGCAAACAGGCACAACTCAGAATATATCTGTTGACTAGTGATGAGCAAATGTTCTTGGGTTGGATTTGTGGGCCATTCATTAAACTCATTGTAAAATTAAAAAACTGGGATCTTTAATTGGAACCCCTTTGAAATCAATAAGGGCAAATATTGAAAAGTCAGTTCTGTCAATTTTCGAGACCAATAGGCAAGGGATTGTCAAAAAATGCCTGAAGAGCTGAACACATACCAAAAATGGCATAAATACTGTAGCTAAAAAGTAGCATTCAGCAGGGAAAGGGTCCTCCTTTTTATATGCAACTTTCATATGCGACTTTCATAGCAACATTACCAATACTTTCAATTACATTCTAATGAGATGCCTTTAAGCTGTATGTGGTGTTACAGAAAAGTACAAGCGACCATAGCGTAAGCGGCCATCACATAAGTTGCATAAGTAATACACTCTTTAACACTTGTAATATTGCTGGGCTTTGCTATAAAATTAGCAACACCCCAATCTGATTATATTGTTGTAACTATGGAAGAAAAAAAAATCATTTATTTAACCAGCCCATAACAGGGATGAATTGACTGGTTGGCCTAGTGGACAATCAGAACAGTTTTAAATGCTATAGGTGAATGTACCCTTCAAAAAAGAATGCTTAAACTTGTTTTTACACACTGGCTAGTGGCACAACAGTTTGACAGTATATTGGAGGTGCTTCTTTTTATCACAGAATCACGCTGCATTTTCTTAAAATTAACTCCACTTTTGTTGAGAAAATTAAACATTCCCCCTGGGTGATCTATGTACATTGCAGGAAATTTAACAAACTAGCTTTCATATTTCTACCCTTTGTTATGCTGAAGTATTAGCTGTTTGTTTGTCTGTGCCCATGTGTTTAGTGAGTCTGTATGGAAGTGATTTTTTAATTAACAATCAGGTTCTCCATTTGCAGGGTTCTAATGAGGAAATTGGCAAGGTCTGAATTTCCCTTTGCGAGTATCTTACCAAAAAATAAATATTTGTTGCAGGGGACGCCCAGAATCTGACTTGAAGTTTAGCGAACACTTCTGGGAAAATCAGTAAGCCAATAACACAAGCAGGAAATTCAATTTCTGTGTATAGAATTTTTACATACTGAGCAGTGGCACAACCATTTGATAGTATATTGGGCATGCTTCTTTTTATCACAGAATCACACTGCATTTACTTAAAGATAAATCCAATTTTGTTGAGAAAATAAAACATTCTCCATTGGGGATCTATGTACTTTTCAGGGAATTTAACAAACTATATTACATATTTTTACCTTTTGTTATTCTAAAGTATTAGCTGTTTGTTTGTCTGTGTCCATGTGCCTAGTGAGTCTGTATGGGATTGATTTTATAATTAACACTCAGGTTCTGCATTTGCACGGTTTCAATGAGGAAAGTGGCAAGGTCTGAATCCCTTTAGGCATGATTGCCCTTTGCAAGTATCTCACCAAAAATAAATTTTTGTTGCAGGGGATGCCCAAAATCTGACTTGTATTTTAGTGCATATTTCTGGGAAAATCAGTAAGCCAATCACACAAGCAGGAAATTACATTTCTGTGTATAGAATGCCTCCAGGTTGCCCTATTGCATTGCATTTACAGAAAATTACAGTGCTGCAGATTGAAAAGGAAAGGTAATTTTTAATAACATTCATTTAGAATACAACTTGCATATGATGTTGCAATTGTATTTGCTATTTTTTTTTCCCAAGAAAAAGTGGAATTACCCTTTCAAAACTTAACCTGTGCCCCTCCAGCTGTTGTGCAACTACAAGCCCCATGTGGCATTGCAAGGCTGACAGTTGCAAGCATGACGGGACCTGTAATTCTGCAATAGCTGGAGGGTCACAGGTGGAGTACCCATGCTTTAAAGGTTTAATAAACTGTCAAAAGATAGTGCACTAACACTTCAAATCCTCACATTTCCAAAATCCCTGTATCCTCAAATTTTCCCAATTTGTTAAAATATAGACTTTAGGTATGTGTTTGGTTGAAATTGGCTAGCTTCAGGGCGGTACCCAAGCACTTGAAAAGGCAGAACCTTTAAAGAGTTCTAAGGGGTTCTGCACGGCTTTTTATATGTATCAGGTGCTAACAGTACTATTGTGGTGTGCAGCCCCTGCCCGTTTGTACACTGCATGCATGCATGCATGAGCAAATACAGGACTATAAACCAATTAGCTGTGCAGGAGCAGCACCTCAAAAAGAATAGTCAGCAGCAAAAGTCCCACACAATGTTGGAACAAAGTCCTTGTGCATCCCAGGAAAAAGGACAAACTATGGCCCCCTCCTCCATAAGCTTTGAATAGGTTAAGCCGCATACTATAGGTTTAGGGTCCTAACCTCTTTTTGGACCCAACCCCCCCCTCACACACACACACACACACACACCATATTATGGCCAATAATGTACCACAGAGGTAGGAACCTAGCTGCCTGTCTGTTTTGTCATGTTTTTGAGGTTGTGCTCAATATGTTCAAAGAGAGCACACAAATACTTACAAGTATAACATTTGTTAAAGATAAGGACAGATACAGATAAAGATAAAGAAAATGTAACATGAATACTTGTTTCGCTATGGAGTCCCCCCATAAAGGTGTGGTCAGGTAATCAGATTGGACGTGTGAATGTTGCATTATGCAGCTCTGGATGCGAGACTAACTTATTCCAGTTTTGGCTGTGATATTTACAGTAGATTTATGTATAAGGAAAGATCACCCCCAAGCCAACTCCCTTTGCAATATGACCCCTCAATGCTTTGTTAAGTTAACAATAACATTCCTTTGGTATAAGGTAAAGCCATGCTTATGTCCTTATATGGCCTCCTTATCCAAGATTTGGAGGCTTAAAATGCATTAGTGAGCCACTTTATTAAAAAGGAAATATGTAGTATGCAATTTCCCCATCACTGCCTTCAACCAGCTGGACCAACCTGACACCATCAGAGTTTTATGATCGCATACAAGTGATCCATCAAGCATGGGAAAGTTTCTTACCACACTTTGGGCCCTTTAGTACCAATTAACTGGGTTCCCGACCGGCCACCGCCTATTTACTGTGGCAATGTGGCTCTGCTGCGCAAATCGACGTAGGTCTGCGTCGGTCGTGAGCAGGCAGAGGGGAAGCCGAAGCACGGGTCAGGTGGCTCCGATTGCCGCCTGACACCCGTGATCGTTCCCCGCTGAGAGAGAAGAACGGTCAGCTGTTGTAAACACAGCTGACTGTTCTTCTCCCTGGAATGATCATAGAGCCCCGTGATCCTTATATATAGGATCACAGGTCTCTATGATCATTTCATATTTTTAGCACTGATTACTGTAGTAATATCACTGGTCCCCCTAAAAGTGTCTAAAATGTCAGTTAGGGGTCCGATCTGCAAAAAATCGCAGATCGCCACCATTACTAGTAAAAAAAAAAAACAATACAAATGACAAAAATCGTTCCCGTAGTTAGTAGACGCGATAACTTTTGGACAAACCAATCAAAATACACCTATTGTGATTTTTTTTACCAAAAATATGTAGCAGAAAACAAATTGGCCTAAAATGTTAAAAAATTTAGATTCATTTTTTTGAGAATATTATATAGCAGAATTTGAAAAATATTGTTTTTTTTTTTTTTTTTTTTTATTGTCGCTCTTTTTTTGTTTATAGCGCAAAAAATAAAAATTGCACAAGTGATAAAATACCACCAAAAGAAAGCTCTATTTGTGGGAAAAAAAAGGACATCAATTTTATTTAAGTACAGCGTTGCACGTCCGCGCAATTGTCCGTAAAAGTAACGCAATGCCGAATCACAAAATATGGCCTGGTCATTAAGGGGGGAAAATCTTCCGGTCCAGAAGTGGTTAAGCAATGTATAAACATCAAAGCCTATCTGAGTATTGTGGCTGACCATGTCCATCCCTTTATGACTACAGTGTACCCATTTTCTCATGGCTACTATCAGCAGGATAATGCACCATGTCACAAAGCTGAAATCATCTCAAACTTGTTTCTTGAACATGACAGTGACTTCACTATTGTACTCCAATGGCCTCCATAGTCACCAGATCTCAACCCAATACTTGGAATGTGGTGGAACGGGAGATTCACATCATGAATGTGCAGTCAACAAATTTGCAGGAACTGCGAGATGCTATCATGTCAGATTTGGACCAAAATCTCAGAGGAATAATTCCAACACCTTGTTAATTCTATGACACAAAGAATTAAGGCAGTCCTGATGGCAAAAGGGGGTCCAACTCGGTACTAGCAGGCTAGCAAGGTGTACCTAATAAAGATGCCAGTGAGTATATATATATATATATATATATATATATATTTTTTTTTTTTTTTCAATTAGCATGAGTGGAAATCCCAATCTATTCAGATCAGAGAAATCCAAAACATATCATTAACCACAAAATAGAAGGAGTCCTGGAAGTGCTTGTGTTTCTAGTCTCTGCCAAGAGGGGTGATATCCCAGAAGAGATTAGACACAATGGAGAGCATCCTCCAATTACTTTGCGCTATAAATTTTGGAGTATCCCAAAAGTTTCCCGGTACGCTGTGCTTCAGAGTGTGGCTTAAGCTTAAAGTATAATATACAACTGTTGTTAAAGTCAAACACTGTAGCTATCTTCTGTGTTTATCACCTATAGCAGCCCCTTTTCCCATAAGGTAAGAGGCCTACTGGTAATCAGTTGCCCCCAGGACTTACACTCAATGCTATAGTGCCTGGATACCACACCAGGGCATGCATGAACTGAGCAAAGCAAACAGGTATTTGTGGTTGGCAGATAGGCAGGCAAGGCTGAGACTAGTCAGGGTCAATCCATAGTCAAAAGGTAGGCAGAGTTCAGAGAATAGTCAATATCTGATCCGACATTATCAGTGAGGGAATCTATCTAGCAGGGCAGGGCAAACAAAAAGGGAGCCTGGAACACATATTACACATGGTATCACAAGCTTGAGACTGCAGGCTTGGCTGGCTTAAATCAGGTTTGGTCTCCACCCAGAGACTAGCCACCTTATTCACCCTGCAGGTGTACAGACAGGGATGCATCATAGCCAAAACTAGGATGCTGGAATGAGATCAGCACCTGTCAAATAAAAGAAGCATGACATGCTCCTGACACAGAGAGCTTGTAAGGTCATGGGAGTACTAAAAGGTTGCATAAGAGTTAGAAGGACATCATCTGCAAAAAGTGACATTTTAACTGCTTCCCGCACGCTGTAGTGTAGAATGAGAGTAGGGCGGGATTGTTCTTGTTCTGTGAGGACATCATATGATTGGCCACACATGCACCGATCGGTGGTAAGCTGTGTCCCTCAAACACAGCATATCACTGATCGCACAACAGAGCCGATAACGTAGGCTCTTTACCATGTGATCAGCTGTGTTGGTTATCTGCTTTTTCTTTCCTCAGCATTGTCAGTGACTAAGGAAAATAAATAGCTTTCCTGTGATAACAGGGGCATTAACGCTGACAGTCAGGGCACTGATCATCACAGGGTTATCAGTGCAGCCCCATCTGTTTCCCTTATTGCAGCATATCAGTGCTAAATATAACAGTGCCCATCAGTGCAGCATATCAGTGCCCATTAATGCCGCCTCATCAATGCAGCCTCATTAGTTCAGCCTTATCAGCACAGCCTTATCAGCGCACATCAGTGAAGAAGAAAAATTACTTATTTGTAAAATTTTACAATAGAAACGAAAAATATTTTGTTTTGTTTTTTTTTAAATGTTTGGTCTTTTTCATTTATTTAGCAAAAAATAAAAACAACAGTGGTGATTAACTACCCCCAAAAGAAATCTTTGTCACAAAAAAAAGATAAATATTATATTTGTGCACAGTGTTGCATGACTGCCCAATTGTCATTCAAAATGCAACAGCGCCGGAAATTGGCCTGGGCAGGAAAGGGGGGGTGGAGTGCCCTGTACTGAAGTGGTTAAAGGAGCATTTTTGAGTAACAAACCCTTCAATATTATGAGCATTATGGATAGTAGCAGCCAGAGGCTTTATGCTTAGGACAAACAATAGGGGGACAGAGGGCATCCCCGTCTTGTCCTGTTCTTGTAGGAGAAGTCCTTTAATACCAAACTATTGAAGTGTCATGAAAAGGAAGAGCCAACTGGTGTTTTTTGCCTTCCTCTGGATCAGCTGTCAGTAAAGATTGTGTATATGGGAAATAAACTTGGAGACTGATATCTGCCTAATGTCAGTGCCCTGCGGGAGACTACCTTATTGCCCTTAGACAACACCTGTGTATAAAAAGAATCATTATATAAAATAGGCAGATACCTTTCAACAATGTTTTTGATTTTATTAAACTCAGTGCTGTAAGGAGTAGAGAACACAGGAATATTATTGGATCTAGAAGTCTTTTTCTTTTTGTTTTCCATAACTTTTTATTTTTATCTTCCAACAGCTCCTCACAAGATGTTTTGTTAGCAATCCTCAATGCTATATCCAGAACAGTATTAGAATAACCTCACACACAAAGTCATCCTACATCAATTTAGCTTCTTTATCAAAATTGGTATAATCGCTGCATAGTCTACGGAGTCTCAAAAACTGGCAGATGGTGATGCTTTTTATAGTGTGCAGAGTGTTTCCCAAATCGGCTCTGAGCACTGTATTGCCAGCTGTCGGCTTTCAGTAAAGTCCAGATATTCCCCAATTCCCCTCATTGGACAAATTCATACTAAGGAAGGAAATAGCTAGAAAAGCTAGAATCTGAGTATCCTGTTAATTTTAGATTTCAATCATTATTATCCCCAAGGGGAGAGGAAGGAGGGAGGATTTTGGATCTGGGGGTGCCTGCGTAGGAGGGTTTCCCTGTGGCCCTGTTGCACTTTTGAGCATATGGGGGTGAGAATGTTGATGCAATGGGTAGTTATATAATGACCCAGATGGGCGTGTCTACGTGCACGCTCGCATGTAGACACGCTCATCTTGGCCATCTCGTACTTCATGTTTGTCATATCTACTGAAATGAGAGTTGCTCATGTATTGCTATTTTAAGGAATAAAATGTTATACTATGCCATTGGAGTCTCCCTTTGTTTTTGGAGGTAACATAGCTTATTAAGCTGAGTAAAATTAAGAGGTTGGAGGCGCTACTTGCCTATAGTCTCATTGCTACCGGAGTCTGGTGAAGTGTTTATATCCTGAGATACCATCTGGACACACGCCTGTTTGACCATTCCTAACCGATGGTCAAACAATCTGGTAAGCAGACATTTTCTATTGTGCACGTGGTGATGCACCCTTCTGATCCTGTTCTTGGTGCTGGATTCTCCTAATTTCCTGCATTTATCTAGTTCAGTGAATTATCCAATTCTGTGGGATCTATGGACTGACCTTGAGTGGACTTGTATTCACACAGATGTTTGGTTTCTTTTGTTCACTTGGCGCTGTACCCTTTATTATTGCTTAAAAATAATAAACATGTTATACTTACCTGCCCTGTCTTGTGGTTTTGCACAGAGCAGCCCCGGTCCTCCTTTTCTCAGCTTGCAATGGGGGCACCTGAGCCAAGCAGCAGCTCTGTGTGTCCATTCAGACACACAGCTGCAGCTAGGCCCAGCCCCCCTCTCTCCTCATTGGCTCCCATGACTTTGATCGACAGCAGCGGGAGCCAATGGCACTCCGCTGCTGTCTCAGCCAGTCAGGAGGGAGAGTCCCGGGCAGCCGAGTCTCTCCTGCAACATCACTGAATAGAGATGGGCTCAGATAAGTATTAGAGGGGCTGGGGGAGCTGCTCCACGCAGAAGTTTTTATATTTTAATGCATAGAATGCCTTTACAACCATTTTCAGTTAATCTTTTTGTTCTCTTCAAACCTCATCTTCTCAACAAAGCAAGTATTTCTTATGCTTTGCCAGTCTGTTTGAATAGAGAATAGCTGACAATTTTCTATATTTATGAAAATGTTAACTATACCATACCTGCTGGTGGAATAAAAATGGCATAAATTGTGCAAGGTAAATCTTTGATTAAAATATGCCAACCCTCCCTGCCAACCCACTTCCTATAGACATATCTGAAAAGTTAAATCCATGGCTGGGAAATTTCAAAGTTTCACCAAAAGACCATGAAAAGATAGGGACCATTAGGAGAAAATTGGGGAGCCTACTCTCACTGCAGCATATTTCTGTGTTGAAATTAGTGGGGAGGAGTGATTCATATGCTCCCGCAGATCTCTTTTTAGCATTTTGCTTCACAGTCCTGATTCCTGCACTTAGAAGGAGGTAGGAAAAATCAAAGTCAGCATCAGGAAAAAATTATGGCCTGAGATCTGGTAATCAAACTCATTACATGGCACCTTTAGGCAAATACAAGCAAGCCTCCAGATCCACCCATAGTCTAAAACTACTAATATTTTTTTTTAAAGAATAATACACTGCTGGCCATGAAAAATATTTTATTAGCTATGTCAAGTAAAGATAAATATACTGTATACAATACATACATACTAATTTAGATCTTGCATTTGTGTCCTCATACTCTGGTCTCCTGCATCTTGTTTATATTAGGACCAATTCCAGATACCACATGTGACACATGGCTAAGCTATTGTTAGAATTAGCACATTTCATGACCATACTAGAGTTCTGTGAGGCTATAAAAGATCCCCTATTGATAATTAAATCAATGATAATTTACAGGATGGTGAATCCTAAAACCAGTAATACCAACTACACAAAAAAAAAAAAAAAAATAGATTTTCTTACAAAAAATGTATAGAGCCACCCGTTGTCATTTATGCTTTATGTAAACACAGTACAATGACAAAAGTAAAAGTATGAAACGCAGGTCTTAAAAAAAAAAAGAGGTAATCAGTTAACACTGATCGTTTGAGTTTCTGATATGCTTACATTACAATGGACTGTAGCAAAAAAGAAGCAGCTGAAATTAAAATTTAAACACACAATTGTGTTTTTTTTCTTTTTTGTTGAAGCAACTACAGATTTTTAATGGCCTTAACGACTTACATCAGCAGATTTAAGCAATGTGTAAAGAAAAAGAAATAGTGTGAAAATTGCCATTTTTCACAGCTCTGAAATGTTGGCTCTGTTGTCTGGCATAATTAAGTCAACAGTCTGCTGGTCTGTTTCCAGGCACTCTGACAACTGTTAGCTCATTGCCATCAGTAAATTAACAGGACTTTTCTTGCCCAAGGCTTTTAAGGCAGGAAGTGGCATTTCATGTGCTTAGGTCCACTTTCAGTAAGTGTTGATAGACAAGTATCGAGAAAACCTTAAACATACTAAATGTTTTCACCATTTTAGGATTGATTTTCCTTGAATGAAAGACAGTGATTAACCATTTGCTATGGTTAAAATTCAATCAATTTCTTATGCAAGATACATCACAGGCAGCACCCAAAACCCAAATAAAACTATATAACATAATATACTATAAAAAAATTTTACAAAATAATGCTAATTTTGTGGCCTCATTTTTTATGGTACATTAGAAGAGACTCACTTAATCAAGAAAAAACAGCTAACACCACATTTTTTTAAAGAAGAATTCCAGGTAAGGATATTTTTACATAGTTTTATTGCTTCCGCTAGGACCAGTGAAACTATGCATAAACCATCTCATCAAAATCCAATATGATCTCCCCTTGCATACAGGTGTGGCCCTTGTGGACAAAGACTCCAAGATCAGCTCTAAACAAAAATGCCAGGAACTGTGCAGCTCTCACTCAATCTGAAATAATTGAAAAAACAAAGGAAGTGCAACTTAGCGCAATAAAACCTTTTATATGGCTGACATAAACACACAACATAAATGCACTTATATGATCGCATAACAGAAAAGCCAAGGAGTTTGTGAATAGCCTGGTCATGTGCCGCATATCAGAGATATGTTCTTCTTTCACAAACATGCTGCCGAGTGTATCACCTTCCCCTTCTTGTAGCAACCCTCCTTCACCCCAAATTAACCCTTACAGCAGACATCACACAAAGGAAGGGAGGAGAAGGGAGCCACACATCAGGTGTGTTAAACTCGCAGCCCTCAGACCGATGTATACACATTATGTCCCTGTACACAGACCAATCTAGACCTGTTGACACAAAAACCCATAAATGTGCAATCATTTTAAACAATACTACATTGAGAACTAAATGTAATTCTTATTACAGGACTCTAAATTAGAGAATGTATTACCCGATACACCTGATGTGGTTTTTAGAAGAGCGAGGAGTTTAAAAACATTATAGCCCCTAGTAAACTTAAAAATGACAAATTGGCAATTACTAATATGCCTACTTTTCTGGATTTAAAAGGCACTTACCTGTGAAGGAAATCTAACTGTAAAGCTTGTCAATTTATCACACGTGGTCAGAAATCCTTCTGTGGTTCTGATGGAAGGGTATACACCATCAAACAGTTTATTACCTGCTCCAAACTGCAAGTTTTGTGGTAGAGAAACATATTGGATCTTTACACTGGACAATATGACACCCAAGGGGTTAAATTAGGATATAGTTATTTGTACCAAATTATATTAGGGAGCAGGTAGAGATTAGATATAGGACATCTGCATATGCACCTTAACCACTTGCTTGCTGGGCACTTTTACCCCCTTCCTGCTAAGGCCAATTTTTAGTTTTCATTGCTGTCACACTTTGAACAACAATTGCATGGTCATGCTACATTATATCCATATGAAATTGTATCTTTTTTTTCACAGAAATTGAGCTTTCTTTTGATAGTACTTAATCACCACTGGGTTTTTTTATTTTTTGCTAAATAAATGAAAAATATAGCAAACACATAATTTTTCTCATTCACTGATGTGCGCTGATGGGGCTGCACTGATGGGCACTGATAGGTGACACTGATAGGCACTGATCAGTTGCACTGATTGGCACTGATAGGTGGCACTGATAGATGGCACTGATGGGCACTGGTGGGCAGCACTGATAGGTGGCACTGATGTGGAGGCACTGGTGGGCACAGATTGGCAGCACTGGTGAGCACTGTTGGGACTGCACTGACAATCAGAACACTGATAATCCGTGTCCTGATTATCAGTGTACATGTCCCTTTTACACAAGCTGGTTATTGGCTCTCCTCTCCTCTCCTCCCCTCTCCTGTCCTCATGCTGTCAGCTTGAGGAAAGAAGTGCAGATAACCAGCTTCTGTTTACATCAAGATAAGCTGTGATTGGACAGAGCTGATCAGTTGGCAAAGAGTCACTGATTGGTTCTTTACCTCAATCTGTGATCAACAATGTCCGGAGGATACTGCGATCACATACTGCGCGCTGCAGCGGGCATGACCACGGGAGAACGCCATATGACAGCCTCCCAGAACTGGCCAACCGTGATGTAGCCGTCATTGGGCTATAGCACAGTCTGCAAGTGGGTAATATTTATGGGTAGTATTGTTTTAGTTATACTGATTTTTTAGAGCAAGTATTGTGTGAGTTCTATTTATTTATTAATTATTGTTTTTATTTTTCACAGCCACTGTATATATGTAGAAAAAGGAAGGGTAAAATAGTTAATCTTCTCTTTTTTAATGTTGCAATTTGTGCTTTTAATTGAGATCGCCAGCTGAAAAATAATTTTAGTTGGTATTTTTAATTAGAGACATGAAATTTAAAGTGGTATCTAAATTGGGTATTAATAACAGGTTTAATAAGCTAAAGGGTAATTACACCTAGTTATCAATGTAGTATTGTTTAAAATTTTTGCACAATTTTTGCAGATCTAGATTGGTCTGTGTATGGAACATAATATGTATACAGTACATCGGCCTAACGGCTGCAAGTTTAACGCCTGTTGTTTGACTCCCTTCTCCTCCCTTCCTTTGTGCGATGTCTGCTGTAAGGGTTACTTTGGGGTGGAGGAGGGTTGCTATAAGAAGGCAGCACATTTGAGAAAGAAGAACATGTCTCTTATACTTGCAACGTGACCAGGCTATTCACACACTCCTTGGCTTTTCTGTTATGCCATCATGTGAGTGCATTTATGTTGTATGGTTATGTGTGGTTATGTCAGCCAAAGGTTTTATTGCACTAAGTTGTGCATCCCTTGTCCCTTCAATTCACATGACATGTAAATGTGACCGACTCTCAATAGAGCCAGTTCACACGTGTCCGGGACAGCCATGGTGCAGTTTCAAAAAGGATTCTGTGCATTTTTGGGTTCAGTTCAGGTGCGAATTCAGGCAGAAAATTGCCCCTGAATCGCACCTGAACCGGTGAACAGGAGTACACCAAACCCTGGACTGCAAACTGCAGACGGACAATTGTGAACCCCGCCTTAGGGAGTTTCTCACTAAGAATATAGTACCAATGGCAAAGGATGTAATAAAATTTGTATTTTAGGGCAGACTTCTGGGAAAATAAGTTAGCTAATCACACAAGCAGGACGGATATAGATGATACATTTAAATATATATGGTGCAAAATAATATGTGTAAATCAATACTTGCACTTTCAAGTTCAAATATATGTGCAAAAACTAAGTAAAAGGATGTGCAAACACATATAAATTTAAATGTATATAGTGCAAAATATTATATATAGATCAATACATGCACTTTCAAGGAAAGAAAGTGCAAATGTATGTGCAAAATTGAGCAAAAAAGTGCAAACACATATAAAGTGCACAAGTGACCAAAATTACTTGACATAAAGGTCCATAAATATTATGCAATTAAATAAATAGAAATAGTCCATCACATTCATAATAAAATCTGTGATATGCCCACCAAAAAAGTGCAAAGTGCAGAAATCCTCTTGACAATAAAAAGGACTGTGATCTTGGGTGTATGACCACCACTGGTGAAACGGGTAAATCAAAAAGGCTTACCAGATATCCAGGACCCAATAGAGTGTATACTCTTTGGGTCATTCTGGCTCAAGGGACATGTAGATGCCACTGTATTGTTTCTACAAATCACACAAGCAGGCAATGACATTCCAGGGGAAGTTCTGTATACCGACTGTGTACAGAAGGATTGCAGAATGCCACATTGCATTGAATTTTCTGAACATTACAGCACCTGCAGATTATAAAGGAAAAGTAATGTTAATAATCTTAAATTACAAAGTGTCTTACATAGCAAGTGTATATGCTATTTTTGTATTTACTTTTTTTTATGAAATTGAAGTTATACTTTAAAATATATGCTTTACCAAGTATTAAGTTGCTTAAAAAACATATGCACATTATCAATGTAATCTCTCAAGGGGCATAGGTAATTTAGAAAGAAATGAAAAAAAATACTTTATGCATATGCATATTTATGCATATTTGAACACATGAATGAGTATGCATAGCAATAACCAAAATAAATTGGCATATTGAATTGACATTAAAAACTATTATAACATTCTGAAACAAGACATATATCTGAGTGGTGAATTTTTTTACAAAGTAACAATACTAACAGTATCAAGCAGCCCCAAAATGCATGACCATGTTATTAAGGATAGGCAGATTACTATAGTAAAAACATCCTAAATTTTTGGTACAGAGATGAGATTGAGTACAGTGATCAAGCACTTTTCAAACCCTTTTTCCTCATCTGTAAATATAACCCTAAATAGTCACTGACAGACTGGTGTACTGTATATACAATGCTTTTTCTATGTTTTTATCTGGCCACTGCTGGCCAATATTCTGCTTAATTCCTATGTTCATGTTGCTCTTAGAGAATACACGTATTGTAATAAGTGAAATAATTCAGACACGTGGTCAAAGTTTTATAGAGCATTTTCTTTGGTATAAAATACAAGTCTAAGGCAAAATGAACACATTGGAGATGAAAGTGCTACTGGAAAAAAACACGGGCTTCTAATTTGTAAAATGTTTGGCAGTCAGAATGACAGAAAAAAAATACTGAGAGCAGTGTTTTGGAAAAATTGTATGATTTCTTTCATGTTTTGAAATATATCCATGGACAGGAGTACTGAGAATTCTAACCATGCTGGGTACTACATTGTATATTGGAACTTGAATTAATAATTAGTAATACAGCTTGGCAATGTGATATTGCCCTTATCCAGATTGTGTTGTTCTCTCACACACAATTCTGTTTCCCTAAAATTACCAGTTCAGTTGTTGAGGGAATAATACTTAACAATATTTTTTGATACACTTCCCGGTAACTTGAAGAAAATGACTCAATTAGGATCAGGACATTTTACTGGCTGCACTGACTCTGGCAACACTGGCACTGGCATGGATAGCAATCAGGAACACTGTTGCTGGCTGCACTGGCTTATGTGACACTGGCACTGGTATGGCCAATGATCAGGAAGGTTGATCCTGGCTTCTCTGCTAGGGTGACACTGGCACCGTTGTGATGGCAATGAAATTGGGACTGTTATAGCTATCAATCAGGAGGACTGTTATTGGTTTATACTGGTCTGGTGAGACTGTGACTGGTGTGGCTAGTGATCCGGGATATTGTGGTTGGCTAATTTGGCTCTGGCGATACAGTAAATATGCTTCTGGGGATCACAGGTTAGAACAGTGGTTTCTCTTACAACTGATTAGTGTGATAGGAAATAGAGAAATGGCTGCAAAATGCACTGGCACTGGTGTAGCTAGTGATCAGGAACAATGGTGCTGTCTGCTGTGGCTTTGGTGACACGTTTTTTATAATAAAGATACTTGTGCGCTTTTATGTGAATGATTCAAGCACCACTTAATCTAACAGTGAACAGCTGCAACCAATAATAAGTGAGCTCCAACACTAAAATAAAATCTCAATTGTATATAAATGGTGCGCTTATTAAAAATTGTGTATACTGTAAACCTATTGATACAAAAGCATATAATAAAGAAAAAATATATAGTCCACAAAAAAACATAAATAGTCCACATCTAGTATGTGATTTTAAAATTAAACACAATCAAAATATTGTCCAAAGAAAAAGGATTTAGTAGCAATCGAGCAAGGAGTACAGATACTGCATCCACAGAAACCTCTCCTCTGCTATTAACCTTACCAAAGTAATCCTTTATTGCTGAACATATAACTGCCACCAGCCAGTGCAGCCACCACTTAGTGAATTGGCCGCTCACCTTAAGCTATGACCAACCGGTCAAATAATACATTTTTTGTGTATATATATATATATATATATATATATATAAGTTCTGTATCCCTCCATTTAATTTAATCGGTCACATCAGGAATCCCCCTACTGGGACTAATTGCTCCTCAAGCCTCCAGTTAGAATGTGGAGACGATGCAGTCAGCAATCTGTCCTCTCAGATCTTCACTCTACCCCAGGGAGAGCTCTGGAATGTGCTGGGCAGGGCAGTTTGGTGACACTAACATTGGTGTAGCTAAAGTGGGCCATACATGGATTAGAATTTAGCCAGTTCAGCAGTACAATCAGCCTGTCAGATTTTTTATGCTCAATCAGCACTGTGGGCTGTAGCCAGCAGTGCTCATCTGTGTATTCTGATGATGGGGAAGTCTCCCCTCTGTCAAAATACAATACTTTAGCAAGGAGCATTCCCCCATCCACATCAAGTGGGGAAAATGGGGGAAATACTAATGTATGACCTTCTTTAAATTCAGGGACATCATTGTTGGCTGTACTGGCCCGGTGACACTGGCACTGTTGCAACGTTGATCAGAACACTGTTGCTGGCTGCATTAGACTGACACAACTGGCAATGGTGTGGCTAGCAATAAGGGACACTGTTTCTGGCTGCATTGGCTCTGGTGACACTGGTACTGGTGTAGCCAGCAATCAGCAACACTGTTCTGAGGACACTGGTCTGAGGACACAGGCAGGCACTGGTGTGATGGCGATCTGATGGTGATCATGAACGCTGCTGCTGATCAGACAAAACTGGCACTGGTGTGGTTAGTTATCAGGAACACAGTTGCTGACTGCATTTGCTCTGATGATATCATAATGGTATGGCAGAGATCAGGAACACTTCAATGACTCTGGTGACACTGACACGGGTGTGGTGGGGATCAGAAACACTCTTTCTGGATGCATTGGTTTGGCAACACTGGCACTGGTGTGATGGTAATTAGGAATACTGTTGCTGTTTTACATTGGTCTGATGACACTGGGACTGTTGTGGCAGGGATCAGGCACACTGTTGCTGGCTGCAGTGGTCTGGTGACACTGACACGGATAAGGGGGCAATCAGGATCAGTGTGTAATAGGAAACAAAGCGTTGGCTGAAAATTGAAGCCTTTGTTTACATGTGTGATTACTGTGATTAGCCCCTGCAATTGCATGGTACAGTGACAATTTCATTGGCTCTGTATTCTTGCTTTGTGATAAACACTGTCAGTTGCACTCAGGAATTAGAGAGCGTGCTCATGTGTGCTCTAGAGGGCATAAAGGAGTACTGTAAAGGGGAGAACATTCTAAGAGGACTTCCTATTTTCAGGAAGCGGCCATCAAGCCGTTTTAATGCAATAGCTATATGGCAAGCCTTGAAAATGGCAATAAGAAAAACAAGATTCACCTCCTATAGACTTTATTGAGATTTGGTGGTAACTTTGGGGAACTTTGGGGACTTTGGAAAACCCAGAATGGGATGAGCAGGTATTTACACAACCATGAAGTACATGCAGAATAGGGATGGATCATATTCCCAGTTTCAATTTGCTAAAGGTTCATTGAATAAGTTTTATATTATGACAAATCTAAACTTAGCTTTTAATTGGGGATCTATGGGGCAAATTCTGTTTTTTAATATGGCCAATTGTAAAGCTAATAGGTAAGCTACTCTCTAAGGATCAGAAACACTGCTGCTGGCTGGCATCAGATTGGTGACACTGGCCGTGGTGTGGATCAAAAACAAGAACACTGTTACTGACTGCACTGTCTCTGATGACATTGGCAATGGAGTGGCTAGTGATCAGGGACACTGTTGCTGGCTGCCCTGACAAATCTGCCCTGGTTCAAAAGGAGATGGATGAAAATGTCACGGTTCAATTTGCTAAGGGTTGATTGAAACAATTGAGTACTGTCCATGATGCTTTTTAATATTTGCACTATCATACAATTTTTCAGGACAAGCTTTTGGGATATGTCCCATTCTTCAAAGTCTGAGCAGTACTAATTCACAAACCTTTTGGCAGAATATTAAAAAAGACAATCTTTCAGGGAAAGGAAAAAGGGAAAAAAATGTACAAATATCTGTGTTTTTTTTTTTTCCTTTCCCTCAGAGATTTTTCTGCTAAAATCTTTGTGAATTAGTACTGCTTGGACCTTGAAGAAGGAGACGTACCCCGATAGCTTGTCATGAAAAATTGTAATATAATGCAAATAAAAAAGTGTCATAGACGGTACTCAATTGTTTCTGTCGCAAGTGCACTAAGAAAGAAGGAAGAACAAAAATAAGTTGAAATAATAAGAGGTCCTAAAATAAACAAGGTTTGGAACATCAGGGAATGGAGTAGAATGGGATACAATTTTGCAGCAAGCCATTGACCTTCAAAGGCTATATTGCCACAGAAAAACGTTTTTCGCTCCCTAGGTTCTGCAAAGAACAGTGGCAAATAAAATGTTATCTAGATGTAGTGCTTCATACTGCTTATTATTTCTTCCTCGTCACAGCGGTCACATGGTACCGACAGGGAGACGGTACTCTGATCAGTCATCAGCTGTGTCCTACGGACACAACTGGTGACAGATCACATGTATAATGTCTTAAAGATGAGCACATGTTCAATTATTTTTAAAATACTCTTGGTAATTTGTCAAATGCTAACTACAAAGCAGTATATAAGTAATTTTGAGATTGTAAAAAGCAAACATCTTTGTATGCCAGAATAATGAACATTAATGGATATAGCATACTAAAGCCAGCCATATACAGTTCAAATCTCGAATGGTTCAGCAGGAATCGGTTGAAATTCTAACCATGTATGGGCAGGCTGAATGTACCCAAGTTGATCGATCCTGTATGATTTTACATGCAATTATTGCAAGCGGCTGTTATAGTTGCTAGCAATAATCACTGTCTTCTCCTGGTGAGGATGGCTTTCCCCATCCCTCCACTGGGAGAAAACACAAGCTCAGCAGGAGGAATTCCATGTCCGTGTTCAGGGGAGAATTGACCCATGATTAATGGATATAGCATATTAAAGCCAGCCATATACAGTTCAAATCTCAAATGGTTCAGCAGAAATCGGTTGAGATTCTAACCATGTATGGGCAGGCTGAATGTACTCAAGTTGATCGATCCTGTCAGATTTTACATGCAATTATTGCAAGTGGCTGTAAGCCGCTAGCAATAATTACTGTCTTCTCCTGGTGAGGATGGCTTTCCCCATCCCTCCACTGGGAGAAAACACAAGCTCAGCAGGAGGAATTCCATGTCTGTGTTCAGGGGAGAATTGACCCATGGTTGCAGGAAAAACATTTCCACTGTCTGTCAATGGCCGGCCCAAAGCCCCGTGCACACGTACCGATTGTCGGTCGTAAATATTCGGCCGCCGACCGATCGGCCAATTGTAGGCTTGTTAGTATGATGCTTCCGACAGCCGACAGCGCATTTTCGGCCGAACAGAATCTGTCATGCAGACTTTAAAATATTTGTTGGCTGTCACCAGAACGGCCGATTGTTCACCAGTCAGTACAGAATTCGGCCGACAAACAGCAGATTAGCAAGACTGGGCATGCTCAGAAAAGAAAAAACACACGGAAAGTTAACCATCACATGACATCTCTTCTGCATTCGGCTGTTGTTGGCCGTCAAAATTCGTGTGCAGTCTTTAGCACTTTTCAGCCGACAGGACAGCACCGGACAAAAGACGGCCAATCGTTCGGCCGACATTCGGTACATGTGTACGGGGCTTAAGACACAAATGTGTTTGTGCACTCATTCACCCACTAAACAAACAATTTAGTACTTCCATAAGAATTGAAGCTACTGTTCTTAAAACTGGTATTTAATCTTCTTTATTTCTTCACTTTCATAATTGTTATTCTATTTTAAACTCTGTCATATCTTTCGTAAATATATATATTTTTAATTATACCAAACACTTATTTTTAATGAAGTATTTTTTCATGAAGATATACATTGATACTTGCATCAAAGTAATGGGAAAACAGTTGATTTGAAAAAATCGCGTTCCTCAATTTTTGCATTGTGCTTGGTATCAATACAAAAACATCATGTGCATAAAATGACTCCAGCCAATATATTGGCATACATTTTAAAAATGTAAATAAAATGCATAAATTTATAACTGAATGCTAATGAAAATGTTACGGTGTACCTGTGGCTAGGCTAAAAATATTCAAGTATTTACATATTCCTAACAAATAGTAAAATAGGTTTAACCACTTCAGCCACAGAAGGTTTTACCCCCTTAATGACCAGGCCATTTTTTGCGATTCGGCACTGTGTTACTTTAATGGAAAATTGCACGGTCATGCGACGCTGTACCCAAATAGAATTGATGTCCTTTTTTTCCCATAAATAGTGCTTTCTTTTGGTGGTATTTGATCACCTCTGCAGTTTTTTAGATTTTGCACTATAAACAAAAAAAAGAGCGAAAATTTTGAAAAAAAAAAACGCCATATTTTTAACTTTCTGCTATAAAACATTCTTAATAAAAAATTTTAAGAATTACATTTTTTATCAGTTTAGGCAAATTTGTATACTGCTACATATTTTTGGTAAAAAAAAATCCCAAAAAGCATATTTTAATTGGTTTGCGCAAAAGTTACAGCGTTTACAAACTACGGGATAGATTTTTGGACTTTTTATTGATTTATTTATTTTTTATTAGTAATGGCGGCGATCAGCGTTTTTTTAGCGGGACTGCGACATTGCGGCAGACAGATCGGACCCCTAACTGACATTTTTGACACTTTATGGGGACCAGTGACACTAATACAGTAATCAGGACTAACTAATATGCACTGTTACTGAATAAATGACACTGACAAGGAAGGGGTTAATACTGGGTGATCAAAGGGGTTAAATGTATGACTGTATGCTTACTGACTGTGTGTGTGTGTGTGTGGGGGGGGGGGGGTTCTGTGACAGGCACAGAGAGATCGCAGTTTCAGCTTAGCTGAAACTGCTGATGTCTTCCTGCCTGTCTGACAGAAGATCCGCCTGCTTTGTTTACATAAGTAGGCGGGGCTTCTCTCAGTTTCCCAGAGGATCGTGGGAGGGCAGTGGCAATCGCTCCTGCTCCTCCTGTGGCCCACCTCCCTCTGCCGCGGTAGCGTGGCTCCCGTGGTGCGCATGCACCGCCAAAACCACATGCACTCCAGTCACGTAGTACTACGGGACTGGACACAGCCGAGTCACCCTGCCACAGTAATATTACGGCGGGCGGTCGGCAAGTGGTTACAACAAGCCCTGACCCCTCTAACTACAGGACCCGTGTAGCAATTCATCTTCAAAATTCATGGCAGAAGTAGGAATCCCAGATATCCACCCCCCATATGAATTATTAAGAGGGACATAGTGCCCCTTCTTACTCATTTATAATAAATAAATAAATAAATAAAAGTCCAAAGACATTATATAAAAAAAAAAAGCAATTGCTAAAAAAAAGTGAAATCATGTAAATTCAATGTCAATCATGTGCAGCGATGATGGGTAAAGGCCGATTGACCCACCACCACAAACACAACAACCCGCCCCATGATGATCCACGCCCATCCCCTTAATATAATGACCATATTTGGTCAATGACATCACTGGGGATTCTGGCTGTTTGTTTACATTTCAGCAGCTGGAAAATTTGCAAATGTACACTGCCAAAATTGGGTCAGTTTGTTTGGTGATTCAGCCAAACCCGAGTTCCATTCTTTTTCACCACAAACAGTGAGCCCTCCTGCCATCAGGAGGGAGGGAGGAAATACTGCATGTGGTGTGGGAACTAGAACTTGACCTACCCATGCTGGTGGGTGGACATCTGGGAGCTATTATTTAGTGAAAATAGTGATACTGCCACTAAGTGAATGATTTCTGGCTGTAGAAGCCAGAGATTTGGGTTGCCGAATGAACTGGTCAAATCTGGCCAATTACTCATTTAGCAAACTTTAAAGAGCTTGGGTTTGTATTGAACTCATGGATAACCCAAAGTCAAAGCTAATCCCTAACTAATTATATACAACTACTATGAATATTTGGACTATTAAAAGAATTATCATTTTACATTTATTTTAGGGTGAATATGGTTATCTTGTGAAGGCACATCCTTATGTAAACGTTTACTGCAAACTCCACTTTTGGACCATATTACATATAAGACATGACCATGTAACATACTGCATTGTATACCGTATTCACAGGGATCTGTGAATTAATAAACAAGTCCTGTCTGCCACTGTAGTTCTTTATCCAGCTCTCTAACTAAAAGTGTGTACCTCAGTATAGACAAGGAGGTAGAGTCTACAGACCCATGGCGTTGCACCTGATAGCTCTTGGAATGCTTTGCAGACTGATATGTAAAAAAATATATAATGCATATTTTTTTTGCTAAAAATATAAATGTATTTATTATTTTTTAATGAAACGTGAACTTTTTACATTAGATGCGGAGGTGAACTATTTAACCAAAGTCACTCCAGTTTATTGGGCTTTTCAGCATTAGGCATTTAAAGAATAAATGAAAAACTCTACCAGAGTCACCTACAAGAAAGATAGGTCTTGCAGCAAAAAAAAAGCTAAAGAAACATTTATTTTTTAATTATGTTTATACAATAATTGCCAGCAAATATATTGAAAAAATATAAACAAAACCAAGGTTTACAGAGTCAGAGATAATAGGATTTTACCAAATCTGCTCTGTAGGAGCAATGTTCCTTTCATAATTCATAATGTTAAGTAACAAATCATGGATTTTATTTTGCTAACTAAACAACACTAAATAGACACACACTGCTAAGTGAATATCAGTACTTTTGTTTTCTTTATGGCATTTTCTCCTTGCTAGCATAACAAACAAATGTTCCTTTTCAAAGAAAATTCACTCTGCATAAATCCAATCTAATTACGAATTAACAAAAGATGCTGTATTGTTTTAGCTTCTTATACCAGTTGCCGCAGGTCTCCTGTTGTCTTAGGATAATAGAAATTATTCAAAGCATATTCATTTATCATAAAGTATAATTATATGCTAATTACAATTCACTAATTACTTTTGAGTAGGTACCCAAGGATGATTCATGTTTAATAATTTTTCAGGCACCCTCTCAGTGACACAATGTTTCAGTAGTCTTTGTACTCTATATCATTGTCATTGTCACTGTGCATAATTGTCATGAAGCTGAGCTGTTGTAAACCATCATTACATTAAAAAATTGGCAGTATCAACTTCAACAAGGAAGCCATGTTTCATGCTTTATCAGGAAGTGCTGCACCAAATGCTTACAAACACTATATAAGTAATAAATAAACAGCATGACAAAAAATGTTCTATGTGGGAGATAAGTATTAAAAAAAATTAATAGAATGACAATACAGTAAAAAAAAAAAACAAAAAAAAAAACAGTGATAGTTATAGGTCTTATTGAAAATAAATGTGGCTATTGTTAAATAAAAAACACATTTTGGAATTTGTAGATGAGGCATGGCGAGCATTTTGCAGATCTCATTTGTTGTCACAAGGTTTTGGAAAATGAAGAAATAAAATAAAAATGTATTTTTTATTTTCCTTGTGATCTGTAAAATATACATCATTTCAAAAGGGGTAATTTGTGGGGTATCTGAACTGTCCTGGCATTTTAGGGTCTCCAAAACTGTGATAGGAAGTGAAAGGAAATTACGCCCTTTGAAAACCTAAAGGCGGTCATTGGTTTTGGGCTCTTGTACACGGCTAGGCTCACAAAAAGTCTCAGACATATGGAATCACCATATGCAGTAGAAGAAGCAGAATGTGTTCTGGGGTGTAATTCCAAAATGTGTTCTGTGTTCTTTCACATATATGAACGCAGAATGTGTTCTGGGGTGTAATTCCACACATGTGTGAAAAATATCTCATTAACCACTTTACCAACGGAGGATTTTGCTGTCTTACGTCTGGGCCACTTTTTGCGATTCGGCACTGTGCGACTTTAACTGACAATTGCGCGGTCGTGCGACGCCGTACCCAAACGAAATTTACGTCCTTTTTTCCCACAAACAGAGCTTTCTTTTGGTGGTATTTGATCACCTGTGCGATTTTTACTTTTTGCGCTATAAACAAAAAAATAGCGACAATTTTGAAAAAATAATATTTTTCACATTTTTTTTATATGATTCCCCCCCCCCCCCCCACAAAAAAAATGTAGAAATCAAAATTTTTTAAATTTTTGGCCAATTTGTTTTCTGCTACCTATGTTTGGTAAAAAAAAATCGCATTAAGCGTATTTTGATTGGTTTGCGCAAAAGTTATTGCGTTTACTAACTAAGGGAAAGATTTCTGTCATTTTTGGTGTTTTTTTTTTAACGAGTAATGGCGGCGATCTGCGATTTTTTTTTGCGGGACTGCGACATTGCGGCGGACAGATCGGACCCTTGACTGACATTTTTGACACTTTTTGGGGTACCAGTGACATTACTACAGTAATCAGTGCTATAAATATGCACTGTTACTGTAAAAAAATGACACTGGCAGGGAAGGGGTTAATTTTTATTGGTGATCAAGGGGTTAATGTATGCCTGGTGCTTACTGACGTGTGTGGGGGGAGGGGACTATGTGACACAAGGACAGATCGCAGGTTCAGCTATGCTGAACCCTGCAATCTGACCCTGCCTGTCACTTAGGAGATCCGCCCGCTTGTGTTTACACAAGCAGGCGGATCACCACACTCGATCCCCGATGATCGGGGAAGAGCAGCGGCGATCGCCGCCGCTCCTTCCCTGGCCCAACTCCCACTGTGACTGAATAGCGGGAGAGAGGGGAATGTCTGGTGACGTAGGTCTAAGTCGCCAGACGTTATCGAGCCACTTTGCCGCAGTAGAGCTCTAGTGAGCAGCGGCAAAGTGGTTAAAGTGAAAACTTTGTAAAAAGAAAAAAAAAAAAAATTTCCAAAAACTTGTGGTGGCAAAAAATAAAATCTTCCATGGACTCAACATGCCTCTCAGCAAATACCCTGGTGTGTCTTATTTCCAAAAGGGGTAATTTGAGGGGTGTCTGAACTATCCTAGCATTTTAGGGCCTCTAAAAACATTCCTTGTATGACACCCTCCTAATGTTGGGCCTACATGTAATGTTCTTTTCTTTTTGTTTATCCCGTAGGCTGAACAAAAAAAACAGAACCTAACAGATTCCACCATTCACATCGATCAATGTGGATGAATACATCTCTGCCCACCATTAGAAGCTTCTGACACACATCCACCCACTGTTCTAATGTTGGATATGCACACAATGTTCTTTTATTCCTTTAGCCCAATTTATGGATGTGGATGACAGCATCTCTGCCAGAAAAAAAAATAAAAAAGTGTATGCCAAAGCATAGGAGCAATCCACCCACTGACCACCCCAGGCCTCTCATGCTTGGGTCTACACAATCTTTTTTTTTTTAACTGTGGGTGAGAAATCACCCTGCTGCTGTCAGAATACACAGATCAGTGCTGCAGCTGATTGGCGTTTCTGCAAAGTAAACAACAGTTAACAATAACACACAGTAACAAAATACCATTAACTCAATAAAACAACAACAATTTTTATTTACTTTTCTTAAGTTTTTTGGCAACAACTTTTTAGAACCATAAAATTTCCAGCCTTTGATCTTAGCATCTCTCAAAATTTGATAGGCAGTCTCCTGATCATACAAAATCTTTCAAGACCCTTCTTGTGCAGAATTGTGTGCCTTAGAATTCTTTTTTTCAGATCCCCAGAGAGTTCTTTGCCATGAGGTGCCATGTTGAACTTCCAGTGACCAGTATGAGAGATAACCCCAAATTTAACACACCTGCAGTCTCCTGATCATAGGCAGTCTCCTGATCATCCAAAATCTTTCAAGACCCTTCTTGTGCAGAATTCTGTGCCCTAGAATTCTTTTTTTCAGATCCCCAGAGAGTTCTTTGCCATGAGGTGCCACGTTGAACTTCCAGTGACCAGTATGAGAGATAACACCAAATTTAACACACCTGCTCCCCATTCACACCTAAGACCCTGTCACACTAACAAGTCACATGACACCGGGGAGGGTAAATTGGCTAATTGGACCCAATTTTGACATTTCACTTAGGGGTGTACTCACTTTTGTTGCCAGCCATTTAGACATCAATTGCTGTGTGTTGAGTTATTTTTAGGGGACACCCAATTTACACTGTTATACAACGGTGTACATTGTAGCAAAGTGTCATTTCCTCAGTGTTGTCACATGAAAAGATATAATAAAATATTTACAAAAATGTGAGGGGTGTACTTACTTTTGTGAGATACTGTAAATATAATGTCCTTTAAAGTCCCCAAAATGCCTGCACCTCACTAGAGTCTGTAATTATAAACCTTCTTTTCCCATAAATCTTCCTGTTTCCAGTAATGAATGATTCATTCTATAATAAAAGTGTCCTCTGTGAAACTCCACCACCACCTTCAAATAGGCACACTTACCAAAAAAAGTAAACCTCAAATTATCAAGGTCCTATTGCATATGTTACACTCCAAAATACAAGCTCTTCAGACCATACTATAATCTTTCCAATTCTACAAATACTCATCAGTGGCAGAAGTACATAGAATGTAAATCCCAATGCAAAATTGAATGGTGCTTTATCACTTTTATTAAAACTTAAACCATTAAAATCATCAAAAATAGGGCTCACAGCAGTATGAAAACAGTGTTTGTTACTAAAATGTACAGACCCTGCATATTACATTACTTCTGTCCTGTCTCTTTCTGCTTGCCAGACCTCGAACTCCAGGCTTGTCTCAGTGTGTGCAGAAAGTCATGTTGTCACCTGTTTAGTACCACCCTTTGTGTTTCATCAAAATGTCTTTTTTTTGTCTTGTTATCTTTCCTGTAATTTCCTGTAAGATTGCTGGCATCAAGGTGTTACTCTATTTAGTATACTCTGGACAGGTTGTTGACCAAGCTACACTTTAAAATTGTTTCTGTAAGTCAGGATCCTTTATATGATGTATAGATAGAGCAGATTATTAACAGAATAGGAAATATTTTGTACAGTCAGGCAGTTGACATATGTTATAATTGTATTAAACTATTCACCTGGAGTTAAATCATTAATAACCTATAAAGCTAGAGCTAAACAAAACGTAAAAAATGAATAAATAAAAATAACATGAATGCAGTCCACTAGCTTAGCATATAGTGAAGTGTTTTTCTGTCTCCATATAAAACAATATTTTTCAGTATAAAAACAGAATATTAACTTCTTATAGATAACTTTGTGAAAGAATAATGTAAGCAAAAAAATAAAAAATAAACATAGGAGAAAAAGGAATTATACAATCTCAGCATCTGCCTAATGAACAGAAACATTTTTGAAAAAAGCTATGAACATATATCTTTTACAATTATAAATAAAACAATTTAATAAAAAGTGTTGAGCAAACTATAGAAAACCTTTCACTGTGAAAGTTTTCTCCTAAATCTTAATATGTCCTTGCTGGAGTCCTGGATCCCAGAAGCTTTGCAGAGCTTTGGTTGGAAAAAAAAAACTCGGCTATTGAAGCATTTTATATGTGTGAGTCTGTGAAGTGTGTGTGAGTGTGTGTGTGCTTGTGTGAATTGATTTAACGACTTGCAGACCACCCACCCGCAATCTATTGCGGACGGCAGCTCGAACAGGCAAAGTGACATGCACGTACATAGCTGCCTGCTTTTGGGTTTAGGGCTTGTGCATGCGGCACCCACTGTGACTGTAAATAACAGAAGCCTGTAAGCAAGTTCCAGGTGTAAATGATTCAAGGCCTGTATCTTCTGATCAACTGTGTACAATCACAGCATAGAGCTCTGTGTTGACAATCAACACATAGCTCTGTACAGAGAGAACAATCTCTAATCTCTAAAGATCTCAAAAAAATAAATAAATTACAGTGTATATATACACCTTAGTTTGTAGGCACTATACCTTTCATGCAAACCAATCAATATACACTTATTGAGATTTTTTTTTTATCAAAGGCATTTAGTAGAATACATTTTGGCAAAAATTTATGAAGAAATTTGATTTTTTTTTAAGTTGGATATGTTTTGTAGCAAAAAATAAAAAAACTTTTTTTTTCCAGTCTTTTTTTATTTATATCGCAAAAAAAAAAAAAAAAACAGTGATGATCAAATACCAAAAAAATAAAGCTCTATTTATGTGAAAACAAAAATGATATAAATTTAATTTGAGTACAGCATTTCATGACTACGCAATTACCAGTTAGGGTAGTGCAGTGTTAAATAACAAAAAATGGCCTGGTCATGAAGAGAGTAAAATCTTCCAGAGGTCAAATGGTTAGGGTGTTTTAAGTATAAGTTTATATAGATTTAAACAGTGATTTGAATTGTTCATTACATATGTAAGCTGTGCTTCCTGGTGTAGTTTTGTCTTGTTCTTCCCCTTGTGAAGTTATCTAAACAATACGATTGCCAGCTGGTTTGTCATGCAGCAAGCTTTTGCCTCTACAGCAAGGGAGCAAACTACATTTTTCTGACATACAGGTATTGTAGCTTTTTTTTTTTTCCTACACGACCTGTTTATCAATAAAAGTGTTTAAATCAGTTATGATAGTAGGTGTATAGTACATGGTCACTTTAGATACACCAACACATCATATGAAAAATAAAATTGAACACAGCATTTAGTTACTTCTGTGTAATTGCCAATGAAAAAAGATAGCTATTAAGGAAAAATAGACAAATAATTCAGAAAATAAAATACCCATTGTTAATTATATTCCTTATAACAACATACTATTTCTCCCAAAAGAACAAAACAGCTCACTTCCTAAAAAAGGCAAGTAATTACCTTAAAGATCATAATCTTATTAACATCAAATAGAATTTTACATTTACTGTACTGCTGCGTGTTATATTTGTATTCTAGGCCATGCTTTGCGTGTTTAATAAGTAAAAGACTAATTGAAGTTGATTTTTGGCATTTTTACTGACTGTTTGAAGTGTGTGACCTGCTGTAAAAAAATATCATGACCCCTCCATAATCTCTCTTTCACACCTTGCAGAACATGACAGCCTGAGGAGATGATCTTGCAACGACTAGGTCCAAAGGGAATATCACACACAAAAAAATCATACAGCTCACTTCCCATTGTCATTTTAAATTACAGTGTCAAACAGCCCATCATAAAGGAATCCCACATCTTTCTCAGGGTAAACTGTTCCAAACAGATTTCTAGTAAATCTCTAAACTCAAAAGCTTCATTCAAGGATTTCATTAAGAAAAATATTGTGGTTTAAATCTAAATGTTAAACATTTTACAAGAAGAAAAATAATATAAATCAGAATTGTATATTTAAAGCATACCTGAATATGAATATCACGATTTGTCAATGGAAGAGTTGTAAATTACATACACAGCAGAACAGTTACACATATTTTGTTGTTAACCACTTAAGCCCCGGAAGATTTTACCCCCTTCCTGACCAGGGCCTATTTTGCGATTCGGCACTGCGTGACTTTAACGGCAATTGCGCATTCGTGCGACACTGTACCTAAACGAATTTGACGTCCTTTTTTTCCCACAAACAGAGCTTTCTTTTGGTGATATTTGATCACCTGTGCGATTTTTTGATCATGCGCTATAAACAAAAAAAGAGCGTCAAATTTTTCAAAAATAACAATATTTTTCACATTTTTTTAAATGAAATTCCCCCAAAAAAATGTAAAAATCAAAATGTTTTAACATTTTCGGCCAATTTGTTTTATGCTACATATGTTTGGTAAAAAAAAAACCGCAAAAAGCGTATTTTGATTGGTTTGCGCAAAAGTTATCGCGTTTACTAACAAAGGGAAAGATTTTTGTCACTTTTGTTGTTTTTTTTTTTTAAACGCGTAATGGCGGCGATCTGCGATTTTTTTTGCGGTACTGCGACATTGCGGCGGACAAATCGGACCCTTGACTGACATTTTTGACACTTTTGGGGTTACCAGTGACATTTCTACAGTAATCAGTGCTATACATATGCACTGTTACTGTAAAATTACACTGGCAGTGAAGGGGCTAACTTTTTTTGAGAGGAAGGGGCTATGTGTGTCCCTAGGGACGTGATTCTAACTGTGATTGGCTGTGGCTTGAGGTGTAGGAACAGTGATCAACGGTCCTACATAGTAGAACCGTATGATCACTGTTCATACAGAGGGGAGAATGACAGGCAGCTTGTTTACATCAGCCGCCTGCCTTTCTCCCTCTCCACCGACGATCGCCGAGTGACCGGCGGACATCGGGTCCGCCGGTCACACGTGCAGGGGGTCAGTGACCGCGCGGGAGCGCGCCTCCGGCGGCGCGTGCTCGCTCCCCAGAGCCTCACAGGCTAGTGACGTATATATATATACATCACTTTGCCTGTGAGGGGCTGACCGCCGCAGTATATGTACTTGCGGCGGTCGGCAAGTGGCTAAAAACAATATTTATGAGGGTCCATGCCTAAACAGCAGGTTAGGACAGGTACCACCTAGACACCCTTAGACAATTTTCAAGCATGGCAAAACCCAAAAACCAAATGTAATTCCAGTCCTTCTTTTGTCCAGTTTTCTTTTGCTAATTTTTTTTTTTTTCTTTTTTTATTTCATTTTTACCTAGTGAATGTAAGTTGTTTAAAAAAGACTGCATGCGTTCCTAAATGGATATAGCATAATTGTATAGTAAAGTGTAACTAAAGGATTTTTTTTTTTTTGGTTTGGGATAGAGTGGAGAGGGATTAGAACACCTATCAATTTTTATTGCTGTCTGTGCTCCTGTTAGGGAGATTTACCCTATTTGTTCCATTTACTATTCTCTTTGAAAGCTAAAGTAAGAGAAAATCCCAAATTTTGGGTTGACGTCAAAGCAGTAATAGAGGGTAAATCTTCCAATGGGGACAATTTCAATGTCTCCCACTTCCCACTTCCTGTTTTGGCTATGGAACATGAAGTGAAGGGAAATCTCCCCTATAGGACACAGATGGCAAAAAAAAAAAAAAAATTACAGAAGTTACAACTCTCCTTACTCTATCCAAAATGAGAAAAAAAAATGCTTTTAGTTACACTTCAACATGTATACAATATTTGATCCTGGTAATATCTGATTGCCTTAAGGGATTTTTCCCCTATTGGAGCAAATTTAAGCAAATTGGACCATGCTTTTGTAGCACCCTACAGGGTAGGTGCTAGGAGAAAGTATAGTGGGCCTTGGCTGCCTAACAGCAGGGCCATGATTTTAGCTGGGCTGTCATGTCTCCCAGGTGTGTCTGCTGAGAGGCGAGTTCTGCCACAGAGGATTCTGGGAGTGGGTATATGTTTGAGGGAAACGCATGACTTAGCGTCTTTGTTGGGAAGCAGAGTCCCAGGAGGGAGAGTACGGCTGTCTCTTCTCCTGTCAGAAGGATCGGGTGTTCCGGGTGGCTGCCTGGGAATCCAGAGAATGCTGAGTTGAGCTGCCGAGGACCAGTGGAGGAAGAGGGTTTCAGTTCCAGGAAAGCCTGCCAAGGTCGTGAGTACTGAGAACTGCCCCTAAATGTAGAGGGGACCACTCCAGAGAAGGTTCCAGGGATCCAGGAGTCAGCCAGCTGTAAAGGGGGTGCCTAGTCGGAGGACCCGGAAGTGTTAGCGGGGGGGTAACCAGTCATAATACCCTGAAGTGTAAAGGGGAAACCAGTGGTTGGGCCCTGAATAGTCAGTGTACAGTGTGCAGTGTACAGAGTTAAGAGTTGCAGCAGAACCAGCAGTGACAAGGAGCTACCTCACTATACTTGCGCTAATGAAATAATTAACACCAATATGTCTCCGCTCCTATCACACCTATATATGTGTATGTGTAAAATACATATAAGTGTGTGTGTGTGTATATATATATATATATATATATATATATATCCCTATACAGAAGTTCAGATGTTTTACCTGCCTCCAAAGACCCCTAAAAAATGCCCCAAAAAAAACGCCTGCAATAACACACCTGGGCGTTTTTTTTTGGCATTTTTTGTGGGTCTTTGGAGGCAGGCATGACATCTGAACTTCTGTATAGGGGTATATATACACACACATGTATGTCCAAAAAAGCGCTTGCGCCAAAAAAACGCCCAGGTGTGTTATTGCAGGGGATTTTTTTGGGCATTTTTTTGGGGTCTTTGGAGGCAGGCAAAAAATCTGAACTTCTGTATAGGGGTATATATACACACACACACACACTTATATGTATATATACACATACACATATATAGGTTTGATAGGAGCGGAGACATATTGGTGTTAATTATTTCATTAGCGCAAGCATAGTGTTCTGCTATTTTCACACCTATATGTGTGTAGGTGTATATATACATACATGTGTGTGTATATATACCCCTATACAGAAGTTCAGATGTCATGCCTGCCTCCAAAGACCCCAACAAAAATGCCCAAAAAAAAAAGCCTGCAATAACACACCTGGGCGGTTTTTTTTGGCGCAGGCGTTGTTTTGGGCATTTTTGGGGGTCTTTGGAGGCAGGCATGACATCTGAACTTCTGTATAGGGGTATATATACACACACATGTATGTATATATACACCTACACACATATAGGTGTGAAAATAGCAGAACACTATGCTTGCGCTAATGAAATAATTAACACCAATATGTCTCCGCTCCTATCACACCTATATATGTGTATGTGTATATATACATATAAGTGTGTGTGTATATATACCCCTACACAGAAGTTCAGATGTTTTGCCTGCCTCTAAAGACCCCAAAAAAATGCCCAAAAAAAACCCTGCAATAACACACCTGGGCGTTTTTTTTGACGCAGGCATTTTTTGGGCATTTTTTTGGTCTTTGGAGCCAGGCAAAACATCTGAACTTCTGTATAGGGGTATATATACACACACACTTACTGTATATGTATATATACACATACACATATATAGGTGTGATAGGAACGGAGACATATGCCTGTTAATTATTTCATTAGCGCAAGCATAGTGTTCTGCTATTTTCACACCTATGTATGTGTAAATATACATACATGTGTGTGTATATATACCCCTATTCAGAAGTTCAGATGTCATGCCTGACTCCAAACTTGTCCTCAAAAAAGCCCTATGAACGCCTGCAGCAAAAAGCAGGCTGACCGGTGAGAAGCCATATCCCTGCTCTGTAAGTGACAAAAGAGAAACAATCTTTTCTCTATAGCGGTCACCCTGAAATGGAAGGGTTTTGTCACCCTGCCACAGCAGTCAGAGTCAGTTAACCCTACACTACACTACGGTCCCCTTACACTTAAAACTTTCCCTACAGAAACTAGATTAAAGCTAACTAAAGTGGAAAATAGCACCCTAACTACACTAGATATCCCTTTCCTCACACTAAAAATTACTAAATGACACTTTGGACCAGAACCATCAGTGAAAAACAATTGAGGGGCAGGAGAATGCTAGGAATGTGATTGGAGTGACTAGGGGGTCCAGAGGCCAATCATTAGTGAATACGCCCCCCAGTATATAAGATAGCCCCCGCCAAATTCCTAGCATTGTAATACTGGGACATGGACGAGAGTGGAAGCAGTTCTGTGACTTCTGATACAATCACGGGCTTTTAAAGCCCATTTCCTGTCCCATTGCATTTTGGTCGGTTCTGGTTACTGAATTCCGAACGTTTTCAGCAAAAAGTTTGGAATTCGGCCGAACCTCGAACAGCCAATGTTCGGGTCGAACCGATGGTCGACCCGAACCGTTGGATCATCCCTAGTCATCATGAGGATGACATCATCCGCAAACAAGTTAATTTTGTGGGTGGTGCCTGTAACAGAGAAACCTGATATATCAGGATTGTTCCGTATAGATTCTGCCAGGGGTTCGATAATGATATTGAATAGAGATGGGGGTAGCGGACATCCCTGTCTGGTGCCGTTAGTAATGTGGAATGTTTTTGAAAGGACACCTGAAGTATTAACTTGAGCTGAGGGGTTTGAGTATAGAGCGGAAATCGCAAGTAGAATGGGTCCGGACAATCCAAATTTTTCCAGGGTGGCATACATATATCCCCAATGGACCCTGTCAAAGGCCTTTTCCGCATCTATAGTCAATAAAGCTGAGGGTATTTTGTGAAGATTGGCATAATTAACAATATCTATGACCCTCCTGGTGGCGTCGGAGGTATGACGACCAGGCATAAACCCCATTTGGTCATGTTTAATGAGGTCAGGCAGCACACTTTGAATATGTTTAGCGATAATTTTGGCAAAGAGTTTGGCATCTTAATTGAGGAGGGAGATCGGGTGAAAATTGGCAGGGGTTACAGGGTCCTTTCCTGGTTTAGGGAGTGTATAGATGTAAGCTCTAAAGCATGTCTTGTGGGAGAGAGCCGTTTGAGGCAGCTTTCGCGAAGACCGCCTCCAGATGGGGGGCTAAGGTGTGTGCGAATTGCTGGTAATACTCATTTATGAGCCCGTCCGGGACAGGGGATTTACCTTTAGGTAGGGTTTTTATGCTAGCTTCTATTTCTTTTGTGGTGATGGGGAGATTTAAAGAGTGTAGTTGGGCTTCTTAAGGGTAGGTAGCTTAATAGAATGCAAGAATTGATTGATGGTATGTTCTGTGGGTTGGCACTTGTTTGGGCAGTCTTTAAGATTGTATAGGGAGGCATAAAAGTCAGCAAAAGCATCTGCAATAGCCTGGGGAATGAGAAAACTTTTGTGAAGAGGATGTGGCCAGTAGAAAAGGGATACGTGTCCTAGCCTGCTTTTGTTTAACTCTAGAAGCCAGATGTCTACCCGCCTTATTGGCCTCTGTGTAGTGGGATTGTTTAAGACTGTTGAGAAGTCTGATTGTTCTAGAAAAAATAAGCGGAGATCATGGCGTAAAGGAGATAGTTCAGATGATTGTGCATTCGAGGGGGACCGTTTGTTCTTAGTTTCGAGGACATGAATTTTGGACAGGAGGTCATTCACCCTGATCAGGCGCGGTTTCCTTGCCCTAGCTTGCTGCTGAATGCACACTCCCCTAATAAAGGCTTTGTGCGCAGCCCACAGCACCCAGGAGTCCAAAACAGAGCCAGTGTTAAATTCAAAAAATTTGTTGAGGTGTTTGTTGATATGAGCGTGGGAAGTAGAGTTTTGCAAAGTCTTGCTATCACATCTCCAAAGAAAGGTCGTCCAAACCGGCGCCCCTTCCTCAATGATCAGTTTGACTGCAGCATGGTCTGACCACGTTATATCTCTGATCGTCAAGGAAGAGGAGTTCTCCAGGAGAAACAAATCAGTGACATACAAGTCAATGCGAGAGTAGGATTAGTGTCGATTGGAAAAGAACGTGTCCACACATCAAACAAACATTCTGTATTCAGTAGAGAAGATAAAGAAACATGTCGGCCCCCGGATGGGCCTGAGGAGTCCAGCCCAGGGTCAACTACCAAATTGAAGTCACCACATAACATTAAATGCCCATACTTAACCCGATTCACTTGTTTAAGTAATCTACGTAAGAAACAAAGCTGGTGCGTATTCGGAGCATACAATGCCCCAATTGTCAAGGGGAGATCATTAACATCACAGGTGAGAATACTGTAGCGACCAGCTGGATCTAATACAGAAGATTTTTGATGAAAGGTCAAAGTATTTTTCAAAGCCAGCATCACTCCCGCCTTTTTATCTGGACCATTTGCTAGAAAGATATGGGGGAAATTATTATGCAGGCAGCGGGGGTGGTTTTTGGACTGAAAGTGCGTTTCCTGCACTGCTACAATATCCGCCTTGCTTTCACGGATTTCCCTCCATAGAGAATGTCTTTTGGCCGGGTGGTTCAGGCTGTTAGCATTAATGGTCAGACACTTTATGGTCATTGTTGGAGTTAATAAAAGTTGTGGGAAATAGCTCGGCATCGGCTGTGGGGGAGCAATGCAGCAGTTGAGAGGTCACCCTTGGCCTCATGTGAGGTGGAAGAGGGGTCAGGGGATGACTGGTGGGAATGAGGAAAATAATCAGGGAAGTCAACAGTAAGAAAAGGATTGTCGCAGCAGTCCAGGAACAGTCAAAGCTTTTGCAAATAAACTGGAGGGCCATGTAAGGACAAAAACTTACCGTTAGTGTACCGGTAACGGCTTTTCTACTGAGCCTTCCAGGTCGGCCCAAACGAGAGATGATAGGCTCCTCCTACAGGAAACACAATCAATTAACAGTTGTTAAAAGGCCCCACCCTTCCCTCTGTCCCTCAGTTGTAAAAAAGTATCTTCCACAACCATTTTCGAGGGAAGTGTTCCAAAAATTCTATAGGTACTTACCACCTAAGTTTACTCTTACTTGCACCCAGTGGCGTAGCGTGGGGGGTGCAGGGGGGGCCGGCCGCACCGGGCGCAACATTTGGGGGGCGCATCCTGCACCAGTGTCACACTAGCAAACTTTAAAAATTCTTCCTAGTGTGTCACTCCAGCCGCCGCCATCTTCAGGCTAAACGATGGCCGGCCGGCGCCCTGTGATTGGGCCAACATTGTCATGTGCGGCAGCGGGGCTGGCCAGTGGCAGCGCCCCACCTCGCTTCTGGAGCCCGCCTCGCTGTCTTCTAAGTCAGCTCTGCATGTGCCTCCGTCCCGCCTCCTCTAAGCTCTCACAATCCTCCCCGACCCGCCCCCTGTAAGTGCTCGTCCTCACCATGTGGCAGAGTGGATGGATCATGAAAACAGGTAAGTCATTTTGCTGGCTGCAGGACTAGACACAGTCTGGGCAGGAGGTGTAGTTAACAGTGCAGTGTAGTTTAGTGGGTAGTAGTAGTGTAGTGGGTATTGTAGTGTAGTGGGTAGTGTAGTGGACAGTGTAGTGTAGTGGACATGGTAGTGTAGTGGACAGTATAGTGTAGTGAACATGGTAGTGTAGTGTAGTGGACAGTGTAGTGTAGTGGACATGGTAGTGTAGTGGGTAGTGTAGTGGACAGTATAGTGTAGTGAACATGGTAGTGTAGTGTAGTGGACAGTGTAGTGTAGTGGGTAGTGTAGTGGACAGTGTAGTGTAGTGGGTAGTGTAGTGGACATGGTAGTGTAGTGTAGTGGACATGGTAGTGTAGTGGACAGTGTAGTGGGTAGTGTAGTGTAGTGGGCAGTGTAGTCGTGGACAGTGTAGTGTAGTGTAGTGGACAGTGTAGTGGGTAGTGTAGTGGACAGTGTAGTGTAGTTTAGTGGGTAGTGGACAATGTAGTGGGTAGTGTAGGGTAGTGGACAGTGTAGTGTAGTGGGTAGTGTAGTGGGCAGTGTAGTGTAGTTTAGTGGGTAGTGGACAATGCAGTGGGTAGTGTAGGGTAGTGGACAGTGTAGTGTAGTGGACAGTGTAGTGGGTAGTGTAGTGGGCAGTGTAGTGTAGTGGACAATGTAGTGAGTAGTGTAGTGGACAGTGTAGTGGGTACTATAGTGGACAGTGACGTGTAGTGTAGTGGACAGTGTAGTGGACAGTGTAGAGTATTGGAAAGTGTGGTGTAGTGTAGTGGACAGTGTAGGGTAGTGTAGTTTAGTGGACAATATAGTGGTTAGGGTAGTGTAGTGGACAATGTAGTGGTCAGTGTAGTGGGTAGTATAGTGTAGTGGATAGTGTAGTTTAGTGGACAATATAGTGGTTAGTGTGGTGTAGTGGACAGTGTAGCGCAGTGGACAGTGTAGCGCAGTGGACAGTGTAGCGCAGTGGACAGTGTAGCGCAGTGGACAGTGTAGCGCAGTGGACAGTGTAGTGTAGTGGGTAGCATAGTGGACAGTGTAGTGTATTGGAAAGTGTAGTGTAGTGGGCAGTGTAGTGTAGTGGGCAGTGTAGTTGGCAGGTAGGAATCAGGTAGGTCAGTGTAAGGGTCAGTGTCGTGGACAGGTAGGTCAGTGTAGTGGCCAGTACAGGAATCGGGTACGTTAGCGTAGTGGACTGGTAGGTCAGTATAGGAATCAGGCTGGTCAGTACTATTGTAGGAAGGGACTCGAGGAGTGCTAAAAGTCTGCAGGTTTGGGGGTGCAAATTACTTGCCTTGCCCCGGGCGCTGACAACCCACGCTACGCCACTGCTTGCACCCCTTTAACAGGGTGGGTAGGCTGGCCGTCCTGGAAGGCTCAGTAGAAAAGCCGTTACCGGTACACTAACGGTAAGTTTTCTCTCCTCGCCTTCCAGGACGGCCCAAACATGAGAGGATACTAGATTACGCATAGGCCTACTTTAGGGTGGGACCACTGCCTATAAGACCTTTTCGGCCAAAGGCTAGGTCTAGTTGAGACAGTACTTCTCCACGGTAATTCTTCAGAGCCGTGCTATGTCTGGACCAGGTGGCTGTATTGCGGATCTGTTCTCCAGATGCACCAGCTTTTCCCAGGGACTGAAAACTTTTAGGCCCGCAGTCCTATTGGTCCAGGGTAGAGGATCAGCGGATGATTGGATCTCCCAAATCCCCTGATCCTCCATAATTAATTGAGGAGGCGGCTCCTCACATCCGTGAAATCCTATTTATCTTGCATTCTTAGGGTTACCACCCAAGGATGGTAAAATTATTACTTGCTTCCTGTAAAAGGGAAGGTCTAAAGCCCCGTACACACGTTCCGATCGTCGGCCAACAGAACGTTGAAGAAGAAGCGGACCTCCTGGACGAAAAATTGGTTGCTTAACCGTGATCAATTTTCTCATATGTCCTTGCTGAGGGAGCTCCAGGAAAATAATCCTGATGACTTCAGGAATTATTTGAGGATGACGGATCCCATCTTTTACCGTCTTCTTGCCCTGGTGTCCCCCTATATTCTGAAGCAGGATACTTGTATGCGGCTTGCAATTACTCCTGAGCAAAGGTTAATTGCGACTTTGAGGTATCTTGCAACAGGGAGAAGCCTGCAGGATCTGAAGTTCACCACAGGCATCTCCCCCCAAGCACTTGGAGTCATCATCCCTGAGACCTGCTCTGCCATCATCAAGGTCTTGCAGAAGGACTATATCAAGGTATGTTTTATTTTTTACATTACATGTATTAGTCGTTTCACCAGAATTATTAGGTTTTTGGATGTACAGCAATTGATACAGGCCATTATTTGTAAACTACCCTCTGTCCGCATGCACATAGTAGTAAAGATGTAGATTATCTTAACCATTTGTAAAATTACCCACTAACCACCCCACCATTCTCTCCTATGTGTCCCTAAACACATTGTCTGTTAACAGTATTTTGAATTTGGGTCATTTTATTACTTTCCCTCAAACAATTATTCCTTGGCCAATGTTTTATTGCCTAGTTTATGATTTATCTAAAATACATCAGTCCATCCATTCCCACCTATGATTGTGTATGTTTATGTAATGATGTTAAAACCTTCACTGACCACAAGCCCTTATTGATGTATAAATGCCCAGTTTTACTTACCCATCCCCCCACCCACATGCTAAATCTCAAAGTCAGCATATACCAAAGCTCAAGCTCAGAGGTCTTCAAACTACGGCCCTCCAGTTGTTCAGGAACTACAATTTCCATCATGCCTAGTCATGTCTGTGAATGTCATAGAATTACAAGGCCTCATGGGATGTGTAGTTCTGCAACAGCTGGAGGGCCGTAGTTTGTAAATTTCAGCTCTAGCTGGTGAGTATAATGGGCCATACACACTATAAGATTGTCAGAATAATTTATCCTTCCGATTTACCCAAACCAAATAATATGAGGTCAAACAAACACTTTCAAATCCTATGCAATCTGGCAGGCACTTGCACTACATAGAAAAGGTAAATCTGCACGAAAAAGTCTTCAGAGAATCTTATAGTGTGTATGGCCCTTTACAATATAAGAACAATAGGAGGTTGAAAATAAATGTATGTATATGTTACATCCCCAAATCAAAACGTTTGCCTTCCTGTTGTTTATATTTTTAACAAGTTGCATAAGCATTTAACAGACAACTGTGTGTGTAATTAATAATGTGATGTGCTCAAGCACTAATTTTTTTTTTTCCCCACAGTTCCCTTCAAACGCAGAGCAATGGCTGGAGATTGCTGCTCAATTTCTGGAGAAGTGGAATTTTCCCAATTGTGGGGGTGCTATTGATGGGAAGCACGTCCGCATTGTGCCCCCTCCGAATTCCGGCACATTTTATTATAATTATAAAGGTTTTTTTAGTATAGTCATGCTAGCCATAGTTAATGCAAACTATGAGTTTCTTTATTTGGATATTGGCAAAAATGACCGCAATTCGGATGGGGGAGTTATTGAGCAGATGGAGTTCGCTCGTCGTCTAAATAACGGCACTCTGAACCTGCCATCCAGGGAGCAAACTGTTGAGGGTATGAGCTTTGTTTTTATTGCAGATGATGCTTTTGCGCTTGGGGAGCATCTCATGAAGCCCTACCCTCAGAGGAACCTCACCCCCGACCAAAGGATTTACAACTACCGGTTGTCCAGAGCTCGCAGAGTTGTGGAGAATGCCTTCGGGATAATGGCCAACCGGTTCCGGATATTCCTGACGTCCATACACCTGGCACTGTACAAAGTGGATAATGTGGTCTTGTGTTGCTGCATTTTGCACAACTTCCTACGCAGGAATGCACAAAATTATGTATTGCAGCAACTGGATACTGACCCTGCTATGCCAGGTACAAGTGGAGAGGCCCAACCTCCTGACCAAGTGGAGTCCATGACGTCAATGCAAGTTGGACGGTCAGGATTGGCATCAACCAGGGCCCGTCAGATCCGCCAGGAATATCTGGACTATTTCTTGGGGAGAGGAGCTGTGTCCTGGCAGCAATCACTGTCACACAACCAATAAACTTCATAAATAATTTCCTAAACAGATAAATGTCATAGATCTATGATTTTTGAACACATTAAACAAAAATTGCTATGATTCTGTATTGTGGATTCTAATCATTTGGGCACATATGGCAAACATAATTTTTTGGGTAAATCATGTGTTATATATGTGTGACTTTGGAAGGGTTAATACCTTCATCAGTGTGTTTCTTTGCTGTAGTCTCTCACCAGCTGATCCAAAGTGATGATGGCCATGTGTTATTTTTGAGCCAGTGGTGTAAATACAAGGGCCTTCTGCACCCCACAAAATTTGCACAAACCCTGTCACATTGAGAACTAGGTCACACCCAAGGTTCATCTAATGTCACCTTACATTGGTGGTCATTGTCCAGAAGTTGCCCATAGTATATATTTCATATAATACATTAGGGTATTAACAACGTACCTACACCTGTTATGTTGTGTTCATTTATGACATCCTTCTCACTGCCCACCAATGTTAGGATATGTCAGTGTTATGTGAAACTTGATCATTGTTCATCTCAAAGTGTTATATATATAGGTAATGGAAAGTGAACTAGAGCAACGAACAAGCAATACACTATAGATTACACTGATCTCCCTACACTGATTGCTACTGCCAATATCAATGCCATATTGAATCCTAGGACTGCTAGTACCTTGAGTGTTGAGTCACACTTATGCGATGCGGGAAGTCTGCGACTTTGCATCCTTCCTGCATCGCATAAGGGTGACTCGCCACTAACTTTTTCCACAGGATTGTATTACACAAGTGTGAAGCACTGTGCCATCCAATCCTGATACATCAGAAATAAAGGGTCATGTGCGACTTGTGTGCGTGTTCAGTGCGAATGTAGCCATACAAAGTGTATGTCTCAATTTGCACTGCACTCGCACAAAAGTCGCACATGATGCATTTATTCAGCTGCATCAGGATAGGATCGCACAGTCGTTCCCACTTGTATGATCCGATCCTGTATGAAATGTCAGATCGCACTGTGATATGCGTTTAAACGGTTGGGATCTTTAACATTTCATTGACACCTCCAGCAACTCGCATATGGCAGTGTCCAAAATGCTTTCATTAACATGTAAATATGGGAATAGGACAGCCATCATACATTTAATGCATCTTTACACAGCTTTAGACCTGGTCCCCCCAACGAAAGTCAAATAAAGAATGGAACACACATTGTTGAATGTAAAAATATTTTTGTAAGAAACATTCACAGGGTTAGGGTTAGGGTTAGGGTGTTTTCAAGTGTTTTTACCAAACGTGGGTACACTCTTAACAACTGAGTGTCATCAAGACATCATAAAATATTACAAAACATTTGTAATAAAAGGAACCAATAAAAACATAAAAAACGTAGTTAAAATTTTTTAAAATTTGGCAATCATGTCCACAAAATCACGCATTTTGGATTGCAATGCCGTTGCTGTTTCCTTGATTTGCTCGAGGTCTGAGCAACATTGGAGAGCCTCACGTGTTAATTTTGCTAAAGTGCAAGTAGGTAAATCATGATTAGGGTTGAGCGGACACCTAGATGTCCGTGTTCGACGGGTTCGGCCGAACTTTAAAAAAAAGTCCGGGTCCGTGTCCCGGACTTTTACCGAACTTTTCCCGGACACCGAACCCCATTGAAGTCAATGGGGACCCGAACTTTCAGGCACTAAAATGGCTCTAAAACACCAATGGAAAGGGCTAGAGTGCTGCAAATGGCAGAAAAAAAGTAGTTAAGAGCATGGCAAGTGCTCTGCAAACAAATGTGGATAGGGAAATAACTTAAAACAACAAAAAAAAAAACAGAAAAATAAAACAATGTTCTTCATCTCTGAAGGACGAGGCCCATATGGAGTAGGAGGGAGGTTGAGGTGGTGGTGGATGTGGCGGTGTCATAGGCGTGCGCACAGGGTGTGCCTGGTGTACCTGGGCACACCCTAATCACCTAGGGCACATAGCATTATCGCTCTGTTTGCCAGTGAGGAGATGGGAAAGATCTCCCTCGCACCTGCTCTGCTCTATTTCTCTTTGCCAGCAGGGAGAGTAATGTATCGGGGCCATGTACATGTAGGCAAACACATGCATGTGTATTTCAACTTTGGGGTGCACACCCTAATGCAATAGGCTGCGCACACCTATGGGCGGTGTAGGTGGAAGCGGCGGTGGAGGAGGACCAGGGCCGGATTAAGAGCATCATGGCCTTGGTGCTGAGGATTTTGAAGGGCCTTAAGGGCCGTGCCTTGGCATGCACCCAGAGGAGGAAGGGTGCAGCCATGCATGCCTAATTCAACATGGGATGCTGTCTCTGAAGCCCATAAACACATCCATGCATCGGCAACTGTCCCTCCTTGTCCGGCCTTCGCGCTGTGTGGGGAGGTTCTGAGGGTGCTGCCTGGGGAAGCGAGCATAGAAGCCAGACTTCTGTGTTTACAAGTGACAGAAGGGCAGGCACAGTGAATATGGCCAACCCGGGGCCTATATAAAAGGTAGGGGCCTGCATGGAGCTGCAGCTCCAATAGCCCCTACGTTAATCTGGCCCTGAGGAGGAGGACGAGGTAGCCAACACTGCTTCTTTTCACAAATTTTAAATGAGGGTACACCCCAAAAGAGTGAGAAAGAGCAAAAATGGAACAATGGCTGGGTAAGGTCGGTATCCATTGCTATTCTGCACAAGGTACGGAAAAGTCCCGTGGGATCCATGCCTGGTTCATTTTAATGAACGTGAGCTTGTCCACATTGTCTCTGGACAGGCGGCTGCGCTTGTCTGTTATAACACCCCCAGCCGTGCTAAATACCCGTTCAGATAATACACTGGCTGCAGGGCACACCAGCACCTCCAAGGCGTAAAGGGCAAGCTCAGGCCATGTGCCCAATTTGGAGACCCAGAAGTTGAAGGGGGCAGACCCCTCATTCACTACATGTAGGCGTGTGCACACATACTGCTCCACCATGTTGGTAAAATGCTGCCTCCTGCTAAGACGTTCCATCTGAGCTGCTGGTGCTGCTGTTTGTTGTGGCGTGCTGACAAAGCTTTTCCACATTTCGGCCATGCTAACCCTGCCTTCTGAGGTGCTGGCGGTGCCCTGGTTGAGTTGGCGACCTCCTCCTCCTCCTCCTCTGCCTTGTGCTTCCACTGTGGCCCCGCTGTCAGATGGGAATGCCAGCAGCATCGCGTCTACCAGCGTGCGCTTGTACTCGCGCATCTTGCGATCACGCTCCAGTGAGTGAATTAAGGACGGTACGTTGTCCTTGTAACGGGGATCCAGCAGCGTGGCCACCCAGTAATCAGCACAAGTTAGAATGTGGGCAACTCGGCGGTCGTTGTGGAGACACTGCAGCATGTAATCGCTCATGTGTGCCAGGCTGCCCAGAGGCGACGAAAGGCTGTCCTCTGTGGGAGGTGTATCGTCCGTGTCCTCTGTATCCCCCCAGCCACGCACCAGTGATGGCCATGAGCTGGCCTGGGTGCCACCCTGCTGTGAACATGGTTCCATCTCCTCCTCCAGCTCCTCCTCCTCCTCATCCTCCTCATCCTCCAGAACTGTGCCCCTGCTGGACAATTGTGTCCCTGGCGTTTGTGTGTGCAGGAACCCACCCTCGGAGCCCCTTGCGAATGACTGCCCTGAAAGCCTTTGAAATGTTACCTCTTCATCCTCCTCCTCCTCATCCTGTGCCACATCCTCTTCCATCATCGCCCGAATTGTTTTTTCAAGGAGGCATAGAAGTGGGATAGTTAAGCTGAGAACGGCGTCATTGCCACTGGCCATGTTGGTGGAGTACTCAAAACAGCGCAACAAGGCACACAGGTCTCGCATGGAGGCCCAGTTATTGGTGGTGAAGTGGTGCTGTTCCGCAGAGCGACTCACGCGTGCGTGCTGCAGCTGAAACTCCACTATGGCCTGCTGCTGCTCGCACAGTCTTTGCAGCATGTGCAAGGTGGAGTTCCACCTTGTGGGCACGTCACATATGAGGCGGTGAGCGGGAAGGCCGAAGTTACGCTGCAGCCCTGCCAGGTGAGCAGCAGCAGGGTGACAACGCCGAAAGTGCGCACAGACGGCCCGCACTTTCTGCAGCAGCTCTGACATATCGGGGTAGTTTTTAAGGAACCTCTGCACCACCAAATTCAGCACATGCGCCAGGCAAGGGATGTGCGTCAAACCGGCTAGGCCCAGAGCTGCTATGAGATTTCGCCCGTTATCGCACACCACCAGGCCGGGCTTGAGGCTCGCTGGCAGCAACCACTCATTTGTTTGCTGTTCCATGCTCCTCCACAACTCCTGCGCGGTGTGTGGTTTGTCCCCCAAACAGGCAAGTTGTAAAACTGCCTGCTGTCGTTTAGCCCTGGCCGTGCTGAAGTTGGTGGTGAAGGTATTACGCTGTCCGGATGAGGAGGCGGTAGAGGATGAGGTAGCGGAGTAGGATGAGTTAGGAACAGGAGGCAAACTGAAGCGCCCTGCAATCCTCAGTGGTGGAAGGACATGTGCCAAATTGCTATCCGCCTCAGGCGCATCCGCCACTGCATTTACCCAGTGTGCCGTTAGGGAGATATAACGCCCCTGACCGTGCTTACTGGTCCACGTATCGGTAGTTAGGTGGACCTTGGCACAGATGGCGTTGCGCAGTGCACACTTGATTTTTTCCCCCACTTGGTTGTGCAGGGAAGGGATGGCTTGCCTGGAAAAGTAGTGGCGGCTGGGCACGACGTACTGTGGGACAGCCACCGACATAAGCTTTTTAAAACTGGGCGTCTCCACCAGACGGAATGACAGCATTTCAAAGGCCAATAATTGTGAAATGCTGGCATTCAGGGCCAGGGATCACGGGTGGGTAGGGGGGTACTTCCTCTTCCTCTCAAGTGTTTGGGAGATGGAAAGCTTCCACCGGACATTGTGGAGATGGTTGTTGGTGACCCAGGTGGTGGTGTTGCTGACAGATCGTCTGTTTGCGGGGTGGCAGGTGCCTGTATGACTACAGAGGTGGCTGGAGTGGCCGAGACTGCAGCAGAAGAGGAAGCAGGATGAGCCAGAGACGTTTCTTGGTTTTGAAGGTGTGTACTCCACTGCAGCTCGTGCTTTGCACTTAGATGCCTGATCATGCAGGTTGTGCTCAGGTTGAGAAGGTTTATGCCTCGCTTCAGGCTCTGATTGTACAGGGTGCAAACCACTCATGTCCTGTCATCAGCACATTTTCTAAAGAACTTCCACGCTAGAGAACTCTTTTGAGCTGACTTTGGTGTGCTCGTTCCCTTGCTGCGTTGGGCAGTAGCAGGCGTAGTGTCTAGGGCATGGCCGCTCCGCTTCTGCACCCTGCTCCCTCTTCTGCTGTGCTGGTGGCTCTCTGCGACCACCGCCTCTTCCTCCAAACTACTCAGGTCACCTGCATGACGTTCATTCCATGTGGGGTCGAGGACCTCATCGTCCTCCACATCATCTTCCACCCAGTCTTCACCCCTGCCCTCCTTGTCGGTCTCCACCATGCTGAACGCCGCAGCAGTTGGCACCTGCGTTTTGTCATCATCGGAGACGTGCTGTGATGGTCCTTCCATGTACTCATCTTGAGAAATAAGTGGTTGGGCATCGCTGCACTCAATCTCTTCCACTTCTGGGGCAGGGCTAGGTGGATGGCCCTGGGAAACCCTGCTGACAGAGTCCTCAAAAAGAATAAGAGACTGCTCTATGGCTTGGGGCTCAGACTGCTTGCCTGATTTGCAAGGGGGTGAGGTGAAAGACGGTTGGACATTGGCTGCAGGTGCCAACTCTTACCTTTCTGCAGTAGACTGGGTGGGAGACAATGTGAAGGAACTGGAGGCACTGTCAGCAGCAAACCAATCTACTATCGCCTCTCTGTGTTCTGGCCTCATCACTTCTAGAGGCGTATGATGCCCTACCAAATACTGATGCAGGTTCTGTCGCCTACTCACACTTGAGGAAGGTGTTTGACTTGTGCGTGTAGCTGGCACAGATCGACCACGTCCTCTCCTTGCAACAGGAGCTCTAGCAGCAGCACCACCACGACCCAGGCCACGGCCCCTATTTGACGCTCTCCTCATATTTCTGAAATTTAAGATCTTGCCCTAGAAAGGTCTTTATTGAATAGCGGAACAAAAGAACAACAGTATCGCACAGGTGTATCTCACAGTCAAATATGCAAACTATGCCGCAATTTAATGTTTTTTACACCAAAAGGGTGTGTATTGAATAGCGGAATAGGATAAAAAACTGTGTATCTCACACGTACAAACACAGACTAGGCCCGATTAAATTTTTTCCTACCCTAAAGGGAGGATGAGGAAGAGGAGTATGGAACAGGCAGCACCCTCAAATCTTCAGAAGTATGAGATGAACCCCAAAAACTTGGAAAGGTGGATCTCACACGTACCGACACAGACTATTCCGCAATTTAATTGAGCCACAAAGGTTTTTATTGAATAGCGGAATAGGAAATATGATCAAAAAAAAGTGTATGTTTTTCACACGTACAGAAGCACACTAGGCCCCAAATACTATTGTTTGTACACCTAAAAGGATGGATGAGGAGGAGGAGGAGGAGGAGTATAGAACAGGCAGCACCCTCAAAGCTTCAGAAGTATGAGATGAACCCCAAAAACTTGGAAAGGTGGATCTCACATGTATCGACACAGACTATTCCGCAATTTAATTGAGCCCCAAAGGTTTTTATTGAATAGCGGAATAGGAAATATGATCAAAAAAAAGTGTATGTTTTTCACACGTACAGAAGCACACTAGGCCCCAATTACTATTGTTTGTACACCTAAAAGGATGGATGAGGAAGAGGAGGAGGAGGAGTATAGAACAGGCAGCACCCTCAAAGCTTCAGAAGTATGAGATGAACCCCAAAAACTTGGAAAGGTGGATCTCACACGTACCGACACAGACTATTCCGCAATTTAATTGAGCCCCAAAGGTTTTATTGAATAGCGGAATAGGAAATATGATCAAAAAAAAGTGTATGTTTTTCACACGTACAGAAGCACACTAGGCCCCAATTACTATTGTTTGTACACCTAAAAGGATGGATGAGGAAGAGGAGGAGGAGGAGTATAGAACAGGCAGCACCCTCAAAGCTTCAGAAGTATGAGATGAACCCCAAAAACTTGGAAAGGTGGATCTCACACGTACCTACACAGACTATTCCGCAATTTAATTGAGCCCCAAATGTTTTTATTGAATAGCGGAATAGGAAATATGATCAAAAAAAAGTGTATATTTTTCACACGTACAGAAGCACACTAGGCCCCAATTACTATTGTTTGTACACCTAAAAGGATGGATGAGGAGGAGGAGGAGGAGTATAGAACAGGCAGCACCCTCAAAGCTTCAGAAGTATGAGATGAACCCCAAAAACTTGGAAAGGTGGATCTCACACGTACCGACACAGACTATTCCGCAATTTAATTGAGCCCCAAAGGTTTTTATTGTATAGCGGAATAGGAAATATGATCAAAAAAAAGTGTATGTTTTTCACACGTACAGAAGCACACTAGGCCCCAATTACTATTGTTTGTACACCTAAAAGGATGGATGAGGAAGAGGAGGAGGAGGAGTATAGAACAGGCAGCACCCTCAAAGCTTCAGAAGTATGAGATGAACCCCAAAAACTTGGAAAGGTGGATCTCACACGTACCGACACAGACTATTCCGCAATTTAATTGAGCCCCAAAGGTTTTTATTGAATAGCGGAATAGGAAATATGATCAAAAAAAAAGTGTATGTTTTTCACACGTACAGAAGCACACTAGGCCCCAATTACTATTGTTTGTACACCTAAAAGGATGGATGAGGAGGAGGAGGAGGAGTATAGAACAGGCAGCACCCTCAAAGCTTCAGAAGTATGAGATTGTGTTCACTGTACCCCACAAAGATTGTGTTCACTGTACCCCACAAAGATTGTGTTCACTGTACCCCACAAAGGTTTTGTTCACTACACCCCACAAAGATTGTGTTCACTGTACCCCACAAAGGTTTTGTTCACTGCACCCCACAAAGATTGTGTTCACTGTACCCCACAAAGATTGTGTTCACTGCACCCCAAAAGGATTGTCTTCTCTGCACCCCACAAAGATTGTGTTCACTGTACCCCACAAAGGTTTTGTTCACTGTACCCCACAAAGATTGTGTTCACTGCACTCCAAAAGGATTGTCTTCACTGCACCCCACAAAGATTGTGTTCACTGTACCCCACAAAGGTTTTGTTCACTGCACCCCACAAAGATTGTGTTCACTGTACCCCACAAAGGTTTTGTTCACTGCACCCCACAAAGATTGTGTTCACTGTACCCCCCAAAGATTTTGTTCACTGCACTCCACAAGGATTGTTTGTCTTCACTGCACCCCACAAGGATTGTCTTCACTGCACCCCACAAGGATTGTCTTCACTGCACCCCACAAAGATTGTGTTCACTGCACCCCACAAAGGTTTTGTTCACTGCACCCCACAAAGATTGTGTTCACTGCACCCCACAAAGATTGTGTTCACTGTACCCCACAAAGATTGTGTTCACTGCACCCCAAAAGGATTGTCTTCTCTGCACCCCACAAAGATTGTGTTCACTGTACCCCACAAAGGTTTTGTTCACTGCACCCCACAAAGATTGTGTTCACTGTACCCCACAAAGGTTTTGTTCACTGCACCCCACAAAGATTGTGTTCACTGTACCCCACAAAGGTTTTGTTCACTGCACCCCACAAAGATTGTGTTCACTGTACCCCACAAAGGTTGTGTTCACTGCACCCCACAAAGATTGTGTTCACTGCACCCCACAAAGATTGTGTTCACTGTACCCCACAAAGGTTTTGTTCACTGCACCCCACAAAGGTTTTGTTCACTGCACCCCACAAAGATTGTGTTCACTGTACCCCACAAAGATTGTGTTCACTGCACTCCAAAAGGATTGTCTTCACTGCACCCCACAAAGATTGTGTTCACTGTACCCCACAAAGGTTTTGTTCACTGCACCCCACAAAGATTGTGTTCACTGTACCCCCCAAAGATTTTGTTCACTGCACCCCACAAGGATTGTCTTCACTGCACCCCACAAGGATTGTCTTCACTGCACCCCACAAAGATTGTGTTCACTGTACCCCACAAAGATTGTGTTCACTGCACTCCAAAAGGATTGTCTTCACTGCACCCCACAAAGATTGTGTTCACTTCACCCCACAAAGATTGTGTTCACTGCACCCCACAAAGATTGTGTTCACTGTACCCCCCAAAGATTTTGTTCACTGCACCCCACAAGGATTGTCTTCACTGCACCCCACAAGGATTGTCTTCACTGCACCCCACAAAGATTGTGTTCACTGTACCCCACAAAGATTTTGTTCACTGCACCCCACAAAGATTGTGTTCACTGTACCCCACAAAGATTTTGTTCACTGCACTCCAAAAGGATTGTCTTCACTGCACCCCACAAAGATTGTGTTCACTGTACCCCACAAAGGTTTTGTTCACTGCACCCCACAAAGATTGTGTTCACTGTACCCCACAAAGGTTTTGTTCACTGCACCCCACAAATATTGTGTTCACTGTACCCCACAAAGATTGTGTTCACTGTACCCCACAAAGGTTTTGTTCACTGCACCCCACAAAGATTGTGTTCACTGTACCCCACAAAGGTTGTGTTCACTGCACCCCACAAAGGTTTTGTTCACTGCACCCCACAAAGATTGTGTTCACTGCACCCCACAAAGATTGTGTTCACTGTACCCCACAAAGGTTTTGTTCACTGCACCCCACAAAGATTGTGTTCACTGTACCCCACAAAGATTGTGTTCACTGCACTCCAAAAGGATTGTCTTCACTGCACCCCACAAAGATTGTGTTCACTGTACCCCACAAAGGTTTTGTTCACTGCACCCCACAAAGATTGTATTCACTGTACCCCACAAAGGTTTTGTTCACTGCACCCCACAAAGATTGTGTTCACTGTACCCCCCAAAGATTTTGTTCACTGCACCCCACAAGGATTGTCTTCACTGCACCCCACAAGGATTGTCTTCACTGCACCCCACAAAGATTGTGTTCACTGTACCCCACAAAGATTTTGTTCACTGAACCCCACAAAGATTGTGTTCACTGTACCCCACAAAGATTTTGTTCACTGCACTCCAAAAGGATTGTCTTCACTGCACCCCACAAAGATTGTGTTCACTGTACCCCACAAAGGTTTTGTTCACTGCACCCCACAAAGATTGTGTTCACTGTACCCCACAAAGGTTTTGTTCACTGCACCCCACAAATATTGTGTTCACTGTACCCCACAAAGATTGTGTTCACTGTACCCCACAAAGGTTTTGTTCACTGCACCCCACAAAGATTGTGTTCACTGTACCCCACAAAGGTTGTGTTCACTGCACCCCACAAAGGTTTTGTTCACTGCACCCCACAAAGATTGTGTTCACTGCACCCCACAAAGATTGTGTTCACTGTACCCCACAAAGGTTTTGTTCACTGCACCCCACAAAGATTGTGTTCACTGTACCCCACAAAGATTGTGTTCACTGCACTCCAAAAGGATTGTCTTCACTGCACCCCACAAAGATTGTGTTCACTGTACCCCACAAAGGTTTTGTTCACTGCACCCCACAAAGATTGTGTTCACTGTACCCCACAAAGGTTTTGTTCACTGCACCCCACAAAGATTGTGTTCACTGTACCCCCAAAGATTTTGTTCACTGCACCCCACAAGGATTGTCTTCACTGCACCCCACAAGGATTGTCTTCACTGCACCCCACAAAGATTGTGTTCACTGCACCCCACAAAGGTTTTGTTCACTGCACCCCACAAAGATTGTGTTCACTGTACCCCCCCAAAGTTTTTGTTCACTGCATCCCACAAGGATTGTCTTCTCTGCACCCCACAAAGATTGTGTTCACTGTACCCCCCAAAGATTGTGTTCACTGCACCCCACAAGGATTGTCTTCACTGCACCCCACAAAGATTGTCTTCACTGCACCCCACAAAGATTGTGTTCACTGTACCCCCACAAAGGTTTTGTTCACTGCACCCCACAAAGATTGTGTTCACTGCACCCCAAAAAGATTGTGTTCACTGCAGCCCACACACAGAAAAATGGATGTGGATCACTGACACCTGCCTATCTCCTATCCCACACCACACAGCAATATCGATTGTAGTTTGTAGAACACACTTTCCCTAAAATTCAGCAGACTCTGTCCCTAACAGGATTGAGAAGAGATCGTAGATCAGGAGAACTAAGTGCAGACCCCACCCCACACAGCAATATCGATTGTAGTTTGTAGAACACACTGACCCTATAATTCAGCAGACTCTATCCCTAAAATGCCTACAACTCGCCCTGCCTAAACACTCCGACCTGTCCCTCAATTCTATCCGGACACAAATGGTTTTTTCCTGCCTATCTTTCCCTAATCAGCAGCCAGCACGTTGATGTGTGCTCTGTCCCTGATCTAAGCAGCATAATGACGCCGCTGCGGCTGCCTCGAACTTATAAAGACTTGGTCACATGCTTCAGATGGCCAATCACAGCTACTGAGACATTTGCAGGCATGGCTGGGATGGCTTAAGGCACACCAGTTAAACGATTGTTGATTGGCTGTTGAAAGCCCGCCATGAAAAGAGCTCCAAAGCATGCAAAACCCGGAAATAAAACGACCGAACACGGATTTTTACCCGAATATACAGTAAAGTGTCCGTGTTCGTGTTCGGGTAACAAAAATCCAATTATTCGGTACGAACACGAATAATACAGTCCGTGTTCGCTCAACACTAATCGTGATCTGTAAAAAAATATACAACTGAGTCAATGTGAATCACCTACATGAGGTCATAATAGAGAAACATTTGGTGTGCAGGTTATTTTAAATTACTCTAGAGTTAATACCTACCCTGTTCTTATGCTCCTTTGCCCTAGGCTCTTCTTCTTCCTCCTGTCCTCCTCTAATCCTGTTGCTGATGATTCTGCCGGTCTCCTGAGCTTACTATATATTCATTAGGGGTGTGAACGCATGATGACGTCATTGTGAGGGCATGGTCGTAATGTATATATATTAAGATGCAGAGACCAGAGATGGGCAGAATGCACGGCAACAGCATCGGAAGAGGACAGGAGGAAGAAGAAGAGCCTAGGGCAAAAGAGCAGACAACATAAGAGCAGAAGATTGGACAGCAGAAGAGTGGAGAGGAGAAGATCCAAAGAGCAGAGTGGAGAAGACCGGATGAAGATATTTAAGAACATTTCATAAACGTCTCCTGTCGTTATTCACATAAGGTTAATGTGTAGGGGTACTATGTACCCCATACCCATTCACATAGTGATTGGGGTCTGGGATCTGGGGGCCACCCTTTGTTAAAGGTTGCTTCCAAAGTCCTAGGAACCCCCTGGCCGCATGACCCCCCAAAACCACCAGACAGGGTTGTGGGGATGAGGCCCTTGTCCTCCTCTACATGGGAGCAAGGTGCTTTTGGGTGTGCGGTGCAGAGGCCCCCTGGCCCAAAGCAACAAACCCCCCCCCATGTTGAGGGCATGTGTCCTGCTGTGGTCCAGGGGGTGTTTGGTCCGCTTGCTCGTTCTCTTTCCTGGCCTGACAAGCTGCATGCTTGGATAAGGGTTTGGTAGGGGTTTTGGTGGTAACCCATGCTGTCTTTTTGTTGTGGGCATACCCTCAAACTCAATACCACACACAAAAGGCCTGGTTGTGAACTTGGGGGGGACACCCACGGTGGGTTATTCAATTTTTCAGTGTAGTTCCCCCTCAAAAATCTTCACAGCGCAAGTGGCCCCGCAAGTCAGAGCATCCTGATCCGACTTACGGTGCTACTGACATTCAAATAAAGAGGCTCCCATAGGGAACTAGTGTTGACAATTGGAGTCTAAAAATAACACTGATAAAAATCATTATGAAAAAACCTACGTGGGCACACAATTGGCTCTCTGACACTTGGTCCTGGATCCTCCACATTTTCTGATGTGGCTTCCACCCTGCTTGGCAAGTTGCCAGGAGATCTGGGTTCTGACCTGGCTGGGGATGCCACATCCTCGCATGACGCAACATCTGCAATGTAAATTTGTAAGGGAATATAGGAATATAAGGTTAAACAATCATTGCAAATACACATATTTCTATGATCCCACTACACAAAAATCTGTGCCTACCAACCTTCTTGTTGCTCTGGTGTCTGGTCACTTGTTGTCTCCACCAGAATAACCTCAGGAATAATGTCTTCATCTACATAATACAAAAAATTGGCCATATCATAAAAGTCACAAGAGGTACATTTGTTAGGACATGGTGCCCTGTTTGATAGCTCTTTTAGTAACAAATATGAAGACATGTACATGGTTATCTACGAAAAATATGGTACATTAATTTTTGACAGTGCATAGGAACCAATTACCTTTAGTAGAATCTGTGCCACCATCTGGGCCCATTTCCTCATCTTCTCTTACAACTGCAGATAGAGCTGCCAAACCTCTCCTCCTCCTTTCCCATTGTTTGGCATGGAGTTTTCGTTTTTTTCTCCTATTTAAAGGTTTGAATAATAATCTGTGATTAATAGGAATGTTTGCAGAGAAGATTCGTGCAGGAAAGAACGTTCGTTGCAACACAATACATATATTTTTAACTATGGCTTCCTGACTTTTAATGTCATATACTAAAACATCAACAATAGATTGATCTAATCACGACATGACAACTAAAATGAGTAATCTAACTTTTTACATAGACATTATAATCTAGACATGTTAATACAACATACACAAAATTATAAAAAACATATTGCATGTTTAAACTAAAAAAATTAAAAAAATAAACTTACTTTTTTTCAGAATCCGATGGATTTGGGAAAGCTGATCCTGCTCACGGTGTTTCAGGTCGGACCACCTTTTCCTAATCTGATCTTTCGATCGCTCCACACCAAATTTTTTTTGCAAACAGGCCACCACCTTATCCATGATGCCATCTTTCCTGGCATTGGGCCGCTCGTAATTTGCCAACTTTCCATCATAGTCCATTTTTTCTAAAATGGAGACCATCTCCACCATTTCTGCCTTTGTCATGGGTGTAGCCCTTGATTTTCTGGTGGCCCAATCACTTCTGCCCACACTAATTGAGCTCTCAGATCATTGAGACATGGTTCTTAATTAAAAAACGATTCTTCAACTGCCTCAGGTGTGTGAGTGTCGCATGTAGGCCTGATCTTCGGCACGTACACACCCCTGCACAAGCCCGCCACTGGAGGAGGAGTTGACGCATGCGCTGTATTTAAAGGACGCCAGATCTTTCGGCCGACGATTCGCTAGCGGACATATCGAGGGTTGGAGCCCGATCGAACGGCGAATCACGACTTTTCCCCACAAACAAAGGTACGACTATTTTATTAGAAAGTGTGTGTTTTGGGCCCTATACAGCTTTTATTTTGAATATCTTTATTATGTCCCAAAATACATGCTATTTTAATATGTTTTGTGTTGTGTTGGGTCTTGCAGGCATATACTGTCCTGCAAAATGGTGGACAATTACACCAGCCATAATTTCCTCATCAGCTTCATTGATGAATTCAGGCAACTGCCCTGTTTGTGGAAAGTTAAGTCGGCTGAATATAAAAATAAGCACCTAAAAAAACAGGCCATTGAACATTTAGTGGCCTTCTACAAGCCCGTCTGTCCTGTGGCAAATGCTGAGTATATCAGAAAGAAAATTAACAGCATTCGCACTGCATACAGGCGGGAGGTTAAAAAAATTGTAGAGTCCACCCAGTCTGGAGCAGCTGCACAGAATGTACATGTACCACGGCTGTGGTATTTTGATAACCTCAGGTTCCTGGCAGACACATTGGAATCGAGGCCGTCAATTTCCACGCTGCCTTCGACTTCGGCAGAGGGCTCAGTGTCTGTAGATCCAAGCCAGGATGAAGATATCCTAGAGGGCAATTTGACTCAGGTATGGCATTTCACTATATATTGTCTGCTAAAAATGTAATCATGTAACAAAATTATAAGCTAAACCATAATTGACCCTTTATGTAAACTGGCATAGCAAGGGGTTGGCATGACAGGCAACCGCCAGGGGCGCAGGCCAAGGGGGGTGGGTCGCAAAAACATTGCCATTGTTTTAGTGATTTTTTGAACAATCCACTCAGCCTGCACACCCCAGAACCCCCAGTTTGCAGGCGGATTCATGCAGGTGTAAAACATTGAGAGCAGCTTCATGCAGGTGTAAAACATTGAGAGCAGCTGAGCCAAAAGACCAGGAGACTGAGAGTGCCTCTCACTGCATCCCCAGCACACCTCCGGTCTTACAAACACTGCTGCATCCCCAGCACACCTCTGGTCTTACAAACACTGCTGCATCCCCAGCACACCTCCAGTCCTAACAAACACTGCTGGAGCCTCAGCATTCCTCTGGCTCAACCTTTTTTAAAAGAAAACTAACAAACTAACAGCTCCTGCAAATGATCCATCCATCCTTGCTTCCATGTCTCTGGTCTCTCACTCCAGGTCAGCAAGGCAGGTGGCTTCCTTATTCCTGTTTTCCTGCAACGCTTCAGCCTCAATGCCCTACATCAAGCCCTCTGCAAGTTCAGGCCCCTCTCTCTCTGCAACCCCCCTCCTCTCTCTCTCACACCCCCTCTTTCTCTCCCTCTCTCTATCTCTCACCCCTCTCTTTCTTGTTTTTCACACCTGAGACAATGATTGCCCACTAGAGAGCTCTACACTGGGCAAACAAGGGACAAATGAGAAACATTTAATGCCCTTTTATATTTTTTTGGGGGGGGGGGTTACATTTTACATTGAACTTGGGGGGGGGGGGGTTGTTGCCAAATACAGCTTCTCAACAAGGGCACTGGAGACCCTAGATACGCCACTGTATGTAAAGTCTGCTATTTGTTTACAATAATATAACAAACATGACTTTTTATATACACTATAACATTCAAATCAATTGTTCATTTCATCAACAGGGAAGTATCACTGAGGAGGAGCCAGGTTGCAGCCAGGAGCCTGGGGAGCCTGCAGAGCCCTTGGAATTCTTTCCAGCACCACCTCCTCCTGCCAAACGGAGGCAAAAGAGGAAGCACGTCGATGATCTCACCGACGAATTCATACATGAGGCCACCATAGCCCTACGTAGGAAACCGGAGGCAAATGAGTCCTTCGGGAATATGACGGGCAAAATTTTAGAGCAGGTGGACCTCAGGCAGTGTCAGTATGCCCGAAAAATTATTATCGATGTCCTGCACAAGGCGGAAAACGGCTTCCTTACTGAGCACAGCCACGCATGCGAGGAGCACCCATGCCCTCCACCTCCACCTCCACAACAACCACCACCTCGCCAAATGCCACATGGCCAGTGGCAATATGGCCAGCAGGATCCAAACCTGCCCTCATGGCAGCCTGATTACAGTTATCAGCAATTATGATTTTTGTAACCCCCTATTATTTATTTTACCCCTGTTTGTCATTTTCTAATTTAATTTAGTCCAAATGGACCTTTTTTATGTTTATTTTTTAAATACGGAGAGTATTAATGTTTTCTTTTGTTTATTTCTGAGATCCAAAAATAAAGAAAATTGGAAAAAAAAATGGCCTATCTGAATTTGTTAACATGTTTAATATTGTGCATAACCTGAAAAATATGTTTTATACATTAATTCATAAAAGAATAAAGGGTCATATCAATAGTTAGATCTTTGGTGTGAAAATACAAAAATAATGGTGAAGAGTTAAAATTATTTAATTATAAAATTTGATAGAACAGATAGAATAGACAAACATTATCTTCATCATAACAGAACACATGCCTTTTTATTAGAAAAGTATGGCATTATGAGCAGCATCTTCCTTCTTCTCACATTTATCAAGATGAGCATGTGCTCCGCATTTCACCTATTTTTTGGACTGCCGCGAGCCGAAAGTTCTTTCTGGATAAAATGTTGAGTTTACTTGTGAAAATTCTTCCGGGACCTCATTTGGTTTGATCATGCGTGTTGGGATTTGTAGCTGTGTGTCGGCCGAATTCTGTACTGACTGGCGAACAATCGGCCGTTCTGGTGTCGGCATACAAAAATTTTAATGCTTGCAAGACAGATTCTGGTCGGCAGAATGTGCGCTGACGGCTGTCGGAGGCATCATACTAACAAGCGTACAATCGGCAGATCGTTCGTCAGCCGACGCTTGTCTGCCGACGATCGGTACGTGTGTACGGGCCTTAAGGGGTCTGGCCTGCGAACAATTCTATCTGGGAAGATAAAACATAAAAGATCTTTTTCCAGAAAGATCTTGTGAATCCCCTACACTTCTGCTGAAGTGATAATTACAGGAAGTTAGTTTTGAGGACCAAAACGTAAAAAGGGAACCTCTTCTATAGGTTCAACCTTATAGATCTGTCCAGCATAAGCAGACAGGAGCTAGATAAATTAATATTTTGGCCCTATTGTAGATATCAGGCTATAACTTCACTCCTTATAGATCTGTCCGCAATTAAGTGGAAAGGAGCTGAGCCCTTTCAATACCGTAGGGTACCCAGGAGGGATACATCCCAAGACGTAAAACTACAGTGTAGGGCATATGGGTCAGACAGGTTCTGACACTGACTCTTTAGACTACCACGTCCTTACCCTTCTGGCTGAAGTGATAAACTCCCATGCACAGAGTTCCTAAAGGCCAGAGGAGGATATTTTATCCCTCTTTTAGGGTCTTATGACCTTACCAGGCTTTTAAGCAGAGGAAGACCTCTGGTATGACCTAATAAGAAAGGGACTGTGTCTTGTGGTATCTGAAGCTTCTGCAGTCAAAGCTTCTGAGCCTTCCATTTCCCTGGTGATATAAGGTCTGTGATAAAAGGTGATACATGTACAAATAATATCACCCGTATAGAAGATTACCGATTGTGCGTTACTGACGCACTACCCCAGACAAAAAAGGATGTAGACATACATGCGTATATCTGAGGCGCCGCTAGATAGACTAGCTCAGGCAGGACACAATATTAACTTCATAAGTCCATATAAGGACAGAAGGGACACCAACTCCCATGTTGCGTATTGCTGATACCTGACCAGGTACCTTCATATAACCAACATACCAGAAGGAATACAAACTTTTAAGTTTTCTCATTTCTAAGGAACAACAAGGTATAGTTATATGTCCGAACACCACTATACATCCATGTCGTGGATTTTTTGATAGTCAACAGGGTACCCAGGACACTAGCCATGTCCCTGTTGTGCGTTTATACTTGGCCACCGGATGTAGTCATATGGTGGCAAAACATTGTTAACAACAAGGTTGAAAATATCTGATTAGCAACCAGGTACAGCTTGACTATCCATATTTGAATGGTGTGCGATTTGCATGGTAACATGGTATAGACATGTACTAGGCAGGCAACAAAAGTTACAACAAAATTGCAATATTGTGTCTTTTATGCCGTGCATTTCTAAATGGTCACATGGTATAGCCGTGTGACTAAAATGTTACCATAAACCTCCAGAGTTTATGTATTGTCCGAAATAATACTTTGAAATGCCACTTCCAAACCTACGGTTACGTATTTCTGAATAGTAACCTGGTACAGCTGTGTCGCCGAGGTTACTAACAATCGCTTTAAAGTCGCTCCTTTTTGTTAGCACCAGTGCAGTTATAGTAGACCTGACTCTGGCCCTTGTGCATTTCTGACTTAATAATCAGGTTACCACCAAGTAACCAACAGAAATGTTGCTACCAACAATGTAGTGCATTTCTGAAATGCTGAAGGAAAAAGGTGTAATAGGTTTTAACCGCAGACATCCCCAATTTTCCATGTGGAGCATTTTTAGTAGACAAGATACCATATAGTCGAACTAGACAGACAAAAAGACAGACAACCAAGGCTGCGTGTTTTTGATAGTCGACCACAAAACACTTCAAAGACACCAATGAGCTTCTGCATTGTGTATTTGTAAGAAGCCACCAAACCATGCAAAAAGTCAAGTCTTTTTTTTTTTTTTTTTTTTGCGTGTGAGATCTTAACGAGCACAGGTCTGGAGATCAATTACTTCAGTCTCTTCGCATGAAGGGCTGGACATAACTCTTTATTTAAAGGCAATCAGCCCCTTAAGAGACTGGACAAACCACCATATATATAGCTGTTTGTACAGAGACTTTTGTACTTAAAGCGGAGTTCCACCCGAAATTTATACTTACCTCCATCTTCTCGCTCCCGGTCACCTGAAAAACAAATGGATAATCGCAATTTTTTTTTTTTTTTCACTTACCTTTTAGAGAAAATATACTCACCTTACTTCCTTCTTCCTCCCCTCGGCGGCCACGGCGATTCGTCACTTCCTGGCTTTTGCAATGATTCCTGGGAGCTGAACGTCATCGCTCCCAGGAATCATTGCGCCTGCACCGGCCCCGACGTCAGTTCCGCGGCGCGCGCGTCATTCCCTTCTAAACAGCTTCTGGGCATGCCCAGAAGCTGTGGAGGGATGACGCGCGCGACCCGGAAGTGACGTCGGGGCCGGTGCAGTGCATCGTGGGACCGAAGAAGGAGGAAGAGGACCGAAGAGGACGCGGAAGAGGATCGCGCTGGCTTCAAGCTGCCCACACCCGAGATGGCAGCGCTGGAGAAGACAATTTCAAGGTAAGTATTTCTCCTGAAAGGTAAGTGCAACCCGGGACAGATCAGAGGCTAGCCATTGTGGAATGTGCTAGCCCTGACTGTCCCGGGGGTATTTTTATTAAAAAATGTACAACTAGGGTGGAACTCCGCTTTAACAATAATTTATCAACTAGAGTTGCAGACAGTAATGCATCTAGTTTGACCCGGGATGGGTAGTAGTTCAAACACTAGGGGTCCCACCCCTTAAGTTTTGTTCTACTGGTGCGACTTGTGTCATGCGACCTTCCCTGGTCCTGTGCGACATAAGGCTGCAGCGACTCTTACCAATAAAAGGTGACTGCACCAGCCTGACATGCCCTCTAGTCAGAAACTGCAATATTAGATCAAAAAATTGCATACAAAAAAAGGCGTATCCAGGTCGCACTGTAAATCGCACGACTTTTGGCAGTGTAGATGTAGCCTTACACACCAAAGCCAAGTCTGTTTTTAATCCCTTAGGAATGAGTAGCTTGCTTAGTGGTAGCAGTAGCCTATAAGAATTCTAAGGCTGGATACACACAATACAACCCTTGTTGTTAGATTACTTTCAGATTTATCTTCTCCATGTAGTGCACGGTTCTGCCCGACTGCATACACACCGAAAAAGTCCATACAGTGCCACACCCTTCTCAGAGTTAAAAAAGCCCACAGCACTTTCTGATTTAGCCAGGAAACTTTTTTGGCAAAGGTCCAGCTGCAGTCTTTGGTGTAATTAGGGATCTTCTGCTGAGCTCCCTAGGATTACCACGGCCCCAGGTTTGCTTTGCATGGAAGGGGGAGACTCACATTAAACCTGAGGCCTCTTTACCAGCCCGCTTAATATCCCACCTGGGGATTCGCAAGGGAAGAGAAAACCAACACCAGATCGCTCTTCCTGCTCATAGTAAGTCGGCTACATGCTCCCAGAGGGAGAAAGTGTTTATACTAAACCTGAGACCTTCTTATCTGCTAGCTTAATATCCCATCTGGGGATTTCGCAGGGGAAGAGGAGACTAACACAGGTCGCTCTTCCTGCTCATAGTAAGCCGGCTACATGCTCCCCCACGGGGAGCATGGCTCTAGCTTAAAATCCCATCTGGGGATTTTGCAGGGGAAGAGGAGACCACCACAGGTCACTCTTCCTGCTCATAGTAAGCCGGCTACATGCTCCCCCACGGGGAGCATGGCTCTAGCTTAATATCCCATCTGGGGATTTCGCAGGGGAAGAGGAGACCACCACCAGGTCGCTCTTCCTGCTCATAGTAAGCCGGCTACATGCTCCCCCACGGGGAGCATGGCTCTAGCTTAATATCCCATCTGGGGATTTCGCAGGGGAAGAGGAGACCACCACCAGGTCGCTCTTCCTGCTCATAGTGAGCTGGCTACATGCTCCCCCACGGGGAGCATGGCTCAGTTTAATATCCCATCTGTGGATTTCGCAGGGGAAGAGGAAACCACTACCAGATCACTCTTCCTGTTCACAGTAAATTTTTTGGCTACAGGTCCCGCTGAGGGAACATATGGGCACATACCAAGGATTGCTTAATGCTGGTATTAGTCCCAAACAGTCAAGGAAACAGAGCACTTACCTGGTTCCGACTGGGCTTAAATGTAGCCAACTAAACCAACTTTCCCCCTCCTCTCACATGAGGAGGGTTGCGGTAGGCGTCCTTGCTTTGCAGCTGTCCGGATGCATCACATGAGGTGGGTTGCCTTCCCCCTCTTTCTTTTATTATACATGGACCATAGAAAGGACACTAAGTAAGTCCGACTAAGGTCTGGGAAACGGGACTCAGCCCCAGCAGTCTTTAATAACATGCAAGGATATGTTCCAGCACTTTTACCCAGATCAAAACCATGGGTTTGGCTGCGACTGGACCGGCCTTCCACCTCCTTCTGCGGAGGGTGGTTGTGGAGGCATCGTTTCTCCTTCAGCTGTCCGGGCTCTTGTAGCCTGGGAGTCTGCTTTCCCGCTAGTAAGCGGATCCGGTGTCTCCTCCACACTTTGTTTCCGCTGCTGCATCCTGGAAGTTGTGGTTTCAAAGAAGCGGCTTGAGGCGTCCGTCCGGCGGCTTCCAAAAAGCCTTCTGTGGAGGAGAGCTGCTGGCGCCGGAGACAAGCCTAGAGGGCCAGGTGACCGACGGCTTGTAGGCATGGGGGCGACCTGTGAGAAACCCGGGAGGGGTGGCAGGTAGAGCTCTACTCTCAATGGCTTTGCTGAACCTGGCTCACAGGGGTACCATAGGACTATCAAAAAGTCTGCAGGTCAGTGAAAACAACAAACGTTCCGCTGTAGGAAGAAACACAATCTAAACTGAGGGACAGAGGGAAGGGTGGGGCCTTTTAACAACTGTTAATTGATTGTGTTTCCTGTGGGAGGAGCCTATCATCTCTCATGTTTGGGCCGTCCTGGAAGGCGAGAGAAACATCCTTAGGCCAGGGACACTAACAGGTTGAAAACTTGAGTACGAAACATGCCCCAAAAAAAGATATCATAATTTGGATTTAGCCGAACTCTTGCGGGAGACCACCTGCCATGGGTCTTCCTGATACATGGGCTGTGGTGCAGTGGTTGAACCCGACTCAGGAGGGGGAATAATGTTCCATGATCGCAGAGCTGCGATTCCTTCTTCCTAGGTCCGGATTGTGACAGTAGAGCCGCCATGTGTGATAATTAGGGTAGCAGGGTACCTCTATTTGTGGGGGATGTTATTATTCCGCAAAGCTTTGGTGACTGTGGCTAAGTTACGTCTGCTCTACAGCGTGTGCCAAGAGAGGTCTGGCAACAGTTGAAGGCCGCGGTATTCATTCGGCAAAGATGGGATATTACGGGTAGCCCGCATGAGTTGGTCCTTGATATGATAAAAGTGAACTCTCATCAGTACATCTCTGGGAAGTTCACCCGCTATGAATGAAGGCTGTGTATCCTGTCTATCAGGAGGTCAGATGCTGATACGGTGGGCAGCAAGGTATGAAAAAGCGCTGTGACACAGGTCAGCAGTTGATCTGGAAGCACCAATTCTGGTATACCCAGAATTTTTATATTGTTCCTTCTGGAACGGTCCTCCAGATCAGCCACTTTATTTTTTAGCCACTGAATGTCATCCCTCTGGGCATTAAAGGCATCCACCGTGTCATTGTAAGAAGATGCTTGAGTTGACACTGCATGTTCCACACTGTCCACCCTGAGACCCAGGGATTGCACCTCTGACTTATACTGATGCATACAGGACATCATGTCCGTATGCATGGACGTTTTCAATGTAAGAAGCATGTCTTTAAGAAGTGATACTGACACATGGTGATCTCCAAAAGGAAAGGCAGCAAAGGGGTCAGAGGCAGGCGGGCATACAGACATTGTAGCAAGGGGGGACATGGAGACATTCATACCTGCAGGTTGCTGAGGCCTAGGTGGAGAAACCGTTCGGGGCCTATTCTTGGCCGGGCTCCGGGAGGATGGAGAAAGAGGGGGAGACAGTGGCGATGCAGAGCCTGAGGATGTCCCGCTGTCTGGATTCGTCACCATCCTGCCAGGGTGCGAGGAGGATGGCAGTGGATGCTGCAGGCTTTGCGTGTTGCTGCCTGTGTTGGGATGCGGTCTGCCGCCGCCATCTTTCCGTGGTCCAGGGCCTTGCTGGATGAAGAACCCAGACAGCTTGTTGAGCTGACCGGGGTCCTTCTTGCGGTGGGTCATCGTATTCCCGTGGGCTGGGGGGGGGCTGTCAGACGCTGGTGTGGAGTGCCGTGGACGGGTCGGGGGCCGTAGATGCGGGCAGTGTCCCTGATGGCCAGTAGAGCGGGACTAGCAAGCGTCCATTCACTCCGCCGGAAGCCACACCTCTCCAAAATACTAACAATAACTTACAAAGCCATCCACAGCTTAACCCCCAGCTACGTCACTAGCCTAGTCTCAAAATACCAATCTAATTGTTCCCTTCATTCCTCTCAAAAACCTCCTGCTCTCTAGGTCCCTCGTCACCTCCTCCCATGCTTGCCTCTAGGACTTCTCTTCTCAAAAGCCTCTCCAATCCTATGGAACTCCTTACCCCAATGTGTCTCATTATCTCCTACTCTATGTAACGCTCCGGCGTTTGTTTAGTGAAATGGATATGCAGTTGCAGAATTTCCACTCAGTAGTCGTGCAGAGATGTGTTGAATCACCATATCCAACTCTCCAGACTCATCATTGTGGCCCAGCCTGCCTCAGCATGCAAATATACAGGCACTCAGTTAAGATGTTCCTGGAGTGATAGGTTGTATACGATAGTATAGAGGTGATGTGCTGAAAGGACAGGCGTGAGTAGTGATAGCAATGATAGGCACTCAATAGTAATGTTCAGGAGTGTTAGCAGATGGTGATAGATAGTATGCAGATAGGTTAGCAATCATGTACAATTAACAGGTGGTAGGGGACAGCAGATGAAGTGTACAGGAATTGCTAACTCAGTGCAAGGATATAGATGGTAGTAGACTCAAGAGCTAGCAATCTATGTAACAGTGCAGATGATAGAAATAGTAATGCATAGATAGCAACAGTCTTTAATATACAAGAGTAGATAGTGCAAGTTGATAGGAAGGAATCCCCTGCGGGGTACTTATCCCTAGTTGGTTTTAGAGAGATGAGGGGTCCGGTAATGAGAAGAAGGATCGGTAGCGAGATACAGGATCCGTAGCGAGATACAGGAAATAGCCGGAGGCTTCGGCAGCGTCAGACAAGGCTGTGTAACAAGCGATTTGTACGAACACCTTGTGAGTGAAAACCGGCGATTGAAATAGCCGCTCAGAGCGGCGCCTAGTGATGACGTCACGAGATTTAAAGGGACAGGTAGCTATATGCGGAAGAATTGGGCTGGAAGGGTAACAAAGGTACCAGAATCTTACAGTACCCCCCCTTAAGGCCGGCTCCGGAAGGCCTATAGCACTGGTCTCTCCGGGTATTTGGAGTGGAACCTTCGTATAAGCCTGGGAGCGTGAACGTCAGAAGTATCCAACCAGGTGTCGTCTTGGGGTCCATAGTTTTTCCATCTTATGAGATATTGGAGTTTCCCTCTGTGGATACGAGAATCCAAAATCTCCTTAATCTCAAATTCTTCTCCGCCTTCAACTTGTACTGGAGGTGGAGGCGAGATGGTAGGTCTTATTCCTTGGTTGGGAACATGTGGTTTCAGTAGCGGCACGTGAAAGATGGGGTGTATTTTAAGATCTGCCGGTAAGGTGAGTTGAACTGCAGCTCTCCCAATGAGCTTCTCAATTGGGAAAGGTCCTAGAAATAAAGGCCCAAGCTTTTTACTGGGGAACTTTAACCTTAAGTTTATCGTAGATAGCCAAACGAGATCCCCAATAGCATATTGAGGAGAAGGTCTTCTACGGAGGTCGTAGTACCTTTTTTGTTGGCTATGGGCATGTGAGATGGTGGTGTTAAGTAAACCCAGAGAGTCTTTTATTTGGGTAAGCTAGTCAGAGGCTACTGGGTTACTTGATGGCAGGATGCGTGGTGGAAGAAGTGTGGGATGAAACCCATAGTTTAGGTAGAATGGACTTTGCTTAGTAGTACTGTGGGTTGCGTTATTGTAAGCAAATTCTGCCAGAGGGAGGAGGTCCACCCAATCATCCTGTAGGTATGAGGTGTAGCAACGCAAATATTGTTCAATGCACTGGTTGACTCTTTCAGTTTGTCCATTGGTCTGAGGGTGGTAGGGAGAAGTAAGTTTTCGCTCAATTCGTAGTATAGGACATAGAGCTTGCCAAAACTTGGAGATGAACTGTGAACCTCGGTCAGAAAAGAGTCTTTGGAATTCCATGTAGCTTGAACACATGTTTCACTAGTAATTCCGCTGTTTCCTTAGATGAAGGTAGTTTGCGAATAGAGATGAAATGTGCCATCTTTGTCAGATGGTCCACTGACACTAGAATGGTAGTAAATCCTTTAGAAGGTGGTAATTCTACTATAAAGTCTAAGGACACAACTTCCCATGGAACTTTGGGTATTGGTAGACTGCAAAGTAAACCAGATGGTTTTGTAGTGTCAATTTTGGACCTTGCACAGATGTCACATGAGGAAACAAATTTTTGTACAGACGTCTTCATATCAGGCCACCAAAATTGCCTGGTGAGCAAATTGAATGTCTTAGTCATACCCATATGTCCTGCCATACGTACGTCATGTGATAATTCCAAGATCTTGGTACGCATACCAGGAGGTATGTAGAGTTTGTCGTTAAAGTAGAGGAAGCCTTCTGCATCAGCACTTAGTTGTGGTGGTGGTGAATCCAGTCCTATACTGTGCAGAATCTCTTCCTTCAAGGAACGAACAACACCAATAATACGGTCATGGGGTATTATAGGAAGTGAAGGGATTTCGGCGCAGTTATCTTCGGTTAGCCGTGATAGCGCATCCGCTTTTTTGTTTTTGTCTGCAGGCGTGTAGGTCACTAGGAAGTTGAATCTTAGGAAGAATAATGACCAACGTACCTGCCGGTGGGAAAGAGGCTTGTTGGTCTGAAGGTATTGGAGATTCTTATAATCTGTATATATGAGTATTGGCAATCGAGTACCTTCAAGTAAATAGTGCCAATTTTATGGCAAGCAACTCTTTTTCACCCACTGGGTAATTCACCTCTGGGCTACTTAGTGATTTAGAGAAAAAAGCAACTGGGTGGAGTGGTGAAGTATTCGTTGGTCGTTGGGAAAGAACTGCTCCTACAGCCATATTTGACGCATCTACCTCCAGGATGTATTGAAGGGATGGGTCTGGATGGCGTAGTATGGGAGCAGAAGTGAAGCTTGATTTTAACAAGCGGAAAGCTTTATTTGCTTCTTCAGACCATTTGAATGGTTTCTTTACACTTGTAAGTTGTGTGAGTGGTCTCACAATAGAAGAGAAGTTCTTGATGAACTTCCTATAGAAGTTTGAAAATCCAAGGAATCGTTGTAATGCCTTACGAGTTGTTGGTACAGGCCAATCCAGTATACATGATATCTTGCTCATATCCATCTTGATACCGTTCTTCGATATGATGTATCCTAGGAATAGTACTTCTTCCTTGTGAAATAGGCATTTTTTTAATTTTACGTATAAGTTGTGTGCGAGTAATCTGTATAGCACAAGTCTTACATGTCTTACATGTTCGGACAAGGACTGAGAATAAATGAGTATATCATCCAGATATACCACAACACAAACATCAAGTAAGTCTCTGAAGATGTCATTTATGAATCGTTGAAATGCTGCGGGAGCATTACACAACCCAAAAGGCATCACTAGATATTCGAATAATCCGTATCTGGTTCTGAATGCCGTCTTCCACTCATCCCCATTACGGATTCAAATAAGGTTGTATGCCCCTTTTAGGTCCAATTTTGAAAAGTAGGTAGCTTCGCGCACTTGTTCAATAAGTTCGGGAATGAGAGGTAAAGGATAGCGATCCTTTATCGTAATGGTATTTAATTGCCTATAGTCAATAATAGGCCTGAGACTTAAATCCTTATTGCGGACAAAGTAAAGTCCTGCAGCTGTGGAAGAAGTAGAGGGTCTAATAAACCCTTTCGCTAAATTCTCATCCAAGTATTCCTTGAGATGAGAAAGTTCATCCTGAGAAAGAGGATAAACATGACCGAAAGGTAGTTTACTATTAGGGAGTAGATCAATAGAACAATCGTAGTCCCTATGGGGAGGCAATACATGAGCATTTTTCTCAAGGAAGACTTCTGATAGATCCTGATAACATGGTGGTGGTGAAATTTCATCTGACACCATGGACAGGATTTTTTTATATGATTGAAGGTTACACGTGGTCTCGCAGTAGTGAGAGGGGAAGGTTAAAGTCCGTGTTTTCCAATCAATGATTGGTTGATGTATGTGTAACCAGGGAAGTCCCAAAATAATGGGAAAATGGGGTGAAGGTAATACATCAAAAGTGGTGGTCTCAGCATGAGACTCGTTAGCAGTAGCAAGGAGTGCTTGTGTCTGATTGGTAATTGGACCAGAAGATAACGGAATACCGTTAATAAAACTAACAGAGACAGGTTTAGATTTTGAAATAATAGGTATTTTATTTAAAGCAACAAAACTAGTGTCAATGTAGTTCCCACAAGATCCTGTGTCGATCATAGCCTTGGTGGTGATCCTATTATGGTCCCACTGTAAGGTCAAATGAATAAAAAGATAGGGATTAGAAAAAGAAGTCGTTAATCCCCCCAGCAAGACATGTGAACACTCACCCTCTTTTTTGCGGACAAGGGGACAGACGCTTATCAAATGATACGAGGAGGCGCAGTACATGCAGAGATTTTCAGATCTTCTCCTGGCTCGTTCAGTAGACGATAATGGTGGGCATATGGTTCCTACCTCCATAGGAGTAGGGTCAACGGCGAAACCCGAGAAGGATTGGACAATGGTATTCCCATTTTCTCAGCCTTTCTTTCTCGCAGTCGCCTATCAATATTGATGCTGAGTTGTATTAAGGCATCCAAAGTGCCAGGTAAATCCGCTCGGGCGAGCTCGTCTTTAACGGCTTCTGATAACCCGAGTCTGAACTGGGTTCGCAAAGATGCATCATTCCACCCTGAATCAAGGGTCCATCTTTTGAACTCTGCTACGAAGTCTTCAACAGGTCTCCTTCCTTGTTTTAAAGCCCTCAATTGGCTGTCAGCAGTACTCTGCCTATTTGGGTCTTCATATAGGCTAGCGAGTTCTGCTAAAAATAAAGGATAGGAGTTAAGAGGAGGGTCATTATTCTCAAAGAGAGAGTCTGCCCAAGCCCGTGGATCACCCGACAAATATGAGATAGTGGTGCAGACTTTAATTTGGTCTGTAGTGTAAGTACGAGGTTTTAGATTAAAAAGCAATTGACATGCGTTTTTAAATTCACTAAATTTTTTTCGATCACCTATAAACACTAGAGGAGGGTTTATTTTGGGCTCACGAGGTTGAGCAGCAGTAAGGTGTGAAATACGAGCTACCTGCTGTCTCAAAGTCTGATTTTCATTTTTCACTTCGGTAAGGGAAAGAATTAGTGCATCTACCTTTTGTGTTAGTTGTAACACATGAGTGGCTAATTCTGCTGAATCCATTTTTTTTTTCTGGTTCGTACAATCTGTAACGCTCCGGCGTTTGTTTAGTGAAATGGATATGCAGCTGCAGAATTTCCACTCAGTAGTCGTGCAGAGATGTGTTGAATCACCATATCCAACTCTCCAGACTCATCATTGTGGCCCAGCCTGCCTCAGCATGCAAATATACAGGCACTCAGTTAAGATGTTCCTGGAGTGATAGGTTGTATATGATAGTATAGAGGTGATGTGCTGAAAGGACAGGCGTGAGTAGTGATAGCAATGATAGGCACTCAATAGTAATGTTCAGGAGTGTTAGCAGATGGTGATAGATAGTATGCAGATAGGTTAGCAATCATGTACAATTAACAGGTGGTAGGGGACAGCAGATGAAGTGTACAGGAATTGCTAACTCAGTGCAAGGATATAGATGGTAGTAGACTCAAAAGCTAGCAATCTATGTAACAGTGCAGATGATAGAAATAGTAATGCATAGATAGCAACAGTCTTTAGTATACAAGAGTAGATAGTGCAGGTTGATAGGAAGGAATCCCCTGCGGGGTACTTATCACTAGTTGGTTTTAGAGAGATGAGGGGTCCAGTAATGAGAAGAAGGATCGGTAGCGAGATACAGGATCCGTAGCGAGATACAGGAAATAGCTGGAGGCTTCGGCAGCGTCAGACAAGGCTGTGTAACAAGCGGTTTGTACGAACACCTTGTGAGTGAAAACCGGCGATTGAAATAGCCGCTCAGAGTGGGGCCTAGTGATGACGTCACGAGATTTAAAGGGACAGGTAGCTATATGCGGAAGAATTGGGCTGGAAGGGTACCAAAGGTACCAAAATCTTACACTCTATTAGCTTTTACATGATCACTGAAAACCCTCCTCTTCAGAGAAGCCTATCCTACCCACACCTAACAACTGTATTTTAATTTTCTCCATCAGCACATTCCCCCCAGTTATTGCCTTTTGTTTAACTTGACCCTCCCTTCTAGATTGAAATCTCTAACAAGCAGGGCCCTCTGATTCCTCCTGTATTTAATTGTATTGTAACTTTATTTGTCTGCTCTCATGTTGTAAACCGCTCCATGCTGTTGGCGCTATATAAATCCTGTATAATAATAATATTAATAAAAATAATAATTAATATTATAATATAAAGACAGGAGTGGTACCAATGGTGGCCTTCCACCAACACATACTGTTGCAGACTCACAGGATATTGAATGTATCTGTATGTGAACTGCTCTTTAGAAAAAAATGTTTAATGGATGTCATAATGTAGTGTGTCTCTATTCATCCATTAACCAGCTTTAAATAAAATGAGCCCTTTATATATGTACCAGAAAGTATTTTAATAACTGAAATTTATAAAATGAAAGAAATATATTTCCACTATTCTTCCTATTCATAAATATTTCTACATAGTAACTCTAAACTGTTATTAAAAATAAAGTATTTTAATTTGCATTAATTAAATTCTGAGTGTAATGTGCATTCCTTCTAAGTGATAATAAAGGACCAGAGTAACAGTTACTATAATGCATTAATTCAATAAATAAAATGTCACTTTGAAAAAGTATTAAGTCTTATCACAAATGTATGTTCTCTAGAAAGAATGCAAGTAAACACAAAAGAATCAAATTAATTTACATTTTCTCCCCTGAGTGGCAGCTCCTCAATATTTTGTGAATGCTGTAGATTAATTTTATTATTACAGCAGCAATAATTTTGGAAGATGAATATCTTGAAATTAGCTTTGCCATTTAAAATGACAGCCTGCATAAGCTTTACATATATAAGATTTAAAAATATGAGTGGTTATTTTATAACAGTTAACAAAAAAAATCCCATTTTATTATACAACTAGTAGAAAATGTGGCAATCAGTCAAGCAATACATTTTTTCAAAAGAAAAAAAATCTTCTAAATAAGTAGAGAGTTAAAATATGTACATACAATATGTATTTATGTTTTTTTTTGTTCATAAATATATTTAACGTATATGAAATACCAAACTTTGGGGGTAGATTAATTCTCACTGCTGTTCCTGATTAGGGATAAGGTTCGGGTTCATTGTTGGATTGGGCTAAATTTTGTTTTTTATATTATCATGCATCTAGGCTTTAAAGGTGAATGCTCCATAGTTCATTGCAAGAATTGTGAGCTGTGGTCAGGTGCTAGACTATGGTAAATAAGGGTCAGGTGGCAGAGTATGGTAAATAATGATCAGGTGGCATCAGTATGGCAAACTTTGGCTGCTCCCTCCCTTTATAAGTCAACTCTCCCATCATGGTTTTGTCAGTGTGTGTTGGAGAAGTGACTGACAGCGTTTCAGGGAGAGATAGCTGTTGTTAGTATTACTGCATAGTGCTTGTGTATTACCAACAGTGGTATACAGTGCTGTATACAATGCTGTATATTGCCACAGCTACAGTATAGTACATTTCAGTGTTGTGGACTACAGATTGGCTTGTACTTCCCCTTTAATCACAGTGTGTTCAGCGCTCACTCACTGTGAACTGTATTGCAGTGTGTGCTACTCATTTTATTCACAGTGAACAGATCCAACAATCCGTCTTAGAGCCAAACTTTTGTCTGTTTCATCAACTATTGTTGCTATTTAGCTGCTGCTGGTCCATCTTTTCTAATTTTTGGAGGATATTTTTTTTTTTTTACATATTTGTTTTGTTAGTTTCTAAAAAAAACAAATAATAAATGTTTTAGTGCCGGTTCACACTAGGGCGACCTGTGAGGCGACCTGGTCGCCTCACAGGTCGCCTCCCATAGGGAAGCTGCGGACCCGTTCTAATAGGAGCGACACAAGTCGCTCCGACCTAGAAAAAGGGTCCGGAGCTTCTTTGGGGCGACCCGGAGGCGACCGCCATAGACTTCAATGTTATGAAGTCTGTGGCGGCCGCTCCGAGGTAGCGGCGCGCTGCTCACACCGCGACCTCGGAGGTCGCGGTGCGAAGTAGCGTCGCCCCTATGTGAACGGGGGCTTAGGGTTCTATTGTTTTAGGGTTGGGGTTTAAGGTTTTAGTTTAACTTTTTTTTCAAATTAGGGGTACAGCATATTTCACCCCTCTCAGGAGTTGTACATTAGTGGGGTGAGACGATTAAGGACATTGTTGTCCTCAGCAACATCAAGGACTTGGGTTCCTTGGTACTGGAAGTTTGTGGCAGATCTCATTCATGAGCTCATTCATGCTGTAATGCCTATGAAAGAACCCCAGGATGGAGAGAGGGAACATCACTGATTGACCAATCTTTTGGATCCACATTTCAAAGGGAAAATGATAGAACTCATTTTGTCATTACAGAGGGGACAAAAAGCACCAAGAAGTGCCGCAGAGTAACCTCTTAGCTACTTTCCCAGAGAGTAAAAACATCCCTTTTTATGGCAAATGTGCCTTGGATACACATGACATTGAAAAGAGGAGCAGTGGTGGTTGCTGCTGCCTAAGCAAGGCTTGCAGGTCTTTCTTCATGATGCAGTAATTACAGGAATAAATGCAGATGTAAACAGTCTGACAAAAGATAATCCATTTCACTACTGGGTTTAAGGGCTAGACCAGTGGCCCGGTTGCTAGGCTTTGCTATGGCCAGTGTCCTTTCAGAATTGGCATTTAGTGCAGCAGGTAATTTGGTGACAAAAAAAAAAAATCCACCTGTCCCCATACACCAATACCAAATACCAAATTCCTGCAGCTGATGTTTTTTTTTTTATTATTATTTGAATTTATCCCAAAAACCTTATTATACCATGCAGTATGACCTCTCTTACCACTGCCGCTAGCCTGCAAATCTTACAAATATCACAGTCTCCTTAAAAAAAAAAAAAAAAAATGGCGCGATGATAAAGTGTAAACAATAAATGTTAAAATACCTCTATTCACAAAATAAATTCACCCAATGGCAGCTAACATAAAGCGACTTCCACTAAACACATAAATATAGTAAACATCAAATAAAAAGCAGCACCAAAAATGCAAATAGAATTCTTTCAACCCAATCTGAGCACAATATGTACCAACTTGTATATTAAATCGGTGCTGTAACACTGTGCAGTGACAAAATATACAAAAATATTAAACATATTAAAAATATATTAAATAGTGCCAACAAATCATTAAGTAAATACATGCAAATGTGATAAGTTCATATGAAAGTGTGTCATGTGACACATTTCTTCAGTGAAATTCCACCTTGCAGTACCAATACAGATAATAAAAAGTGCTAACAAGCTGCTTACCTTAGCATCTGACTCATGTGTTACCAGTGAGTCAAATAGAGGTGTTCCCCTCAAGGGATATCAATCAGAATACTGCTCACCCCTCTCCTCCTTCCTCTTCCACCAAGATATATACCTCCAAAACAGATCCACAATGTTTATAAGGAGAAATAACACACCCTCTAGTGCTCTCTGTATTTCTAGTTTATTCAGCATTAAACTGCAAGGTAATACACTTACAAAACAGGCACTTAAGCAGTGCGGGCTTGACAAGCTTCACAAGGGGAAATTCCTCAGATACACCTCCACTAGAATGGCCGAGATGTGACGTCAGTGCACAGATTCCTGCTACCATTACCATTCCCTGCCACAGCTGCAGGCCTGCCATTTATTATCATCTCTTGCCAGTATTACAATCACCTGCAACTGCTGCTGGTTTGTTATACACAGAGTTGTATAAAGTACTCGAAACCCATACTTGAGTAAAAGTACAAGTGCTCGATCAAAAAGTGACTTGAGTAGAAGTGGAACTGCTCAATCAAAAAGTGACTTGAGTAGAAGTACTAAAGTATTCAACATGTTTTGTACTTAAGTATTGCAAGTAGTTTTTTTTTATAAATTTTGCTACTCAAATACTGAAAGTAAAAGTACCAGTAGTTTTGAAAAAAAAATTGCTACTCAAGTACTGAAAGTAAAAGTACAAGTACTGTGTTATGTAGTTATTAAAGAAAGAAGTCAAAAGTTTGAACATCATATTGTTTTTTATTATTTCAAATGCAGCTTTTATTTATAAATACAGTAGCATTTATTTTCGTATGCGCTGATAATACACATTTTGAGCTTCATGAAACCTGCCATCTACTGTTCTGGCAGTGGTAATTTTTATAATAGTAACGAGTAACTATGCAGCACAAAAAAAAATTGGAGTAGAAGTATTGAAATTATCGAAAAAATGTAGTGAAGTAAAAGTGGAAGAAGGAGAAAACAATTCTACTCTAGGAAAGTACAGATACCGCCTTTCCGTACTTAAGTACAGTAGTGAAGTAGTTCTACTTAGTTACTATACATCTCTGGCTATACATTAACATGTCCTACCACTGTTACCATGTCTGCTAGCATGATCATCTTGTGATGCCTCTACAGCTTTTAATCTGATATCCTAAACATTTTTGTCTCTCCAAAATAGTGTAGTCTAAAACTGATTTTCTCTTTAAAACCTGCCTGGTTTCTCTTAAATAAACTGCAGGTTGATTAAAGTGCTTACATAATGTTAAGGAGTCTAGAAACAATTCTGGACTCTTGTGTAGGTTATATTATACCATCTAATGTCAATGTCTAGATTTCAAGCTGCCTGGTCTCTCTCCAAATGAAACTGCTGAAAAATATTATTATTATTATTATTATTTTTTTTTTTTTTTTTATGAATGTGTAGCTAGCCAGATATTTAGCTTTTATTGGGGGTAACATAGATTCTAAAGCTGATTTTGTTAGGAAATGCTCACTGTGGTCCCCAGAAATGTAACCTAATTAAATAGTTACAGCGTAACTCCACTTTTCTTGAGAAAAAAACATTCCCTCTGGGTGATCTATGTACATTACAAGGATTTTAACAAACTTTTTGGCAGATTCCTACCTTTTGTTATTCTGAAGAAATCATTGTTTGTTCCTCTGTGCTGAGTGGGTCAAATGGAAGTGGTTTCATAATTATCTGTCAGCTGTGGCAGCTGCAGGGCTCTAATGAGGAAATCTGCTGGGCCTGCATCCCTTTAGAAGTGTTCCTATTGAGAGTATCTCACCAAAAATGACATTTTTGTTGCAGGAGATGCCTGAAATCTGACTTGTATCTTAGACAGACTTCTGGAAAAATTGGTGAGCCAATCACACAAGAAGGAAATTATGTTTCTGGGGTGTGGTCAGTACACATTCGGTGTACAGAACAGCTCCAGGTAGCCATATTGCATTGCATTTTCAGAAAATTACAACAGCTGCAAATTGAAAAGGAAAGTTAATTTTTAATAACATTAAATTACAATATCACTTGTGTCACAATTGTATACGCTATATTGTTTTTTCTTTATTTGCTGTTTTTTTCCCCACGAAAGTGGAGTTACCCTTAAAATACTGTCTATGGTTTTAATTAATTATTTAACTTCCAATTAAAAGATGTACCTCCATAATAAAGATGATGGTACTTCCTAGGCTCCTTTACCTCTTCCACGCCCTCCCGGTCAAGATACCTATATCCTTTTTTCGTAAATTAGCTACTTTTCAGAGATCTTTTGTTTGGGCTGATAAGAAACCACAAATAAAACTCAAATACCTACAACTACCCAAACTAAGTGGAGGCATAGGTCTCTCAGATTTCCAAAAGTATTATCAAGCTACGCATCTAACAAGAATTCTAGACTGGCATTGCCATTCTGACAGCAAGGATTGGGTGGGCGTGGAACTGAACTGGAGTGGTATTCCCCCCAATCATCTCTTGTGGACTGATCAGCGAAACTACCCATTAGACATTAAAAAACACCCTCTCATAGCCACTTCCCTAAATATATTTCAGAAAGTCGCATCTAAACATAATATTTCCTCCAATCCGAGTCCTCTTACTCCACTTCTAAACAACCCAGATTTTCAACCTGGTATTAACAATCGCACATCTGCTACATCAGAAAGATAAGACCCACCCCTTACGGGTTAAACAATGTTTCCGAAACTCTAATATCTAATCCTTAACTGAGCTGAAACAGGAATGCTCAACTGACGCACGTCTACAGTATTGGACGTACATACAGTTGCGTGATTTCATATCACGCAACAAACACAAGAATTTAATGCATAGACCACTGACTGACTTTGAGGAACAGTGCCTACGCGGAGACCGAATCGAGGGGGCCACGTCCCAATCCTATAAAAGACTCATTGAAGCCCCTCCAGATTTTATAGACCCATTTAAAAGCTTATGGAAAAAGAATTGGGAAGCTCCTTCACTCTGGCTCAGTGGGAGAAGGCCTGTTACTTCTCACATAAATGCTCTTTAAGCCCCAGATTACAAGAAACCTCTTACAAAATCAGGACGCAATGGTACCGTACACCTATTAATATACATCAATGGTCCAAACAATCCTCAGATGTCTGCTGGAGATACGGCTCCGACCGGGGCACTTTTCTTCACATTTGGTGGGATTGCACCTCACTAAAGAGTTTCTGGAAGGGAGTTATTAACTGGGTGCGTCATATTACAGAAACCGCGTTAAACCTAGATGCGGCATGCTGCCTACTACATATAAATCAATACCCCTATAGAAAGTATAAAAGATCGTTGACACGCCACCTCCTTAATGCAGCTAAAGCCTTAATACCCTTACATTGGAATACCAAAAAAGTTCCTACTATCTCAGATTGGCTCACTAAAGTGGGCTACATATATGAGATGGAAGAGACACTTGGCATCAGAATGGAAAGAAATTACCTCTTTCAAAAATTATGGTCTCCTTGGCAAATATTCACTGTATCGAAAGAATATAGTGAACTTATGAACAAATAGACAAAATCCCAACATTTAACTCAACTAGCTCTGGTTGAGTAAAGGTCCCCCCTTAACCCTTCCTACCCCACAACTCTTCTTTTTTCTGCTTTCTTCTTTTCCTTATTCTCTTTACCTTTCTCCTATTATTCTTTCTTTCATATCACAGATGAAATGGGCGCATAGGCTCATCCTACTAGATACTTAAATAGAAGTAACTGAATTATCTGACGTTTGCATATTTCATGCTAATGGAAATATATGCTATGATATTGATTAATATTTGTAATCGTCATCTCTGCTTTAAATTTTAGAACATAATGTTCTATGCAATTGTTTATATTCAATGTTCACTGTTACTTGAAATTTTGTTTTAAAAACAAATGCACTTTACCATTGTAATGTATAGTGTTCTACTTTTTTCTTTTGAATAAAGTTTAAAATTGTGAAAAAAAAAAAAAGAATGTACACCTAAATGTGGATTTTTGGCTTGCAAAGATGCATGTGTTCTTTCAAAGTGAAAAATAAAACTATTATTTCCTCAAAAGCTGCATGCTATTATTATTATTATTATTATTATTATTATTATTCAGGATTTACATAGCGCCAACAGTTTATGCAGCTCTTTACAATATAAAAAGGGAGACAATACAGTTACAATACAATAAAATACAAGAGGAATAATAGGGTCCTGCTCAGAAGAGCTTACAATCTAATGAGGTGGGGCAGGTGTTACAAGAGGTTGTAACTGTGGGGAATGAACTGATAGAAGAGGTCAAAGATTAGTTGGAGGTGTGATATGCTTCCCTGAAGAGATTCGTTTTAAGGGAATCATCTGAAGGCAGCTAGAGAAGGAGATAGCTGTTCAGGTTGAGGTAGAGCATTCCAGAGGATGGGAGAGGCTTTGCAGAAATCCTGGAGACAAGCATGGGAGAAGGAGACAGGGGAGCTTGAGAGTAGGAGGTCTTTAGAGGAGCAGAGGGGACAGTTTGGGTGATATTTGGAGGCAAGATTGGTGATGTAGCTCGAGACAGAGTTGTGAATGGCTTTGTATGTTGTGGTTAGTATATTGAATTTAATTAGCTGGGCAATTGGAAGCCAGTGTAGGGATTGGCGGAGAGGGGAGGCAGACACTGAGCAGTTGGTAAGGTGGATAAGCCTGGCAGCAGCATTCATAATAGACCGAAGAGGGTATAGCCTATGGAGAGGTAGGCCTATGAGAAGGGAGTTGCAATATTCAAGTCGAAAGATAACAAAGGAGTGAATGAATAGCTTGGTGGCTTCAGTTGTTAAAAAGGGGCGAATTTTAGAGATGTTATGGAGGTAAATTCTACAAGCTTTTGACAACGATTGGATTTGGGGCTGAAAGAACAGGTCAGAGTCTAAGATTACACCTAGTACCCTGGCATGAGGGGAGGGATTGATGGCTGCATAACTAATTTTGATGGAAAAGTCATGGAGGGGGGGCATGGGCAGGGGGGAATATTACCAGCTCAGTTTTAGAGAGATTTAGTTTAAAGAAGTGGTGCGACATCCATGCTGATATGTCAGTAAGCAAGTTAGTAATGCAAGAAGAGACTGAAAGAGTCAGGTGAGGAGTAGACAGATAGATTTGAGTGTCATCGGTATATAGATTGGATTAGATATAGGTATTGGAAGCTGTGGGCAGTTATCAAGTGACCAAGGGAGACAGTGTAGATAGAGAAGAAAAGGGGTCCAAAAACAGAGCCTTGGAGAACCCCCACAGAAAGGGACAATGTAGAGGAGGAGAAAGAGTTGTAGCTAACACTGAAGGGTCGCTGTGATAGGTAGGAGGAGAACCAAGATAGGGCAGAATCTTTGAGGCAAAGGGGACAGAGTTTTTTAAGAAGGAGCGGGTGGTCAACAGTATCAAAGGCTGCAGAGAGGTCAAGTAATAGGAGTATGGAGTAGTGATCATTGGTTTTAGCAGTTAGTAAATCATTAGTGAGTTTTAGTAAGGCAGGTTTTGTGGAGTGCTGCGAGTGAAAGCCAGACTGTAAGGAATCAAGAAGGTTATCTATAGGTAGGAGCTAAGACGATTGTAGACTAAGCATTCTAGAAATTTAGAGGTGAATGTTGGGTCTTAAGTTGTTCAGGATGGTGGGGTCCAGTGAGGCTTTTTAAGTATGGGAGGGATCTGCACATGTTTCAGAGGGAGGGGAAGGTGCCACTAGAGAGGGAGAGATTGAATATGTGAGTGATGGATCATAGGATAGAATAAGAGGGTGATCATAGTAGTTGTGAGGGAATAGGGTCCAGGGGACAATTGGTTAGGTTGGCATCTTAGAACATTTTTGTAACCTGTTCAATAGTAGCCCGTTCAAAGGAGAAGAGTGTTGACTGTGCTGTTAAGCAAGGTTTGTTCAGTGGGGAAGATGCACGCACAGTGGAGGTGTCCTCACAGATTGCATTATTCTTGTCTTTGAAGTGATTGGCAATCTCTTGGGCAGTAAGTGAGTTAGTGGGTAGAGGGGGAGGGGGATGAAGCAGAGAGTTAAAGGTTGAGAAGAGCCAACAGGGACTGGGTGACTAGGTATTAATGAGAGAGACAAAGTAGGCTTGTTTGGCAGCATGGAGGCATGAATTGTATGTTAGGGAGGGCAGATTTATATAAGGTGAAGTCCTGCAGGAATTTGATTTTATGCCACAGTCGTTCAAGAGCACAGCAATGTCTCTTGTGATTTCTACTGTTGTCAGTTTGCAAGGGTTGCAATAGCCAGGGCCTGATTCTGCGTGTAGAGGAGCAAGTTAATGGGAGGCGAACTTTAAAAACCTTTAGGTCATATTTGCAGCCACAAAAGATGTACTAGCTGTGCACAAATAGTCCCAGCACATGGACAATGTCAGAACAGAAGTATTGCAATTGGAAAAGTTGCCCTAAAATTTTTTATTTTTTTTACAGCAAAAAAAATGTTTTTTTTTTTTTTCATAAATCAGCCAGAACTGACAGCAGGCGGTAAATGTCTAATACATATAGGGTCCATTCACACATCTGTAAAATGGGTCCGCATCCATTCCACAATTTGGCGGAACCTTTACAGACCCATTGATTTTAAATTCCAGTCTGAAAAATTAGGCATTCAAAGGATACAGAAGTAAGTGTCGGCCATTCCAGGCCCCAAAAATAAGCCCACATGCATTTACCTGACAGCTAAGAATGTAGTATTCTGTGGCTGAAGGTACATTAGGCATTCACAGGATAAAGAAGTAAGTGTCGGCCAGTATAGGCCCCAAAAATTAGCCCACATAAAGGGGCACTCTGATGGGGACACACTGGATATAAAGGGGCACTCTGACAGGGACACACTGTCAGCCTGTGTCCCCCTCATCCAGCTTGTGTCCCCCCTCATCCAGCCTGTGTCCCCCCACATTCAGTCTGTATCCGTGTCCTCATCAGAGTCCTCCTTTACATCCAGTGTGTCCCTGTCAGAGTCCCTCCTTTACATCCATGTCCCCATCAGAGTGCTCCTTTACATCCAGTGTGTCCCCATCAGAGTGCCCCTTTATGTGTCCCGCTCAGAGTTCCCCTTTATTATTTCAGTCAGAGTGCCCCTTTATTGTTCCTGTCAGAGTGCCCCTTTAATATTGCGGTCAGAGTTCCCCTTTTTTATTCCCGTCAGAGTGCCCCTTTAATATTGCAGTCAGAGTTCCCCTTTAATATTGCGGTCAGAGTGCCCCTTTATTATTCATGTCAGAGTTCCCCTTTATTATTCCCGTCAGAGTGCCCCTTTAATATTGTGGTCAGAGTTCCCCTTTAATATTGCGGTCAGAGTGCCCCTTTAATATTGCGGTCAGAGTGCCCCTTTATTATTCATGTCAGAGTGCCCCTTTATTATTCCTATCAGAGCTGCAGCAACGCTCAGTCACCACACCTATCACAGTGCTGCACAGTGCACAATAATACTACTAATCCACTATAATATGCTTTCTACAAAGTATATTATACCGTGGATTACCCCCCTCCCCCCTATATAGTGCACTGCACACCAATACCAAAAAAATTGCAGCCCTTTAAATGACTTTTGTGGACATTAACAGAGCGATTTGTGTCACTGCAAATGCAGATTTCTAACTGCCCCTAAAGCACCGACTGGATACCTGCCCCTAACCTGAAAAGATACTAGTAGACCTATACCAAAATACCAGCCCTGAAAAGGACTTTTGTGGATCTTCACAGAGCTTTTTGTGTCTGGCAATCTCTCCCTCATGAGCACAGGCAACCTCTCCCTACGCTGACAACATGTGGAATGTGAAATGGCCGACAGCTCAGGTCTATTTATAGGGAAGGGGGCATGTCCATGTGCTGAAATGTTTCAATTGGCTGTCCCGTTCCACCTGACGGCTGTGTCATGGGTCAAAGTTCTTCTGAATGAAAAAGAAAATGGCGGCACGGACATATTCACGAACATCAGCAAAAGTCCGACTTTTTGCGAATTTGCGAACAAGCAAAATTTGCCGCGAATCGACCGCCAGGCGAACCGCAAGGCCATCTCTAATGATGAGAGTGAACTGTTGTAAACAGAGGTGGCCAGGTCAGGACAGGGGAGACAATATATCATATAGGTAGTCAGTAGCAGAATAGAGAAGAGAAGGGTTAAAATGACGAAGGTTCCTACAAGTAATTGTTTGCTGCTTGGAGGGATGGATGATTGGAGGCAAGGATACAGTGAAACTGATGAGGTTGTGATCATTGAGAGGAAAAGGGGTGTTGGTGAGGTTACCAGGAGTGTGGAGATGGGAGAATATAAGGTCGAGGGTATTACCATTGGAGTGAGTGGAAGTGTGTGTCACCTGGGTTAGGTTAAAAGATGAGGTTTAAAAGTTGAGAAGCTGTAGCTGGGCTGTTAACATTGACAGGGATGTTGAAGTCGCCAAGAATGATAGTGGGTATTTCAGAGGAGAGAAAATAGGGTAGCCAGACAGTAAAGTAATCAAAAAAGCATAATACTGGTTCAGGAGGCCGATAAATTGCTGCAATCCTCAGAGAAATGGAAGAAAACAGATGAATACAGTGCATCTCAAAAGAAGAGAGGGAGGGATAGGAAGGACTTGGTAGGTATTTAGTGGGGAAGTAATCTAACTCCACCTCCTTTCTGTCTTTTGGGTTTGGGGGAGTGAGTCCAGTGGAGCCCGCCATAGGAGAGGGCAGCAGGAGAAGCAGAGTCAAAATTTTAAAGCCAGGTTTCAGTTATGGTGACTATGTTAAAGTTATGAGAGTTAAAAAGGTTATGCACAGATGTGAGCTTGTTACAGATGGAGCGGACATTCCAAAGGGCACATGAGATTATGTTTATATTATATGAAGCAGGGGGGACAGAAATTAAACTGAGTGGATTGCGGCTGTTGCCAGAGGGGGAGAGGTGCCGGATATGTAGTTTTCAGTTCGAAAATGGAGGACCGGGATTTGGAGAAATGTCCCCTGAGGCTAGAAAAAGAAGGAGGGTGAGAAAGGTAAGATGGGAGTGGGATGTGTATGAGTGCACATGTCTAACTTCCCAGGTGTTTAGGTTAGCATGTGGGTTCAACAACTGCAGGAGGTGATGGGTACAATAGTAGGGAGAGGGTAGGAGCGAGGGTGATATGTGTATGCTGTGGGGTAGAGAGGAGGGGTAGAGTAAGGATAATTGGAGGATAGAAGACACCAATGTGAGAAATAATAGTAGAAGGAGCATGTTTGTGGATAGAGAGTAGGAATATGACTTCAAATAAATTAAATGTTGAATGCTGGTTTGCTTGCCGTCTTTCCAGAGTGGGGCTGAGTTCTTGTTGTTTGTTGTAAAACTGTGCAACACTCGCGACTGAGACACTCGAGAATGAGACATGGTGTCTGTGCCTTGCCCCTGTTTGCGCCTCCCCATAAGCCGCTTTGAATTTATAGGGAGATTGAGTCGGCAAGCATTTGTCAATTGATCAATATAGGATCTGATTTGAGACACATGTTATAAATGTCAAATGGTGTGTGCAGCATACTACATCTATCATATTAAAAAATACCATTTAAATAAATTGTGATACTCCAATTCTAAATGTGGAATACAGTTTTTACAAAAACCTCTTTAGAAATGGCATATATATTACCTATTCAGTGTGCACAATATTTTGTTCTTTATACAGTATAGTGGGAAAATACTCTTTATTGTATATTTTAAGCCTTTACAGCTGCACGATCTGCTGCAAGCTTTAAATGTGCACTGCTACTGCAAAAGCTGTGATGCTGTCTTTGTAGTGTAGACAATGGTGTCCCTTTATTTGTGAAATTCATACATTTAGATGTGGATTTGTACAATGTATAGGATGAAAAGTTGTATACTCTGTCTCCTCAAGATGCGTCCTACTCCAACTTATTCAATTATAACCATACAAACTTTTAGCTGCGTGTCTTTGACATAATCCTACAATGTTGCTCACTGAAAAAGGTTTTCATGATGTGCAGCATTTCTGCCTCATGTCTCTCACATTTTTCACTGTAATGTTCATTTATAATCTCTCCCTATTCAAATGTGGCCTGCTAAAAAGGCTTACACAGGGTACAGCGTGTCTCTTAATTGTCACGGAACCATGAACCAAACGTACAACAACAGATAAGTGAAAATAAGAAGGCTTTATTGAAAATCAAGCTGTAAAGCAAAAGTCCAAACGGATGGCGAAACCGAGGCAGAGTCCTTGCGAAGCCAGAGGTCAGGAACCAGGAGGGTAGTCAGACGAAGCCGGGATCAGGAACCAGCAGGGTAGACAGACGAAGCCAGGATCAGGAACCAGCAGGGTAGTCAGACGAAGCCAGAATCAGGAACCAGAAGCAGCAGCAGTCTTAGAAGCATGTGAACACAGGAGGACCAAGCAAGGAACTGAAGCCACAGACCTCCTATATATATGAGCTAGGCATCCAGCTCCTCCCAGTGGGAAGGATGAGCCGCAGAGTGGGAGGCTACAAGAAACCCAGAAACCAAGATGGCGGCCAGCACATGTCAAACGAAGGAGAACAGCAAGAAGGTAAGACCATGACAGTACCTCCCCCTCAAGGGCCCCTCCTCCGCGGAGTAAAGAACGGTTTCTGAGGGAAGCGTGCGTGGAAGGCACGGAGCAAGGCAGGAGCATGGACAACTGCGGAGGGAACCCAGGAACGCTCCTCTGGACCATAACCACGCCAATGAACCAAAAACTGCACCCGACCGCGGACCAGGCGTGAGCCCAGGATATTGCTCACCTCATACTCCTCACGATTGCCCACTTGGACCGGACGAGGCCGAGGAACCGAGGAAGTGAAACGATTACACACCAGTGGCTTCAACAGGGAGACATGAAACACATTGGAGATCCGCATGCTAGGAGGAAGCGCAAGGGCATAGGCTACCGGGTTTACCCTGCGAAGCACTCGGAAGGGACCAACAAAGCGAGGCGCCAGCTTGGGAGTGGGCACTCGAAGGTTGAGGTTGCGGGTGGACAACCATACACGGTCTCCGGCCTGGTAGGAAGGAGCAGGCGCTCGTCTGCGATCAGCCTGGAGTCTCTGGCGCTGCGCAGAGACCTCAAGGGACTTCTGGATCTGTACCCAAGAAGCACGTAGGACGGAAAGGTGATCCTCCACAGCCGGAATATCCTGGGGAGAGAATACCTCCGGTAACACGGCAGGTTGGAGCCCATAATTGGCCATGAAGGGAGACGTCCCAGAGGAAGAGTTCACCGCCGTGTTCCTGGCAAACTCAGCCCAAGGCAGGAGGTCAACCCAATTGTCTTGGTGATCGGAGACATAGCAACGAAGGAATTGCTCCAAGGCCTGATTGGATCGTTCTGCGGCCCCATTGGACTGAGGGTGGTAGGCCGAGGAGAAGGAGAGATGAATCCCCAACTGGGAGCAAAAGGCGCGCCAGAACCTGGACACAAACTGACTTCCCCGATCTGACACAATCTCCTTGGGCAAACCGTGCAACCGGAAGACCTCCCTGGCAAAAATCGTGGCCAACTCCTGTGCAGAGGGTAACTTCTTGAGAGGAACACAGTGGCACATTTTGGAAAACCGATCCACAATCATGAGAATGACCGTATGGCCTCGGGATGCAGGGAGGTCCACAATGAAATCCATCCCCAGGTGTGACCATGGGCGCTCCCCGGTGGCTATGGGTTGCAGAAGGCCCAACGGAAGGTGCCGAGGGGACTTACTCTGGGCACAAACGGAGCATGCCGCTACATATGCGGCGATGTCGGAACATAGGGAAGGCCACCAGAACAGACGTGAAACAGCCCAGGACAGCTGATTCTTTCCAGGATGCCCCGCGGTCTTGGAGTTATGGTAGGTTCGCAACAACCGAGTGCGCAACTCCTCAGGCACAAAACATCTGCCGTTGGGTCTCCCAGAGGGAGCACCAGATTGAGCCGCCAAAATCTGCTCACCCAGGGGAGAGGTCAGGCTGGTGCAAATGGCGGCCAGGATCTGATTCGGAGGTATGACCGAAGTCGGAATCGACTCCTCCCTGGACAGGTCGGAGTACTGCCGTGATAAGGCATCCGCCCTGATGTTTTTGGAACCGGGTAGGTAGGAGACCACGTAATTAAAACGTGACAAGAACAGAGCCCATCTGGCCTGACGTGGTGTCAATCTCAGAAAGGTAGGTCAGATTCTTGTGGTCCGTCAGGATGAGGACCGGAACCACCGAACCCTCGAGCAAGTGCCTCCATTCTTTAAGGGCCTGCACGATGGCCAATAACTCCCTGTCACCAATCTGATAGTTGCACTCCGCGGAAGACAGTTTCCGGGAGTAAAACCCACAAGGAAGCAGAGGACCCTCTGGTGTTCTACGCTGAGACGGAAGGGCGCCTACTCCCGTCTCAGACGCGTCCACCTCGAGGACAAAGGGCAACCCAGGGTTGGGATGCGACAGAATCGGAGCCGACACAAAGGCGGACTTTAGAGCCTCAAAAGCTCGGATGGCCTCGAGCGGCCAGAACTGGGAATTACTGCCCTTCCTGGTCAGATCCGTGAGAGGCTTGGCTAGCATGGAAAAGTCCCTGATGAACTTCCGATAATAATTGGCGAAGCCCAAAAAGCGCTGCAGGGAGCGAAGACCACTGGGCTGGGGCCACTGTAAGACAGCCGAAACCTTCTAAGGATCCATGGAGAACCCCTCAGCGGAAATGATGTAACCTAAGAAGGTTACCTGGGATCGGTGAAATTCGCATTTCTCAAGCTTACCGAACAGCTTGTTCTCTCGTAACCGTTGCAACACTCGTCTGACATCCAGAATGTGGGTCTCCATGGATTCAGAATATACCAAGATGTCATCCAAATAGACCACCACACACTGCTGCAACAGGTCACGGAAAACATCGTTGATGAATTCCTGAAAGACTGCGGGCGCATTGCACAACCCAAAGGGCATAACCAAGGATTCATAATGACCGGTCCTGGTGTTAAACGCGGTCTTCCACTCATCGCCCGCCTTGATCCTTACGAGGTTATATGCCGCCCTCAGGTCGAGTTTGGTAAAGACCGTGGCCCCTTTAAGGCGATCGAACAGCTCGGAAATCAAGGGTATCGGGTAAGCGTTCTTGATCGTGATGCGATTGAGACCCCTGTAATCGATGCAAGGCCTCAACTCACCGCCCTTCTTTTTCACAAAGAAAAATCCAGCCCCTGCCGGGGACGAGGATTTGCGAATGTGTCCGCGTGAAAGCGCCTCCCTCACGTACTCCTCCATGGCCTCATTCTCCGCTACCGACAGTGGATAGACCTTGCCACGAGGAGGAACGGCACCAGGCTGTAACTCGATGGCACAATCGTATGGGCGGTGCGGAGGTAGGGCAACCGCGCTCACCTTATCGAATACATCCCGGTACTCCTCGTATTCAGGAGGCAACAGAGAGTCCGAGGAAGTACACAGCAACTTGACAGGCCCATGGATGCAACTAGCCCCACACTGTGGTGACCACGAGAGGATCTCGGCCGATCTCCAATCGAAAGTCGGATTATGCTTCTGGAGCCAGGGGTACCCCAAGACCACCGAGTAGTGTGGAGACGAAATAACCTGGAAGCAGACCGACTCTCTGTGAACGGCACCAATGGCTATCCCCACTGGAAGGGTCTCATGAGTCACGTGTGGCGGCAGAAGGGGTCTGCCGTCTATCGCCTCAAGAGCCAGTGGAGAACCTCGGGCCTGCAGAGGAATGGAATTGGCGGCAGCGAACACACTATCAATGAACAAACCACCAGCACCAGAGTCCACCAACGCCTGGGTCGTTACTGAGCCCCCGACCCAGGAGAGGACAACAGTGATCAGTGGTTTGTCAACACGGGAAACCGGGGACGAGGAGACTCCACCCAAGATCTGCCCCCGACAGGATCTCAGGTGCGAGCCAAGTCATCCCCAGGAGGCGTGGGAGGAGAGGGAGGCATGGGTGGGACAGCAAAGGTAGGCGCCAATCTGTTAGGAGGCCTCCGCAGACTCTCCTTAAAGGAAGGTCTCTCCCTGAGTCTGGTGTCAATCAAAATCAGGAAAGAAATAAGAGACTCGAGCTCCACTGGTAGGTCCTTAGCTGCAACCTCATCCTTCAAGGCATCCGAGAGACCATGAGAGAAAGCAGCGACCAGAGCCTCATTATTCCAGCCCACCTCTGCTGCCAGGGTACGAAACTCAATGGCGTATTCAGCTACGTATCGTGAACCCTGTTTGATGGACATAAGGAGCTTCGCAGCAGAGGCAGCACGAGCCGGCACATCGAATACCCTCCGAAGAGAAGCAACAAAACCGGAAAACTCGGCAACCACCGGATTGTTGTTCTCCCATAAAGGGCTGGCCCAGGCCAAGGCCTTGTCCGAGAGCAGTGAAATTAAGAAGCCCACCTTTGATCTCTCAGTAGGAAAGGCATGTGGCAGCAACTCGAAATAAATGCCCACCTGGTTAAGAAAACCTCGGCACTGAGTTGGCTCTCCCCCAAAGCGCTGTGGAAGGGGGGCAGAACCGGTCATACCCCGAAACACCGCAGGCGCAACAACAGGTGTCGGGGTAGACTCTGGCGCAACAACCGGAGCGGCAGTAGGAGCGGCCCCAGGAGCGACAACCGACCCATCGGCAACGGGAGCGAAATGAGCCGTGCGTTCAAGCAGGGTTTGCAACGCCACGGCGAACCGACCCAACAGGTGATCCTGCTGATCAAGTCTGGCAACCAGCGTGGGTAGCGAGGATGGCCCTGTACCGTCAGAATTCATGGCTTGGCCCTAATGTCACGGAACCATGAACCAAACGTACAACAACAGATAAATGAAAATAAGAAGGCTTTATTGAAAATCAAGCTGTAAAGCAAAAGTCCAAACGGATGGCGAAACCGAGGCAGAGTCCTTGTGAAGCCAGAGGTCAGGAACCAGGAGGGTAGTCAGACGAAGCCGGGATCAGGAACCAGCAGGGTAGACAGACGAAGCCAGGTTCAGGAACCAGCAGGGTAGTCAGACGAAGCCAGAATCAGGAACCAGAAGCAGCAGCAGTCTTAGAAGCATGTGAACACAGGAGGACCAAGCAAGGAACTGAAGCCACAGACCTCCTATATATATGAGCTAGGCATCCAGCTCCTCCCAGTGGGAAGGAGGAGCCGCAGAGTGGGAGGCTACAAGAAACCCAGAAACCAAGATGGCCGCTAGCACATGTCAAACGAAGGAGAACAGCAAGAAGGTAAGACCATGACATTAATTATCTTTTGATTTGTGTTTCTGACTGCATCAATTGTAATTTTTAGTTCTGGTTAAAAAGTTCCTTATCTCTTTCTCTCCAAATGCAGCCTAGTAGGTTTAGACAATGCACAGAGTGTCTCTTTTATAATTTTGCTTTGTGTCTTTGACATACTGTACTTCATTGTTTTTATCTGGTTTAAAAATTCCTTGAATCTCCCTAATCAAATGCAGCTTACTAAAAAAAGCTTCCAAGATATGCAAGCTGTATCTGCAATATTTCTGCATTATGTCTCTTGCAGTATGCACTGTTATTTTTATTTTATTTTAGGTTTTTACATTGCTTCCTGTTGATTCCCAATCAAGTTGCTTACATACTCTCCAACCACTGTGATATAGGTTTGACTATTGTTTCTGAGATATATCTATGTAATGTGTATTTCTTCATAACAATTTACTCATCCTTGGATTGTGGGTTGTGGTTTTTGAGGTGTTTTGTGCACTAAAATTTGCAGACAATACACATGCTATGATATATGTTTTGTCACTGTTCTGCAATTGTTTAGAAGCTGGGGCATTTACCTTTTTTTTTTTTTCAAAAATATTTTTGATTTATGCTGTTTATTGCTTAAACTGATCAATTCAGTATTATTGCTAGATAAACATAAAAATCATGTGTTGCAGCAAAGACTAACTAAATAGAGCTACCTTATCAAGTTACAATTAATCATATGGGGGTGCTGATGCTCTATGTAAGCCACAGAAAATGTAAAATTAAAAAAATATTACATATACAAATTAAGTGATGTCAGAATAGTATGTTGTTGATGCTGCCTCAGAGATTTGCACTGTTCTGTAACCCCTAATATAGTTAAAAAACATCTCTGAAGAAGTTAATTTAAAGAACCTGTTTTTCCATGTTGCCTTTAAAGTCACATAAAATGTATGAGCGCTTTAAGAGGAACAAATATCACTCACGATAATAGCAATTATAGTAATATAATGTTGCAATATCTCATGAAGCACTTTAGCACTAGAACTTTTGTTAATTCACTTTTCTATTGAGGCAGTGCAATGAATGAATATACTATTCATTGGAGTACTGGCAAGCTTAGATAGGGTAAAATACTAAAAGTGCAGAAGTTGCTGAAATTGAACATACATAAAATGAAAGACCCTCTCCCTGCCTAATAGTTTTTTTTTATTTATTTTTTCTTTTACACTCATCCCTATCAGTGCCCAACTCCCTATGTCCCTTTATTTGCAATTCCCTTGAGCATTAGCATGAACAGAACTGATTTTTAGGATTCACCCCCCCCCCATTGACTTCAATGGGGTTCACTTTAAAGCTTTAAAGTGGTTCTAAAGCCATTGGCTCCCACTGCTGTCAATCAAAGTCAGTTTGCCTATGATGAAAGAGCAGTAGGGCCAAGACGTGGACCTGTGTCTGAATAGACACACAGAGCAGTGTCTTGGCTCAGCTGCCCCCATAGCAGGCTACTTGCTATGGAGGCACTCAGCAGGAGGGAGGGGCTGGGAGCTCGGCGAGGGACCCGAGAAGAGGAGGATCAGGGTTGTTCTGTGAAAAAACACAGAGCAGGTAAGTATGACATGTTTGTTATTTAAATTAAAAACAAAGAAAATAGACATTAGTATCACTTTAAAATTCACAGTTTTCAAACAATCCAACCTGGGCAGAATCATTCATTAGTTCTATGGCACAAATTGTTTGCAGAAAAAGAAAAATTTGCAGTTCCCACTTCATCAAAAAGTTAGAAAAAAAATACTTCAATGGACAAACCTGTTCTTGTGACAGCTGTCTAAGAGGAGACACAGTATCTACTTGTTTTTGAGAAATCGAATGGGACACAGACAGAAAAAAAGACCTCCCAGAGGTCTTAAATAGAGTTGAGGGGACACCTGGATGTCCGTGTTCGGCGGGTTCGGCCGAACTTGAAAAAAAAGTCCGGGTCCGTGTCCCGGACTTTTTCCGAACTTTACCCGGACACCGAACCCCATTGAAGTCAATGGGGACCCGAACTTTCAGGCACTAAAATGGCTCTAAAACACCAATGGAAAGGGCTAGAGTGTTGCAAATGGCAGCAAAACGTAGTTAAGAGCATGACAAGTGCTCTGCAAACAAATGTGGATAGGGAAATAACTTAAAACAACAAAAAAAAACAGAAAAATAAAACAATTTTCTTCATCTGTGAAGGACGAGGCCCATATGGAGTAGGAGGGAGGTTGAGGTGGCGGTGGATGTGGAGGTGTAGGTGGAAGCGGCGGTGGAGGAGGACGAGGTAGCCAACACTGCTTTTTTCCAGTCATTTTAAATGAGGGTACACCCCAAAAGAGTGAGAAAGATCAAAAATATAACAATGGCTGGGTAAGGTCGGTATCCATCTCAATTCTGCACAAGGTACAGAAAAGTCCTGTGGGATCCATGCCTGGTTCATTTTAATGAATGTGAGCTTGTCCACATTGTCTCTGGACAGGCGGCTGCGCTTGTCTGTTATAACACCCCCAGCCGTGCTAAATACACGTTCAGATAATACACTGGCTGCAGGGCACGCCAGCACCTCCAAGGCGTAAAGAGCAAGCTCAGGCCATGTGCCCAATTTGGAGACCCAGAAGTTGAAGGGGGCAGACCCGTCATTCACTACATGTAGGCGTGTGCACACATACTGCTCCACCATGTTGGTGAAATGCTGCCTCCTGCTAAGACATTCCATATGAGCTGCTGGTGCTGCTGTTTTTTGTGGCGTGCTGACAAAGCTTTTCCACATTTCGGCCATGCTAACCCTGCCTTCTGAGGTGCTGGCGTGCCCTGGTTGTGTTGGCGACCTCTTCCTCCTCCTCCTCTGCCCTGGCCTTGTGCTTCCACTGTGGCCCCGCTGTCAGGTGGGAATGCCAGCAGCATCGCGTCTACCAGCGTACGCTTGTACTCGCGCATCTTGCGATCGCGCTCCAGTGAGTGAATTAAGGACGGTACGTTGTCCTTGTAACGGGGATCCAGCAGCGTGGCCACCCAGTAATCAGCACAAGTTAGAATGTGGGCAACTCGGCGGTCGTTGTGGAGACACTGCAGCATGTAATCGCTCATGTGTGCCAGACTGCCCAGAGGCAACGAAAGGCTGTCCTCTGTGGGAGGTGTATCGTCTGTGTCCTCTGTATCCCCCCAGCCATGCACCAGTGATGGCCATGAGCTGGCCTGGGTGCCACCCTGCTGTGAACATGGTTCCATCTCCTCCTCCATCTCCTCCTCCTCATCCTCCAGAACTGTGCCCCTGCTGGACAATTGTGTCCCTGGCGTTTGTGGGTGCAAGAACTCACCCTTGGAGCCACTTGCGAATGACTGCCCTGAAAGCCTTGGAAATGTTACCTCTTCATCCTCCTCCTCCTCCTCATCCTGTGCCACATCCTCTTCCATCATCGCCCGAATCGTTTTTTGAAGGAGGCATAGAAGTGGGATAGTTAAGCTGACAACGGCGTCATCGGCACTGGCCATGTTGGTGGAGTACTCAAAACAGCGCAACAAGGCACACAGGTCTCGCATGGAGGCCCAGTTATTGGTGGTGAAGTGGTGCTGTTCCGCAGAGTGACTCACGCGTGCGTGCTGAAGCTGAAATTCCACTATGGTGTGCTGCTGCTCGCACAGTCTTTCCAGCATGTGCAAGGTGGAGTTCCACCTTGTGGGCACGTCACATATGAGGCGGTGAGCGGGAAGGCCGAAGTTACGCTGCAGCGCTGACAGGCGAGCAGCAGCAGGGTGAGAAAGCCGAAAGTGCGCACAGACGGCCCGCACTTTCTGCAGCAGCTCTGACATATTGGGGTAATTTTTAAGGAACCGCTGCACCACCAAATTCAGCACATGCGCCAGGCAAGGGATGTGCGTCAAACCGGCTAGGCCCAGAGCTGCTATGAGATTTTGCCCATTATCGCACACCACCAGGCCAGGCTTGAGGCTCGCTGGCAGCAACCACTCATTTGTCTGCTGTTCCATGCTCCTCCACAACTCCTGCGCGGTGTGTGGTTTTTCCCCCAAACAGGCAAGTTTTAAAACTGCCTGCTGTCGTTTACCCCTGGCTGTGCTGAAGTTGGTGGTGAAGGTGTTACGCTGACCGGATGAGGAGGCGGTAGAGGATGAGGAAGCGGAGTAGGAGGAGTTAGGAACAGGAGGCAAACTGAAGCGCCCTGCAATCCTCGGTGGTGGAAGGACATGCGCCAAATTGCTATCTGCCTCAGGCCCATCCGCCACTGCATTTACCCAGTGTGCCGTTAGGGAGATATAACGCCCCTGACCGTGCTTACTGGTCCACGTATCGGTAGTTAAGTGGACCTTGGCACAGATGGCATTGCGCAGTGCACACCTGATTTTTTCCCCCACTTGGTTGTGCAGGGAAGGGATGGCTTGTTTGGAAAAGTAGTGGCGGCTTGGCACGACGTACTGTGGGACAGCCACCGAAAAAAGGCTTTTAAAACTGTGCGTCTCCACCAGACGGAATGACAGCATTTCAAAGGCCAAGAATTTTGAAATGCTGGCATTCAGGGCCAGGGATCGCGGGTGGGTAGGGGGGTACTTCCTCTTCCTCTCAAGTGTTTGGGAGATGGAAAGCTGAACGCTTCCACGGGACATTGTGGAGATGGTTGGTGACCCAGGTGGTGGTGTTGCTGACAGATCGTCTGTTTGCGGGGTGGCAGGTGCCGGTATCACTACAGAGGTGGATGAATAGGCCGAGACTGCAGCAGAAGAGGAAGCAGGAGGAGCCAGAGACCTTTCTTGGTTTTGAAGGTGTCTACTCCACTGCAGCTCAAGCTTTGCACTTAGATGCCTGATCATGCAGGTTGTGCTCAGGTTGAGAAGGTTTATGCCTCGCTTCAGGCTCTGATTGCACAGGGTGCAAACCACTCATGTCCTGTCATCAGCACATTTTCTGAAGAACTTCCACGCTAGAGAACTCCTTTGAGCTGGCTTTGGTGTGCTCGGTCCCTTGCTGCGTTGGGCAGTAGCAGGCGTAGTGTCTAGGGCACGGCCGCTCCGCTTCTGCACCCTGCTCCCTCTTCTGCTGTGCTGGTAGCTCTGTGCCACCACGCCTCTTCCTCCAAACTACTCAGGGCACCTGCATGACCTTCATTCCATGTGGAGTCAAGGACCTTATCGTCCTCCACATCATCTTCCACTCAGTCTTCACCCCTGCCCTCCATGTCGGTCTCCACAATTCTGAGTGCCGCAGCAGTTGGCACCTGCATTTCGTCATCATCGGAGACGTGCTGCGATGGTCCTTCCATATACTCATCTTGAGAAATAAGTGGTTGGGCATCGCTGCAATCAATCTCTTCCACTTCTGGGGCAGGGCTAGGTGGATTGCCCTGGGAAACCCTGCTGACAGAGTCATCAAAAAGAAGAAGAGACTGCTTGCCTGATTTGCAAGGGGGTGAGGTGAAAGACGGTTGGACATCGGTTGCAGGTGCCAACTCTGACCTTTCTGCAGTAGACTGGGTTGGAGACAATGTGAAGGAACTGGAGTCCCTGTCAGCATCCAATCTACTATCGCCTGTACTTCTTCTGGCCTCATCACTTCTAGAGGCGCATGATGCCCTACCAAATACTGCTGCAGGTTCTGTCGCCTACTCACACTTGAGGAAGGTGTTTCACTTGTGCGTGTAGCTGGCACAGATCGACCACGTCCTCTCCTTGCAACAGGAGCTCTACCAGCAGCACCACGACCCAGGCCACGGCCCCTATTTGACGGTCTCCTCATATTTCTGTAATTTATGATCTTGCCCTAGAAAGGTGTTTATTGAATAGCGGAACAAAACAACAACAGTATCGCACGGGTGTATCTCACAGTCAAATATGCAAACTATGCCGCAATTTAATTTTTTTTACCCCAAAACGGTGTTTATTAAATAGCGGAATAGAAAAACAGTATACAAATACAACGGGTGTATCTCATAGTCAAATATGCAAAGTATGCCGCAATTTAATTTTTTTTACCCCAAAAGGGTGTATATTGAATAGCGGAATAGAAAAAAGGAATAAAACGGTGTATCTCACACGTACAAACACAGACTAGGCCCCGATTACAATTTTTTGTACCCTAAAGGGAGGATGAGGAAGAGGAGTAGGAGGAGTTCGGAACAGGAGGCAAACTAAAGCGCCCTGCAATCCTTGGCGGTGGAAGGAGATGCGCCAAACAAATTTAAAAGGTGTATCTCACACGTACCGATACAGACTATGCCATAATTTAATTTTTTACACTCCAAAAGGGTGTATATTGAATAGCGGAATAGAAAAAAATTATAAAACGGTGTATCTCACACGTACAAACACAGAATAGGCCTTGATTACAATTTTTTGTACCCTAAAGGCAGGATGAGGATGAGGAAGAGGAGTAGGAGGAATTCGGAACAGGAGGCAAACTGAAGCGCCCTGCAATCCTCGGCAGTGAAAGGAGATGCGCCAAACAAATTTAAAAAGGTGTATCTCACATGTACCGATACAGACTATGCCGTAATTTAATTTTTTACACTCAAAAAGGGTGTATATTGAATAGCGGAATAGAAAAATTTTTATAAAACGGTGTATCTCACACGTACAAACACAGACTAGGCCCCGATTACAATTTTTTGTACCCTAATGGCAGGATGAGGAGTAGGAGGAGTTCGGAACAGGAGGCAAACTGAAGCACCCTGCAATCCTCAGCGGTGGAAGATGCGCCCCAAAAATTTGGAAGGTGTATCTCACACGTACCGATACAGACTATGCCGCAATTTAATTAGTTTTACCCCAAAGGGTGTCGATTGAATAGCGGAATAGAAAATATGATATCAAAAGGTGTATCTATCTCACACGTACAGACCCAGACTAGGCCCCGATTACTATTTTTTGTACCCTAAAGGCAGGATGAGGAGTAGAAGGAGGTTGGAAACAGAGGCAAACTGAAGCACCCTGCAATCCTCGTCGGTGGAAGATGCGCCCCAAAAATTTGGAAGGTGTATCTCACACGTACCGATACAGACTATGCCGCAATTAAATTCTTTTTACCCCAAAGGGTGTAGATTGAATAGCGGAATAGAAAATATGATATCAAAAGGTGTATCTATCTCACACGTACAGACCCAGATTAAGCCACGATTACTATTTTTTGTACCCTAAAGGCAGGATGAGGAGTAGGAGGAGTTCGGAACAGGAGGCAAACTGAAGCACCCTGCAATCCTCGGCGGTGGAAGATGCGCCCCAAAAATTTGGAAGGTGTATCTCACACGTACCGATACAGACTATGCCGCAATTTAATTCTTTTTACCCCAAAGGGTGTAGATTGAATAGCGGAATAGAAAATATGATATCAAAAGGTGTATCTATCTCACATGTACAGACCCAGACTAGGCCCCGATTACTATTTTTTGTACCCTAAAGGCAGGATGAGGAGTAGGAGGAACTCGGAACAGGAGGCAAACTGAAGCACCCTGCAATCCTCAGCGGTGGAAGATGCGCCCCAAAAATTTGGAAGGTGTATCTCACATGTACCGATACAGACTATGCCGCAATTTAATTCTTTTTACCTCAAAGGGTGTAGATTGAATAGCGGAATAGAAAATATGATATCAAAAGGTGTATCCGTCTCACACGTACAGACCCAGACTAGGCCCCGATTACTATTTTTTGTACCCTAAAGGCCGGATGAGGCATAGGAGGAGTTCGGAACAGGCAGGAGGCAAACTGAAGCACCCTGCAATTCTCGGCGGTGGAAGATGCGCCCCAAAAATTGGGAAGGTGTATCTCACATGTACCGATACAGACTATGCCACAATTTAATTATTTTTACCCCAAAGGGTGTAGATTGAATAGCGGAATAGAAAATATGATATCAAAAGGTGTATCTATCCCACACGTACAGACCCAGACTAGGCCCTGATTACTTTTTTTGTACCCTAAAGGCAGGATGAGGAGTAGGAGGAGTTCAGAACAGGCAGGAGGCAAACTGAAGCACCCTGCAATCCTCGGCGGTGGAAGATGCGCCCCAAAAATTGGAAAGGTGTACCTCACACGTACCGATACAGACTATGCCGCAATTTAATTATTTTCACCCCAAGGGTGTAGATTGAATAGCGGAATAGAAAATATGATATCAAAAGGTGTATCCATCTCACACGTACAGACCCAGACTAGGCTCCGATTACTATTTTTTGTACCCTAAAGGCAGGATGAGGAGTAGGACGAGTTCGGAACAGGCAGGAGGCAAACTGAAGCACCCTGCAATCCTCGGCGGTGTAAGATGCGCCCCAAAAATTGGAAAGGTGTATCTCACACGTACCGATACAGACTATGCTGCAATTTAATTATTTTTACCCCAAAGGGTGTAGATTGAATAGCGGAATAGAAAATATGATATAAAATTGGTGATTTTTTCAATAGCATATGTGAACACAGCAGTGTCTTATGTCACAGTCAGCTCTGCAGCAGGCTATGAAGGGAAAAAAAAAGAAAATTCCCCTTTAAATTTGTAATTTTTTAATAGATTAGTACAGACTATGCCACAATTTATTTTTTTTTAACCCAAAAGGGTGTATATTGAATAGTTTAATAGAACAAAGTGTATAAAATTGAAAATCACTCAATAGCACATGTGAACACAGCAGTGTCTTATGTCACAGTCAGCACTGCAGCAAACAGGCTATGAAGGGGGAAAAAAAATCCCTTTTAACTTGTAGTAAAATAGATGAATGCTGCACACAACTGACTGATAAAAATAGATTTTTTTTTCTCCCTCCTCCTCCACCTCCTCCTCCTCAGTGGGCTCAAGTGAGGGCAAAAAGATTGTTCGCTGCACCACCCCCCACACAGCAAAATCGATGTAGACTGTCCCTGCCTAATCTCCAGCCTGGCCCTAATATGCTCAATAAGATCGTTCACTGCACCACCCCCCACACAGCAAAATCGATGTAGACTGACCCTGCCTAATCTCCAGCTTGGCCCTAATATGCTCAATAAGATCGTTCACTGCACCACCCCCCAGACAGCAAAATCGATGTAGACTGTCCCTGCCTAATCTCCAGCCTGGCCCTAATATGCTCAATAAGATCGTTCACTGCACCACCCCCCACACAGCAAAATCGATGTAGACTGACCCTGCCTAATCTCCAGCCTGGCCCTAAAATGCTCTAATAACTTTCCCTGCCTGCACTCCGACCTGTCCCTGCATTCTTTTCAGACACAATTTTTCACAGAATCACTGTCTGTCCCTAATCAGCAGCCAGCACTTATGATGTGTGCTCTGTCCCTAAACTACAGCAGAATGACGCGGCGAGCTGGGGCTCTCGAACTTATAAAGACATGGTCACATGCTTCAGATGGCCAATCACAGCTACTAATACATTAGTAGGCATGGCTGGGATGGCTTAAGGCACACGAGTTAAACGCTTGTTGATTGGCTGTTGAAAGCCCACCATTAAAAGCGCGCCATTACATACAAAACAGGAAATAAAATGACCGAACACGGATTTTAAACCCGAACATACAGTAAAGTTTTCGGGTAACAAAAATCCAATTATTCGGTACGAACACGAATAATACAGTCCGTGTTCGCTCAACACTAGTCTTAACCATTCACTCTTCTATTCAAAACATTTTGTAAAAGTACATACCCCTTTTTTAACAAGTAAAAGTACGTACACTTTAGTACTAAAATATAAACTGATGATTGTTGTGTGATTTATGGCATTGTTGGAGGTGTGGCCAGCAGTTTAGGTGGAAGGATACAAATGTCATCGGTTCAGTGATGATGGGGTTCGTGAGTAGTATTTTTGGACAGTATTGAGAAGGAAATGTCAGTAAATAGTTATTGTGCTATATGGACTTTATTTATACATTTTAGACTCAGCTTATGGTATCATTTAAATAAAAAAATCTAATTGAATACCAGTAGTTCTAGGACCTATTTTTGCCTAAAAATAAGTGTGATTAAAAATAAAATGATTATAATCAATCATGTAATACTGTGTGGTAATCCTTTGGTAAAATAAGTAATTTAGATATATCCGAAGGCCTTCTTAACAAACTTAGCATAGCATGGAAGACCCTTACAAGCTTATGACTACAATTTCTGAGTTTATCTCATACAAGATACTTTACTGCAGTTATTAGTGGAAATACAGGTGCTCATTTTGTTTTAATTGATTTTACGCCATACGGCAAAGATATTTTAATAAAATACACAGTATAAATAAATTGATGGGCTATCCTATAGATCTTTGCATGATATTATAAAAGTCACTGAGCAGTTTCATACAACTATGATAAGCTAATGGTTTAGATAGGAGAGATTTCTAGAAATTGATATGCAAACACTTCTACATAAATCAGAGAAATATCAGAGAATGATGTGCATATTACTGTTTGTTTATCCCCTCATATTCAATTTTTTTTTTTTTTAGAAAATAGAATATTTATGTAAATATGTATATTATTATGAGCCTTCTCATGTTGTCAAAAGCCAGAATCTGAAAATGAAAAGTGAAATGTTGCATTTTTTTGCACATTAATTTAGTTCATATTTGCTCTGACGTTTGTGATATTATCTTAGAAACATATTATTTTGTAACTATGACATGTTATACTAGAAAAGGAGAAACAGAAAATCCTGGCTATGTCTATGGTAGTGTTGCCTTTAGACCAAAATCTCATGTAGTGAAATTGTTGTAGACATAAATCACAGTAGCTTGATTCTTACCAAATTTGGGCATTTCACTGTTATTAATGAAGAAAAATAAAGAAATAATATACCGTATGAAGGGAAAAATCAACCTGGTCTGATTTGTACACTATGCTAATCTCCAAATTCAGTAATAGACTAGAAATATACATTATACCCACCATATATATATATATATATATATATATATATATATATATATATATATATATATATATATATATTTTATCCACATAGTTCAGACTTTTCTTTTTTACCCTAAAACCATACAGTAGATTGTTCTGGGCTCAGTCTACCAATTGATACAAGATCAGTTGGGCTTATTTACTGTAGAAGACTGTCACTAAACCTGCAAGAGCAGGTCAGCTTCAAAAAGCCTGATTCATAATGGCATCTTGGAGTTTTCCTGAAGTGTCTGAAGATCCTCCAGCTATGTAGTGGTGAACAAACATTTTAAAAACAATTTAACAAGCAAAGCCATGCATTTTGAAGCACAAGATTGTAAAATGTGCAACATGGTTAAAATTTAAAAACTGCAAATTAAATCAATATAAGTGATTTAACAAGATACTTAAATTAAAGCAAGTGGTTGCCAAAAAGAAAGAGGGGATGCTGGCTATCTGCAGGCATAGTAGCTGACTGAATATTTTTATGCCACATTTTGGCTTGCCAGTGCTGCATAAGCTGAACTCACTGTTGAATATCTGTATGTAATAGATCAACATGCTGGCATACTGGCTTTAGCATGAGGCTTATTTAGGAGGTGCATGCTACCCATAGCAATTACTACATGCTTTCAGTATTGTATGATTTTTTGCCAAAGCTTGATTAGTTTTATTTTGAATGGTTTGATACCAGTTCTGTACAATTAGTGATACCACATATAAAACCAACTTGGTGAAACAAACAATGACAGCACAGCAGCCATGAGTTTGGGCTTTAAAAAAATTAGATATTATTATATATATATATATTTTTTTAAACAATTGGTTTTTATTGAGATAAAAACAAAGATTATAACAAAAGCACTGTGGTCTTTCTAGGAGAGAAAGACGAGGATATGAGGTACAAGTGAAATATAAAGTAATGCAATGGAATACAGTTTTGTGACAATAACATAGTGAGCATAAGAGAAAAATATATTCAACACTTATTTACAGGTTACCCCGTAGGAGGAACGCTTTATGTGAATATAGAGAAAAAAAATAGGCTATGGGAATCGTTAAGCTTGGGTATAACAAACAGAGACCACGAACGGTACTACAATGACCGACGAAGTCTTATTACCAAACTTTTTTCCAACAATCATAATGACTCAAGGATACATTCATAGGAACATTAATCACATTTTAAATGGGGGGGGGGAGAAGGGGGGGGGGTTGCAGAAGATGCTACTCATCCCAAAGGGAGAGAGAGTATATGGAGCGTGAATGAGGGGAGCAAAGAAGAGGGGGAGGTGAGAAGGAAGAGAATCAGCGAACCGTAGGACAGAGAATGATATACCTTTGGAAAAGCAATAATCTCTAGAAACAGGACACAGGATTCAAAATTCAAGATTCAGGATTCAAGATTTACGACTCAAGACTCAAGCAGGCAACAACTTCCTATAGCGGTTAGATAAGGTAAATAGCTGTCAATTGGCCCAAATATTTCGAAATTTAGAAAGTTTGTCATCCGACATGGTAAGGGTTTTTTCCATTTCATAGACTCTCCCTATTTCTACTAGCCATTCCTTTATTGTAGGGACTTCCTGAGACTTCCATTTCCTTGGGATTAGGATTTTCGCCGCATTTAAAAGGTGTCTTGTCAGGGTGTGCCTATATTGTGAAACGGTGTGTGAATAGACGTTAAGGAGGCAACGAGAACCCGAAATTCCCTGGATTAGGTTGCAAACTTGCGACCAATACTCAGCAAACAGTGGGCAAGCCCACCAGATGTGTAGCATTGTTCCCTTCTCTTGACCACATCTCCAGCAGCTATTACTAGTCTGCGGAAACCATTTCTGAAGTTTATGTGGTGTAGCATACCAGTGGGTGAGCAATGTTTACGAAGACTCTTGCATTTTTGTGCTGATAGAACATTTGTGTGCCAGAACACATGCTATGCTCCATTGGCTATCAGTAATTGTTGAGTTTAGCTCAGTTTCCCATCGCTTCTTGAAATTGTCCAGAGTATCATCATGTTTAGCTTGCAGCCAAGAGTAGCCCAAAGATGTGGTCTTTCTTATAGGTTTTCCTGATAAACAGATATTTTCTATATCCGTGAGTTCATGTGAGAATTGGGATTTGTTCTTATGTGTGACGAGGAAATCATGTATCTGCAAGTAAGTCCAGAATGGAATGTTATCGTTATTACAAACAGTTTGGAGATCGGATTTAGTGATAGTCTTAGAGTTTTTCAGACAATGTTTGATCAGTAAAGGTTTGTTATTTGTCGTTTTTAGTGGGTAAGGAGAGAATAATCCCGGAGGGAATTCGGGATTGTTGAATATACGTAGGTGACATGGGTCCAGGGATATTGGATAAATTAAATTGTTTTGCCAGTTTATGAAAAATTTCTAAAGTGTTGGAGATAAGCGGGTGCTCTAATAGTACATCTGGGTAAAAGGATTTGGTGATCCATGGGGTAAGGCTAAGTGGTAGGTTTGTGTGTGAGTGTTCTAGGTTTACCCAGTCCTTATCTTTAGCATGGCAGTTCCAGTCTATAACCCTGGTGAGTAAAATTGCGTAATAATATCGTTTGAAGTCCGGAAGACCCATACCACCAGAATTTGTTGAGCGAGTGATAAGTTGGAATCTAATCCTGGGTTTTTTATGTGACCAAACAAAAGACTTTTGAAGTTGTTGAAGCTTTTTGAAGAAAAGTAGAGGTAGTTTGATTGGAAGGGCACTCATACAATATAAAAGTCTGGGAGGATTACCATCTTTATGATGGCTGCCATTCCAAACCATGAAACATTTCTTACGTTCCATCGCTTAAGGCCCGAATCTATTTTGTTTAGTAGCGGTAAGTAATTTTGTTTGTATAAGTCTTTCCATTGTGGGGTCAGCCAAATGCTTAAGTATTTAAGCGCGTCTTGAACCCAGCGAAACTAGCAGTTTCTTTGTGCTCTGTCCTTGTCTTTTCAAGGATATATTAATCGCTTCAGATTTAGTATAGTTTATCTTGAAATTTGAGATAAACGCGAACGTCTTAAATTCTAGTAACAAATTTGGTATGAATATGTGAGGATTGGACAGAAAAAAAAGCAGGTCGTCAGCGTATGCAGCGATTTTGTATTCTCTGCCATTTAACGTGAAACCATGAATGGAGCTATTGGAGTTGACCGTTCTAACAAAGGGTTCTAAGGATAGTATAAAGAGGAGTGGGGAAAGGGGACATCCCTGGCGTGTACCATTGTTTATTAAGGATGATCGAACGGTTCGGGTCGACCATTGGTTCGGCCCGAACATTGGGTGTTCGAGGTTCGGCCGAATTTAGAACTTTTTGCCCAAAAAGTTCGGAATTCGGCAACCAGAACCGCCCAAAATGCAATGCTTCAGGAAATGGGCTTTAAAAGCCTGTGATTGGACCAGAACCATTAGCAAAAGCCAATTGAGGGGGCAGGAGAATGCTAGGAATGTGATTGGAGTGACTAGGGGGTCCCTAGACCAATCATTAGTGAATACGCCCCCCAGTATATAAGATCGCCCCCGCCATATTCCTAGCATTGTTATACTGGACATGGAAGAGAGTGGAAGCAGTTCTGTTAATTTTACTTTAAAAGTGTCATTTAGCATTTATTAGTGTGAGGAAAGGGATATCTAGTGTAGTTAGAATGGTTCAAAAATTTAGTTTCTGTAGGGAAAGTGTTAAGTGTAAGGGGACCGTAGTGTAGTGTAGGGTTAACTGGCAGTGACTGCTATGGCAGGGTGACAAAACCCTTCCATAGCAGGGTGACCGCTATAGAGAAATGATCATTTCTCTGAATTGCTTCGGCACAGGAATATGGCTTCTCACCAGCCAAGCATTTTTTATGCTGCAGGGGCTGCCACTGCCAGTGCTTTTTTGAGAACATGTTTGATGTCAGACATGACATCTGAACATGTGTATAGGGGGTATATATACACATATATGTCTGTATATATACCCCTAGACATATATAGGTGTGATAGTAGCAGAAATAAATGCTTGCGCTAATGAAATCATTTACAGTAATATATTTCTGCTACTATCACACCTATATATGGCTAGGTGTCTATATACATATAATTATGTGTGTATATATACCACTATACACAAATTCAGATGTTTTGCCTGCCTCAAAAGAACCCAAAAAAATGCCAAAAAAACGCTAGCGTCAAAACAAAAATGCCCAGGTGTGTTTTTGCTGGCATTTTTGGGGGGTTTTGGAGGCAGGCAAAACATCTGAACTTGTGTATAGTGGTGTATATACACACATCCATATATTTATATACACACCTAGACATATATAGGTGTGATAGTAGCAGAAATATATGCTTGCGCTAATGAAATCATTTACAGTAATATATTTCTGCTACTATCACACCTATATATGGCTAGGTGTCTATATACATATAATTATGTGTGTATATATATACCACTATACACAAGTTCAGATGTTTTGCCTGCCTCAAAAGAACCCAAAAAAATGCCAAAAAAACGCTAGCGTCAAAAAAAAAATGCCCAGGTGTGTTTTTGCTGGCATTTTTTGGGGGGTTTTGGAGGCAGGCAAAACATCTGAACTTGTGCACAGTACCACTATACACAAGTTCAGATGTTTTTCCTGACTGCAAAGAACCCAAAAAAAATGCCTGCTTTGAAACCGCCAAGGTGTGAAAACCGAGGAGAGAAGCTAACCCCCTGAGCTGAAAGTTTTCTAATACATACAATCCTTTTTTTTCTGGTTCTGGACATGCTACAGAGCTGAAACTTCACAGGTACACCTTTTAGACCCCCCAGACACAAAATCACACAAAAAAAGTTCTTAAAAATTGTCATTTTTGATAAAAAAAGCCAATTATTGAAAAAATGTTTTAAAAAAAAGAGATTTTTTGATTTTGTATTAGAAAATTTTCAGATCACCAATATGGCTTCTCGGTTTCCACACCTTGCCGGTTTAATAGAAGGCATTTTTTTGGGTTCTTTGCAGTCAGGAAAAACATCTGAACTTGTGTATAGTGGTACTGTGCATAAGTTCTGATGTTTTGCCTGCCTCCAAAAACCCCCAAAAAATGCCAGCAAAATTATATGTATATAGACACCTAGCCATATATAGGTGTGATAGTAGCATAAATATATTACTGTAAATGATTTCAATAGCGCAAGCATATATTTCTGCTACTATCACACTATCACAGGTGTTACAGCAGCGAAGCCAACCTCCTGTGCTGAAAGTTTTCTAATACAAACTATCTTTTTTTATGGTTCTGGACATGCTACAGAGCTGAAACTTCACATGTACACTTTTTAGACCCCCCAGATACTAAATCCAAAGTAAAAATCAAAAAATCTCTTTTTTTTTTTTAATTTTTCAATAATTGGCTTTTTTTTATCAAAAATGACAATTTTTAAGAACTTTTTGTGTGTGATTTTGTGTCTGGGGGGTCTAAAAGGTGTACCTGTGAAGTTTCAGCTCTGTAGCATGTCCAGAACCAGAAAAAAAGATCATATAGGTGTTAAAGGAGGGTCCCACATCCCTGTTCTACTGAAAAATTATCTTTTTTTTTTTCATGGTTCTGGACATGCTACAGAGCTGAAACTTCACATGTACACTTTTTAGACCCCACAGATACTAAATCCAAAGATCTCTTTTTTTTTTTTTTCAATAATTGGCTTTTTTATCAAAAATGACAATTTAAGAACTTTTTTTGTGTGATTAATAGTTAATGGGGCATGACCCAGAACCCTAGGCACTTTTTAGGGCTTAAAAATTGTGTGTTTTGATTACCAAAGTTCGGGTCCCATTGATTTCAATGGGGTTCTGAAATCCGGACCGAACTTTCGGGAAGTTCGGATGTTCTGGCCGAACCGAACTTTACAAAAGTTCGATCATCCCTATTGTTTATATGGATATCATCTGACAAAGAGCCATTGATTTTAATTTTGGCTTTGGGATGGTGGTAGAGAGAAGCAATTCTATTGAGCATGTTTGGACCGAGACCTACATGGGAACAGACCGAGAGCATATAGTCCCATGACACTCGGTCAAAGGCCTTCTCCGCATCCGTAGAGAGGAGAAGGCCCTCGACATGCCCCTGCTGTGCTTTGTAGATGAGGTTGAGTGCCTTGGAGATGTTATCCCTCGCCTCTCTACCTGGCATAAAGCCGACTTGTTCAGGGCCGATAATTTTAATGAGTAAGGGGTGTAGCCTATTAGCTTTAATCTTTGCAAATAACTTCACGTCATTATTCAATAATGAGATTGGCCTGTAATTGGAACAATCTGAGGGGTCCTTATCTTTCTTGGGGATCACAGCTATGTGGGCACAGAGGAAGGAGGCGGGTATGTCTTGTTGGTTGGATAGAGAGTTAAAGGTATTACAAAGGGGTTCTGAGAGTAGGTCTTTAAAGGATTTAAAATATTGAGAAGTTAGGCCATCAGGGCCGGGGGTCTTCCCTGGTTTCAAAATTTTGATGGCAGATATTAACTCCTGTATTTCAATTGGTCTTTCAAGTAGATGGGTCTCTGATTCGGAAAGTTGTGGTAGTTTGCTGTTTAATAAGAATTCTGCAATGGTGGTCGATTCATCGTGTGGGAGATGAGGGGGTCTGTGTTGTGCCGGTAAATTATAAAGTCTGGTATAGAATTTGTGGAAAATATCCACGATGGAGCGGGTGTCGTGTTCCACGTCGCCCATCTCATTTTTGATACCGAATATGTTTTCCACTAGTTTGGCCTCTTTCAATGCCTTGGCAAATAACTTGCCGCTTTTGTCCCCTTCCTCATAGTAAACTCTTTTCCTGAAAAAGAGAGCTTGTTTATAATCAGCATCAAGGAGGTCACGAAGTTCCCTTCTTGCGTCATTCAGTTTCGATAAACTTGTTGAGGCAAGGGATTGCTTATGAGCGATTTCTAGGCTTTCTATAGTGGAAGACAATTCGGTAATCTTCTTTGTTTTTTCTCTTTTTTTCCTAGCGCCCCATTTGATTAACTCCCCTCTGACCACGCATTTGTGTGTTTCCCAATTTAAGATGTGTGAGGTTGTGTCTGGGGGGTTTGTTTAAAAAAAAAGTTAATTGTGTTTGAAATGTCTTTAAAAATCTATGGGTCTAGTAATAAAGCGGGATTAAGATTTCAGTTGTAAGTTTTTTCCTGTTTTTCATCCAGGTTCATGTGTAATGAAACAGGTGCATGGTCAGATATGGTCTGGATGCCTATGTTTGCGTCTGTTAGAGCAGTAAGGTCTTTTTGGGTAATGAAAATATAATCAATACGCGAATATTTGTTATGTGGGGGAGAGAAACATGTGAAGTCCTTACCTGAAGGATTGAGAATTCTCCAAGCATCCACCATTAAAAGGGACCGTAATGCCTGCTTGAGTCTCTTAAGAATCCTATAGGAAATTGCCGTTTTGCCATTGGATGTGTCCTGGAGGGGATTCAGTGGAACATTGAAATCGCTGCCCAGGATCACATAGCCCGAAGCAAACCCTTTCAGCTCATCCACCAACCTGTTGCAAAAAGAAATATGAGTCTTATTAGGAAAATATACATTCGCAAGTGTTATAGGCTTGCCTGCCCATGAACCCTTCAGGAACAAAAAACAACCTTCTGGATCTGCCAGATGTTCTGTTACCAAGAGATTTGCATCCTTACTCAACAAAATGATACTCCCTTAGTCTTAGCCAATGGATTCATGGGAAAAGCTTTAGTAAAGTAGTTATTTGTGATGTTAGGTATATTATTCAAATTAAAGTCTGTCTCTTGCAGGAACACAATTTTGGGGCGAATTTTCTTAAGTTCTCTCAATATTTGTGACCTCTTCCCTGGGGTATTTAGGCCCCTGATATTATGTGAAATGAGTAGGGGTTCTTTACCCATAGAGGTGGAGTAGGCCATGGTGCTGGAAGGGATATGAGTAAGTCTAGGAGAGTGGGAGATGAGAGAAGGTAGGGGTGGATAGTGTAGCTCAAAAGCAGAAGAGGGGGGGTGGGAAGGGAAGAGTGAGGGATGGGAGGAGAGTTTAAGGGGGAGGAATGTGGTAAATTAAGGATGGGAGAGGAGGTAGGGAGGTATGGGCGGGTTGACTTGATGAGTCAAGGGATCAGGTTAACACAAACTTTGACTAACGTTGTCAATGGTTAAGTAGTTTAAACCACAAAAATGGGGGGGGGGTTGGTGTGAGGTGACAGCAGCAGGGATTTTACACTGAAAATTCCCAAGTCTCAGAGCCTTAACTTTAGGATGAGTCACGCACAGAAGAACCGGTCAACAACAACCAGTTAACTAAATTTGAATACTATACCATTAGACACGGGAATTTTTAAATTTTGCGTACCATTCCGGGACCTCAACAACCGAAATCTGCAGGTTGTTACAGAACTCCAATAGTTCATCAGGCATTTTAAGGGTATATTGCCTGCCTTTATAGGTCGCCTGTAAAGTGAAGGGGAAACGCCAGAGATAGACTATTTTTTCTCTTAGAGCATTCAAGAGTGGGCGCAGCGCTCTCCTATTTTTAAGAGTGATCGGTGATAGGTCTTGGAATAGAAAGATATTCTCTTCATTGAACGTTATAAGTTAGTTTTGTCTCGCCTTTCTGAGGATCTCCTCTTTCAAGGTGAAGCTGGTAACACAGCAGATGACATCCCTTGGTGGATCATTCTCAGCATTTTTAGGTTTAAGGGCTCTGTGAGCTCTATCAAGTTCAATGGCTGCATCATCAGGTCTTTCTAACAGGTTGTTGAATATTGTCTGGAGAGCAGGCCTTATTTGCTCAGCAGTGACATTTTCAGATAACCCCCTGACTCTTATGTTGTGCCTTCTTCCCCTGTTGTCAAGGTCCTCTAGATGTCTATTTAGAGCAATTAGATGAGTAGAATGTGATTCAGTGACACACTCCAGTCCGGATATGGCTTTGTCCCTGTGGACTCCTGCCTTCCTGTGAGTCGCCATTTGCTCAGATAGGGCTATGAGGTCCGATCTCAAGTCAGTAATAGCAGAACGTGAAGGATCTGCAGCTATGTGTGTCATCTCAGTCAGGGTGAGCAGTGTCTCAGAGCGGTCTGTGTCTCTTACCAAAAGAAAAAGAGAGAGAGCGCTCTAAGTGCAGACAGTCTTTATTAATAACAAGGCATAGGTGATATAAACTCACTAGAAACCAAAGTCATCGAGCTGTGTCAAGTCATGGACATCAGGAATTCCTCTGGGAGGTGCCATCCACTCGTGTGCAGCAATTCAGAAGCTTGATCGCTGATCAGAGGAGAAAAGGAAGCCGGCTACCTCCTCCAGCAGTCGGCGGTCAGCGTCTAAGGCAGCGGCTGCGATGTGCGGTGGAAGCTGGAACGCGGCCTCGTCCCAGGGAATGTATGGTGTGTGGAATATGCACGGTATGCACGACGCGTTTCTGAGCATGCGCTGGGTCACGTACGGGTGTTGTTGTTTTTTTTTGTGTCTCTTACCAGCTCCTCTGAGGGTGCGAGTAATTCATCCCCCGAGTCCTCCTCGCGGCGTGCCGTCGCCATCTTGCCTGCAGACATGCTGCTTCTGCGGTCCTGCTTAGTTTGAAAGTTTGCCGGTATGTTCCGTGTCGAGGATGTGCCAGAAGAGCGCTGCGACTTAATGCTGGAAGAGGGCTTAGAGATTCGTCCCATTTTGCAGGCACTAAAAGCTTCAATAGCGGCCGTGAAGGGAGTGTTCTCCCGGAGCTCTTTCTCTAAGCGTCCATGCCGTCTGCGCGCCAAGCCATGCCCCCATATTTTTTTTAATCTTCCCCTAAATAATATATTGCCAAAAATTGTATTCCACTGCAAACATTTGTTCCACATTGCTATCTTAAAAACATGTAGCATATTGTCCAGATGTCTTATTCCTTATGCAAATAACATTTGACCCTAGGCAGGTTGTTGTGATTATTTTGTGGAAGCCATTTACATCAATTTGCTGGACCCTTACACTAGCCACGATCTTCCTTCATTGAATAGAGAAGCTTAGAGTAAAGTTTATAGTGATGGTGTCACAGGATCTAAAATAACCCATGTTTAGTAAGTGTGATAAATATTTTTAACCCTTTTGCTGCCAGGCCTTGCGCTCCACTTTTAAACTCACTTTAAACCATTTTTGCAATTTTTCCTAAGCTTTTTTATTTTTCACTTATAGCTTTCAGAGTTTGTAAAAGACCCCCCAAACAATATATTTTCTGAAAGCACATGAGCAGTGCAATAAAAAGAAGGAGCTACAAATTTTTAAGGTCCCGTGATATTTGCGCAAATGTTTATCAAAACAAAATTTTTGCTAAAAATCTACTAAAATCATTATTAGCAGATAAAAACATAGCAAATTTTACAAAATCCCTACTAAATATAAAAGAGTAGCCTGTATTGAGTTAATAAATAACAAATATTTGTAATGTTTAAATTGCGCCTTTTTGGGAAATGGTAAAAATCATATAATCGCAAAAGTGTTAATATCCAAATCTCTCTAAAAATCTGAATGTTTTTAAATTTTTCCATTACAGCTTTAGGAATTTGTAAAAGACCCCCGCCCCAAACCATATTTTCTGAAAGCACATGACCTTATATTTTCTGAAGCAAAATGGTGAATATCGAACAGATGCAAAAGTGTAAATATCCACATTTCACAAAAAAACTAAAGGTTTTAATGTTTCCATTATAGCTTTTGGAATTTGTGAAAGATCCCTGAAACCATATATTTTCTGAAATCAAAGGAGCTCTAGAACAAAAAGAAGGTGTTACTGATTTTTTTAGGCCCTGCGGTATTTGCGCAAATGTTTATCAAATCAATATTTTCGCCAAAAATGCACTAAAACTATTATTAGCAGATAAAAACACAGCTAATTTTACAAAATTCCTGCTTAATTCCTACTAAATTTAAAAGCTGAACCTGGAAGGAGTTAATAAATAAATAACAAATATTTAAAATTTTTACATTGTACCCTTTTGCAAAATGGTAAAGATCGAACGTGCGCAAACATGTAAATATCCAAATTTCTCTAAAAATCGAAAGGTTGTTATTTTTCCCTTACAGCTTTCAGAATTTGTGAAAGACCTCCCCAAACCATATATTTTCTGAAAGCATATAACGTCTAGAATGGTGCTACTGATTTGTTAGACCCCGTGGTATTTGCGCAAATGTTTATCAAAACAATATTTTCGCTAAAAATACACTAAATCGCTTTATTAGCAGATAAAACACAGCTAATTTTCCAAAATTCCTGCAAAAATTAAACGTACCCAAAAACTTCTCTAAAAAGCACATGACCTCTAGAATAAAAAGAAGGTGCTGCTGATTTTTTTTTAGGCCCCATGATATTTGTGCAAATGTTTATTAAATCATTATTTTCACAAAAAAAACACTAAAATCTTTATTTGCACACATAAACACAATATAACTTACAAATTTCTTCTAAATTCCTACTAAGGTCTTGTTCAGTTGGGTGTGCTAAAGCGTACGCCCATGGAGGGTTGTGTTTATCTGCACGGGGATACACGGGTATTCTGTGCATCCCTGTGCAGGCAGCCCTACTCATGTAAATTGGGAAGCACCAGCTGCAAGGACAGATCTGACATCCATGCGGATGTAGGTGCATGGACCCAAATGCAGACAGTGTGAGTTTAGGGACATGCACCCACTTGGATGTCAAGTTGAGAGCGGTGGCTGTGTCCTTGCAGCTGCTGTGTCTCAATTGACATGAATGGGAATGCCTGCACAGGAATGCATGGAAAACCTGTGCATTCCCGTGTAACTGCTGTGTCCCAATTGACATACATCAATGGGACTGCCTGCCCTGGGGATGCACGGAACACCTGTGCCTCCATCTGCAGGTAAACACAGCCCTGTAGTAGTATGCGCTGCGTGAACAAACCTTGGGCTTTGTTTAGACTTACGGCTGGGGGGGCGTCGATTAAGCTGCATGAATTGCAGCGCTTTTGTTGGCAAAAATGGGGTTAAAACAGGCAGTGAGGAGGTATCGCATTGTTTCCTCATCACCTATCAGTATATCATTAGCCTCTGAAGCGTAGCCTCGGGCTTCAGAGGCAAGGGCGATTTAGACCCATGTCTAAAACCTTGCTTAGGGCCCTTTTACGTGGACTGTCCGATCAGGTTCACCCATCAGTTTTTCAGGCGGAAGTGATCAGACCCTCCAGTCTCCCCTATTGAGTGGCGGATGTCCGCGGTGACATGTCCAATGACATCCACCACTATCTGATCCTGCCCGCAAAAAACAGATGGACAGTGGTCCTATTTTCTATCCGTCTGACAGATCGGGTATGATCAGATTAAAATGGACAGGTAGTCCGTTTTCACCCAATCTCCCCATAGAGGAGAGCGGGACTGTGTCCGACTCTGCTGTGCACCTCTGAGCGAAGACAGACCTGTCATTCGCGGGGGATTAGCAGACCGATCCCCCGCTGAGCAAGCAGATTCCGCTCCATGGAGATGCCTGTGTGAAAGGGGCCTTACTATGATTATATATATATATATATATATATATATATATATATATATATATATGTTTTTTTTTAAAAGATACAAATATGTATTTCTTTTTTTGGGGCGCCCCCCCCCAACCGCCCACAAGGTGGGAGAAACGGTGCAGGTTCCAGGTGAGGCGGCCGCCCGCGCTCCCCGAGCCCACCCCCGGTATTTCTTTTTTTTAATGGGGGGCTTTGGAGAGACATCAGGGGTCTAAACAGACCTCAAATATCTCTTTTTTTAGACAGAGAAAGGGACTGAAGAGAGTACAGTCCCTTTCTCTGCAGGCTCAGCTGTAATACTTATGAATGGATGGAAGCCTCTGTGTAGCGGCTCTGATTCATTCATACACTGTGGCATAGTAAACACTGTTTACTATGCCACAGTGACAGCTGAACATAGGAGCAATTGGTAACGATCGCTCACTATGTTCATCTAGGCAAGGAAGGGGCTGGTAAACACATTTTTACCAGCTCCTCCCACTCTCCATCCTGACAGCCAGCGATCCGGAATCCCTCCCAAGCAGCAGCTGCAGCCAGCAGGGGGCAGGGAGGGAAATCCGTGCCCCCAGGGGTCCTGGGAGATTGAGAATGCCGGGATCTGCAGGGGGGGGGGCAGAATGGCAGCGGGTGTTTTTACATATTTTTTTTTACAATATGTGCAGGGGAGGATCATTTGGCGGGGGGCAGGGGGTCAGGATCCATGCGGGAGTGTGGGGGGTTTAGTGTACACAGTTAGTGGGAGGATGTCGAGATTAGTTAGGTGGGGAAGGTGTATATTTTAAGCTAAAGCAGGGAGAAATGTCAGTGTAGCAGCGACGGCAGTGGTGAGAAGGGGCACATTTTTGGGGTTATAGCTCTAATCAGCGTATTGTTATCTGCTGATCAGAGCTAAGGTTTTGTTCAGCAGAGTCTGATGAAAAATTCGGATACAAGCTCATGGTCACTAAAGTGGCCATGAGCGTATAACACAAGGAGGAATGAGGTCCATACGGAATACAGACCTGGCCAGCTGCAAGCAGTTCTGTAGGTCCGTACACCGTATGGACATGGCAGTAAAAGGGTTAATGGGAACATAAACAGAAATCTCAACCTTATTATGTTTTGAAAATCTCAACCAAATAAGCCATTGTAAAAACAGCCCCCTCACTCTTGGTGAATACTGACAATTCCGTAATGGTCTTTTTATTATATTACTTGCAAGAGTTGGAATGTAAAAAAATACATATACGTCTGCTACGCTACAAGTGCATTTATGTTTGGGTGGTCTCTTGCCATTGTGCTACTGCACATGTGTATTTTCAGCACTGATAAAGGCCCCTTTCAAACATACGGTCCGTTCAGATCCGCCTGTCAGTTTTTCATGCGGATCTGAACGGATGCTCCATGGGGGCAGCAGATGTCAGCGGAGACATGTCCGCTGACATCCGATCTGATCCTGTCCATCAAATCCAGACGGATGGAAACCCTATTTTCCATCTGTCTGGCGGATCGGATGAGAACAGACAGGCAGTCCATTCTCATCCGATTCCCCCATAGAGGACAGCAGGAATCTGACACCTCCGCACACAGAGCGGAGACGGAGCTGTCTTCCGCCTGCTCAGCGGGGATCTGCGGATCAATCCCGGCTGAGAAAAACAGAGTCTGTCCGCGGAACAGACATGTGTGAAAGGGGCCTAACAGTACTTATCTGTCAGTCTGATAGTAAATCAGCCTGAAAGTCTAAAACTCATTATGATTCTACAAAATAAAATGCTACTACTTTTTTTAAATCATTATATTTTCACATTATCATGTCTTGAGAAAATCAAGCTGCACCCTGCCAAAACATAATTAATAATAAACTATACTTTTGAATGTTATCTCTTTTTCAAGGCCCATCGAGTGAACCTTTGCTGATTATTTTTGTTCATACTTTATATGGACTTCACCTGACCCATCAATAATAACAATGGTGTCAGTGGTGATAACTTTGCTCATAAAAGAATATCACTGTACTTTAAAGCAGAACTACACTCTTTCAATCAACATTGCCTAATTTTAATCCTTAGGCTGCTAGCATGTAGTAAATGTATTGGAAAGTATATCATATTTGTTTTAAACATTTTTTCTTACATTTCTTCAGTTACTTCCTGGTTTCCAGGCCTAGGCAAATTATGTCATACATCTAAAGAGTCTTTGGTAGGAGAGGAGGGGCTTTTTCAGCTAAGCACACCCTCTACTACTTGAATGCCTGAGCTAAGAACAGATTGATTCTAGGAAGTAAATGCTATAGGAACCATCTGCCCTTACCCAAGATGGCCACAGCCAGAAATGCTAAGAGGGTGTTTTTCAAAGTGATTTCTCAACAAAATAAAGCTTGAAAACTTGTATAGATGAGTGGGTTTGCTTTGAATATTAAAAATAAATTAAATAGCATTTTTGGCTTGTGGTGCCTAGATAAAGTGGAGTTCCAGTTTAAGGAGTAGAGACTTATGAAAGGGAATGCTGAAAAGTAAATGATTACTGACTATGGTTAAGGTTATTTCTTCTTTAGTTAACCAAACATGTACCAGAAAAAATAATGTTTTTGCTTCTTTTTAAGTAAATCAACCCCATGATCTCCATTAGATAATTTGGTCCACCTTGGCTTGTATAGGGCACATTACATGGAATGATTTTACTACCTAAGCGGTTGGTAAATATTTTTGTACAGTCATATACAGATAGGAGCAATCTACAATCCACTTATAAAGCAGAGAAGAAGGCACTTCTAAGTGTTATAATAAAAAACTTTAATGACATGTGTAGCACCCTACAGGTAGGTGCTAGGTAAAACTATAGTGGGCCCTGTCTGCCTAACAGCAGGGCTGTGATTTATTTAGCTAGGGTGTCAGGGCTTCCAAATGTGCCTGCTAAAGGGAGCAGTATCCCCACTGGGTCCTGTGAGAGGCAGTGTGAGAAGCCCAGTCATGGGACACATCCCAGCTTTTAACTACCCCAGAAGGCAGATTAGGCTGCAAAGGATTCTGGAAGTGCGTGGCACGGTGTCTTGGGTGGGAGCAGAGTCACAGGAGGGAGAATACGGCTGTCTCTCCTCCTGTCTGATGAAGAGGATATCTCGGGGTGTCGTCTGAGTATCCAGAGAGTGCTGAGTTGAGCTGAGGGGATCCGGTGTGCCGAGAGCCTGCAGAGAGCGAGAGGGGTCCAGTCCCAGGAAAGCCTACACAGGTTGTGAGTACTGAGGATTGCCCCTGGGGGTCTGCCTAGAGACCACTCCGGAAGAGGTTCTGGGATCCAGTGTCAGCTAGCTGTAAAGGGGGTTCCTAGGTTGAGGACCCTGAAGTTACAAAGGGGGTACATAGTCAGTGGACCCTGAAGAGTTACAGTCAAGGGGGCATCTGCATCTGGGCCCTAAATTGTATAGAGTGTGTCAGTTGCAAGTACAGATTTGCAGAGTTCTACTTCATACTGCCTCAAGCTGGCCAAGGCGGGGAACAGTATTCAGTGGATTGTACAGCATAACAGTGTCAGGAGTTCTACAATTTCACAGTCCTGGGTTTTCTGGACTTTTAGTCAAGGATTCAGCACTTCTATCAAGTTGAAGTGTGTGCTCAGTGTTAGTGAGCGTTGGCTGGCGCCGGCTGGTGTCAAGGAAGCGCCAACGAGCATTTTCAGGATCAAAGTCCCAATTGTAATTAGTTTGAGCCTAAGGCTCCATTCACACCTGGGCGTTTTCAGCTCCAAAAACGCTCAAAAAAAAAAGTTTCCAAAAATCCCATTCATTTAAATGGCCCCTGTTCACATCTGAGCGTTTTAACGCCTGAGGCAAAACGCCCAACACTCAAAAAAGTACATGAGCTTCTTTTTGGGCAGATTACAGGCGTTTTCCATTGTTCTCTATTCAATCTAAAAACGCCTGCACAAAAAACGCCTGAAAAAACGCCCATAAAAATGCCTGAAAAAACGCCTGAAACAAAAACGCCCAGGTGTGAATGGAGCCTAAAGGAGTATCCCACTCATTCCCTTCTCCCATCCCTTTTAACTTAAATAAAAACCACAAACAAAGATGCCGGAGTTGTCGTTGCTTCAGTTGTCACACCCAGGGACTCAGCTCACATGGGCTGGAGAGAATTCCGGTACTAATGGCAGACCCAAATCAGGCCACAGGCCTGGAAACCTTGCTACACAAGGAAGATAAAAAAACACTTACAAGATGGAAGTGAAAAACAGGCATATCAATGACAGCTTGGCTCTCCTTCCTGGATCAGAGGCACAGTGCTTGCCACCACTGATTGCCTGGAATTTCCACCTGTAGCTGTCTTTAATCCCAGGAGGCATCCAGCTTGTCATTATGGATTCACTGATATGCCTGTTTTTCACTTCCATCTTGTAAGTGATTTTAACCCTTCCTTGTCATTAAAGTGCTTTATTACTGCACTTAGAAGCGCCTTCATCTCTGCTTTGTTTTTCCTATAGAGTGTGCTTCCCTCTTATGCTGTGATGCATTAAGCACAAGAGCCAGTCATGTGCTGTTTGTTAAAGTCTCCTTGTTATCCAGAGCGCCCTATTCTCCACACTCCTTACAATCCACCTATGACATACAATTCAAGGTAAAAAGCTTCCTTGTCAAAATGATCTGGTCCCTCATACCTTCTCTCTCCTAACTGGAAATAAAAAACACAAGTCACTAAAGAGAGCAATTCACCATACAACTCACGATTCACAATTTTGGGAACAGTCAAACCAGAAATATGTTTTAAAATATGAAGGAGTAAAATCAAAATGTCAGTCATTGGACTGCCTCACACAACATTATTGGCACTAAGTAATTTATAACCACATTAATAGCCACAGTTCAGCCAATATGATTCTGAAAATAAATTGTTAGGGAGGATGAAGCAGAATCGGTGACAAACAGTAGTCACTGGGCTGACTAACACAATATTGTCATACAAAGCCTTTAATTTATTGAGTGTGATATACATTTACATTTTTCAGATAGCAGCATGAAACCTTAGATTAGCTGGCAAAACTGTGAGTCACTATTAGTGGACTGGCTGGTGAGCAACACTGTCATACAAAAGCCAATAATAATTAGGGATGGGCCAACCACCCCTCTCTTTGGTTTGCAGCAGAATTCCTTCATGGGGGAAATGTTCTCACCCGAACAGCAAACCCCATCGAAGTCTATGGGAGCCGAACAGGAAAATCAAATCTGGGTACTGCCCCGGGGGACAAGAATCAATAAAAATTATTTTTTTAAAAACAAAATTGTTTTTCAAGAGCAGTGATTTTAATTATGCTTAAAGTACAACAATAAAAATTATTATTATTATTATATAGGATTTATATAGTGCTGACAGTTTACGCAGTGCTTTACAACTTGAGGGTAGACAGTACAAATACAATACACTTTAATACAGTAGGAATCAGAGGGCCCTGCTCGTTAGAGCTTACAATCTAAGAGGGAGGGTCAAGTGATACAAGACGTATTAACTGTGGGGGGATGGGCTGATGGAAAAAATAAAAGTACAGTGGTTAGGTGGATGCCAGATAGGTTTCTCTGAAGAGGTATGTTTTCAGGGATCGTCTGAAAGTAGACAAAGAAGGAGATAGTCAGACAGGTTAGGGTAGAGCATTCCAGATGATGGGAAAAGCTCGGGGGATGTCCTGGAGGCGAGCATAAGAAGTGGTTACAAGGGAGCTAGAAAGCAGGAGGTCGTGGGAGGAACGAAAAGAAGGAGTTGGTTGGCATTTTGAGACAAGATTAGTGATGTAGCTGGGCGCCAAGTTATGGATGGCTTTGTAAATTATGGTTAGTAACTTAAATTTAATTTGTTGGTTGAGTGGCAGCCAATGAAGGGATTGGCAAAGAGGGGTAGCAGACACAGAGCGGTTTGCAAGGTGGATGAGCCGCAGCGTTCATGATGGACTGAAGGGGGATAGCCTTTTTAAAGGTAAGCCAATGAGAAGGGAGTTGCAGTAGTCGAGACGAGAGATAACCAGGGAGTGGATTAGAAGCTTTGTGGTATCATTGGTTAGGAAGGGACATATCTTGGAGATGTTGCGGAGGTTTAGGCGGCAAGCTTTGGACAGTGACTGGATGTGTGGCCGAAAGGATAGTTCAGAGTCCAGGATTATACCTAGCACCTTGGCATGGGTGGATGGGTTGATAGTTGTACCGTTGATGTTGAGAGAGAAATCAGGGGAAGAGGAACGTGGGGGAGGAAATATCATGAGCTCGGTTTTGGATAGGTTGAGTTTGAGGAAGTGATGGGACATCCAGGCTGATATGTCTGCTAGTAAGCTGGTGAAGCATGAGGAGACTGATGGAGTGAGCTGAGGGGTGGAGAGATAGATTTGGGTGTCATCAGTGTAGAGATGATATTGAAAGCCATGGGAGGCAATCAGCTGACCCAGGGAGGAGGTATAGATTGGGAAAAGGAGCTGTCCAAGATCAGAACCTTGGGGGACCCTGACAGAAAAAGGAAGAGGAGAGGAGGTAGTAGAGTTGTAAGTAGAACTGAAGGTGCGATGGGATAGGCAGGATGAAAATCAGTGAAGAGTACGGTCACGGAGGCCAAAGGTGTGGAGATTTTTGAGGAGGGGGTGGTCTACTGTGTCAAAGGCAAATTAAAAACTCCATTAAATATAGTGCCTGGGGGTTCCCCTTGACGTGCCTTTAAAGTGGCCCACCTGTAGCATGCATAAAACATGCTACAGCAAAAATGACATTTCTAAAAAAAAAAAAAAAAAAAAAAAAAAACACTAGTCAAATCCTATTTAAAATGACTCATGGTTATAATTGCCGACACCTGACTATTGAAAAAATTAAGAAAAAAACAGCATGGGGTCCCCATGTCAGCACTATATAAATCCTATATAATAATAATAATAATTTTTATTGTTGTACTTTAAGCATAATTAAAATCACTGCTCTTGAAAAACAATTTTGTAGTTGTCTGTCTCTGCGGGTGGGGGGCTTATTAGAATCTGGAAGCCCCCTTTAACAAGGGGCCCCCAGATCCTGCCCCTCCCTATCATGTGAATGAGTATTGGGTATCCTTACCCCTACCCATTCACCAAAAAGGTGTCAAAAAGTAATAACCACAAGAAACAGTCTTTGACAAGTCCTTTATTGAAAAATAAAAAAATTGTGCCCCTCGATGTAAATCCATCATCAATCACGATACCCACCGGAACCGAAAAATATAAAAAATAAAAAACGTTCTCGCCTCCTGGGAGGCCTCACACAGTCTGCCCACTCTGCGTTTTGACAGTTCTTAAATAGGAAAGGGGCGGGGCCACCTGGCTAAATCACCCAGTAGCACCGCCCCTTCTGACATCACATGATGTCACGTGACATCAGAAGGGGTGGTGCCACTGGGTGACGTAGCAGATGGGCCCGTCCCTTGCCTATATAAGAACTGTAAACAGCAGACCTGGCAGGCGGGGAAACATAATGACAGCTGATGATGCCGTGGCCCTGTTCCTTAACAGCCAGCTTACACTGCACCCTGATTGGGCAAAGCTTTGCCCAATCAGGGTGCAGAATGCGCTGTGCAGCACACGTTGGGGTGAACACCCAGCAAACACCCTGCAAATTCGGATGTTCAGCAAACAGCTGAACAGGCAAAGGTTCGGCCCGAACCATTTGCCCATCCCTAAAAATAATTTATAAATAGGTAAATAAATATGCCTCAAATTAATTGTTAGGACAAGGATTTGGACCCCCTCTATCAACAAATGGTCACCAATATGTGTCACACTATTGTTGTTGCTGGGCCAGTTTAGCAGTTGCATGCACTAATGTTGCTGTTATAACTACCTCTGTAACTTAGCGGTCTCCAACCTTTTTGGAACCGGGGATCAGGTGCATGGAAGAAAATTATGCCAAGTCCCAACAGAGGGGCGGGGGGGGTGCATATGGTTTTTTGTCTGCAATTTGTTGGGGCAATGGCTGGTGTTTGTGCTTCAATCATCACGGTACCATAGTTGATACAGTGTCAGGATGATTGAAGTGCATTATTTCTATTATTAAATTGTAATATAAAATGAAATAATTCAACTCACTATAATGCAGAATCAGTGGGATCCCTGAGCGTGTCACTTACCACCATCGCCTGCCACCAGATGCAGGTTGTCACTTGCCAGATCACTGGCCACCAGATGCAGCTTGTCACTTGCCATGTCACCTGCCACCAGATGTAGCTTGTCACTTGCCACATCGCCTGCCACCAGATGCAGCTTTTCAGTTGCCACGTCACTTGCCCCCAGATGCAGCTTATTACATCACCTGCCTTCAAATGCAACTTGTCACTTGCCACCAGATGCAGGTTGTCACTTGCCAAGTCGCCTGCCACCAGATGCAGCTTCTCACTTGATACCTCACCTGCCACCAGAGGCAGCTTTTCAGTTTCCACGTCACTTTCCCCCAAATTCAGCTTATCACATCACATCACCTGCCTACAGATGCAACTTGTTACTTGCCATATCGTCAGCCACCAGATGCAGCTTCTCACTTGTCACATCACCTGCCACCAGATGCAGCTTGTCACTTGTCACATCGCCTGCCACCAGATGCAGCTTGTCACTTGCCACCTCGCCTGCCACCAGATGTAGCTTGTCACTTCTCATGTCACCTGCCACCAGATGCAGCTTGTCACTTGCCACCAGATGCAGCTTGTCACTTGTCACGTCACTTGCCATGTAGCCTGCCGCCAGATGTGGATTGTCGCCTGCCACCAGATGTAGCTTGTTACTTGCCACCAGTTGTGGATTGTCGCCTGCCACCAGATGGGGATTGTCACTATCCTGCCACCAGCTGAAGCTTCCCACTGTTACCTGCCACCAAAAAATACCAGATACAGCTTGTCACTTTTTAAATGTAAAGGCAATTTTGTGGCAGGCAACAATGACAGCAGAGAAAGAGGCTTCTGGCAGTCTCTTACCAGCTTTTCAGCACATGCGCATTTGCTGGATCCCAGCGTGAGGGCAGGCAGTGAGAGATGATGTAATCTCTCTGCTGCCTGTGGCTGTAAAGTGATGGCCTGCCGCACTCATGGCCCGGTTGCAGAGAGGCCATGGCCCAGTACCGGGACCCCCACTGTAACTAACTGTGTTATGTGTTGTGCTGAGCAGGCAATGCCTAAAGAGACCTTATCAACAACTTAAAAAATTGCTCGTAAAAGCACAGTCAAATGAAGTATTTTCAATTCTTACTTGCAGAGTTTTTCTTTCCCATAAATGGTTTGTATTAATTTGCAATGAACTTTTGAACTTGCTAGAATTTTGACTACTCCAGGAAGAGTACATTCTGTAGCACAGCCCCTCCTTTATTGAATGTCATAGTTCTCTCCTCTTTAATTAAAATCAAACTAAGGGATTTCTTAAAGAAGAGGATATTTTAGAACTGTGCAAGAATAAAAATATGGCTGGAGTTCAGCTGATTGTATGCACTGAAATCTGCAACACTAGTAGTAGACCTTAACCATTTTGACCTCCTGAAGGTTTTACCTCTTTCACCATCAGGACATTTTTTTGATTTTCAGAACTTTACCACTTTAACTGGCAATTGTGCGGTAATGAAAATCAGTACCCAAATTCAATTTATATATTTTTTTTTTTCACATAAATAGAGATTTCTTTTGGTGGTATTTGATCACTACTGAGTGTTTTTATTTTTTGCTATATAAAGAAAAAAAAAGACATTTCTTGAGGCCCTTAACATGCCAGGACATTGCAAATACCCCTCAAATCACCCCTTTGTTAAAAAAAGACAGTCTGAGGTATTCAGTAAGAAGCATGGTGAGTTTTTTGAAATTGTAATTTTTTTGTCATATTTTTGGGGAAAATAAAGAAAACAAATAAAACATTACTAAAACTGTACTACTCTGGGGGGGGGGGGGGGGTGATCGCTGTTACAATGATGAATACTGTAACAGCAATGTTTTGAACTGTCATGAATGGGTTAGATTTAAAACAGCTGTGATTTACTATTGTGTGCTGCGATTGGCCAACAGCTATCACATGGTACAGGGTGCTGTGATAGGACCATATGATAGCTGTGGGCCAATCACAGAATCACTACAGGAATCATGGCTGCTATAAATGAAATTCTCTGTTAACAGCTTTGTTGACATTATGATCGTGTGACTGCATAGTGATCACATGATCCACTGTCCTCTCGAGTACCAGAAGCCACAATATGCTGTGTCCAGTGGACATAGCCATTGCAGGAGTGGTGCACTGCATGCCCCTAACCCAAAAGAGGCTGGATGATGTATATATTTACATGATCCAGACTGCCCATGCCACCTTGCAGCAATAAATGTACTGTAGTGTATCCGGGCAGGAACCGGTTAAACCAATTTCTCACAGCTGTCTTCTGAACAGAATAGTTCAGAATGAACAAACCTCAACAATACACAACTATATCACTAAAACATCATTGTTAGGAAACTACTCTACATTACATTCGGTTACTTCTTTTTGGCAGCTTGCAATTTTTTATATATTATATTTATTTATGTAGATTTATTTTAATGAATGTGCTTCTGCTTGTTGCATTTCAATGTCTCATTAAGCAGTATTTTTAGCACCATTACTCCTGTATAATCCACAAAGAAGGCAAGGTTGTAAATAAATATTTAATGAGGTAAAATTCTCACCTCTCAAAGTACTTTATTCATGCACAAATTATCAGGCTGACTAGTGAATATCGTGCCTTCTCATAAAACAGGAAACATACTCAAGTCTTCCTCATCATCATTCCTCTTCCTTCTATGTTTTACAATAAACAAATCCAAAGAAAAGAAAAAATGTGTCTGATAAGTCTACGCCCTACATGACCTGAAGATGGAATGCTGCAATGTACTGATTCTGCTCTTTAGGTACAAACACTGCAAACAAAGAATTCATCAATATTTATCAGCAGATTTTACATGGAACTGCTTTTAAAAATTGACTCTTTCCTCTATTCTTCACAGTTATAAAATGACCCACTGTTTATTTATGAAAGGACAACTTTAGTTAAAAGAAAAATCGTCAGTGAACTTGATTGGGTTTTGCCACTTCGTAAAGATTTGTTTTAACGAAAGTATCAAAAGACTATTTATTACCTTCAACACACAGAAAACCCAGTTCTATGTGTAAATTATAACAAATGGCGTTGCCTCAGGGCATGGCTGCCTTTTAAAGTACACTGAACAAAATTTTAAACGCAACACTTTTGTTTTTGCCCCATTTTTTATGAGCTGAACTCAAAGATCTCAAAAGGCCTATTTCTCTCAAATATTGTTCACAAATCTGGCTATATCTGTGTTAGTGAGCACTTCTAGTTTACCGAGATAATCCATTTGCCTCACAGGTGTGGCATATCAAGATGCTGATTAAACAGCAGGATTATTGCACAGTAGGGATGAGCTTCAAGGTTGACTCGAACATTGGCTGTTTGCTGAATGATGAACAAATGTGCTTCTTTGTGGGAATTTTGAGTTCCAGCATTATTATGGACTCTCTGACTTCTGAATTCCAATGAAAAAATCACTGGCTGGCAGGAGGAATCAAACTCACAGCTCTCACCATTGCAAGCCTGGTATTCTACCACCTACACCACCGTTTAGCCTGCTTAAACTGAACTGGTGGCGTAACTGGTGGCGTAACTGGTGGCGTAACTGGTGGCGTAGCTGGTAGAATACCAGGCCTGCAATTGCAATGGTTAGCGGGTGATTTATAAGTGGAATTTTATAATTAATAATACATTGCTAGCAGGAAGAAAGATTTTTGCTTTTTACAGGGCTCGTCTGTGCAAAACCAACTGCACAGAGCAGGTAAGTATAACATGTTTGTTATTATTAAAAAACTTTAATATCACTTTAAAGCTGATTTCCAACTCTTAGGCAATTTAAAATAATTAGTATTGAACAAGCAGGTCAAAATGCACTATTACCTTCACTAAGAAATGCATTAGCTGAGGGCATTAAATAGACTGTATGTAATCTCAGCTACAAGAGTGTGATTTCGTCTAATGTTTTTGGGTCTATGTTCCTGCTGTTAAAATGTTTCTACTGTATGTGCTTACCATCTAAGAATAAAAATGCATTAATACACACAGCTAGAATTAAAAGAGAAACACCCTAATTTGGAAAAAGTCTTGTTGAACCAGGAGCAGTAACAGGGGGGTGCTTGGGTGTGCTATAGAACCCCCCAAAATATTGCTAGCATCCTTATAGCAACCACATCTTTGTAACCAAAGCTGCTCATATGGGGCTAAAGGCAGTCCTCCCCTATCAGACCAGGCTCAATTGGGCCACCAGCGGGGCCTGGCAAGAGCTGCATTTATCTTTCAATCCTGGGTACCATGCAATACAGCTACCTTTGCAAGGCACAGAGCCTCCTGTGGCTAGCAGTTGGAGTGGACTCTCAGATGTGCAGCTTCTCCCTGGGCTGACAGAGATGGTGGGCAGGCAGGGGTGTGGCCTTCTCTCCCATGCACAGGGGCTGCTCTGACTAAAAATTGGCTAGGACTTGGAGGAGGAGCAGATTTGTCAGCCTGGGGAATCTTCCACATCCTGCCATGAGATAAGTGGCACTTTGTATGGCTAAATTCGCACTGCACCCGCAGTAAAATCGCACATGACCCTTTTTTTGAGCCGCATCAGGATCGGATCGCACAGTGGTTCACACTTGTGCGATCCGATCCTGTGCGAACTGTAAGATCGCACTAGAAAATAAGGGGGCCAGTGGGACTTTAGCGAGATCAAATGGACATAAAAATTTATTGATTACATAATATATACAAAAATACTATGAAAGCATTGTTAATGCCCACACACAGAAATGAACAATCAAACGATTAGACAATACATATTGCATCAATATAGGCATCAACATTTATGGATCACAATGGATCACTCAATACATTTCAAAAAATACAATAGAATAACCAAATCTGTGTGTGTCAACGATCTTGCATAGTAACATAATTCATAATGAAATACATAAAATTGAGGTAGATATTGTAGGCTCGACGCGTTTCATGGACCTCCGTCCACTCATCAGGAGCTTGAATAAAATTTAGGAATCTAGAAAATATATAAATTGTCACATTATATATTAAAAAAGAGGAGGGATAATGGTTGGGAATACAGAGTAAAAACTTGTGGAAAAACACTACCTCGAGCAGTGTCATAAATCCACGAACAATCCAATAGTGGAATGGGAGACCAGAGCTGATCCCGTAATGCCTCACCCGGGGCTGAGGCATGAAATCATTCGACACACAGGGGCAACAGGAAGAAAAGGGCCAAAGATGCAGAGTGATGTGGTATTTGTAAGGCATTGATCCAGGGATTATTGAAAAAAAGGACACCCGTTCGGGGCCAAAAAGGTTTCTGAAAAACATATATAAATTGCATTGACATGCTATAGAGACAATTAATAAATACTTTGATAAACTAATATTAAAAGGATAAATGACCAAATAAATCCAAAGGAAACACCAAGGAAAAGAGCACCAAGATGGGTGATCGAAAGAACAAGTGGAAAATTGATGTGTTTTATTCAAGCTCCTGATGAGTGGACGGAGGTCCATGAAACGCGTCGAGCCTACAATATCTACCTCAATTTTATGTATTTCATTATGAATTATGTTACTATGCAAGATCGTTGACACACACAGATTTGGTTATTCTATTGTATTTTTTGAAATGTATTGAGTGATCCATTGTGATCCATAAATGTTGATGCCTATATTGATGCAATATGTATTGTCTAATCGTTTGATTGTTCATTTCTGTGTGTGGGCATTAACAATGCTTTCATAGTATTTTTGTATATATTATGTAATCAATAAATTTTTATGTCCATTTGATCTCGCTAAAGTCCCACTGGCCCCCTTATTTTCTTATACCCTTTTATGGGATGGAGACAATTGGACCTCGGATGTGGCTAAACATATAATTTATTGTTCTGTATATTTGGGTGGAAGACACCCGCTCCCCCATGTTCGGCCACATTGAAGGTAGATTCTTTTTTTCAGTTTTTTGTTTTTTCCCATTATCATCAATGTCCTTTGTTTAATCAATGGGTTTTTTTAGTTCCTATATTTATATTTTCCATCTAAATTTTGTTTTTATCCAATGTGGAGTGAGGTTGATCCGAGCTGTCCCTGTTTCCCTATCCGGGGCTGCGATGGCTGGTAATCGTCTCCCCCTCCAGCTTGTCTCTGTCACTCTTGGCATCCAAGCTGCGGGCGGAGTTTGATCCCTCCCATCGGCACCATGCCTGATATGCTTGGAGCGTGACGCCCTTCCGGCGTCACAGCACCATGGCAACTTTCCCATCTGACGCCAGTTGTGGTCTGTTCCTACTAATGTCCGGTCCCTTCCGAACCAGATGTGGGAGGTTCTCTGACCCTTTATATACTGACGTTCAGCATGGCGTTGGCGTGTATTCGTTCCGACACCTGGCCATGCACTGTTTGGACTGGATCAACACTGGTTTTCATCTGCTATCTTCATTCGAACTTGGTATCTTTGGAACTCTGATTTTCATATTCCCTCACTATGCACTTTTTCCATTCTCTTTGCACTAGCCTCGGCTATGCCACTGTAATTTCTTGTCTATCTACCCATCCTTTCTATGTTCCTATTTGGCATCTCTCACAGCCATCTATGGAGGTCCCTTTTTCCTGTTCACTCAATTGATATTTTTATGCATTATTTAGCACCTTTTTAACACATCAATTTTCCACTTGTTCTTTCGATCACCCATCTTGGTGCTCTTTTCCTTGGTGTTTCCTTTGGATTTATTTGGTCATTTATCCTTTTAATATTACTTTATCAAAATATTTATTAATTGTCTCTATAGCATGTCAATGCAATTTATATATGTTTTTCAGAAACCTTTTTGGCCCCGAACGGGTGTCCTTTTTTTCAATAATCCCTGGATCAATGCCTTACAAATACCACATCACTCTGCATCTTTGGCCCTTTTCTTCCTGTTGCCCCTGTGTGTCGAATGATTTCATGCCTCAGCCCCGGGTGAGGCATTACGGGATCAGCTCTGGTCTCCCATTCCACTATTGGATTGTTCGTGGATTTATGACACTGCTCGAGGTAGTGTTTTTCCACAAGTTTTTACTCTGTATCCCCAACCATTATCCCTCCTCTTTTTTAATATATAATGTGACAATTTATATATTTTCTAGATTCCTAAATTTTATTCAAGCTCCTGATGAGTGGACGGAGGTCCATGAAACGCGTCGAGCCTACAATATCTACCTCAATTTTATGTATTTCATTATGAATTATGTTACTATGCAAGATCGTTGACACACACAGATTTGGTTATTCTATTGTATTTTTTGAAATGTATTGAGTGATCCATTGTGATCCATAAATGTTGATGCCTATATTGATGCAATATGTATTGTCTAATCATTTGATTGTTCATTTCTGTGTGTGGGCATTAACAATGCTTTCATAGTATTTTTGTATATATTATGTAATCAATAAATTTTTATGTCCATTTGATCTCGCTAAAGTCCCACTGGCCCCCTTATTTTCTTATACCCTTTTATGGGATGGAGACAATTGGACCTCGGATGTGGCTAAACATATAATTTATTGTTCTGTAAGATCGCACTGCGATATGCGATCAAACTGAGGGTGTCATTAACATTACATTGACACCCCCAGCATATCGCTTATGGCAATGTGAACTGCCAAGGGTGCGTTTGTGATGTGGGAACAGGCTGCGAATTCGCAGCCTTCCCGCATCGCATAAGTTTGAACCGAGCCTGAGGGCATCATGTGTTCAGGGACATATGCACCAAACAAGGAGTCCTTGATTTTGGGGCCTTTAACGTCTTAAAAAACTTTGAGTTGATGCAGTATGGCCTAAACCATCTATTTGCATGAGCCCTAAATCAAAAGCTTTAGAAGAAAAGCTTTTAAAATATGGACATAAAGGTATTCACTTGGAATTTGTGCAGTTTCTTGCAGAGTAAACTTTATCCTCTTTTCAGCATCTAGCTCCCACTCTAACACTATGCTGGCTCTATCCAGTTTAACACATTGCTTATTCATCTGTGGAAATTAGATTCAGTGTGATCGTGTAACTGTATGCAACTTAATTTAGCTAAAGATAAAACCTGGTAACAGAATTAAAGAGATATCTTGTAAAGCTGACAATGTGAAAATTTTAAAGTACCTGTATTCTGTCAGAATCATCATTAAAACTCACGACAGACACAGATAATGAATAGAAATTCTATGAAGGTCGAAGAGTTTTTTTACTTAAATCAGTTCATGTGCATACTGATAAAACTGTTTTAAAAGTTCAAGCATGTTTAACCACTTGAAGACTGGACAGTTTCATGCCTTTCCAGTCCTAGCCATTTTTCAGTTTTCAGCATTGTCACACTTTGAATGACAATTAGTCATGCAACACTGTACTCAAATGAATTTTATATAATTTTTTTTTATCACCCTTCCTTTTTGGTGATATTTAATCTCCACTGGGTTTTTTACTTTTTACTATGTAACGAAAAAAAAACGTTTTTTTTCGTCTCTGTTATAAAACTTTGCAAAAAACTTCTTCATATATTTGGGACAAAATTTATTCTGCTATATTTTTTGGGGAAAAAAAAAAGAACTTCAGTGTATAATACTATTTATTTTTCTGTTTAATATCTGTTTATTGAGAATGAGTAAAGCGAAACAAGCATGGGTTACAATGTGCAATAATTGAACAGTACATGGTATGGAAAAGAGGGATACAAAGGAAATTTAACAATGTTCTAGTGCAGTAAAATAATTGAGGTATGATGAAAATGTATAGGAGTCCGATGAAAAATATATACAGAGCTCAGTGTGTAGATGTCCAAAGGACCATCCGCCACATCCCTATTATATAGGACACAAAAGAAGAGAGAGGAAACTCCCAGGTGGGCCTTTTTGGCAGACAGAGAATAAAGTATCAATATAGTAAAAACATTTGTTTTATTTCACATAGTAAAAAGTGACAATATCACTAAACAGGTTAAAAATCAAAACATAGGATCATCTGTTAGAGTACAGTGTACCATGGGTTAAATCAGGGGGAACAAATGGGTATCTAGGGTGTAGTGTCCAGCCCAATAACGTTCACACTGACATATCCATTTCCAACATGTTTCCAAACATACAAAATTCCTTCTTCAAGGGATGAATAAGAGCAAGGTACTTGGGTACCAATACAGATAGATCCAGAGATTGCAGGGGTATGTGTTTACTGTCCCGAATGCATGTCTCATCAGAATGTTAGCACAGATTCTAGCCCCCAATGTAAAGCCATATATGTATGGACTAGTAATGCATAAAGGAGGGGGGTTAAGTAGGGGGGACTCTTTATAGAGCAATGCTCATAAGCCTTGGCCATACAGGACACCCTCGAGGATTGCCATAGGTACCAATCAGTCATGTACCACAAGCAGGGCCGATCCTAGGGTCACAGGCGCCTGGGTGCAGAAATTTTTATGGCGCCCCCCCCATGGGCGTGGTCATCTTACTAACTCCTCCCCTTTACAAATGTTTCTATGTCAATGGCTCAAACACAGAGATGCTCCCCTAAGAAGTCTTCCTTACCCCGGGACCCTCCCACGATCTCTTAACAATAAACAAATTACAGTAAGAGAAGCAGAGTTCTCTAATGGAAACTGGAGGACATCTGTTAGAGAGTCTGTTAGACAGAGCCCCCAGACAGGAGATGGTAAGAGACTGCAGACTTGATACAAGAGATGATCAGAGACTGCGGATATGATACAAGAGATAAATGCATTGATGCAGCCTCAACAGTGCCCACCAAATGCAGCCTCATCAGTGCCCATCAAATGCAGCCTCATCAGTGCCCACCAAATGCAGATTACCAGTGCCCACCAAATGCAGATTACCAGAGCCCACCAAATGCAGCTTACCAGTGCCAACAAAATTCAGCCTACCAGTGCCCACCAAATGCAGCCTACCAGTGCCCACCAAATACAGCTTACCAGAGCCCACCAAATGCAGCCTACCAGAGCCCACCAAATGCAGCTAACCAGTGCCAACCAAATTCAGCCTACCAGTGCCCACCAAATTCAGCTTACCAGTGCCAACCAAATGCAGTCTACCAGTGCCCACCAAATGGACATGGTACAGGGGGAGATGGTTAGAGGCTGTGGACATGGTACAGGTGGAGATGGTTAGAGGCTGTGGACATGGTACAGGGGGGAGATGTCTGAGGCTGTGGACATGGTACAGGGGGGAGATGTCTGAGGCTGTGGGCATGGTAAAGGAGGGAGATGTCTGAGGCTGTGGACATGGTACAGGGAGGAGATGGTTAGAGGCTGTGGACATGGTACAGGGGGGAGATGTCTGAGGCTGCGGACATGGTACAGGGGGGAGCTGTCTCAGGCTGCAGACATGGTACAGGGGGGAGCTGTCTCAGGCTGCGGACATGGTACAGGGGGGAGCTGTCTCTGGCTGCGGACATGGTACAGGGGGGAGATGTCTGAGGCTGCGGACATGCTACAGGGGGGAGATGTCTGAGGCTGCAGACACGGTACAGGGGGTAGATGTCTCAGGCTGCGGACATGGTACAGGGGGGAAATGTCTGAGGCTGCGGACATGGTACAGGGGGAGATGTCTCAGGCTGCGGACATGGTACAGGGGGGAGATGTCTGAGGCTGCGGACATGGTACAGGGGGGAGATGTCTCAGGCTGGGGACATGGTACAGGGGGGAGCTGTTTCAGGCTGCAGACATGGTACAGGGAGGAGGTGGTCAGAGGCTGTGGAGGGGTCTTACCTGGCCATGATGAGAGGCGCACGCCACTGCTGGGCCACTGCAGTTTTTTACTTCAGATTTAAAAATGGCGCCCCGCCATGTCACTGCTGACAGGGAGGAGGCGGGACCGATTACTTAGCTGAGAGGAGACAGGACAGAGAGGAGGCGGGGCGGAGGTGGGACGACCTGCTTAGCTGGGAGGAGGCGGGACGGAGAGAAGATATCCTCCGGTCTGAGAGGAGGCAGGGCGGAGGCGGGATGACCTGCTTAGCTGGGTGGAGGCGGGACGGAGAGAAGATATCCTCGGGTCTGAGTGGAGGTGGGCGGAGGCGGGACGAACTGTTTAGCTGGGAGGAGGCGGGACGGAGAGAAGATATCCTCAGGTCTGAGAGGAGGCGGGGCAGAGGCGGGACGAACTGCTTAGCTGGGAGGAGGCGGGACGGAGGTCGAGCATAATTGTAATAATGCAGAGCTTGCTGATTAAATTTTTTCTCTACCTCCGTCCCGTCTCCTCCCAGCTAAGCAATCTGTCCCGCCTCCTCTCAGACCCGAGGATGTCTTCTCTTCGTCCCGCCCCCTCTCAGCTAAGCAACCAGTCTCAGCTCGCGGCACCTGGGTGCGGTGAACCCTGTGCACCCGCCCAGGATCGGCCCTGACCACAAGGAATGAGTATTGTGGGTATCCTGGGGGGGGGGGGGGTTCCTATCTGGATGGCTGTCATCCCAGGCGGAAGCTTCTTCTGTAGATGATGCACAAGAAAGCCCCCAAATAGTTTTCTGAAGACAAGCAGACTAAGGGCATGGATTACTGAAACCATGTCCTGTGGTCTGATGAGACCAAGATAAACGTATTTGGTTCAGATGGTGCCAAGCGTGTGTGGCGGCAACCACGTGAAGAGTACAAAGATAAGTGTGTCTTGCCTACAGTCAAGCATGGTGGTGGGAGTGTTATGGTTTGGGGCTGTATTAGTGCTGCCGGCACTGGGGCACTACAGTTCATTGAGGGAACCATGAATGCTAACATGTACTTTGTCATACTAAAGCAGAGCAGGACCCCCTCCCTTTGGAGACTGGGCCGCAGGGCAGTATTCCAACATGATAACATCCCCAAACACACCTCCAAGACGACCACTGCCTTTCTAAAGAAGCTGAGGTAAAGGTGATGGATTGGCCAAGCATGTCTCCAGACCTAAACCTTATTGAGCATCTGTGGGGAATCCTAAAATGGTAGGTGGAGGAGCGCAAGGTCTCTAACATCCACCAGCCCTGTGATGTCATCATGGAGGAGAGGAAGAGGACTCTAGTAGCAACCTGTGAAGCTCTAGTGAACTCCATGCCCAAGAGGGTTAAGGCAGTGCTGGAAAATAATGGTGGCCACACAAAATATTGACACTTTGGGCCCAATTTTGACATTTTCACTCAGGGGTGTACTCAATTTGTTGCCAACAGTTTAGACATTAAAGGCTGTGTGTTGAGTTATTTTGAGGGGTTTGAGGGGACAGCAAATACACACTATTATACAAGCTGTACACTCACCACTTACTCAGTACTCACTTACACTCAGTACTCACTTTTGTGAGATACTGTGTATATATATATATATGTGTATATATATATATATATATATATATATATATATATATATATATATATACAGTATATTTAGTCCAAAAGAGAGATCAGCGACTTTTATTTTGAAGTTTCGATGAGGCACAAGCTTGTCTTCCTCTGGACAGGTTTGTGCTAGGCAAAACATGCAGTGGAGTGCGAGTGCCACTCCCTCTTCTGCACTATATATACGCAGGCTTTTCTGTGCACCCAGCCCCGTTTTCTCTCTAAAATGCAGTGGCAACCATTGGATTAAATGTATACTGTATATAGAGAGACCTCCTCACCCCTCGCTCTACCACTTGTGTATTTCTAGATGGATTTTGGGAAAAGGCCTTTGTCCCCATCAACATGGGGACAAGATGGGGGGGCGTGGCTTGCGCGCGTGCAGAATGGCAGCCTAAGCCGAGAGCTCTCTGTAGCCGGCCGGATTATCTGTCAGCATCGGGGAAGTTACTGCCACATTGACACCACCAATCACCTACATCTACCCTTCCCACAAGAGGAAGGAGGAACGATGCCCCAAGAAGCTTACGGCCTTCTTCACCAGGCCGGTCTCACAGGCAGAAGGGAACCAAGATGGCGCTGCTGCGCCCGCGGCCCGGGGCGATTCAGTTGCCTATACAGACCTGCCAGAAGCAGATCCCAGGGAAATGAGGGGGGATTAGCATCCTCTCCCCCCCCCCCCGACTCAGCTCCTTCAACACCGATCTCCAGAAGCCCAGCTAAGGCAAGGATGCGTATGGATACCCCGGAGCAAGCCGCGACCACTTTGAGTAACGATTTATACTCTCTGAACACCATGACATCCCTGCAATCTTCTATCTCTGCATTCCCTACTACAGGGCAACCTGTTCTCGATACAACAATGAAAGACATGCTTATATCACGGCAGTCTTCCCTGATGGCTAACTTTTCCTCTCTTATTCAAAAATCTACTTGTGACATGAAAATATATATATCCCCCATGCTCCTTGTATATACAAAGCAGCATGGGGGAGCTCATGACCATAATGAGGACGGTATTGACACAGCCCCAAATGATCCACAATGGCTCAAAAGTGATATGGTCCAGAAATATTTAGACAGAATAAGGGTGGATAAAGCACCTGGACCAGATGGCATCCACCCACGTATATCCTAAAAGAATTGAGTGCTGTAATTTCTAAGCTTTTGTTTCTAATTTTTAGGGACTCGTTAAGGACTGGAATAGCACCACTTGATTGGCATAGGGCCAATGTGGTGCCTATATTTAAAAAGGGATCAAAGTCTTTGCCAAGTAACTATAGACCTGTTAGTTTAACTTCTATAGTCGGGAAGATATTGGAGAGTTTAATAAAAGACCACATAGATGAGTTCTTGCTGGAAAAAAATATTTTAAGCAACAGACAGCATGGATTCATGAAAGACAGAAGTTGTCAAACAAACCTGATTTCTTTTTAAGAGGAGGTAAGTAAAACCTTGGACAGAGGGGTGGCTGTGAACGTAGTATACTTGGATTTTGCAAAAGCGTTTGACACGGCTAATGTGTAAGGTAAAGTCTACTGGCTTGCAAAGATCGGTTTGTAATTGGATAGAAAATTGGCTAAAAGATAGAATTCAGAGAGTAGTGGTTAATGATTCTTACTCTGAATGGTCTCAAGTTATCAGAGGTGTACCCCAAGGTTCAGTGCTGGGACACTTACTTTTTAATATCTTTATAAATGATATAGGGTCTGGGATTAAAAGTAGCATTTCAGTCTTTGCAGATGACACCAAGCTTTGCAGTGGAATAACTTCTTTACAGGATGTCTCCAACTTACAAGCTGACCTAAATGCACTGTTTCATTGGGCAACTATGTGGCAAATGAGGTTTAATGTTGATAAATGTAAAGTTATGCACTTGGGGGCTAAGAATATGCATGCATCATACATACTAGGTGGAGTAGAACTGGCGGAATCCATAGCGTAGAAGGATCTGGGTTTTCTGGTAGATCCTAAGCTTAATAATAGCATGCAATGCCAAGCTGCTGTTTCCAAAGCAAGCAAAGTCCTTTCTTGTATTAACAGAGGCATGGACTCCAGAGAGAGAAATATAATTTTAAAAGGAAAAATAATAGCAGCGCCAATGAGATAAAACAGTCCCAAAGCAATATCGTCCACAAATGTCCAATATGTAGATAGGAAGAAGCCAGAGGAAGTCCCAGATACCAGTGCTGGAATCAGGAGCAATGAAACACCCAATAGTGATGACCAACCAAACTGCTTACCAGATGATTAAACAAATCAGGTGTGTAGCACTCCCATAGGATCCACACAGGAAAAACAGATGATGGCAAGGAAATTGAACCGGGACCTTAGGAACTCCCATAAACGGATACAAGTATAATGGTCACCTCAAAAGATGGAGAGGGACAATAGTGTAGGCTGTACAACAAAGTTTATTGAACTAAAAGAGCAGTACTCACATTTTCGCAAAAGTGACAAGGCAAAATTTCAAATATCTTTAAAAGAACCGCGGTAATCCATACCGTGCTGAACGTCTGCATCTGCATCGCCTTAAGCGTGTCGTCAAAGAGTTGACATCATCAGACTGCCTCTGATGATGTCAACTCTTTGACGACACGCGTAAGGCGACGCAGATGCAGACGTTCAGCACGCTATGGATTACTGCGGTTCTTTTAAAGATATTTGAAATTTTGCCTTGTCACTTTTGTGAAAATGTGAGTACTGCTCTTTTAGTTAAAAAAACTTTGATGTACAGCCTACACTATTGTCCCTCTCCATCTTTTGAGGTGACCATTATACTTGTATCCGTTTATGGGAGTTCCTAAGGTCCCGGTTCAATTTCCTTGCCATCATCTGTTTTTCCTGTGTGGATCCTATGGGAGTGCTACACGCCTGATTTGTTTAATCATCTGGTAAGCAGTTTGGTTGGTCATCACTATTGGGTGTTTCATTGCTCCTGATTCCAGCACTGGTATCTGGGACTTCCTCTGGCTTCTTCCTATCTACATATTGGACATTTGTGGACGATATTGCTTTGGGACTGTTTTATCTCATTGGCGCTGCTATTATTTTTCCTTTTATGCTTATGCGTTTGTAATCTACTTATTTAGCTGGCTGCCTTGAGCAATTCTTAAAATCTTGTTCTGTCTTAGCGCAGATATCAAACTTTTTACCTTAGAAATATAATTTTGCCCCTGTACAAATCATTAGTAAGACCTCACCTGGAATATGCAGTTCAGTTTTGGGCACCAGTTCTTAAAAAGCATATCGAGGAACTGGAGAAAGTGCAGAGAAGGGCAACCAAACTGATAAGAGGCATAGAGGAGCTCAGCTATGAGAATAGATTAGAGGAACTGAATTTATTCTCTCTTGAGAAGAGGAGATTGAGGGGGGATATGATCAACATGTATAAATACATAAGGGGTCCATATAATGAACTTGGTGTTGAGTTGTTCACTTTAAGGTCAACACAGAGGACAAGGGGGCACTCTTTACGTGTAGAGGAAAATAGATTTTGTCTCCAAATACGGAAAGGTTTCTTCACCGTAAGAGCTGTGAAAATGTGGAATAGACTCCAGAGGTGGTTCTGGCTAGCTCACTAAATTGCTTTAAAAAGGCCTGGATTCTTTCCTAGGTGTACATAATATAAATGGGTACATTTTTTTTAGGTAAAGTTGATCCAGGGCATATCCGATTGCCTCTTGGGGATCAGTAAATCATTCTTTTCCCCTACTGTAGCAAATTGGATCATGTTTTGCTGGGGTTTATTTTCGCCTTCCTCTGGATCAACAGCGGGTGAAGGATTGTGTATATGGGATTGTACGGTTGGGTTTTCAATACTGATTTATTTTTTTTTATTCATTGAACCGTATGGATTTGTGTCTTTTTTCAACCTGACTAACTATGTATCTATGAAAAACATGGAATCCAGAGTTTCCTATATGGAGCATAAAATGGAGGAATGTACTGATACTATTAATGACTTAGTAGATGCTTACACTGAACAACAAGCAGATGCAGATTGGATCAAAAATAAGTTAGCAGATTTAGAAGATCGCTCTCGCCGCAATAACATTAAGATAAGGGGTATTCCGGAGTCCATCCAGCCCTCTCATTTACACAGCTTTGCATTCACTATGTTCTCCTCCTTAGTGCCAGAATTATCTCCATAGAGCTCAATATTGATAGGATCAACAGACTCTCCAAGCCACGGCACCTAGAAGATTCCATCCCTAGGCATGTGCTACTGCGAATACATTTCTTTCCAGCAAAAGAGAAAATTGTGCTAGTATCCAGAACCCTGGGTAATCTGCCAGCTCCTTACTCTTATATCCAATTGTTTGCCGATCTATCCCAACATACGCTACAACAAAGATGAAAATCTGAAAAAACTGAAATCTCCCACTAAGGCTCTGTTTAATCATAAAATTATCTACAAGTGGCGTCACCCAGCAACACTGTTGGTCACACATAATGGTATCCCTCATGCGATATCCACTATCCACAATAATCCCATCTGTGACAGAACTACCTGGTTATGTAGCTGTTTGTTCGGTTCTTTGTATTGTTTTTTTTTTTTTTTCAAACCCAATAAAAATGTATATATATAAAAAAAAAAAAACATGGGGACAATATGCTTTGGAGTGGGTTCAGAGCCCTCCTCTCCCAAAGCACCCCCTCATGTGGAGGACATTAGGCCTGGTATGTTTCGGGGGGCACTCACTTGCCCCCCCCCCCTTTTCTGGCCTGCCAGACTGCATGCCCGAATAAGGGTCAGGTATTGAATTTGGTGGTAATCTTTAAAGGCTTTTAAAGCGTCACCTACGAATAGTAAAATTTACATTGTTTGTCATCGTTGCACTGGTGTGCACAATTTTAAATGTAACATGTTTGGTATCTAGTTGCTCACCATAACATGGTCTTTTATTTTTTACAAAAATTGGGTTTGAAATTTTTCTGTGCAAGTACCATGTGACATAAAATTTTTTAAAACCCGTCATTTTATTCTGTAGGCCCCCTGCTTTAAAAATACATAATATTTGGGGTTATAACTAATTTTCTAGCAAAAAATACAGATTTTTACATGTAAACAAGTGTCAGAAAAGGTCTGGAAATTATCCATGATGAGCTGTTAAATATTCCATCCTCCTCACACCAGTAACAACATCTAAGCCGAGCCTGTGATTTAGAATATTTAGAAATGCCAGGGAAGGGTAGTCCCACGAGGCAATGAATGGGAAATCTGAAAAGAGAGTGACATCTAAAATTTGCTTTAGAACTGACACCACTTGGGACCACAAGGGTTGTATACAGGAGCATAATCAAATTATATGATATAATGTTCCTTTACCAGATCCACCTCTCCAGCATGGCTCTGCTATCATCATCAGGTTTAAAGCATGTAACCTCAGGCATTTTTTACAACATCAGTATCTTATAGGAATTCTCCTTATACACCATGCAAAGAGATGGTTTTGAAGCTGAATTCCATATTCTTCCGCAGCACTTTAGGGTAATAGAACATTGATGGATCCATTTCCCATTGAGAGTCATTTTCCAACAATTGGTGCTCATGGAGAATCATATATATCTAGTGTAGCTCAAACAAAGCTTGGGTTGGGCCTTGAGCACATATGGATTCAAATACCATTGATCTATCCAAAACCATAAAGGGGGATAAGGAGGCCAATTAATGCCTGAATTGTTAAAACATACAGTATAGAAGAGATATGTAAGGATAGGTTTATTGGCTTGCAATTCCTCAAAGGAGTGAGTTTTGTGGTAAACGGGATTGATAAGATGTTGGAATTGGAAAATAGCTGCTTATGATCGGCTATCAGGGATCAAATGGGTTATATAAGATATTTACTCAAAGAATTAAAAGGTGGTTTGATATATAACTATACCATTTTAAATTGGCCTTTCATGGGTAATTCTAATAAACATGGCCTAAAACTTTAGCTTTTATTAAACAGCCATATAAAACATATAATATAAGTAAAGAAATAAAGGACAACTGCGCTAGTCCACAAAGAAAAAAGCAGCAACTTCAAGTGTGACCGACACCCCAAAAAGCAATAATATAAATAGGTTGCGCTAGAAAAATGAAACATATAATATAATATTATTATATTATATAATATAAGGACTATAAAGAAGTCACAAAAATTGCCAAGTGTGTGACCTTCCTTTAAGGGCAATGTAGGTCTCGTACAGGGGCGTGATATTAGCCCTAGAGCAGGGGTCAGCAACCTTTTTCCACTTAAGGGCCAGATTCAATGTATGTGAATGTATTGAGGGCCGCATTCACCTGCTAATAAATGAAGACAATAATAATCCTAACATAGAAATAATAACAGTAAAGGTTTACCTCACTTTAAAGTGCTTTACTAATACAAAGTCAGTTCACCCTGAGGGAGCATGTGGCTTGGGTTTCAAATTTTACTGCCCCCCCGCCCATCCTGGCATCCAAGGGTGGCTGATGCCAGCCCTGCCAGCCAGCATGGTTTGGAGATGGGGTTCCTGTCCATATGGAAAATGGGGTTCCTGCTCTTAAAGGAGATGGGGTCCCTATCTAGGGCAGGTGGGGTCCCTGTCCCCAGGTGAGAAGGGATCAATGTCCCCAAGTGAATAAGAGTCCCTGTCCCTGGGGGAGATGGGGTCCCTGTCCCCAAGTGAGAAGGGGCCCCTGTCCTCAAGTGAGTAGGGGTCCCAGCCCCCAGGGGCTATGGGGTCCCAGTCCCCAGGGGTAATGGGGTCCCTGTTCCCAGGGGAGAAGTGGGCCCTTTCCTCCAGGGGTGATAGGGTCCCTAATAGGGCCCCCCATTGCAGTGTTCTCTGTACCCCCATAGCAGTGTCATCTGTCCCCCTTCACATTACTCCCATACTGTCCTCTCTGCCACCACCCGCCATAGCAGTTTGCTGTGCCCCCCAACAAAGCAGTGTCCTCTGTCCTCTGCACCATCCCCCCCCCCACTGTAGTGTCCTCTGTATCCCCATAGTGTCCTCTCCCCTCCTGTATCCCACCCCATACACACACACACTATGTAGGTAGAACGCTCCACCTTACACAGGTGTACAGCAGAGCAGAGATCGGCCAGTATCACACGGATGGATGGGGATGGGAACTGCTGAAGTTAACTTTTCACATTAACATGGATCACGTGGCAACCAATCACCTACTGTTTATCGTGAATAAATGTGCCCCCATCCAGCCCCGTGATCCCTTATATCTTCTGCAACATAGTCCAAATAGCCCCAATGAAAGAAGTGCTAATTTGAAGTGACAATAAAATGAAAAAATAAAAAGCAAAAAAATCCATCGACATGACATGTTTCACGTCAAGACGAGGCTTCATCAGCGGGGTAACATGCAGTTGTGTTAGATTGAGCACATAGCAAATGGTGTACGGTAAGGGGAGGATGACCAGCGCTATGGATTAAAGATATATGAGGGGACAGATAGATAAAAAAATAGAAGGTGTGAGCTGCCACCAATCAACCCTTAAGTGCAAGGGTGAAAGTGAAATGTATAATATGGCGATTGGTATCGGCGCTACCTTACAGTATATAAACGTGACTACCCCAAAGTGTAAGTGAAGATATATAAGGGTGTCAACAGAAAATGTTTATTTGTGAGGAAATAAAATGAGATAAACAATACGTGTGTGTTTATTAAGTTTCAAATAAAAAACAAAAAAAACAAATATAGTGATACATGTGCAATATGCATATCGAAAACGGTGGAAAAAATATATAATGGGGGGGGGGGGCGGGGGGTGTACCCACAACCACAAGTGTTATATCAGGTATATACTTATTCCTGATATATTTGTGCCACACAAGTATTGAAAAATAAACAGGTGCTGCTGTGCAGAGTTCGAAAATGACCACAACCACAAGTGTTATATCAGGACTTCCCTGATATATGTGCCACACATGTGCTAAAAATAAGCAAAAGCTACTGTGCAGAGTCCAAAGAGTCCACTAGGTGGCGTCTGCAATACGACCTGTGTAGCTGTATGGGGGGTCTCTTCTCCGTATTTGGGGGAGCACTTCCGAGCCGGTGGTCTGGTGCCCTAAATGCTCATAACGAAAGAGGGCCCCAAAGTGAATAGATAATCCATACAATAACGGCAAAAAAGCGCAGTACACTCACTGTTAAGATGATCTGGATCAGAGTAGACAAAAAACAGTCCGCGCCGGGATGCTTCCGCGTTCCACGGCCGACAACCGGAAGTGCCGTTGTCGGCCGTGGAACGCGGAAGCATCCCGGCGCGGACTGTTTTTTGTCTACTCTGATCCAGATCATCTTAACAGTGAGTGTACTGCGCTTTTTTGCCGTTATTGTATGGATTATCTATTCACTTTGGGGCCCTCTTTCGTTATGAGCATTTAGGGCACCAGACCACCGGCTCGGAAGTGCTCCCCCAAATACGGAGAAGAGACCCCCCATACAGCTACACAGGTCGTATTGCAGACGCCACCTAGTGGACTCTTTGGACTCTGCACAGTAGCTTTTGCTTATTTTTAGCACATGTGTGGCACATATATCAGGGAAGTCCTGATATAACACTTGTGGTTGTGGTCATTTTCGAACTCTGCACAGCAGCACCTGTTTATTTTTCAATACTTGTGTGGCACAAATATATCAGGAATAAGTATATACCTGATATAACACTTGTGGTTGTGGGTACACCCCCCGCCCCCCCCCCCCCCCCCATTATATATTTTTTCCACCGTTTTCGATATGCATATTGCACATGTATCACTATATTTGTTTTTTTTGTTTTTTATTTGAAACTTAATAAACACACACGTATTGTTTATCTCATTTTATTTCCTCACAAATAAACATTTTCTGTTGACACCCTTATATATCTTCACTTACACTTTGGGGTAGTCACGTTTATATACTGTAAGGTAGCGCCGATACCAATCGCCATATTATACATTTCACATAGCAAATGGTGGCTGCTTTCAGTCACCATCACCAGATCTATTTATAACATGAGGTAAAGGGAGTGGCTACACCATACGTACGTGACGTCATGCGTCATGTATGTACTTCATGATTTCATTTTGCAACATGACGTAATTATACTCCATGCGCCATGACATCATGTGTGTCCCAACGTAAACTTACTGTGTTAAGGAAACATGTAAAATCTGTATATAATTGTATTCTATTTTGTATGTTTGCCTATGCATTGCACACTGCACTCATTGTGCCCACAGCACTAATCATGTTTTCACATGGTAAAAGAGTAATGTTTTCATTACATGTTTACATTCTTTCAATTCCTGGTTAGCAATTAGCTTGCCTACGTTACGCCCTTTGTTACCATAAAAGTTAATTTGTAATATTAATGTGATACCTTTGTAATCATGTGTATAAAAAACTTCAATTGCGCCGAATAAACACAACAGTGATTTGGAAAGATGCTAAGTGTATCTTTTGTGTCTGTTCCCAGTATTATTCATTTGGAACCATTATTCAATATGAGGATATCTATAAAATTTCCAAAACAGTTGGTGAGGTTTGCCTAGGAAGGAATTTGCATGTGACCCTGAGAATTCGAAACGAGAAACTTGAGATGGTCTGGAAATTTCTGATAATCAGCTTTTGCTTAAAACTGAGTTATCAAATTTCCTTGATCGGTAAGGCATTTTCGGGACAATGGGTACCTATTTTACTCCCCTTAATCAAGTTGGTGATTGGTGGTTATAAGTTAAGTCATCACTGTCTACTGTCCATTGGAGTGTTATGAATAGGAAAATGAAGAATAGAGCTGTTAACAGGTTTTAAGAAGCACACATCTGCTGTAATCATAGTTTAGAGGCAAGAGGGTATAGGCACATGTAGAGAAGAGAGAAGACTGGCCAGTCACTATGGGTATTAAATTAAGTAAGTTAATGAAGGGTAAGAGACCCTCAAAAATGCCCAGCGCAAGAGGAGCACTAGAAAATATATGAACCGAAGGTGTTGTTCTGCCTATACTGACCCCCTAGATAAATGCTTAAAGTGAACAGGGATCCACAATAGGTAACAGTGTTACCAAGTCCACAGGGACTAAGAATCATGCAAACAAACAGCTAGAGAAACATATATTTATTTTTGAGCAGGATGAATCAAGAGTGACAGACAAATTAACACTGAACATAAAGGGAAATTCTGATGTTAAGTTATGTAATAAATTTAGGGTCAGGCACCTCAACAAGTAGATTCTAAAAAAAATAAAAAATAAATAAAAAACAGAAAAAGTCAAAACAGTGGAATGAGAGTCACATTGTAAAGGGATAACATAATTTTTGCCCCTGGTCCAAACAGAATACTTTATATGTGGTCAGAGAGGGAAGATGGGATGAGCACTATGTCCGCCTGTCTGATCATAGAAGCTAGAGTAAGTTGAGTACAGGAATACAGTACATGGGATGTAAGGGATATCAGAGAACAAAATAAGTAAAGTTAAATTTAGGGAGGTAAAACTAACTTAAAGCGAAGTTCAACCCATTTTTGTTTTTATTAAAAGTCAGCAGCTACAAAAAGTGTAGCTGCTGACTTTAATAAACACACACTCACCTGTCCCACAATCCAGCGGTGCGGCCGGCAGGAACCTCGGTTCTCTCCCTTTTCCCCCCCATGGCACCGGCATCACTAGTGTGGGCATCTGACTGTGACAGCTTGCGGCTTCACAGCCAGGTGTGCACCGCAAAAGCGCGAGTCGCGCTTAGCGTCCTGAGTGGACGGGCAATCTTCTAGGACCTCTGACATGTCCCAGAAGATTGCAGGAAGATAGGGGGAGAGGAGAACTTCCGCTCCAGCCACCTAGGCGGCCCGAGCGGAAGCGAGGTAACCGCTCCACCCTAAAAAAAATGACATGCCAAATATGGCATGTCAGGAGGCCTTAAAGTGGAAGTTCCCCTTTTGGGTGGAACTCTGCTTTAAGCAGGGACATTTTGAAGAGAGATAAAATAAATTGAGAGAACAATATGCATGTGTTGTGTAAAAATGGGAAAAAGGTAAGCAATTTTAGAGAGATAATCGTGTATGTGTGTGAATAGGATAGATGTTGGGGCTTTTAGTCACACTTCTTTTGTGTGTCCTGTTAGCTCTGTGGTGACATGATCCCCTCTCCCATGCTAATTTCTGTTTTTTTAGACAAAATATTAATAACATTATGTGCCAGCCTAACTAATCTAATGATAAACAATGATCACAATGGAATCTGTTTTCCAAACATGGTAAAATGAAGGTTAATAAAGTGCATTGAAAAAGGTAAACTAAGTAGAACGTCCTCCTTTAAGGAGATATATCTGTATTAGTCCTGCGGAATATAATCGCCGAAACGATGCATCGTAATGCAACCCTTCGCGATTCTGCATCAATTCGGGGTGACTGCAAAATTGATTAGTTAATGATGTCAGTACTCCGGGGGTGGGGGGAGTTGTGTCATGGCGGCGCTGGCGCTTGATGAGAGTGGCGGCGGCGGCGGCCGGGCTTGTGGAACACGGAGCTCCTCGCGGGAGAGGAGAGGAGGAGAGTGGAGCTATCAGTGCTCTGGCCCCGGGAGGGTTCGGGGCGGCCTTCCAAGCCGGAGATGTGACGGTGGAGGATGAGGAGGCCTCGTCCGAGCCGGAGGAGAAGCGGGAGAGCGGCAGAACCAGGTGAGGGGGCGGACAGGGGGAGCACACTGAGGGAGAGGGGGAGCTGGAGTATCCGGCATGGTCACAGCATCGGAGATTCTCCAACCCGGATATCCCTGAGGAGACCCCCATCCAATGCCATGTATATAATATATATCACATCCCTGATATCCCTGAGGAGACCTCCATACACCAGTGGTGTATGGAGGTCTCCTCAGGGATATCCAGGATGGGATATATACATGGCGGTGTATGGGGGTATCCTCAGGGATGTGATATATACATGGCAGTGTATGGGGATCTCCTCAGGGATATCCGGGATGTGATATATACATGGCGGTGTATGGGGGTCTCCTCAGGGATATCCAGGATGTGATATATACATGGCGGTGTATGGGGGTCTCCTCAGGGATGTGATATGTACATGGTGGTGTAACACCACCATGTATATATCACATCCCTGAGGAGACCCCCATACACCGCCATGTATATATCACATCCCTGAGGAGACCCCCATACACCGCCATGTATATATCACATCCTGGATATCCCTGAGGAGACCCCCATACACCACCATGTATATATCACATCCCGGATATCCCTGAGGAAACCCCCATACACCGCCATGTATATATCAATTCCCTGAGGAGACCACCATACACTGCCATGTATATATTACATCCTGGATATCCCTGAGGAGACCCCCATACACTGCCATGTATATATCACATCCCGGATATCCCTGAGGAGACCTCCATACACCGCCATGTATTTATCACATCCCTGAGGAGACCTCCATACACCGCCATGTATTTATCACATCCCTGAGGAGACCCCCATACACCGCCATGTATTTATCACATCCCTAAGGAGACCTCCTATATGTTTGCAGTGCACTATGCAGGGCTTGCAGGCCATGCCAGGGTCCAGGGAAGTGTCCTTTAAAATCAAATGAAAATAAAATTGATTCTTTAATTTGTGACTGCTTGATTGTTTGTTTGTTTTTTTTTGATAAAGTTTTGAAAACCATTGGGCAGTGGGCTGGGCATGGGCATAGGGCAGTAATCGTGATGCATCGCGGAATCGAATCGTATCGAATCATTGCCCTAATAATCGTAATCAAATCGTGAGGTAAGGGAAGATGCGCAGCCCTAATCTGTGTAATGTCTGCGTAATTGGAATTAGGGGGTGAAATTATCACTTGAGTATTACATTCTGATATCATGCTAATTTTATAATGATATAGATATATTTAAATTGGTTTAGACAACCTTTGGTTGGAAATGAAATACAGGTTATTGGGAAAATTATTACCAAGTCCACATAATCTGTTAGAATAGATGCTACCTGCAACCAGCTGTTTCATAATTTTTGATCTGATTGATGATTTTTCTGTTCTTTTATATACGGATTGTTGGTACTTTTTGTTTTTAATTATTTTTTTATTTTTCAATCCCAAGCAGAATATGTGGATTGGCAAATGATGTATTCCTTTTCCTGCAGCGGTAAGCTCAATAAAAACTTTTGATTTATGGACATCTCTGCATGACCACATGGTATTGTTATAATATGTTGTGACATCAGAAAAATAATGCAAAATGTAAACTAAGGACTTGTGTTATCTTGCTAAAACAAACAGAGCAAGCAAACAGTAATTATAATATTGCCAGGAAAAGGTTGTCTTTTTAAAACATGAAATCTTACACAGCAAGCATGATAGAAAAAAAAAAGCCATTGAGATCTATTTCGTGCAAGCTGGACCCAGTAATGAAGGGTTCACCCAGTAATATCAGAGCAGTAGCTATGTGCAAGGTGCTACTAGTCAAAGTTACAGACATTATTTTGGTCAATTATTTCACTTTAATGGTCCTACATTCTGTGCAGCAAATATTGCAAACAGCCAAACTAAATATATGTCTACTGAAAGGTTCACAAAATATGAATTTGTATTGTTGTTTATGTGCTAATCTAACAATGAAAAAGTTGTACCATTGAACCCAGCCACCTTACTTCCTGTATTGGAGGAGGCTGGAGACTAAGAATAACCACATGTGCTAAATTGATGACATAGGAATCAGCGGTTGTGAGAGCCCAGTGCAGGACACACTCCCTGAAGATCCAGATATTTGATTTTTATTTTTGTAGATTTGATCCTGGTTTTATACCGAGCTATATACATTTGTATATATAGTAGACATTTAGAGAGCATCTGGGGTGGTGCATGATTTTGGTTCCATTTGAAGAGCTAGAATTTTTTTACTTCGACAGGTAAACCAATTAAGCATGCTAAGTTAATTGATTGGCTGTCTTCAGCCTTCCAGCTTCCTGCTGAGGTAGCCATACAACTGTAGCTATCAAGCTCTTTTGTGTTAACCGTGGTAAAACCGCGGCAAAACTGTAGCAAAAATATGACTCGATGTGTTTTTGTGTCCTTTATAAACCACACCGCAAACAAGGCTAAATCATAGCAAAAATGCATATGCAGTTATGCAGTGGATCAGTGTGAAAGTATCCTAAAACTCACACATGGAAGCAGACCAGATGACTAAAGATGCTGCATTACAGCCCGGGACACTTGCTGGATCTGTGCAACTCAGATTTCACCCTAGTTCTGGCCCAGTAGAGCTGGGATTAATAATGAAACTTTGATGACCCCAGAACAAGAAGAACAAGTGGTCCACAGAGAGCAACTTATTATAAAACAGGACTTTTGTGTCATCAGTAAAAAGCAGGTATGGCTGCACTGCACTAATTGCGCACTTGTCTGTATGGTCACTGCAGCAAGGAATATTGGAAAAGCAACGCATTAAATAAACCTAGACCAGGGAGCAGACCGGAGAGCCAAAGACATCCATCCTGTGGGAAACAGAAGTGCGTATGGTGCCCGATGGAAGACTGGCTTTATGCACTGGAGGAGGCGTGGAGTACCTAGGCCTGGTATGTCCCCAGTGTTTGAGCATGACTATGTGGGTGCAAGCGAGGAGCCAGTGTGGGTGCTGCAGCCATCTGCTCCTGCGGTGCCGAGAGGAGTGAAGGTTGGCCTTCAGGGTGTGTCGTGGGAGACCGGAGTCACTCGGGCCTTGTGGGCTTTGGAATCGGGGGCCTCTCCAGGGTCATAGGAGAGCAGTGTTAGAGAGTAAGCTGGAGGCCGTGCAAACTGGTGGTGATCCAGTATGCTCGTTGAAGGAGACCCGAATGTCAGAGCAAGGATGCATGTGGGTAGTGCCGGGCCGGAGAGTGGCCACCTGATGCATTGAAAACTGCAGCAGTAGAAGCAAAGTCTGCTCCCGTTAAACTTGAGAAGAGATGGTCAGCGCCTACTAGGGCTGCTAAAGTAAGCATAAGCAGTGAGAAAGAGGCTGGGGTCATCGATGTGGGGTCTCCTTGTTTCCAGAATCGGTTTGGGACCCTAGAAGAAGGGATTGATGTCTGGAAATCAGAAGATGAAACTGAATGGGGCTGGGGATCTGAGGAATGGAACAGTCCACCTTGTTCTTATGTGTTAGAAATGCCAGAGGAAGAGACTAGGGACTCTGTGGTGTGGGTAGAGCTTGCTCAGAGTCTGGTGTTCTGTGAGGCCTATGTCAGTCGGGTCCCAGATTTAACCCCACCCAAGAACTATGCCCGGGCTCGGGATCAAAATGAGGCCTACAACTCTCTGATCAGGCATGAAAAGACCCCATTTTCTCCAGCTGGGAGAGGGAACCAAAAAACCCTTCCCAGGGAGGTCATGTTGGAGATCGAGGAAAAAAGAGAGTCCCGGTGTGATGAAGCCATATGGGGCTTCCTGTTTGTCCCCAAGCCCCATAGAAATTTCACCAGGATAGATCTCTGGAAGAACTTCTTATCGGTCAAGACCCAGTGGGTCCATCTACCTGGACCGAGTGGAAGTCCACTGCCCAGATGGATTGGGCAAGGCCTGGTCGATCAGTATCAAAGATGAAAATGGGAAGCAAGCAAGAATTCCCTATCCTGATTACTACATTTAAAGAGGACTTTCAAGAAGAGAAATAAAAAAAAAAAAAAAAAAATGGCTGGCTAGCCTATGTTCTGGACTGACACAAGTTTCAAGCTCTACTGCTGTTGGGGCATATGTCCTCTTTCCACTACCCCTTCCCCTTCTATCCTTGCAGATGGAGTTGGGAAGACTTAAGGCATTAACAGCCTCTGGATTCAAAAGAAAAAAATAGAGGGTAAACCCTCTCAGGAGAACTATCTTCAAACTGTTGCTTTATGGACCCTTTGGGCCATCGGGCCGGGATCATTGATTACAAATAAAAGTAGAAGTCAAATTCCAGATTAACTACTTAGGCCAAGACTCCAGCAGCCGACCCCCCTGAGGAGAGGATTGAAATGGACCGTAATAGGTAGTTAGTGGCAGGCTCAGGACCACCTTGGAGGAGTTGACTGATCTTCGTGTCAAAAACTACAGAAGAGGCTGACTGTGATAGTCAGGGATGTAGGATGAGAAGGTCGCCTCTGCGGGGAGGGTCTTCTCATCATCCTAAAGTCCAGATACCAATGACAACTTTGTACTTGTGAAATGCCTAACCTTTTCTTTTTCTCTTGCAGGTAACATAGAATTTAAAAACAGGTAGTTAGGTTGATATGATTGTGACACATTAGCTTTTGTGGGAGTCCCAATGGGAGGGCATTCTTGCAATGCATCCTGGGATTGCCCAAAAAAGCTGGGGGGACATGTGACAGGGCATCTTTGGCGGGAAGCAGAGTCTCAGGATGAGGCTGATGGCCGTCTCTCCTCCTGCTGTGTGAGAAGAAGGTGGTCTTATGCAGTTGGCCTAGTGAACCATATGTGGAGCTGAGCTGCAGAGGATCCTGTGGAGCTGACGGTGGAGCTGCTGGCAGAGTCTCTTGGGAAAAACAGTGTCCGTGAGTACCAGGAGATTTCTCTAAGGGTTTGCCCAGGAAGGGGGACCACTCAAATGAAGTTAGGGGATCAGGGAGCCAGCTCACACAGCAAGAGTTACAGTAAAGGGGGTTTTGGGTCGAACCCTGAAGAATAGGGACAAAGGGGGTGCTTAGTAGGGTCATGAAGAGCGATTCACAAAGTAATACAGTTCATTAAGTTCTTCTTCACTGCAAGTGACAAGCTGAAGCAGCGGCCTTGCCGCACTCAGCTATATCTAGACGTCCCAGCAATTGTGCATAGTTATTCAAGTTGGAGTATCCCACTTATCCCTTCTCCCATCCAAGTTCTCAATAAAACCACAACAACCAAAACCCCTAGACTGTTTCTTGACTGAGCCAAGCACTTTTAAAATGCTAAAATGTGGTGTTGTTGCTATGGGTAAACCAGGGGAATCCGTAATCAGCAGCTCCCAGGGGAGTAGTGATACATAAATATATGCTTATTGAGATTTTTTTATCAAAGACATGTAGCTACTGTAATTACATTTTGGCCTAAATATAGGACAAAAATGTAGTTTATTGGATATTTTTTATAAGAAAAAGTAGAAAATTAATTTTTTTTTTTTTTTTAAATGTTCAGTCTTTTTTCATTTCACAAACGAATGGGTGCTCAGCGGGAAGTTCGTCTGTGATGAGCACCCCATAATTCACTGCATTGTTGCAGTGCATCAATTGCTGATGATTGGCCAAAGCATGCACCTGACCTGTATGCTTTGGTCAATCACAACACAATGTCCTGTCAGAGCCATGATTGGCCACAGGGTGGGTGCCTTTAGCCAATCATGGCTCAGGGGCAAAGTACACACCCCACACTATAAAAGGCTTCTGCTTACACGGCAGCCGTGTATAGTGCATTACAATAGAGATTAGGCAGGTAGTTAGTGGATTGTGAGTTGAGTTAATTTAGTGCAGTCAGTGTAGTGTACAGGCATACTCCACTTTTAAAATGTATAAATATGTTGTAGTCCTGGGTCCCCTCTTGGTGCTCCCCAAGTTTTGTGTCCCTGTCACTTATAATTTGGGAGCAGTGCCATGCCAAGCTGACCGCGATTTCCCATAGACGCCAATGTTAAAGACAGGGAGCAGTGCTATGCCAAGCTGACCAATATTTCCCATAGATGTCAATGAGCACTAAAAGCTGAAAATTGGTCTAGGCAGGAAGGGGTGAAAGTGCCCTGTATATAAGAGGTTAAGGGGAACCCTATGACAGAATTTAAAAAAAATGGCATGGGTTCCCCCCAACATCTATACAAGGCCCTTTGGGTCTGATATAGATTTTAGGGGAACTGCATGCTAAAATTTAAAAAATTGGGGTGGGGTTCCCCCCAAAGTCCATACCAGGCTCTTTGGGTCTGGTACAGATTTTAAGGACAACTCCACACCAAAATATTTTAAAAAAAGGGCGTGGGGTCCCCCCAAAATCCATACCAGACCCTTATCCAAGCATGCAGCCTGGCAGGCCAGAAAAGGGGGGGGGGACAAGTAAGTGCCCGCCCCCCCTCCTGAACCATACCAGGCCACTTGCCCTCAACATGGGAAGGGTGCTTTGGAGTGCCCCCAAAGCACCTTGTCCTCATGTTGATGGAGACAAGGGCCTCTTCCCAAAAAACCCTGGGCTGTGGTTGCAGGGGTCTGTGGGTGAGGGGCTTATCGAAATCTGGAAGCCCCTATTAACAAGAGGGCCCCCAGATCCCGCCCACCATGTGAATGGGTATCGGGTACATCGTACCCCTATCCATTCACCAAAAAAGTGTAAAAACGTAAAAACCACAGAACATGACAAGCCCTTCATTAAATAAAAAAAAAATAGCGTCCCTCTATATAAATCCATCGTCAATCATGATGCCTGCCGGACCCGAAAAATAGAAAAAAATTCAAAAACTCTTTGCCTCTTCCGAGGCTACCCACCGTAAGCTTGCTCTTCAGCTTTAACAGCTCTTTTATAGGCAAGGGGTGGGGCCACCCGAATAGGTCACCCTGTGGCACCGCCCCCTTCTAACGTCACATGACAAGCGAGTGCCCCCCCTTTCCTGGCCTGCCAGGCTGCATGCTCGGTTAAGGGTCTGGTATGGATTTTGAGGGGGACCCCATGCAGAATTTTTTTTTTTTTTTATCTGTCATACAATACATTATAACCTGCAATCATTCAAATGACATTTTTTCCTTTAGAAATGTGAGTATTGCTGCAGAAGGCTCCATACCTCATACAGATGCGCCACTTTACAGGCACATTAACCACTTTAAAACTGGAGGATTTTGCTGCTCAATGACCAGGCCACTTTTTTCAACTTGGCACTGCGTGACTTTAACTGACAATTGAAAGGTGATGCAATGATGCACCCAAACTAATATTATGTCCTTTTTTTCCCACAAACAGAGCTTTCTTTTGGTGTATTTGATCACCTCTGAGAGAGAACATTTTGCAAAAAATTGACATTTTCTACTTTGACAGTTAAAAAATATCCAATATATTCAATTTTTTGTCATATATTTAGGCCAAAATGTATTTAGCTACATGTCTTTGACAAAAAAATTCTCAATGAGCGTATGTTTATACACTTTAAGACCGGAAGATTATTACCCCCTTCCTGACCAGGCCATAGTTTGCGATTCGGCACTGAGTTATTTTAACAGACAATTGCGTGGACATGCGATGCTGTACCCAAATGTACCTACAAATAGAGCTTTCTTTTGGTGGTATTTGATCACCTGTGCGATTTAAAATTTTTGAAAAAATGAGCGACAATTTTGAAAAAAAAAAAAAAATATTTTTAACATTCTGATATATAACATCCCCCCCCCCAAAAAAATTGAAAAATCAAAATATTCAAATCAAAAACATATTTTTGCTAAAAAAAAATCGCAATAAGCAAAAGTTATCGCGTTTACTAACTACGGGAAAGATTTGGCATTTTTATTTATTTATTTATTTTTTTACTAGTAATGGCGGCGATCTGCGATTTTTTGCAGGACTTGAGTTCAATGGGGGTTTTTTTTGGCATCACCTGATTAGAGCCAGAGGCTCTAATAGGGCAATGCAAAGGGTAGACCCGGAGAGCAGAGCAGTGCATCCCGAGCCCACCCATTGTGTGACAATAGTGAGTGAAAATTTGCTATTGTCACACGGATCCTCCTCCTGGCCAATCAGGGAGCGTGTCCGATAAGCACTTCCTGATTGGCCGCAGGGCAAACCCCATGCCATTGGCCGAGGAGGAGACGGGAGTGGGAGGACTCGGGGAGATGCACCGCCGGGGGACTGAAGAGAAGCTGACGCCGGGACAGCTCCAGGGCTCCAGGTAAGTGCACTGGTCTGGGGGGGGGGGGGGCGGAACACTGCATTGAAGGGGGCATGCACGCACGCTGGTCTCTGCATTGAAAGGGGCATGTACGCTGGTTGCTACATTGAAGGGGTCATGTACGCTGGTCGCTACATTGAAAGGGGCATGTATGCTGGTCACTACATTGAAAGGGGCATGTACGCTGGTCACTACATTGAAAGGGGCATGTACGCTGGTCACTGCATTGAAAGGGGCATGTACGCTGGTCACTACATTGAAAGGGGCATGTATGCTGGTCACTACATTGAAAGGAGCATGTATGCTGGTCACTACATTGAAGGGGGCATGTACGCTGGTCACTACATTGAAAGGGGCATGTATGCTGGTCACTACATTGAAGGGGGCATGTACGCTGGTCACTGCATTGAAAGGGGCATGTATGCTGGTCACTGCATTGAAAGGGGGCATGTACGCTGGTCACTGTTTTGAAGGGGGCACGCTGGTCACTGTTTTGAAGGGGGGCACACTGGTCACTGTTTTGAAGGGGGCACACTGGTCACTGTGCATTGAAAAGGGGCACGCTGGTCACTGTGCATTGAAAGGGGGCACGCTGGTCACTGTGCATTGAAAGGGGGTTCACTGTGCATTGAAAGGGGGCACGCTGGTCTCTCTGCATTGAAAGGGGGCACGCTGGTCTCTCTGCATTGAAAGGGGGCACACTGGTCTCTCTGCATTGAAAGGGGGCACACTATACCTTAATTACTGAAGGCCCCTTTCACACTTTTGCGACCTCAAAGTCACGCAATTTTTTACAGTGTTTTTTTGCCGCAAAGCAATGCCTATTACATTTTTCTGTTTGCGCCCCCCCCCCCAAAAAATTTTGAGCACCAGCCGCCACTGGTGGGGTGAAAGGGGGAAGGTAGGGAAGGTAAAGAGGGGGGTGGGGGGAAGCAAAAGAGAGGAGAAAGAAAGAAAAGAACCAACATCAGCAGGTATCTGGTAGCAAAGTACATAAACAGATATAGACAGGAAATAGGTCATTAGTGTAATATCAGTGAACAGTGCATTTAGGGTGACTTAATCAGAATGACCATAAAACTTTGAATTTTTCCAGTTGTAGATTATTTCTGGCCACTATCCTTTCCATATCACATTGGAGGTTAAGAGTGGCGATAGTATTTGAAATGGAGGGAGAGCCACAGGTTTTCCACAACCTAGAAATAGTAAGTTTAGCCACATGTAATAAGTGAATGATTATAGTTCTAGATGAAGGCGGGAACTTATCTATGCTTATATGAAGTATGGCTAAGGTAGGATTTGGGAATGAATGCAATCCAGTAATAGAGGAAATTAGGGCAAAAACTTGGTTCCAAAAGGAACTCAAGGATTTACAGAACCAGAGGATGTGGGCAATGGTGCCCACGCTTCCACAGTTTCTCCAGCATGTATTTGGATGGCTTGGGAACATTTTTGATAATCGATAGGGTGTTATAGGTACCATCTGTGTATTGTTTTCTGATATGATTCCCAGTGATTAGTACAGTGCGATGCTCTAAAGGTTTCCTTAAATGCTTATAGCCACTGATCCTGAGGAATCGGGGAATTTAATTCCTCACTCCATTTGTTTAGAGTGACTATTTGAGAACAAGGTCGGGTGTCGTTTAGGCAGTGATAGATCAAGGAGAAATAGTATTGAAAAATTGGTGCAGGAACAGTCACTGAGCTTGGTAATTTGGAAGTAGATAGGAAATGATAGACTTTTGTATATGTAGAGGTTTCCGAACTTGGTAGTTTAAACTCTTCCTGGAGGGCTGCAAATGTTTTCAATTTTCTATTAAGTATTACATCACTCAGGTTGGAGATACCAACAGAGTGCCAGTTAGAGAGGTCCAAATCAGGGATACATACAGATAGGACTCGTAATGGTATTTGAAGCGATCTAGTGGGTGAGTTAGGGGGGTAAATGGTTGTTATTTATTTCCAGGCTAAAAGAGAAGCAGTAAATTTGAGGAGAGTTTTTTTTTGGATTGGAGAGTATTTTGCTGCTACCAATAATAGCAGGTCTTTGTTCAAGGTAGGTAGTGAGTACGAAGCTTCCATAATAGACCAGATCTTGTACGGGTGGGGATGCCACCAGAAGTATTGTTGGTCTAATATTGAGGCATAATAGTAGTTGCTAATAAGGGGTAGTCCTGCTCCGCCATGTCTGTTAGGTTTGGATAATATGTACCTGGCACATCTAGGTGGTTTAGAATTTCACACAAATTTGTTCATTTGTTTCTGTATTGAAGTTAAAAGAGAGGCGGGAATGGGTATAATGATAGTACGAAATAGGTACAGGAGCTTGGGCAGAACTATCATCTTGACAGCGGCGATACGCCCGAGTGTGGAGAGGCCTATGCAGCGAAGTGATTTTAAGAGAGAAGGCAGGTTTTTGGAGAAAGCCTGGTAGTTTAGGCTTACTAGTTGTTCTATATTTGGAGAGATCTGAATTCCCAGATATGGAATTGACTTGCTTTTTCTTTTCAATAAGTTTTTATTAAAGATTTTCAACATACAACAACATATTCCGTTAGCGGTACATAGATCAAGATGATACATCGTGAGAAAGTATAGCTTATATCACAACTTGTACATAAATTGTGCAGAGTTTCTCAGGGTTCTAGCTAATTCCTTGGGGAGCCCCAAGATCATAACAAAATGATATAACCAGGGTGCCCCTAAAGGCCTAGGTGAGGCACCCAAGGGACTCGGCACCCCCTTGGGAGCTTACTGTGCCGATGCCCCTCGGGCCCCCCCCCTCCCCAGCCAAGTCTACATTAAAGCTTCTGCGGGCCCCAGGTACACTAAACCCCCACTCTCCACATCTTCCTCCCGCCATGCTAAGAGTATAGGACAGATCAGGCCCCGGAGGCACTCTGCTATGATAAGATACATAAAAAGGATGAAGTAGATAACAATCAAAGTTGAAAACCAGTAGACCATCAACTGGACAGTCCAAACAAACAAAACCTCCTGTAGTCAGTGAACAATCAGCAATAACATATTACAATCAAGTGAATGAAATTCGTGCTCAATTAGGGTATTTATCTAGCCACCCCCTCCATTGCTGCTGGAATACTTGGGAATTGTCTCCCGAGCTGAAAAGTATTTTTCATATGAGTGAGTTACCCTCACTCGGTTGATAACTTCGTAGACCGTGGGAATTTTGGTAGACCTCCATGCCGCCGCCACATTAACTCTAGCCGCCATTAAAATATGCGAGATAATACATCTATGCTCTTTCGGAATAGACCGGATACCCAAGTTCAGTAAGGCCAATGAAGGCGACATTGGGAGTTTTAGACCCGTAACCGAGGCCACCAAAGCATAGATGGCCACCCAGTAGCTCCGTAGTCGCCTACATTCCCAAAATACGTGGAGTATAGTGCCCCTTGCCCCACATTCTCTCCAGCATGCATCCGAAGAGTCCTTATACATATGGACCAGTCTGGATGGGGTGAGGTAGCTCCTATATAGTTGTTTAGGTGCCCCTTCCCAGTGGTTAGTGCAGTGCGTGTATTTAAAGTAGGATTGTATAGCTGCCTGCCATTCCCCAGTAGAGTATTCTGAGTTAAGGTCCTTTTCCCATTTTACCATACACTTCAGTTTGGACTGGGCCCTAGGTTGCGTCAAAGCCCTATAGAACCAAGACAGCCCGCCTGATCTTGGGTTCCCAGAGGAGAGGTATTCCCACGCCTCCTGAGGCACATATACGCGCGTGTCAGGAAATTTAAGGTGATAATGACGTAGTTGCGCTAGAGAAAAGAAATCATAGGAGCTAGGAGAGGACAGGACTTGGGAATATGTAAGGGAGCACTGGATATTACGGCGGGGACAACGCAACGAGGGTATGAGAAATTCGTAAGAGGCAAGTGTGAGGTCCTTAGGCAAAGTTGGGATTCCAGACACCTGTCGCAGAGCCCCCCACCCATGCACCGTAGCCTGAATGGCCGGAACTCCAGGGAGTTGGAGATCCCGCCCAGTTTGAGCCGCTAATAACAGGGAAGGGAGATCTCTATTGGTGACCAAGGCCCTCTCAATGATAACCCACAACTTATCAGAGTGGGGACTAGACCATTCCTTTGCCTGATCTAGGAGAGCCGCTGCATGGTAGCTTCTAAGATCCGGCATACCCACGCCTCCCCAACATCTGGGCCTAAGAAGGGTAGAGTAGGAAAGCTTGAGGTACCTTCCCGTTCCACAAGAACTTCCTAAACTGCTTGTCCATATCGTTAAAAAAGGGCTGTGGGATGATTATGGGTATCGTTCTAAAGTAGTACAAAATTTTAGGTAGTACCAGCATCTTAAGCGCCGCCACCTTGCCCACCCACGACAGTTCGTGTTGGGCAATGTGAGACAGATCCCTATGCGCTATCTTAGTCAATTCAGAGTAGTTACTCAAGTAGGTGGAAGCTGTTGGAAATGACAACTGTATGCCCAAATATAACAGGGACTTAGAAGCCCACTGAAAGGGATGTTCTGTCCTCAACGTCTCTAGAACCCTAGAGGGGACATACATCGGTAGGCACTGGGACTTGGTAGTGTTCAACTTGTAATAAGAGACCGCTCCATACTCATCTAGCACCTTAGCCAGGTTCCCACAAGGATGAGGCCGGGGAAGTCAGAGTGAGTATGACGTCATCTGCAAATAACCCTTTTTTATGCTCCCTGTCTCCCACCCTAATACCCGATATGGATGGGTCAATCCGAATGGCCTCCGCCAGTAGATCCATGACTAGGGAGAAGATCAGGGGGGACAGAGGACACCCCTGGCGGGTGCCATTCGTGATTGTAAAGGTTTCCGACATAGCTGTACTAGTAAAGACTCTAGCTGAGGGAGTAGTGTACAAGGCCGATATGGCCGAGCAGACAGGACCCCGAAGCCCAAATTTCGATAGTGTCGCCTTTAGGTACCCCCAGTGAACCCTATCAAACGCTTTTTCCGCATCGAGCGTCAGGAACACCGAGGGCACCCTGCGACTTTCCACTACAGACAGAAGATCGAACATCCGTCTAGTCCCATCGGGGGCCTGCCTGCCCGTAACAAATCCAACCTGATCGCTGCGCACTAGTAGAGGGGTGACCTTCGCTAGCCGTTGCGCCCATATCTTTGTGTATAGTTTCAAATCAGAATTCAGCAAGGATATGGGGTGAAAATTCTGTGGAGCATCAGGGGGCTTCCCCGGTTTTGGCAGCGCCACTATGACAGCCTGAAGCATCTCTGCAGGGAAAAATGATCTGTTCATAGCGGTATTAAATACCCGACCTAAGTATGGCGTTATTATGGAGCTGAAGGTCTTAAAATACTCGGCTGAAAAGCCGTCCGCCCCCTGTGACTTATTGGGAGGCAGAGATCCGATAGCTAGCTCAATTTCCTGATCCGTAATAGGGGCATTTAAGTGCGCCAACATCTCTTCCGAGACCGTTGGCAAGCTTAGTCTGTCTAGAAAACGCTGTATACTCTCCGCCGACGGTTGCGGCGAGGCCACATCGTCCTTTAAATTATACAGATCAGTATAGTACTTAGCAAAGGCATTAGCTATTTCAGATGGATGATAGACGTAAGGGTCATCACAAGGATGAGGCTGGATTCATAAGAAAGAAAGTGTTCATAATAAAACAGGGAATCACTGAGTATACTCTCATCACTCCCAGCAATTCTGTCCACTGGAGCAGGGCCTTGAGACCTCCCTATCATGGGAGCGTACTGAGCACATGAGGAAAGTCCATATTCTGCAGTCCATTCGTTGCTTGTAAGGAGGCTGAAAAAACAAAAGAGAACAAAAACACAAGTCCAAAAAACATCACAAAACATGACACAAGTAGAGCATGGGGTAAACCCCATCATGCGAACTCAATCGCAAGTAGTGGGTAGGGGGGGAACAGCTCCCACCCTCCAGTTCCCTCCAGAACATCAGCCCACAGAAAAGCCGGGGAGTATCACCCCCATCCGTGCCACAGACCCCAGGCCATAGGGGTGGTGCAGGATCATTTTACCAGAGTCCACTCCGGATCTAGGTACGAGGGAGATTTGGACACAATTGGAAAAGCATCCGGATCAGGTAATAGGCCCCAGGTCTTAGCCAGGCGAAATCCCTCCTCCTCTGTGCGGATAACATGAGTGCGACCTTCTCGTACGATAAGCAATTTTGTGGGATACCCCCACGAGTTGACCACCTTATTATTCCGAAACAATTTCGTTAGAGGAACCAGCTTTCTGCGGGCAGCCATAGTATATTGAGAGAGATCCGCATATACAGTTATCCCTTGGTACGGTTCAGGGAGAGGAGATGTCTTCCTAGCCATTCTCATGAGGTCATCCTTCACATGGAAAAAATGGATCCGTGCTATGACATCCCTAGGCACTTTTTCAGGTAGATGCTGTGGCTTGGGCAGACGATGAGCTCTATCCACAATAACCTCACTGGCCAGGGTGTCAGGAAGCAGGGCCATAATGAAAGCCTGTACATAGGGGCGCAATTCAGCAGGGGGAAAGGTCTCCGCCACCCCCCTCAACTTAACGTTGTTACGCCGAATTCTATCCTCCAAGTCGGCCAGTTTAGCTTTAAGTGCCTCCACCTCATCAGACGTGTCGTTATGAGCGTCCACCAGTTCATTGTGAGCTTCCACATGATCCACTCGGTCCCCCAGACCTGTCACATCGGTTCTAATATGTGTAACACAGGACATAAGATCCCTGTACAGCGATCCGGTGAAAGTCAGTAGCATTTCCTTCATTCTGGTGTCATTGAGTGGCTGCCCTGTGGTGGGGAAGTCTCTAATGTGCTCATAGAACTCCAGAGTGCTGTCTTGTGAAATATCTCCCGCCCGACTATCCCCCACATAATGGTGGTCAGAAGAGCGCCGTGGGGCCGCCTTCTTCGGGCTGTCAGATGGAGAGGGACCCCGTGAGGATCGATGTCCAGAGCTTGGGGATGGAGGAGCCTGGGATGGAGATCCCGCCAAGCTGCCTCCTCGGGGTTCGAGGGCCCCACTACGCTGTGAACAGGCCGCGGCGCCATTTTGAGAGCGCAGCGTGCTAGTCGAGGCAAAAAAAGTCAGTCAATTTGCGGGGTTTCCCGTGGTTTTTTCGTTTCCCCATGGCCATCGGACGTGGAGAGAGGGTTCAGGTGGGTAACCAAGCTGGTGTCGCTTACCCTCGTCACTTATGAACGCAGGAGAAGAACCGAAGGATACAGAGCTTGACTTGCTTTTTCATGTGTAAGAGATAGTCGCTCTCAGATGGGCTGATAGTTGGGAAGAGAGATGTATGGGTAGGATTAATGACTTGGAGATATTTAATTTATAATAAGACACCTCACTAAAGTGAAGAAGAATGTCCTGTATCGCTTGTAGGGACTGGGTGGGATTCGTTACCATTAAAATCACATTGTCAGCATACAGACTAATTCTATGATCAACACCATTACAGGAAATGCCCGATATTCGGGGGTCTGATCTGATTTTTGAGGCCAAGGGTTCCATTAGAAGGGCAATACCATTGGGGATAGGGGGCATCCCTGTCTCGTCCCGTTCGAAATTTCAAACGGGACGGACAGGGTCCCTCCAGTGAGAACTCTAGAAGATGGGTTGGAGTATAGGGATAATATTGCATTCTGGAACCAACCTGAGATACCAAATTTAGTAAGCACTGCTTGGAGGTACTTCCAGTGGATTCTGTTGAATGCCTTCTCTGCATCCAGATAAGTGAGGTTAAAATGGAGTTCCGGCCTATTTTGCAACTTTAGTGATTCCTGGAGTGCTGGCTATGCTGATCAACAATTGGGCATTTTCAATTTTTTTCGGGGATTCCTTACCTTATTTTTAGGGCATTCTTGTTTGTACTTCCTCCTTTTCCCCCCTCTGTGGCCATGGCCACCGACATCACTTCCGCCTTTGCATTGCATCCTGGGAGCTGTTTTTCATCACTCCCAGGAGGCTGGAATCAGGAAGAACTCCCAGAACACTCCTTGGAATCAGGAAGAATCAGGAAGATCAGGACACAGCAGATTACACTGTGGCTTCAGATGCCCACGTCTAAGATGGCCGTGCCCAGACAGCGTTTTTAAAAGTAAGATTTTGACTAAAATCCAATAATGTACATCTTGTAAGTATGAGAATAGCGGTTCTGTAAAGGGCAATGGATTAGTATTATAGGGGTATTTTTAGTTAAAAAAGGTATTTGAGGCCAGAACTCCGCTTTAAGTACTCTTCTAGTTGCATTCGGGGCTTGTCTACCTGGGATAAATCCCACTTGGTCTGGATGTATTAAAGCAGGGAGGAGTGTCTTCAGTCTATTTGTAATACATTTTGATAGTAACTTGACATCTGTGTGCAATAGCGATATTAGTCTATAATTAGGAGCTTCTAAGGTATTCTTGTCAGGTTTAGGGATAGTAGTTATCACAGAGCGTAACATGTCCGTAGGTAAGGAGCCGGAAGAACCAGCAGTGTTGAAGAGGTCCTTTAGTTTGGGGGTCAGCATATCAGCAAAGTTTTTATAAAAAGCGTTGGTAAATCCATCCTCTCCAGGGGATTTGTGAAGGGGGAGTTCTCTAATCGCAAAAAGTATTTCCTCAGTTGTGAATGGTTTGGAGAGAAATTCTAGCTGGGTCTCGTTAATAGATGGTAAGTGTATAGGGGCCAAAAAATCTCATACACTTTTTATGGCAATAACTTGCATATAAGCCTTTAAAATGAGGACTTTTGATTTTTCATGTTCGTGCCCCATAGACTTTCATAGAGTTCGCATGTTCACTAGAACTTTTCCCCTGTTCGAGATGTTCTGGTGCGAATCGAAATGGGGAAAGTTCGGCCCATCACTAATTAAAATATAAAGCACAGCAGCCTGAGTGTTCTACCACAGTAAGTAATCATTTTAACCAAGCTAGCTCAAATTTACAGGAAGCAGAGTGTCCGGGTTTAAAATAAAGATTATTATAAAAGAAAATCATGTGTTGCAGTTAAAATTACCTAAAAGCCTTTTTTTTATGTTGCAATGAATCCGATTGGGGTGCTGCTATTGTGTTTAAGCAAAACAAAAATGTAAAAGTTCAAATAATAATTACACAACCAAAATACTGTATGTGTTACCAGATTGTTGGGTCGTTGACACCATCTGTGAAAATGGTACTGTTCCATAGCAACCACCTAAAGGTATCTCCCAAGCATTTCATTGAAAGGATTGGTGTTTTTCCCATGTCCCCCCATGGCAGTGCCCAGTTCCCTGTGTAGGATTTGATGAACACCCTTGGAACTGAATTTAGCCACATTTTCTCATAGCTAATAGTAATATACTGTATCTGCTCCAGCTTCCTTGATACAGTATTTGTGGATAGTTTCATAAGTATCATGGAACATCAATCTTACCAAAAAAAAGTGCTGGGAATTAAAATGAAGTTAGCACAAAAAAAATAAAATAAAAAGAGATTTGGCAACATTAATTGGTGAAAGCAACAGTAAAATGAGTGAATTAAGAATGATCATTAATGGTCCCTTAACCACTTGCCGTCTGCTCACTAGAGCTCTACTGCGGCAAAGTGGTTCGTTATCGTCTGGCGACGTAGACCTACGTCGCCAGACACTTCCCTCTCTCGGCAGCGCGCGCGCCGCCGGAGGCTCGCTCCCCCTGTATTCAGTCACAGCGGGAGTCGGGCCAGGGGAGGAGCAGCGACGATCACCGCTGCTCTTCCCCGATCATCGGGGATCTAGTGTGGAGATCCGCCTGCTTGTGTAAACACAAGCGGGCGGATCTCCTAAGTGACAGGCAGTGACAGATTGCAGGGTTCAGCATAGCTGAACATGCGATCTGTCCCTGTGTCACTCAGTCACCTCCCCCCACACACGTCAGTAAGCACCAGGCATACATTAACCCCTCCCTCTCCAATAAAATTAACCCCTTCCCTGCCATTGTAATTTTTACAGTAACAGTGCATATATATAGCACTGATTACTGCAGTAATGTCACTGGTACCCCCAAATGTGTCAAAAATGTCAGTCAAGGGTCCGATCTGTCTGCCGCAATGTCGCAGTCCCGCAAAAAAAAATCGCAGATCGCCGCCATTACTCGTTAAAAAAAAAACACCAAAAATGACAGAAATCTTTCCCTTAGTTAGAAAACGCAATAACTTTTGCGCAAACCAATCAAAATATGCTTATTGTGATTTTTTTTACCAAACATAGGTAGCAGAAAACAAATTGGCCAAAAATTTAAAATAATTTTGATTTTTACATTTTTTGGGGGGGAATTTCATATAAAAAAATTTGAAAAATATTGTTATTTTTTCAAAATTTACGCTCTTTTTTTGTTTATAGCACAAAAAGTAAAAATCGCACAGGTGATCAAACACCACCAAAAGAAAGCTCTGTTTGTGGGGAAAAAAGGATATAAAATTTAGTTTGGGTACGGCATCGCACGACCGCTCAATTGTCAGTTAAAGTCGCACAGTGCCGAATCGCAAAAAGTGGCCCAGACCTAAGACAGCAAAATTCTCCGGTGGTAAAGTGGTTAATATGTCATGTTGATATCTGATATGTCATCTCTTGAGAAAATTAATCTGTGTATAATGTCATAATATCATCAGCATTAAGTGAAAATTTTGAAAACACATACTTTCATAAATATAAACATGTAATCAATCTAACAATATTTTAGTCTCAGCTTGTTGTACAAATTTCTTTCTAAAAACAAATATCATACAATGGGTTTTATCAATACATAGATTAAGCATAATGAATGCACAGTAAATTTGATTTCCCTGCACTTATTTACCTGGGAAAACCGCTTCACCAAACAGTTGGTTAGGGAATATCTTTTCATTACAGACAAAAATAACTATTTGAGTTCTCAGTGAAATTTTAAAATAGTGCTGAGACAGTATTTCTTCTTCCAGTGCTGTTTATACACAGCACTCTATATTGTCCACCACAGTGCTGCTGGGTGTCTCCAAAGGTCTGTAAACCATTGGCCATCAGACTAGACAGCAGAATTTAAAGAAAATCCCTGGGAGCCCATCAGCTGAATCTCAGTTTCATGATCAATTTGACAACAAATCACTTTTTATTGGGTTGGGCTCTCTTAAAGGGAATAGGTGAGACAACAGCTCTGGAAAGTAAGACACTTAAAACAGTCTTGCCAAATACTGTTCAATAACGTAAGACTCCCATATGGCACCATGCATCTTTAGGCAGACATCCTTGGGGGTATTAAGTTGTGGCCTCCCAAACAGGGTTCTGTACTCGCAGAAAAGTGCACAAAATAGGCCAATCCAGATAGCAGGTTGGCCACAAAGCTCATTCCCCAAACATCAGGTAACCTCCTGGGGATATGTACTGTAGATCCATTTCAAATCTACCCTCTCGCCTAAGAAATCTTTCCCTAGGCTTAGATTACCATTCCCTAACCAGCAGGTGTCTTTCCCTGCCTATACACTTCACATACTGCAGATTTGCCAAAATGATCCAGGAGGTGCTATATAGCCTCTCTGAGTATAAGATGCCTGCCCAAATCTCAGAAAAGCTATGTGTCCAATCAGGCACAGGTACCCCCAAGATGGCCTCCAGGAGCCTAGTGTAAAGTCCTCTGCAAGGCTCCCTAGTGCCGGAGGTAAAAAGTGATCATGTGATCATTGTGTTTACTTCTGGCAGCTAAGCAGGAAACGAGTGAGCAATATACGGATCGCCACCTCACTATCTATGCTGTCACACACCACTGCAAACATGCTGTCACAATACCACTCATTGGGTGCAGCTGCAGTTGCACAACACTCTCCTACATTTCCCCACTGATTAGAGAATGCAGTCCCAGGTATCACGATACACAGGAAAATATGGCAGACCTAGAACAAATACAAAAAACAGTATTAGACCACAGAAACAAAGCATACTTTAAGACATATTTGGGAATACTTAGCAGGCCTAAGTCTGTACGTAGACCCACTTGGGGAAACAATCATCACTGACCAGTATTTTGTCAGTAACAGTGAAGGTTGACTAGTAGTAGGTCTACCAATGGTAGTTGACACTTGAGACAGGTACTGCTCTGGTGGCAACTCTTCTTGGCAGGGCCTATCGACTTCAAAGAAAGCTGAAAGCAACCGCACAAGGCTGAAAAAGGTGTCTAGCTTATTTTCCTGAAAAAACATCATATACTGGACCAGTCCAGATTAGTTATTGTTCCACATTACATAGTCATGACTCCTCCTTTGCTTCCTATAGTACCCCTTCTTCAGCTAGTGTCACATTTCTCAAGGGCTGTAATTTGCCCCTTAAGCTCCTCAATAAGTCATCTGGTTCAATATGAAAGGCATTGACACGAGATTGTAAGCAGTAAACCACTTCCTTCCCCATCCTTCTCTGCTAACTTTTTTCTCATCTCATATTCCAGTGCTCCTCAGTTGCCTTTAAACTGATAGGATGGTAATTTTTTCCCTCTCAAGGGCTCCCTTTACCTTTTCCAGTTCTATGACTTTCTGGGTGCTTTTACTTTCATACTTGTTTCTCTACTGAAATATTTTTGCTTTTGCCATTGACACAGACTTTTGTAATTCAGCTTTAGCTTGCTGTTCCTATTCACGTTGCTCTTGCAGAAGTTTACATTCATGGTGGGAAGCGTAATGCGTGCGTTAACATATGTTTAGATTTGCTTTCCTTATTTAAATTGCTTGTTCAGCTCTTTGAAGTGTACTGTGTAAATTACTTTGTTTTAATACAATTGATTTAGAGGGACTCTATTTCCTTTCTCAGTCAAAATAGCCCACAAATTTCAGTTTTCTGCCCATCTCTGTGCAAGGAAATAACATCAGAGTGTTGTCTCAGTTCATTGACCTTTGCTTGGGTTGCTCCTACTCACAATACTTAGCAAAATGAATGATTCACCCATATTGCCAGCATCTACAAATCAGTGCTGGGGCCTTCAAGTGGGATTTATCCTGTTGGGAGTTTGGATTGCTTTCTGCTTAATGGCAGTGACTTTCTACCCAATGGAGGCCAAGGACTCTTAAATCTCTCAGATAGCATTCTTCACACCAGAAAATGGAGAGCAACCTGTCTGGTTGCCCATTACCATTGATTTTACAGGCCTTTGGTAACAGTCATCCACATTCTTTCATTCACTCGGTCACATAATATAGTCCCTTGCAGGGTAGCAGAGAAAGTAACATTGCCATCTTATCTAACTCACTCTCTAAGTGCCCATTGCAGGAAACCTGCTTGAATCTGAAAAACAAACTGGTCACGCATAGTTTGATCTATCTTTGCACAGCCTCTTGCATCCCACACCTTTATACAGTTCAAAAATGTACTGTCAGTATACACAGAACAGCAGTTGAAGCCACTGATAGAGAAATGTTTTACAAAATTCTCCTTCGACAGAAGTCAGTCTGTGGAGCAGAGAGTGCTACACACTGATCAAAATTAGTTTGGCCCCTGCTGATCCTGGCTGCGTTTCAATTAATTTATAGCCAGATTTATACTATCCTCCCAAATAAGCTAACATGTAGCAGGTGCTTACTTAGTGGTGGAGTTGCTAAGAGAATCATGTGACACATGTATTCCTTAAGGGCCCTTTCACACGGGCGTTCCGTATGTCCGCAAATCATCCTATTTTTTTGCGGATGATTTGCGGACATAATGTAAGTCTATGGCATTGAGGATGTCAGCGGAATACCATCCGCTGACATCCGATTTTCTTCCTTTCAGTTCTGTTCCGTTTTTTGGAACGGAACAGAACCCTATTTTTTCATTCGTTCAAATAACGGAAAGGAAGCAAAATCGGATGTCAGCGGTGTCATCACTGGTTTTGAACAGTTCAAGCTGCAAAATAGTAAGACATTTTAAAAGGAAGCGCAAGCAGTTCAGACTTGAAGTATTTTCTTAAAATGTAAGAAGAATAAAAAAGTATAAAGTGTTTTTCATATAAGAGTAATCAGCCGTTAAAAAATGCAGTAATATACTTCCAGAGTTCAATTTCATACAACAAATCACCTACAGATATAATTTTTCAAGCAAAGCAATAATGCAGGGCTTACATACAGGGGGTTGCATGAGGCAAGCTTCCTAACTTTAAAGCTTCCCAGAGGTAACTTCCCCCTCCCGCCGCATCCCGGTCCTTTTTCCAGCTTACTGGACCGACCAGCAGCGGAGAAAATGATCCGGTCCCGGATCCTCTTAGACAGGAAGTCGAGTGAGGGCAGGATGGCCCTCACTCTACTCTATGGTTTTGGAAGACCGGAGCGACGTCATTCCGTCAACGTAATTTTTGACCCCAGATCTCACAATAAAGAGGTCTTGTCATGGCTATTTCTATTACAAGGAATGTTTACATTCCTTGTAATAGGAATAAAAATGATAATTAAAAAAAAAAAAAAAAAAACTGTGTAAAAATCAAAAATAATAAATAAAATAAATAGGAAAAAAAAAAAATGAAAGCACCCTGTCCCCTTTAGCTCACGCGCAGAAGCGAACGCATATGGAAGCCCCGCCCACATATGTAAACGGTGTTCAAACCACACATGTGAGGTATCGCCGCGATCGTTAGAGCGAGAGCAATCATTTAAGCCCTAGACCCCCTCTGTAATTTTAAGCTGGTAACCTGTATAAATTTTTGAAGTGTCGCCTATGGGATTTTTAAGCACCAAAGTTTGTCGCCATTCCACGAGCGGGCACAGTTTTGAAGCATGACATGTTGGGTATCTATGGAAGAATATTGATCTAATTTTACTGTTTTCTTATTTTTTTTATTCAAAAAAGTGATTTGTTTTCCAAAAAAATTGCGTTTGGAAGACTGCTGCGCAAATACGGTGTGATAAAAAATATTGCAATGATCTCCATTTTATTCTGTAGGGTCTCTCCTAAAAAATATATAATTTTTGGGGGTTCTAAGTAGTTTTCTAGCAAAAAAAAAACTGATTTTAGCTTATAAACACCAAGTGTCAAAAATAGGCTTGGTCTTAAAGTGGTTAAAATGTACAGTATGTTTAGTTATAACCAGTTAACTCCCACCTCTGGTATGTTATACTGAAGTACCAGTGAAGCTTTTTACTAAGTGAATAACTTGCCACATTGCTTTGCATATGTATAGATTCAATAGAAATGACTGAACTATTCATTTTAAATTCATTTAGATATTTTGTTTTATTCTTGTCACAGCTTGCAAAGTCAACTTTTTGTGGTGTGTCTTTGTAGAAAGATGAGGAAACAGCAAGCATCTTGGCGATGCTATCTGTATTAACTGTGCTGAAGTAAAGGTCAGTAGCTCTATCACACATTTCAGGTTTTAAACTATTTCACAATTTTCACTAGTTTTGTATCAATTTTTAGACAGAAAATACAATTTTATGACAGGTGACCTTATCCCCATCAACAAAAGATCAGCTCTTGAGCTGTACATCAAACAGAAATATGCTCTTTATAATTCTCCTGTATTCTTGTAAATAGAGAATAGTATTCATTAAATGTCAGTTACTGAATTTATTGTGAGAAATATTTAGAACTGTAAAATAGCTGGCAAAAGATAAAGCCTTTAAATATTCACCTTACATGTTTTGGAAGCTCAGTCTTTAAAATTAGTTAAGATTTGGTTACCTTGTATTTAAATATTAATTGTGTTAACTTTTGTTTGTAACAATAAAACAACCACTGTTGTTTATTACGTTTGAACAACATCTCAAAATGGCTGAACAGCTTAATCACTGATAGATAAGCTTTCTATATATATCATGTTATAAATAATACTCTCTGAGTGTCTAGGCTTAATATTATCATCATCACTTAAAGGATAAATTCACATTTTGGAGTCTGTTACACAGTACACAAAGCACAAATCACGGTCCATAAAGACATGGATGAGCATGTTTGAGCTGGAGGAACTTGACTAGCCTGCACAGAGTCATGACCTTAACCCGATAGAACACATTTTGGATGAATTAGTGTGGAGACTGCGAGCCAGGCCTTCTCGTCCAACGTCAGAGCCTGACATCACAAATGCGCTTCTGGAAGAATGGTCAAACATTCCCATAGACACACTCCTAAACCTTGTGGACAGACTTCCCAGAGAAGTTGAAGCTGATATAGCTGAAAAGGGTGGGCCAACTCAATATTGATCCCTACAGACTAAACACCGTACACACGCGTCGAAAATTGGCAGGGAATTTTCGGCCAATGTCCGATCTGCCGATTTTCGGCTTGTTAGTATGATGCTTCCGACAACCAACTCCGACTTTTCGGCCGAAAAAAATCTGGTGTGCAGGCTATAAAATTTTTGTTGGCCGCCAACACAACGGCCGATTTTCGTGCAGTCAGTACAGATTTGGACAGGGAAAAATCTGATGAGCAAGTCTGGGAATGCTCAGTGAAGAAAAAACACAAAGAAAACAAACCAACACATGACATCACTTCTGAAGTAGAATTTTGTTGGCCGAGAAAATTCGTGTGCAGTCTAGGCACATTCCAACCAACAAAACACAACTTGGACAAAAGTCGGACGATCGGTCGGCCGATAATCGTTGCGTGTGTACGAGGCTTAAGACTGGGATGCCATTAAAGTTCATGTGTGTGTAAAGGCAGGCGTCACAATACTTTTGACAAAATAGTGTATGTGCATTTATTTATTTTTCTGAAAGGAGAACTTAGCCTTTAGGTTTCCATGCATTCATTTATGCATTTGTAAAATAGATGTAAATACTAGCTGAATGGCCGATAGTCAGCTAAAACAAATGATTGCCATTTTTAAAATAAAATATTTTTTGCATCTCAGTGCTACTAATCTGCTGCAATATTTTTTCATCCAGTTTTTGTCCACATGCATGCACTCCTGAGATGGCTGCATAGTATTCCTCAGGGTGAGTTTCCTGTTGATGACTTCAGTGGAAGATGCCAGTGTAGTTTGTGCTTAAGGCCCCTTTCACACAGGCGGACCGTTCAGATCCGCCTGTCCGTTTTTTTGGCGGATCTGAACGGTCCCCCCATGCATTCCTATGGGGCATCGGATGTCAGCGGAGACATGTCCGCTGACATCCGACCCGATCCGATCCGTCAAATCTGGACGGATGGAAACTCTATTTTCCATCCGTCCAACGGATCGGATCGGATGGGATCGGGTGAGAACGGACTGACGGTCCGTTGACATGCGATTTCCCCCATAGAGATGCATGGGGAACTGTCAGCTGTGTCTCCGCACACAGCGCAGAGACACAGCTGTCCTCCTGCTGCTCAGCGGGGGATCGGCGGCTCGACTCCGTCCAGCAGACGGAGTGTGTGAAAGAGCCCTAATTGTCCACTTGTAGTTTGATCTTCATTTGAAGCCTGTGTGACAGGGTGGCAATGCAGAGCAAAACTGGTATACAGAGACCTAGTGTTATCACCCTATAACAGAAAGTACCTTCATGACAGGATTACCAGCTATTGTTTTAATGAAAGCTGCAGATATAAAAAAGATTAAAAATTATGTTTGAAATTGCATGAACATTCTAAAGCTTATATGAGATTTTAGTAATTGGTTTACCTCTATTTTAATGTGGGCAAGAGCTAACAAAGGTTTGAAACCTGTTAATTAGAACTACTAATTAGCAATTTTGTTTAGGAATTGTGTTTATCTCCATAGATTTCAATTAACACAAATGCTTTTGTAGTGTTTTAAAGGATTTTTATGTAGCCAAGCAGAAAGCTGTGAGGGCCCATTCATACCAGCAGCCACGTTATAACACATCACACTGTTTACCCTTTTTAATTTTATTAAAATGAAATTTTATTCACCTGTATGTTTTGTAATGTGGTGCAATGCATTTCAATGCACTGTGGTGAGGTGCTTTAAAAAAAAAAATAGTGCATGTCCTGTTTTTTTTCAGCACACACCTCTGTAAAAAAGTTTGAAATGGACACATCATAGGACATAAGGAAAATCCCCTTGCCTACATCATGGGTTGTGTTGGGCATGGCTGCTGACAAAGGGCATTGCATTTTGGTGTGAAGGGACCCTAAGGGATAAGTGCACAATAGAAACAGGGAATCTGTTTTAAGGTCCCCGCGCCCCTGGGATTGTGACAGCTGGATGTTTCTATGCTCCCCTTTTAATCAGCTGAACACCTGTGGGAGCTTGTGACCTGTCAGCTGACTGCTATACCTTTCTAGAAGGGGTGGAGGACCCTATATAAAGCCCAGTTCACAGGGTTAAGATGCCAGTCTGGCAGGACCTCCATCCATAACGTTCCCCACCCTCCTTCCCCTGTCACTGCCTATTATTGTGTGGTTTTGTCATCTTTCTAGGTAAAGGGAGACAGTTTAGCAAGTGGATTTTTTTTAATGTTATTTTTTCATGGCGACTGGGCTGTGTGATGGTAAGTGATCATTTTAGTATGGTATTATAAGATGATAATTGTTGTATTTCAGAAAATAGTAATATATTATTTTAAAACCAACAATAAAGAGCTGTGACAAATGTATCTCCAGTTTGGTAGCTTTAGTCATTATTTACTATTTATGTTTTTTTTTTTTTTTTTCTGCCTTGCTGCCTGCAATCCCATGACAAATACAAAATAAATAATTTTTCTTCTGGCCCTCTGAATGATTTTTGAATCAAAAATATTTACATGCTCCATAGCTCCATTGGCTGCAAAACATTACCATAAACCTGTACGGTAACAAGAAAGATGGCTATGGGGCTTCTAATTGAAGAAGAAGTCTTGCTTGTCTATAGAAACGTAGAACATATGAATATTATACCATTAAAGTTGTCCTGAACATATAGAAATGATGACCATGCTTAAGCAGTACCCTAAAAAAATACCCTTATATAGAAGAGAGGAAAGCGCCTCTTGAGTGTTGTAAACGATTTAATGACAAAAATGATAGTAGTGACTCACATTAAGGTACTCGTTATCGTGTGTGGCGTTGTGCTCCGGAGGCTGGATGTCTGCTCAGTTCAAGTCGGTCTAATCGTCCGGGTGGGCTCTGGAGGCTTGCTCTGCCGAATTCCGGGTAGACTCGGTGGAGGAACTTGGAGGAGCTCAAACAGTGGCTGGCAGCGTCTGACGTCACATGTGCAGAGAAGGGCAGTGAGGGCAAACCGGGCTTCACAACGCGTTTCTGAGCATGTGTCGATGCCAGGTTCGGGCATGCGCACTCCTTTCTCAAGTGTCCGGAGCAAAGGGAGAGAGCAAACTTTATAGGACACGATCGGGCGTGTACTAACAATAAAAGCGGCAATGCTAGGATCAAATTTAAAGCAGCAATATCCCAGGGTCAACCTCGAATTTCTCTCTCTCCCCCCTCCCCTCTGGATTTGAAGAGAGCACACCATCACTGTCTGTCTAGGAACTTGCACACAGACTTTAAATCCCCTCCTTGTGCCCAGGCTCTTAATGATATATCTCCCATGTGTTGGTGCTTCTTTTTGGTTTTACCCTGAAACCTATCCACATTTTGCAGCCACCCCAGTGACAGCACCACCTGAGAGCGCCAAAACACTCCCTAAAAAAATACCCTTTGTCTTGAATTCCTTCTGAAACGTATGAGTGTACTCCCTGTGACTAGGCACTCTTGTGCCTTAAACCTAAAGCTTTATAACTGCAGTGTGAGATCTAACTCTTCTAAAATCTAAGGGGATTTCAAATTAAATTTGATGATGTCACTACTGTGCTGCTTACTGTTCTCTTTGCTGGGGAGAAAGCTGTACCTAGGGGTCTACAGTGCAAGGAATGGCACCTATCCTTTGACTTCTTGAATATCCCCCTTCCCCCAGTCTTTAGGGGAGCATCTTTGACATGAGGATGCCCTTTCACCAAGATGGCCACTACAACACAGTGCAGAACAAGGCCTGGTAGGTTAGTATTAAGGCCCGTACACACATACCGATTGTCGGCCGTAAATATTCGGCCACCGACCGATCGGCCGATTGTCGGCTTGTTAGTATGATGCTTCCGACAACCGACTGCGACTTTTCGGCTGAACAGAATCTGGTGTGCATGCTATACAATTTTTGTTGGCGAACACCAAAACGGCCGATTGTTCCTCAGTCAGTACAGAATTTCAGCCGACAAACAGCAGATGAGCAAGACTGGGCATGCTCAGAGAAGAAAAAACACACGGAAAGTAAACCATCACATGACATCACTTCTGCAGTTGGCTGTTGTTGGCCGACAAAATTTGTGTGCAGTCTTTAGCAACTTTTCAACAGGACAGGACAGCACCGGACAAAAGACGGCCAATCGTTCGGCCGACAATCAGTACGTGTGTACGGGGCTTTAGTGTAAAGATCAGCTGCACAGAACCTACAGGAACCACTTCTGAATAGTCATTTGCTATCCACTTGCCTTTTTTGGGCCAGATTCCACAGTTCAGGTTTTCTTTGACTAAATGTACCACTATCAGGTTTTTATTGTCATCTGTGTCTCTAATTGTCCTGATCCCCAGTGTCACCAGGAATAAAAGTGAGGGTAAATTAAAAATATTGAGTTGCCACTACTCCCTTCACTTTCTGTTAAGTCTATAGGACAGAAAGTGAGGAAAAGCTAACTAACGAGATACAGATGACAAAGAAAAACTGACAGTGGTTAACACTGGAGAGAAATCTGTACCTAGGGGGTCTACAGTGCAAGGAACGGCACCCATACTTTGACGTCTTAAATGCCCCCCTTCCCACAGTCTTTAGTGGAACATCTCTGATATGAGGAAGCAAAGCTCTGCTCTTTAACCAAGATGGTCATTACCACACAGAGGCACAGTCCAGAACAAGGCCTGGTAGGTTAGTATTAGTGTAAAGATCAGCTGCCCAGAACCTACAGGAAATACTTCTGATTAGTTAATTGCCATCTACTTGCCTTTTTTGGGTGCAGATTCCACAGTTCAGGTTTTTTTGGCTAAATGTATGACTAAATGAACCATTTTCAAGTTTTTATTGCCATCTGTGTCCCTCTCTAATTGTCCTGAGACCCAGTGTCATCAGGAATGAAAGTGAGGGTAAATTAAAAATATTGAGTTGCCACTACTCCTTTTATTTTCTGTTAAGTCAACAAGACAGAAAGTGAGGACAATCTCCCTAACGAGACACAGACTACGAATAAAAACTGACAGTGGTTAACACTCCCTATTCTATCTTAAATAAAAAATAACAAACATGTTATACTTAACTGCTCTGTGCAGTTGATATTGCACAGAGTGGCCCAGATCCTCCTCTTCTCAGGTCCCTATTTTGTGCTCTTGGTCCCCCCCTCCTGTTGAGCTTGCTATGGGGGCACCAGACCTGAGTCATAGCGCCCTGTGTCCATTCAGACACAGAACCATGACCCGGCCCCACTTTTATTGACTCAGTCAATGAGGAAGGGAGTCCTGGGCAGCTGAGAAAAACCCTGCAATAATCGCTGGATATAGATGGGCTCAGATAAGTATTAGGGGGCTGAAGGGGGCTGCTTCACAGAGAAGTTTTTTATTTATCTTAATGCATAAAATGCATTAAGATAAAAAAAAAAAAAAAACTTCTGCCTTTACAATCCCTTTAAGCTTGACAGTGTCTTTAGCACTATGTACAGTACTAGTCTTTACCATTCATTTTTCTTTACAATAGTATTTTGATATTGCAGTGAAGTAAATCTTTACTTATTCAGGTTTTTACAGCAAAGACCCCTACCTTTAGTCTAAATGTTAAAAAAAAAAATTATAGGTAGGTTTTCTATAGTGACTAGCTGAATTGAGTGTTGGCGAATGTTGGTTTATCTCCTTTCTTCTTCTAACTCTAAATTATTATCACTTCTAAAATGTAAGCAAGTGATTTATTTTCCCTCTGGTATAGGTAAATAAACTGAGGGTCTTGAGAAATCTAGAAAATTAGGACATTGTTGACCTTTAAAGAAGCGACCTTAATTGCCCTTTTTATGTTGTATGTATTCATTGCCATATTTAATCAATTGCGCTGCTTACTCTTTTTCTTTCTGGCAATAAATCTAGCTTGTTTAAAGTAAGTATTGAGCTGCATATAGTATGTAATATGGTTAATATCTGTATCTGGCAAGTTTATTATGAGAAATACTTAGGAGTCAAAGGTAAACATTAACATTACACCTAGATACATCATATCTATGCTATTTTTTAAATGCAATTACAGAAGTGCCTTTGTAAAGCTCTTGCTCAGATTATTTAAGGAACTGATATTTTGTCCAGAACTAAACTCCAAGACTCCTGTAAAAAATTCAGTGACAATATGTGCTGCGCTAGAAAATATGATTAAATGATATAAAGTGACATAGTACAAAAAATCATGTAATTAAATAAATAAATAGTGACTGATATCTTATATTATGGGTATCTTATATTATGGGTATTAAACAATATATAAAAATAATCAAGTCCGTGCAGAAGAAAAACGTATATCCAAAATCCACTGTGAAGTGATGTAGTGAATAAAAAGTAAAGTTCAAAATTCAAAAAAGCCACAAGAAACCCCAGTAGATATTGTGTCCACAAAGTATCTTGATAGATAAAACCACCAGCGTGCAGATCACCGTGTGATTAAGGAGGTTAGCAGCTTACCAAATTGAGTGGGTCACTCAAATCAATGAATAGACCTATAAGGTTGAAATACCAAATATGGCCACAGGGTGTCACCTCACCGACTCAGAGTGGGAATCCATATAATGCATATAGGAGAGATGACAACAGGGACATAGCGTAATACTGTAAATAATTCTCGTTTATTAAAAATATGGTATCAAACTCACATGTTGGACGAGTATCAAGAGCATACAATGCAGTAAACCAACACCTCGGAGGGAACGAACATCTCCTACGGTATGGAACCATGAGCAAGCCGCCTGTTGGGGGCATGGTATCGTCACGTCTGACTCACCCGACCGGTTTCGTCATACGCTTGACGTCTTCAGGGACGTGCAGACGTCCAAGCGTATGACGAAACCGGTCGGGTGAGTCAGACGTGGCGATACCACGCCCCCAACAGCCGGCTTGCTTGTGGTTCCATACCGTAGGAGATGTTCGTTCCCTCCGAGGTGTTGGTTTACTGCATTGTATGCTCTTGATACTCGTCCAACATGACACACACTGACCTAGGTCAGTGAATCAGCGCTCACTGGACCATTTTGGAGGGGACCACATGACCAGCGGTACCACAGATGAATCACCAATATAAAAAAAAAAATTAAAAATATAAATGGATAAATAATTAAATTAAATTGGGTAACAATGAAAATATTGAGAATATTGCAGGGCAAACATGATACAAGAACCTCAAGTGTGTAGAAGTCCTAATCAATCATGCGATGATCCCGGATGGATCCTTGCTGATGAAAGAGTACAAAAAGTCCAAATCAGGGTACTGGGGTGAAGATTGGAAAGGCAGCTCCTCAAGAGGTAGGGATACCCTCCAAACATGTAACAGAGAAAAGAAACAAGGGCGCTGTCCCTTACTCGTCCAACATGTGAGTTTGATACCATATTTTTAATAAACGAGAATTATTTACAGTATTACGCTATTTCACTTGGCTCAAATAGAATTAAGATTTGTTCAGAGCTGTACACATTAATATGATTTACATGTTCTAGTTCTAAAATGATAAAAAAAATATTTTCACAGCATGATATAAATATGTTTAAGTAGACAACAAGCCAGACAAAGTAATGCTTTATAATATGACATCCCGGCCGACTAAGTTACAGTAAACTCCAGTGCTGTGTTCAATGCAATCATGGCAAATCTCTGTGTCATACAAAGCTAGAGAACAATTAGGACAATGACTGCATTGGAACCACTCATTTTTGTTTTCCTAAGAAAAATAGGGCTGTCAGTATTTCCTATTAATTCCACTTTGTTGATTTATGATGGTATTGTATAACAGTTGCCATGTTATTGATCTTAAACCTGAATGACAAATAACAGCTTGATACATAAATTGACAGCGTAATATTTGTAATTTGCTTTCTCTTGTATAAAGAATCAAAATCCTTGTTCAGAAAGCATTAATCCTTTTTTATTAAATCAGAAACAAAATGTTCTTTGCATCTTGACTACTAGATCAGTGTATACAGTAATTTTATATTTTAAACTGATATTTTTTTACAGTGGCCACAAGAGGGTTAAGGACCCCAAACCCCATCGATTGCACTTTCCTGAACAAGTACTGATCGAAGTTTACTTTAAAAAAAAAACCTTAAACCTTCTAAATATTATGGCGGCAACCATAGTGTAGGGTGACAGGGTGGAAATGGGACCTGTATTTTGCTAACACAGACAGTGATTAAACCTTAGTAAAGTTGTATACCACCCTGTTGCACTAGAATATACAGTATGTGATGTTGGAAAGGTAATGTTACCTAATGCAACATCCCCGCTTGGAGATTATTCCATCTATTTGAGCTTTGCTACACAATTGTCATGTTTTAGTCACTAAAATATGTCTGCGACCACAGCATAAAATTTTACATGTATGTTCATACAGTCCAAAAATGAATGGGGGTCAAACTGCATGCAACATGTAAGTTCAAGCACAAGTGATGTACTGGCATGACCTCTCACATGTGCAGTAATAACAAAAAAATCTGTTGATTCTTTGAACTGCACCACTGCTGTAATACTGCAAAGGGGTGACCACCATTTATGAGTGTTCTTGGAAAGGAAAGGGAACACCTGCACCAGAAAGAAACACATATATAAAAGACTGTCCATTGAGTTCTTTTTTGGTATTACACATCTGGATGCTATATTTAATTGGACTGTTCGTTTATAAGTTGCTGAAATATGGTACCAGCAGATATGAAATAGGAACTACCAGTGGACCATCCTCCATATACTTAATTAGTAATGCTAATGCATTGCATGTGAGAAACAGAAGATAAACAGTACAAGCCTCATACTTTTTATTGTTGTTATTTAATTTAATTGAGCCATGCTTGCCACCAGTCTTTTACCCTTTTCCAATTACCTCTGTGCTATATTCCTGTCCCCCAAGGGAACCTGGTTTTGAAAAACTATGGCATGCATTTTACACTTTACACTGGTAGTGGAAATTGGTGGTCACTGTAATTCCATCCACCTTTTTTTAATGAAAATTGAGAAATGCCCCTCTTACATTGGCAGTCAGTGGAGAATAGCCCTCTTACTTTTGAGGACAGTGGAGTAGTGCTCCTTTACATTGGCAGGCTATTGGCACTATTTATATTTGTATTTATTTAAATCTGTATCCATAACTATAAAAACAATAAAGCAAGATGCTACTCCACTAAGTGCCAGAACTATGAGGGTATGGATCAGGACATCAGTCAGCCACAAAGTAGTCCAGTGTTTTAGAAGCTGGAAAGGCTGTATCTTCTGTAAGTGGGGAAGTGCTGGGCAGATGACAAGAACTGGCTATAGTAATTTTAACAGTTCAATGGCCGTTCCACCCTGGAGAAAAAAGGATTTCATTGTTTTGAGTATGTGACATAGGTTCTGTCCAATAGCTTAGATGACAAATGCGATCAGCAATGGGACATGCACTTTCTGTCTTAAGCTGGCCATACACTATACAAAAAATCGTTCAAACTAATTTTCGGAAAACAAACACTCGGCCGTGAGAGAAGATGATCGTGCCATCATGTAATGACTAAATTTTGAATGATAAAACGGTCAATGGACATAAATTAATCTGTTTTATGTTCATTTTGTCACATATGCCTAGTGCAAACAGTTTGGGCGAAAAACATATTAACCTTTCAATTTATCGTTTATTCGGCAGAATTTTCCAAACTGTTCCTTCGAATTTTTGGTTCTGAAAAGTTAAAACCGATTTTCTATTTGTACCCATTAACTGGATGAAAAAGAATGAACGGACCAAATGACAGATTTTCAAAGGATTTTTTGGTTAGTGTATGGCCAGCATTACATTCATTCCTGTTTATTTAAGGTAATGTGTGCAGTCTTCTGTCTGATTGCAGCCTCTTCCTACTGATTTACATACTGTATATTTTTCTCTTTGCGTACACATGGTAATGTATATGTTATAAAAATGTATAAAGTGCAGCGCTGATAGAAAAAAAACTAAATAAAGTGCATATATATAGTGCATCTCTGCAGGGATCACCCAATCAGCAGCCGATAAGCTACTGTCCTACAGGAAGGATCCGAGCGGCTGGAAGCAATGCAAGAAATCTGGTGTTGTAGCTGTGTACTGGAGACCTTCCTCAGAGTTCATGGGTAACTTCTCTCTCTTTTATTGAGTACATGTGGAGAAGAACTTGTGGCCCTAATTTTAACCGGATGGTCCATCATTGGAAATAATCTGTATCAAAGTGGAATCTGTTGATGCTGTTGGAGTGGCGGAAGTTTATCCAGGTGTCCTTTGGTTGATTATCCATCTAAATATGCTGTTTCTAACTAACTAGGTTAAAGCTTAATTGAGTCCATTCTATCTGGTAAGCCCCTCTCTGGCGTTGGTGGTGGTTCCTGTGCACGAGTTTGAGAATTCACATGAAATAACGATTGAAGATTCTGCTTTTCACATTGCACTTTGGACCTACTTTGGACTTACTTTGATTTATTTATTAAGTTTCAGTGACCAGTTATTACCATTACGGCACTTTATATCAATTCTTTTGGTTACATCACAACATATGTGTATTGTATCAATGCTCATGTTTGCCATATAGATACAATTTATCATTGCACTATATATGCACTTCATTTTTTTTTTTTTTTCTATCAGTGCTGCACTTTATACATTTTTATTCTAGATACGGATTGTCATCTGTAGTGCTAGTCGCTTTTTCAACATTGATTTACTTAGCACAGTGTTTCCTTTTTTCCATCTACTAATGTGTATGTTATAAACAAAGAGTGATTTAGACCCCGTTCACACAGGGGCGACGCTACTTGCTGGGGCGACCTGTGAAGTCGCAGTGCACAGCGTGCACCGCGACCTCGGCACGACATGCACGGACTTCATATCATTGAAGTCAATGCAGGTCACCTCCAGGTCGCCCCAAAGTAGTACAGGACCCTTTTCTAAGTCGGAGCAACTTGTGTCGCTCCTATTACAACGGGTTTTGTGCTAATCAATGGCGAGCGACCCACCGCGACTTGTCAGGCGACCGAGAGAGGGGAATGTCTGGTGACCCAGGTCTACGTCGCCAGACGTTATCAAGCTACTTTGCCGCAGTAGAGCTCTAGTGAGCAGTGCGGAAGTGATTAAAATATCACACTTTGGGGGTGACATAACCTACATGTGATGTGGCACACCTTAATGATGTATACAACCTACTGCAGCAAAGATGGCATTTACAAAAAAAAATGCTGTTAAGTCGCACACAATTGAAAGCGTCAGCTACTTTACTTCTGCTGATAAACAACCAGGAATTCCCTTCATAAATACCAGACCCTTATCTTACATAAGAGTGTGGAATGGATGTTAATTGGAGACCAACCCCAACCCTCAAAAAAAAAATAAAATTGTTATCATGTCCATATTTGGTCAGTGATCTGGTCAGTGTCACCCTGAGTTTCCCTTAGAAACATAGAAACATAGAATGTGTCGGCAGATAAGAACCATTTGGCCCATCTAGTCTGCCCAATATGAATTAAATTAAATTCATACCAGACCTTAAGGGCCTAGTATTTAATATACAAAATAAACTCTTAATAAATTGAAGCCAAGCTCCAGCTAACACTTTAAAAGCATTTACAACAACAGTATGTTTCATTTTGGGATAAAGCTTTTAAATAAATAAAAAAAAAGCTGATCATTATAAGCAACCCTGTCAGTGATAAATGGTTTGTCTCATCCCTGTAACTGATGCTTCTGCAAAAGAGCTTGTTCTTTTGAAAGTGTAACAGACTTACTGGCTGGATCACTACATGCAAATACAAGAAAGAAAGCCAAAAAAAAAAAAACACACAAAAAACAATTGCACCCATTATATCTAAGAAATGGTAAACTGCATAAATGCTTCTAGGTTTATTTGCACTAGAAGGGTATTAAATGTACAGAAAATATTGCCTAGCAATCGAGATTAGTAAAGTATGCATTATAGATAATTTATTCATATAATTAGCACTGGAAGAGTCAACCTGCTTTAAAAAATTTGTATTTTTGCCATTTTTTTCCTTAATATATAATGCACTAAGCTCGCCAGTTTTGTTGCTTATCCAGCTGTTCAAAGAGATGGTATAATCATTGAACATTCATACAAGCATAGTCAAAATATCCCCTAGCACACCCAGAAAAGGTAAGAATAACAAATCCTGAAACCTACACTTTTTTAGGGTCTGCAAATTTACACTGTGCAGCTGTTTAAATATTGTTATCCACATAACATATTGGTATCTTTGCCATTGCGCATGCCTATTTTTGAAGCCTGCTGAATGAAAATACACCTCACATGTGATTTTAATCAGACTTTTATGAGAAAGTCATTTACTGACTTAAATTAATTATGTGCTTCACACCTAGATAAGTTTGACTTTAAAAAAATCATGGAGTTTCTATTGTGTTGCTAACAAAAAAAAATGTGTATTTTTTAATAGACAGTAGTTCAAAAAAATGTAAGTAGATTAGACTGTACACATAATCATGAAACCATTTATTTAGTATTAATTATACAATACGGAACCATTTGTTTAGTCTGTTTTATCACTACTCTTAGGAATTAAAATGGAGCCTTACCCAAAAGGGGAAGCTAGGCTTGTTCACACCCTCCCCCCTCCACTGCCATATTTGGCACTTTTAGGGGGGGAGTGGATACCTGTCAAAACCAGGTACCCTCGCCCACTTCCCAGTAATATTGCGGTGATCTATGAAATTTACAGCCCTTCCTCCTTCCCCAGTTGCCTTCTGGGAGACACACAGGTCCCAGAAGACAGCGGGACCATTTAGAAAGCTTAGCGCGACTCGTGTGTGTTGTAGGAAACAGGTTGTGAAGCTGCACGGCTTCACTTCCTGTTTCCCTTAGTGAAGATGCCAGTGCATGCACCCAGAGTCTAAAAATGAATTGGCTATGGATGCCAACATCGCAGGATAACTGGACAGGTAAGTCAGCAGCTACAGTATTTGTACCTGCTAACTTTTTTTTTTTTGTTTGACAGGCTGGATCTCCTCTTTACAGTATAACTATAGACACAATTTAGTAAAATGACATATATGTGTAGACTGCTACTAGCTATATGGGCTTGTTTACAATGTTCAAATGCTAAATGCTCCATTTTATCGTGCAGGCAGCTGTCAGTTTTTCCTTTCGGTGCACTGCAGTTAAGCAGCAGGGTGATGTGCACTTCAGCACTCTTTACTTTTTCTCTTCTTTTTCTTTTTTTTTAAACAATATTTTGTTGGGTTTTCAAACATACAGAGTAGAAAAAGTATTAGGAAAAACATAATATCAACATTTTATGGGGGGAAGGGGGAAGAAAAAAAAAAAAAGGAGGGGGGGGGGTAAAAGAGGGGGGGAAAATTAGGAGATGATGATCTCACATGGTACAGGAAGAGAACATCATTGTGAACATAGAAATAGAACATTTTACAGTTACAACTAGCCATTGTAGGCTATTGCTATAACGACATACGCCCTTGGTAAACGGGTGTAACAACTATAAGACAAACTGCACAGGCTGGTCTACCTCTAATTATTCCGTTGGCATCAAATTAGTTCATGACAGTTCCTTTTGTGGGTCTCTGCTTCTCTGTGGGTAGGTTGAACAAGGTGTGGAGGGTGGGGGGAGGACCTGGAAGTGCTCAGGCCTTCAGTTTGCCCAGAGTTTGTGCTACTGATGTACTGAGGTACCATTCCGTGTTGTGGAAGGGTTCCATGAGCGGTTTGATTTAAGAGGGGGTGAGTTCATGTTCTATGAAGGAGTGCCATTTGCCAAAGAATTGTTTGGTAGAGGTGAAGTTTTGCAAAAATAGTATCCATCTGCTCCTTATATAATAGAGATTTCAGTTCCCATATTAATGAAGATGTGGAGGGAGGGGTAGGGAGAATCCATGATTTCAGAATTGATCTTTTGGCCACAAGAAAACATAGATGAGACCATATGGGGATATTTTTAGCTCCACAGCTTTGAGAGGGGTGAGCTGCGATGGTAATCCCAAAAAGCATAAGGTGGGGTGATTTTTGCACTCAGAAACCTGTTACTGTATTAGCATAATGAGTCACTTTGTCCCAAAAGAAGGCTATCTTGGAGCAGTGCCAGAATCTGTGGGCCAACGTAGGGTTGACAAGGTCGCAATGAGGACATAGTGTTTTAGTAGTTTTGGATTTTGTGAGGAAAGCAGGTATAAAAGCCTTGTGGATGAATTTGAAATGGGTTTCTCTCCACAGTTCGTTTATGGTGTATTTCCTGATGTGCAGATAGCCAGAGAGTATAGCCGAGGACAGATCTGGCTTAGGAAAGTCAGTGTGACATTTTTCAAACAGCTTCCCCGAGGATGAAGTAGAGAGCTCTCGTTGTAGAGATTTAAAAAATCATGGATGTGGAGTATGAGCGCTGATCCACCATACTGTCCAACAGAGATTGTTGAGGGCCAGAGGCTAGGCTTGTTGAGCAGGACGTTATACAGGATATAGCCTGATAGCAGGAGAGAAGGTGTGATTGCGGAAAAGATCAAATTCTGCGGCAAGGGTGTCAAAAGATTTAAATAACATTGTATCAGTCCATACCAGCGATAGGGCCATGGAGAGCCATTTGGTGTCCCTGTGTCTAAAAGCAGTGTGGTCCATCGCCTGGGGAAACATTTCCCATTAGAGGGAGATGTTTGGAGATGCCATAGGGTAGATGTAGTCTCTTCCATATTTTCTCCAAGCTATGACGGTGTCTCTGATGAGGACATGGTGCTGCAGTTGTTTCGGGAGAGATTTAAATTTGCTGTGCAGGGCTCCAGTTAGCCGTAACGGGTAGGTGATGTTCGCCTCCAGGGTAGTGTTGGCATATTTGTTTCTGTTGGCTAGCCAATTAAGGCTATATCTAAGTAGGCATGCTAGATTGTAAAGCCTAAGATCAGGTAGACCAGACCCCCTTCATTCTTTGGGCGATCTAACTCTTGTAATGAAATGCAGGCCCGTTTCTCATGCCATTTGAAATTCGAGAAGGCTCGGTTTAGGAGTTGAATATCTTTATGTTTCAAAAGGATAGTTTTGAGTGGGTAGAGGAGACGAGGGAAGCTAATCATTTTAATCAAATGACATCTCCCGAAGAATGACAGAGGTAAACTATGCCACATTTCTAGCTCTTTCCTAATCCTATCCATCAAAGGAGTAAAGTTGAGGCGGTATAGAGAGGTCAGGTCTTTTCTTTTTTTAACGCCCAGGTACGTGATATATATGTGGGTGAGCAGGAAAAGGGAGGATGTGTCCCAGTCAGAGGTCATGATTGGAGTGAGTGGGAGAACCTCACTCTTGTCATAGTTTATTTTGAGTCCCATGAGTTTCCTAAAGTCATTTAAAATATTTTGTATGGTTTTTAAGTCGGTGTTCGGGTTGAATGTAAAGAGCAACATGTCATCAGCAAAGAGTGCTGAACATACTTCCCCTTCACCAATATGGATGCCCTGTATTGGTGCGTGTTCTAGAAAGAATCTAGATAAAGGTTCTAGGGCTAGGTTGAATAGTAAGGGGGAGAGGGGACATCCTTGCCTCGTACTCTTGTGGAGAGGGATAGTGTTGGATATACCCGCTGAAGACACTATTTTGGCTGTTAGGTGGGCATGCATAGCTCGAAGGTAGTTCAGGATATGACCCGTAAAGCCCAGTCTCTTTAGCGCCAAAAGCCAGGAGAAGTTGACATTGTCAAAAGCTTTTTCCGCATCCAGAGAGACAATGGCTAAAAATTTTGTAGGGTTTGATTTAGCGTATTCCAGGGTCGCTATGACCTTTTGTTTATTTGACGTGGCCGACCGACCCTTAACAAAACCTGATTGGGCGTTATGGATGATTGAGAGGGAGGATCTCGGCGAGTCTGGGTGCTATAATTTTTGCCAGTATTTTGGAATCTATATTAAGAAGAGAGATCGGGCAATAGGAGCCAGGTAGTAAACTATCTTTTCCCTTGTTGGTTATGAGCTTTATGTATGCTTGGTTTCCAGTAGGAAGATAGGAGCCCGTAGCCCATAGTTTTATGAATAGCGAGGTCAGTGAGGGAATTTTAGTGTTGGATATATTTTTATAAAATTCACTAGTATTGCCGTCAGGGCTTTGTGGTTCGCCGAACATTTAATAGAATGGGATATTTCATCCTGGGTGATGGGTGCATTGATAAGTGACAGTTGTGAGTCTGTAAGTGAGGGCAGATTTACAGTGGCTAGTAGTTTGTTTGCAGCTTCTGAGTCTATTTCATCTGGGGAGTACAAGTCCGTGTAGTATTTTTCCAAAATTTTAGAGATATCTTTGTGAGACTGTGTGATGTGACCTTGACTGTCACGCATGGAGGTGATATGGGTCAGGGTGTATGGCCCTTTGATCAGTCTAGACAGCAATTTGCTGGGTTTGTTGCCGAATCAGTGGAGTATGGCATCAAGGTGCGAGTGTTTAGATTGTTCTACTTGCTCAGTCCAGACATCAAAGTGTTTTTTGGCCGAATACCATGCCTCAACATTTTCTTGAGTGTTAGAGGTGGCCAGAGTCTGTTGAGCGGTACATAGTTGGTCGCTCAGCTGGGTATATGTTTTAAGCATGTTCCGTTTGTATTGGGTAGTGTATGAGATGATATGACCTCTTAACACAGCCTTGCCTATTTCCCATAACAGGACTGGGTCAGAGTCCTGGTTCCAGTTGTGGGAGATATAGTCATTCCATGACTTTTGTAAGAAGTGGATTAAGTCCTCGTTGTCTGCTAGATAACTGGGGAATTTCCACAGTTTGGGGGAAAGTTGATCGTATGTAAAATTCACAGAGAGCGTCACAGGGGAATGATCTGGAATTACCTGTTCATGTATGTGTGAGGCGGTGATGTTGTGGAGCATATTTGATGTACAGAAGAGATAGTCTAGTCTGGCTAGTGAATTTTGGGGGTGGGAAAATAAAGTGTATTCCTTATCTAGAGGGTGGCTTACGCGCCAATAATCTATTAGGTTTAGTGAGGTGAACATATCTGAGAGCGGAGTGGAATGGATGTGTTGGGTGGATGGAGCCGGGGTAAGGGCAGAAGGTCCTGTCTCGCAATCATCAAGCGTGCACATGACCATGTTAAAGTCCCCTCCTATTACATGGAATGAAGTGGAGTTTTGCATAAGCCATGTCGCTGTGTCTGCAAAAAAGGATTTTGAAGGGGAGTTGGGAGCATAAATGTTAGAAATTTGGAGGCCATGTAATGGAAATTTGAGGCAAAGGGAAACCCGCCTGCCCACATCGTCCACAAGTAGTGAGTGAGATGTGCAGGGGAGGTTTTTATGTAGCAGGATAATTGTGCCTGCCTTGCGATTCAGGACAGGTGGGCCTACCACCTCCCCTACCCACATCTTTTTCAAGAAGTGAAAAACATTTGCAGGAAGGTGGGTTTTCTGCAATAGGGCTATATCTGCCTTTAGGCACTTAAGATAGTGCAGTATGGGCATCCTTTTATTTAGGGAATGTAGGCCTTTGACATTCCAGGATATTATGTTCAGGGGGGCCATAGTGATAAGGAATTGACCGTTGAAGCAGTCTTTTTTTAGGAGCGGTGCAACCTATCGAGTGATGTGGCTGTCAATGATAAGGTAAATCCTACAAAGGGATTGTAGATCTGAGAGGAGTTTAGAAGTAAGGATTTAACCTGAAGAGGAATCTCATTAAAGGGGGAGGAATGGCTAGGGAGATTCTTGAGCAGAGCAACCCTACAGGCGAGGAAGCTATAGGACTTCACCATTTTCTACACGTGAAGGAGGGTGACCACTGTTGGCTTCTAGCCCAGTTTATTTCTACGAGTCTGATGGTCAGAGTTTAAGGAGATGAAGTTCTTGTTGGTCAGTGAGTGGGGTGGGGGGGGGCAGAGAGTGTGCACTATCATTGCCAACTGTAAAAGAGTTTTGTAGAGGGAGAGGATTCAAAAGTGCGGTGTCCTACGCAACCATAATATAAACATTCCTTAGGATGGTTAGTAGACTTGTAGACTTGAGAGGGAGTGGTTTGCTCCAGAGGATGAATAGTCCTAGAAGATCATGGTAGTCTTTCAGGTGATTAAGCGGCGAGAGCTCGCAGCGCCATATTTGACTTTCTTTGAGGCTTCCTTGGTAGGTGTAATCTGGGCCTTCCAGGACAGTGAAGCCTTTCTAGCCGGCGACGGGCCTTCTTCCATGGGGAGATTAACTGATTGTGTATATGAAATGGTGCGCTAAAAGAAATGATGAATGACAAAAATCAATCAATAGGTGATATGTAAATGAAACTGATATAAAATGTCCATAAAAAACGGGTGATGACTCCAACTTATGAAAAGTGAAACAAAGTGCTTTCCAAATCTGGTGTAAAAGCCCACCACCTGGTTAAATTCCTCCTTACCAGACGGAAAAAGTAAGGTTCCAAAATAATGCAAATTAAACTGCAGATGAAACAAACGATCCCACAGTGCTTCAAAATCTCCTTGTGAAAACACCCAAGCAAGCCTCTTACCGGACTACAATCAAACAGCGCTTGGTATTCACTCTCAGGGAACACTGAGGAGTAGAAGACAGTGTTTCCTGAGAGTGAATACCAAGCTCTGTTTGATTGTAGTCCGGTAAGAGGCTTGCTTGGGTGTTTTCACAAGGAGATTTTGAAGCACTGTGGGATCGTTTGTTTCATCTGCAGTTTAATTTGCATTATTTTGGAATCTTACTTTTTCCGTCGGGTAAGGAGGAATTTCACCAGGTGGTGGAAATAAAAGGTAGGGTGATGGTGCTGCCTAATAATAAAAAGGATATTGTAGGGTGTTAATGAGGTGCTTGTGAAAGAAGCAATATGAATTGTGTGTGCTGCACTGGCATTCCAAAATTTGGAAAAAAGGAGCACTGAAGGTACAGCTATATAAATGTGACAACAATATTAAATTATTTGATCTAAAAAATTATTTTTTGTGTACGTATAAGCCCCCGTTCACACTAAGGCGAACTGTGAGGTGACCTGGTCGCCTCACAGGTCGCCGTAGGTCACCTCCCATAGGGAAGCTGCGGACCTGTTCTAATAGGAGCGACACAAGTCGCTCCGACTTAGAAAAAGGGTCCGGAGCTTCTTTGGGGCGACCAGCAGGCGACCTCCATAGACTTCAATGTTATGAAGTCCGTGGCGGCTGCTCCGAGGTCGTGGCGCGCTGCTCGCACCGCGACCTCGGAGGTCGCGGTGCGAAGTAGCGTCGCTCGTATGTGAACGGGCACTAAAAGTGATGTGTGCAAATGGGTGTAAGTATGAAGAAATGTGATAGTATAAATAAAATGTGAGAAGTATAAATAAATGCCAAATTTAAAAGGATATGTGCATAAATAACTATACAGAATGTTAATCAAAATGTAAGCTGTATAAAATCCTTATCATACAATATAAAAGCTATAAATAAATTGAAGTGCTCTGTGCGTAACAAAGTACCCCAACTAAACCACACACTGGGGTATGGAGGTGAAGTGAAATAAGTGCAGGTAAAGTATATAGCAACCAATAAAAAAGACCAACAAAAAGTTCAATATGGGTGCTTGGTGTCTGTAAAACAGGTGTAGTGACCAAGTATACTGAGCAAAGTTCAAATATTGATAGCAGGTGACAGTTCTCTTATGAAAAAACTATAAGGAGTGACCCCGTGGTGGGCGGTGAGGTGCTGGGTGATCCCTCTAGTGAAAAGCGCACTCATCAGAAATACCCACCCCACACAGGGGTATAGAGCGGGTATATAAATGTATCCTGCGGCCAGAGAAATCCTGGTGTCCTCGCCTACTCCTGAATGGGGACGTCCTGGAAGTAGTCTAGAGGGTCCTAAATGGAAGATTCTCCAAGGAGAGTGGCCGGGATCTGATGGGCTCCTATCAGTAAGAAGAGGGCGTCCAAATATCCACGGGGTGTCACTCGTAGTGGTATACCAGGGAGTAATAAATAATGGGAAGGCACATAGTGTGATACCGTATGAACAGTTTTAATAAAGTTTAAAACATCTGAGAGGTACTCACATTTGCAGAGAAAGATATAGGCAAATAATCATATAGGTGGAGCGAGTGCGGTCCAAGCCTCGATCTCAACCAACCGGAAGTGATGCAACACGCTGTACGCGTTTCGTAGCAATACGTCTTGAGCAGCGTCGGGTCACTTCCGATGTCGTCCCTTATATACATGCGGTAACTAGGCAACGAATTGTCAACAGGTCTGGTACGCAATCCGAAGGTGGAGCTACACACAGCGGACTACGATAAAATGGAGGTATTTAGTACTACACTGTGGTATTTAGTACTACACTGTGGGATCGTTTGTTGCATCTGCAGTTTAATTTGCATTATTTTGGAACCTTACTTTTTCCGTTAGGTAAGGAGGAATTTCACCAGGTGGTGGGCTTTTACACCAGATTTGGAAAGCACTTTGTTTCACTTTTCATAAGTTGGAGTCTCATCAGCCGTTTTTTATGGACATTTATGAACATTTTGATGATAATTTGTAAATAAGGAATTATTCACCACTGTCCCTTATTTTGTGAAATTTTATATCAGTTTCATTTACATGTCACCTATTGATTTTGTCATTCATCATTTGTTTTAGCGCACCATTTCATATACACATTTTACACAATTCACTAGGCACTGAATACTTGTAGCAGCTTTAACCATCTATCAGCGCACCCCTCATACACACAGATTAACTGATTGCTGGAATTTTTCTGCTTCAGAAAGGGAATGAAATGAGATGCGTTAGCCTTCCGATGTGGTAACGTGGAGTATTGCTGGGTATGCCAGCGTAAATTTAATTTGTGATAATCAAATTATAACAGCGCTAGCACAAAAATTATAACCAATAAATATGTGTAAAAGTATAGGAATATAAGCAATATAAAATTAAAAACTTATTAAACTTTTTTTGTTGGAAAAGTCCTTCTTAATAAATATGGTGATTCTTTAAAGTGCTCAAGTGCAAATCCTTATTCCTGGTGCAAAGAATACTTAAGGTGCTCGGGTGCAAAGCCGTCCAAACAAAAATGGTGCTCTCGTGAGTGGCCCTCCAGGTCCCCTACTCACCACAATGTAGGTATATCAGCGCATATAATACTGATCCGACTTGTGATATACGGGCTCCAGTTCCAAGTGCCTTAGATGGGACCTCTCCGATATGGTGGTGATCGTATAGCCAGATATGTAATAAAAAGAGGGGCCAATAGTGTAATATGTTCTCGTATTTTATTTTCCCCAAAAGTTACATGCTATACTTACAGGAACAAGGTTAAAAACACATGGGAGACAGATCGGAACGCCACATTGGCGTGCGTTCCACAGAATCCAGGAAGCCGGACCGGAAGTGACGATGCGTGGTTCGTGCACCGGAAGTTACGTCAACGCGTTTCACCCTTAGTGTGGGCGTTTTCAAAAGACCTAAATTTAATTTGTTGCTGGAAAAGTGTGGAGCAGATGGAGGAAAAAGCTTTGCGCTTCCTGAAACTTCCGCTGAGTAGTCTGCAAAGATAAGCAATGAATGTCCATCAACTTGTAGTGAGCATTGCTGTCTGAAGCACAGGAGTATGAGGCTTTTGTCAGCGCAGTTCAGATAACGCACAATGACAGGTCTGGGGTTCTTCCTGCTGTCCGTTTGTTGGCCAATTCTGTGCGCCCGTTCCACCACACATGTGGCATGGACCCCCCCATTGCTACGGGTATAGTTGTGGAGCACAAATGCAATAATGTATCAGGTTTGAGAGATTCAGGCATGCCTATTATGCGAAGATTGTTCTCTTCTAGAGTGGTTCTCTAAATCTTCAATTTTGTCCTGCAGCATCTTAAAAACATGGTCATGTGCAGAGATGTCTTTGTTATTGAATGTCATTTCTTCCTCTAAAGAGGAGATCCGCATTTCTGCCTCCTGTATTTGTTGTTTGTGTGCATGCAAATCTTTGAGTGTCTGTGCCATGCCTTGCATAATGGCTGCTTCCACTGTTGCTTTGATGGTAGGGGAGAGAATTGCAGCTACTGCTTCTGCTATTTTCTCATATGTAAAGTCTGTGGGGCCTGGTAGTGCGGGGTGCAGGGCTGTGTGGAGCCGAGGGTGCTAGGAGACTCTCTTACCTCCCTCCCTTGTGCTGCGGAGGCCGCGTGTGTGAAGTCGGCCATGTTAGCTTCCTCTAGGGAGCAAGTAGTGGAGACCGCTGCGGCACTGTGTTGAGGGCGGGACCATTCCACGAAGTGGTCCATCGGTTGCTGAGCATCTCCTGCCCATGCTGCTCTGTCTCTGAGTCTGCTTGTGACCTACCAGGGTGGCATTGTAAACGGCTTAGTGGTGGGGGCGAATCGGGAGCCGGAATCGCTCGCTCCTTCCTCAAGAGCGCCGGAACAGGAAGTCTTTTTCTCTCTTTTTTTTAACGCATATGTAAACGGAGTTCACACCACACATGTGATGTATTATTGTAAACATTAGAGTGAGAACAATAATTCTAGCACTAGACCTCCTCTGTAACTATAAATAGGTAACCTGTAAAGGCATTTAAAGACCTGCCTGTGGACATTTTTAAGTATCGTAGTTTGTCTCAAGCATGCACAATTTTAAAGCGTGACATGTTAGGTATCTATTTACTTGGCGAAACATCATCTTTCACATTTTATAAAAAAAAATGGGGTAAATATTGTGTTTTTTTTTTTTAATTCATTAAAGGGTATTTAAAAAAAAAAAAATTGCTTTTGCAAAACCGCTACGCAAATACCATATGGCACAAGCTGGTCGGCAAGCACATAAAGTGGTTGTAAACCCTCACATTTACCCAGTAAAGTGAACAGCCTCAGATGATACACAGAGCTGAAATAAATCCTCCTACATAGGTTTTACTTGTTTATCCGCAGTCTTCTATTTTTTAAACCTCTTCAAAAGGGCAGAAAAGTGTTAAAATCTTTTTTTTCATCTGTCAGGAGCACAGAGGAGGGAGCAGAGTGTCTGCAGTTTCAGTGTGTGAGCGCTGATTGGAAGAAAGGCACACATCCCCCTCCAGACAGCAGAAGAACGATGTTGTGAATAGACAAGCTCCGTGCCTATCTTCCTCCCTGACACATATTTATCTCATATGTCAGAAAAACTTCTCAGAAGTGACTCATGCTGATTAGAAAAGGAACACAGCATCAGAGAGAAACTACACTCAGAGCTTTGGAGAGAGATAAGTAAACACTACAGATATATGTGTGTATGTGTGCTTTGCTTAGAATTTTTTTACTGGGGTTTACAACCAATTTAAGTCCATGTCTCAGCTGTTTGTAGTCAGAGCAGCTGTCAATCAGCCAGCAGGGGGCATTGCGTGGATGGATATATTAGGAGCCCACTTTAAGCAGAATCGGGAGCTGGTGGCCGCTGTATAAAAGAAGGCATCAAAAAGAGAGAACAGCTATTGTTCTGCAAGTAATTAATAAACATTTACTCACAAATATAAAAATACTTACACAACTACATATACAAAGCAAAAAGGCTCTTTAGTATTTTGGTTTACATGCACTTTAATCATTAACTTTGGGTATATACATTATTATCATTCATTAACTATTTCAGGACCAGAACTGAACAAGCATTGACTAATTAGTCAAGATAATATGAAGTTAGGCGAAATCCTAAATACAGTGCCATTTCTTTAACCACTTTAGAACCGCTCACAGTAATACTACTGCGGCAGAGTGGTTCGTTATCGTCCAGCGACGTAGTATTAACGTCGTTGGACACTCCCCCTTCTGGGCGGCGCTTGCGCGCCGCCGGAGGCTCGCTCCCGCTGTTTTCATTCACAGCGGGAGTCGGGCCAGGGGAGGAGCAGCGGCGATCGCCGCTGCTCTTACCCGATCGTCGGGGATCGAGTCTGGAGATCCGCCCGCTGTGTGTAAACACAGTGGGCGGATCTCCATAGTGACAGGGAGTGACAGATCGGACTGTTCAGCATAGCTGGACATCCGATCTGTCCATGACTCACACAGTCCCCTCCCCCCCTACACGTCAGTAAGCACCAGGCATACATTAACCTCTCCCTCTCCAATAAAATTAACCCCTTCCCTGCCAGTGTCATTTTTACAGTAACAGTGCATATATATAGCACTGATTACTGCAGTAATGTCACTGGTACCCCCAAAAGTGTCAAAAATGTCAGTCAAGGGTCCGATCTGTCCGCCGCAATGTCGCAGTCCCGCAAAAAAAATCGCAGATCGCCGCCATTACGCGTTTAAAAAAAAACACCAAAAATGACAGAAATCTTTCCCTTTGTTAGTAAACGCAATAACTTTTGCGCAAACCAATCAAAATACGCTTATTGCGATTTTTTTTACCAAACATATGTAGCATAAAACAAATTGGCCAAAAATTTAAAAAAAAATTGGTTTTTACATCTTTTTTGGGGGGAATTTCATATAAAAAAATGTTAAAAATATTGTTATTTTTTCAAAATAAACGCTCTTTTTTTGTTTATAGCGCAAAAAGTAAAAATCGCACAGGTGATCAAATACCACCAAAAGAAAGCTCTGTTTGTGGGAAAAAAAGGACGTAAATTTCGTTTGGGTACGGCGTCGCACGACCGCGCAATTGTCAGTTGAAGTCGCACAGCGCCGAATCGCAAAAAGTGGCCTGGACGGAAGACAGCAAAATCCTCCGGTGGTAAAGTGGTTAATTCGAATGTAAATACACACCTATGTCTTTATTTTCTGAAATATTAAAACTGTGTATGTGTATGCAATTATTTAGAATGTTTCTGCTAGGATTTTTACACTCTATACTACAAGTATACATTTGTAGACAGCTGTTCTCTCATATTTGTAAATTTATCAGAAGCTATTTAACCACTTCCCACCCAAGGACGTACACCTACATCCTCCGGTTTCTGTGAGTATACCGGGATGATGCCTGCTCCTACAGGCATCATCCTAGTATCATTGTTTGCTGCCAGCGATCCCCTTTCAGGCAGAAGTGATCCAAGTTGCTAATTAGCCACTCAATCACTTCTGTGGGTGGCCGAAGGGGGTTTCACCCCCTGCTGCCGCCTCTCCCGGGCTTGTTCATCCCTTGTGATAGCCATAAAGTTTGTACAAAAAAAAACTAAAAGTGTATAAAACATTTTTTTTATAAAATAAATAAATAAAAAAAACTTAAAGTGTCCCTGTCCCACCGTGCTTTATGTGCAAATGCAAATGCATAGGTTTCTCCCGCCATGCATATGTAAACAATAATCACACCATACGTGAGGTATTGTCACGAATGTCAGAGCAAGAGCATTAATTCTAGCACAAGACCTCCTGTGCAACTCTAAACTGGTAACCTGTAAAGGCGTTTAAAGCGTCGCCTATGGAGAATTTAAGCACTGTAGTTGGCCGCCATTCTGCATTGCCGCAGACACAATTTTAACATGTTGGGTTTTTATTTACTCGGTGTAACATCATCTTTCATATTATACAAAACAATTTGGATAACTTTACTGTTTTTTTTTTCATTCATGAGTGTGTTTTTGAGTTTGAAAAACTGCTGCGCAAATACCGTGTGACATAAAAAATTGCAACACACCCCATTTCATTCTCTAGGGGTCTCTGCTAATATATATATATATATATATAATGTTTGGGGGTTCTAAGTAATTTTCTAGCAAAAAAGTAGATTTTTCCATGTAGGAGTGAAGTGTCAGAATAGGCTTGGGAAGGAAGTGGTTACCCAATATGTTTTTTTTGGAACATGGGAGGAAATCAGATCACCTGGAGGGAATTCAAACTTGTCTATAGCTTTACAACGGATGTAGTCACAGTATATTGTTTTACTGGAGAATGGAGACCACTGCCAGTATGAATTTCAAACTCTACTAATTAGACCCCTTTCACACATGCAGAGAGTTTGTCCGTTTTTCATCCATCCGTTGACAGATGAAAAACGGACATCAATGCATCTCTATGGAAAAACAAATGTAAATAGAAGATCATCTATTTACATCCACTTCCATCAATATTCTTTTTATGGAACAGATCAAAACCCTATTTTTCTTCAGTTAAAAAATGGATTGAACGAAAAAACGGATGTGAATGGACGAACGGTACTTTTTTGCATGAAAAAAGTCTCCAGGACTAAAGTGGTTAAGGACTCTAGCTGGCGGATAAAAAAAGGATGACAAACTGATAAAAAAATGATGTACACATGACTAAACTGATCCAACAAATGGTCCGCATATGTGAAAGGGGACTTAGGGTAATTCAGTACCTATGGTCAAAACATTTGTTTTAGTATATATTTATGAATTTTTCTATCACACATTGAATTTCACTTGAAACTAGTGTTGAGCGAACACGGACTGTATTATTCGTGTTCGTACCGAATAATTGGATTTTTTTTACCCGAACACGGACACGGACACTTTACTGTATGTTCGGGTAAAAATCCGTGTTCGGTCGTTTTATTTCCGGGTTTTGCATGCTTTGGCGCTCTTTTCATGGCGGGCTTTCAACAGCCAATCAACAATCGTTTAACTGGTGTGCCTTAAGCCATCCCAGCCATGCCTGCAAATGTCTTAGTAGCTGTGATTGGCCGTCTGAAGCATGTGACCAAGTCTTTATAAGTTCGAGGCAGCCGCCGCAGCAGCGTCATTCTGCTGCTTAGCTAAGGGACAGAGCACACATCAATGTGCTGGCTGCTGATTAGGGAAAGATAGGCAGGAAAAAACCATTTGTGTCCGGATAGAATTGAGGGACAGGTCGGAGTGTTTAGGCAGGGCGAGTTGTAGGCATTTTAGGGATAGAGTCTGCTGAATTATAGGGTCAGTGTCTTCTACAAACTACAATCGATATTGCTGTGTGGGGGGTGGGGTGAATCTGCACTCAATCCTGATCTACGATCTCTTCTCAATCCTGTTAGGGACAGAGTCTGCTGAATTTTAGGGAAACTGTGTTCTACAAACTACAATCGATATTGCTGTGTGGTGTGGGATTGGAGATAGGCAGGTGTCAGTGATCCACATCCATTTTTCTGTGTGTGAGCTGCAGTGAACACAATCTTTTTGGGCTGCAGTGAACACAATCTTTTTGGGCTGCAGTGAACACAATCTTTTTGGGCTGCAGTGAACACAATCTTTTTGGGGTGCAGTGAACAAAATCTTTTTGGGGTGCAGTGAACACAATCCTTTTTGGTGTGCAGTGAACACAATCTTTGTGGGGTGCAGTGAACAAAATCCTTTGTGGGGTGCAGTGAACACAATCTTTTTGGGGTGCAGTGAACAAAATCCTTTTTGGGGTGCAGTGAACAACATCCTTTTTGGGATGCAGTGAACACAATCTTTTTGGGGTGCAGTGAACAAAATCCTTTGTGGGGTGCAGTGAACACAATCTTTTTGGGGTGCAGTGAACACAATCTTTTTGGGGTGGAGTGAACAACATCCTTTTTGGGGTGCAGTGAACAAAATCCTTTTTGGGGTGCAGTGAACAAAATCATTTTTGGGGTGCAGTGAACACAATCTTTTTGGGGTGCAGTGAACACAATCTTTGTGGGGTGCAGTGAACACAATCTTTTTGGGGTGGAGTGAACAACATCCTTTTTGGGGTGCAGTGAACAACATCCTTTTTGGGGTGCAGTGAACACAATCTTTTTGGGGTGCAGTGAACACAATCTTTGTGGGGTACAGTGAACAGAATCTTTGTGGGGTGCAGTGAACACAATCTTTGGGGGGTACAGTGAACACAATCTTTTTGGGGTGCAGTGAACACAATCTTTGTGGGGTGCAGTGAACACAATCTTTTTGGGGTGGAGTGAACAAAATCATTTTTGGGGTGCAGTGAACAACATCCTTTTTGGGGTGCAGTGATCAAAATCCTTTTTGGGGTGCAGTGAACACAATCTTTTTGGGGTGCAGTGAACAAAATCCTTTGTGGGGTGCAGTGAACAGAATCTTTGTGGGGTGCAGTGAACACAATCTTTGGGGGGGTACAGTGAACACAATCTTTTTGGGGTGCAGTGAACACAATCTTTGTGGGGTACAGTGAACAGAATCTTTGTGGGGTGCAGTGAACACAATCTTTGGGGGGTACAGTGAACACAATCTTTTTGGGGTGCAGTGAACACAATCTTTGGGGGGTACAGTGAACACAATCTTTTTGGGGTGCAGTGAACACAATCTTTGTGGGGTGCAGTGAACACAATCTTTGGGGGGGTACAGTGAACACAATCTTTTTGGGGTGCAGTGAACAACATCCTTTTAGGGTGCAGTGAACACAATCTTTGTGGGGTGCAGTGAACAACATCCTTTTAGGGTGCAGTGAACACAATCTTTGTGGGGTACAGTGAACAGAATCTTTGTGGGGTGCAGTGAACACAATCTTTGGGGGGTACAGTGAACACAATCTTTGTGAGGTGCAGTGAACACAATCTTTGTGGGGTGCAGTGAACACAATCATTGTGGGGTGCAGTGAACTCAATCTTTGTGGGGTACAGTGAACACAATCTCATACTTCTGAAGATTTGAGGGTGCTGCCTGTTCCATACTCCCCCTACTCCTCATCTAGCCTTTTAGGGGTACAAACAATAGTAATTGGGGCCTAGTGTGGTTGTGTACGTGTGATATACATACACTTTTTTTGGATCATATTTTCTATTCCGCTATTTAATCAAAAACCTTTGGGGATCAGTTAAATTGGGGGATAGTCTGTGTTGGTACGTGTGAGAGAGATCCACCTTTCCAAGTTGTTGGGGTTCATCTCATACTTCTGAAGGTTTGATGGTGCTGCCTGTTCCATACTCCCCCTACTCCTAGCCTTTTAGGGGTACAAACAATAGTAATTGGGGCCTAGTGTGGTTGTGTACGTGTGATATACATACACTTTTTTTGGATCATATTTTCTATTCCGCTATTTAATCAAAAACCTTTGGGGATCAGTTAAATTGGGGGATAGTCTGTGTTGGTACGTGTGAGAGAGATCCACCTTTCCAAGTTGTTGGGGTTCATCTCATACTTCTGAAGGTTTGAGGGTGCTGCCTGTTCCATACCCCCCCTACTCCTCATCTAGCCTTTTAGGGGTACAAACAATAGTAATTGGGGCCTAGTGTGGTTGTGTACGTGTGATATACATACACTTTTTTTGGATCATATTTTCTATTCCGCTATTTAATCAAAAACCTTTGGGGATCAGTTAAATTGGGGGATAGTCTGTGTTGGTACGTGTGAGAGAGATCCACCTTTCCAAGTTGTTGGGGTTCATCTCATACTTCTGAAGGTTTGAGGGTGCTGCCTGTTCCATACTCCCCCTACTCCTCATCTAGCCTTTTAGGGGTACAAACAATAGTAATTGGGGCCCAGTGTGGTTGTGTACGTGTGATATACATACACTTTTTTTGGATCATATTTTCTATTCCGCTATTTAATCAAAAACCTTTGGGGATCAGTTAAATTGGGGGATAGTCTGTGTTGGTACGTGTGAGAGAGATCCACCTTTCCAAGTTGTTGGGGTTCATCTCATACTTCTGAAGGTTTGAGGGTGCTGCCTGTTCCATACTCCCCCTACTCCTCATCTAGCCTTTTAGGGGTACAAACAATAGTAATTGGGGCCCAGTGTGGTTGTGTACGTGTGATATACATACACTTTTTTTGGATCATATTTTCTATTCCGCTATTTAATCAAAAACCTTTGGGGATCAGTTAAATTGGGGGATAGTCTGTGTTGGTACGTGTGAGAGAGATCCACCTTTCCAAGTTGTTGGGGTTCATCTCATACTTCTGAAGGTTTGAGGGTGCTGCCTGTTCCATACCCCCCCTACTCCTCATCTAGCCTTTTAGGGGTACAAACAATAGTAATTGGGGCCTAGTGTGGTTGTGTACGTGTGATATACATACACTTTTTTTGGATCATATTTTCTATTCCGCTATTTAATCAAAAACCTTTGGGGATCAGTTAAATTGGGGGATAGTCTGTGTTGGTACGTGTGAGAGAGATCCACCTTTCCAAGTTGTTGGGGTTCATCTCATACTTCTGAAGGTTTGAGGGTGCTGCCTGTTCCATACCCCCCCTACTCCTCATCTAGCCTTTTAGGGGTACAAACAATAGTAATTGGGGCCTAGTGTGGTTGTGTACGTGTGATATACATACACTTTTTTTGGATCATATTTTCTATTCCGCTATTTAATCAAAAACCTTTGGGGATCAGTTAAATTGGGGGATAGTCTGTGTTGGTACGTGTGAGAGAGATCCACCTTTCCAAGTTTTTGGGGTTCATCTCATACTTCTGAAGATTTGAGGGTGCTGCCTGTTCCATACCCCCCCTACTCCTCATCTAGCCTTTTAGGGGTACAAACAATAGTAATTGGGGCCTAGTGTGGTTGTGTACGTGTGATATACATACACTTTTTTTGGATCATATTTTCTATTCCGCTATTTAATCAAAAACCTTTGGGGATCAGTTAAATTGGGGGATAGTCTGTGTTGGTACGTGTGAGAGAGATCCACCTTTCCAAGTTGTTGGGGTTCATCTCATACTTCTCAAGGTTTGAGGGTGCTGCCTGTTCCATACCCCCCCTACTCCTCATCTAGCCTTTTAGGGGTACAAACAATAGTAATTGGGGCCTAGTGTGGTTGTGTACGTGTGATATACATACACTTTTTTTGGATCATATTTTCTATTCCGCTATTTAATCAAAAACCTTTGGGGATCAGTTAAATTGGGGGATAGTCTGTGTTGGTACGTGTGAGAGAGATCCACCTTTCCAAGTTGTTGGGGTTCATCTCATACTTCTGAAGGTTTGAGGGTGCTGCCTGTTCCATACCCCCCCTACTCCTCATCTAGCCTTTTAGGGGTACAAACAATAGTAATTGGGGCCTAGTGTGGTTGTGTACGTGTGATATACATACACTTTTTTTGGATCATATTTTCTATTCCGCTATTTAATCAAAAACCTTTGGGGATCAGTTAAATTGGGGGATAGTCTGTGTTGGTACGTGTGAGAGAGATCCACCTTTCCAAGTTTTTGGGGTTCATCTCATACTTCTGAAGATTTGAGGGTGCTGCCTGTTCCATACCCCCCCTACTCCTCATCTAGCCTTTTAGGGGTACAAACAATAGTAATTGGGGCCTAGTGTGGTTGTGTACGTGTGATATACATACACTTTTTTTGGATCATATTTTCTATTCCGCTATTTAATCAAAAACCTTTGGGGATCAGTTAAATTGGGGGATAGTCTGTGTTGGTACGTGTGAGAGAGATCCACCTTTCCAAGTTGTTGGGGTTCATCTCATACTTCTGAAGGTTTGAGGGTGCTGCCTGTTCCATACTCCCCCTACTCCTAGCCTTTTAGGGGTACAAACAATAGTAATTGGGGCCTAGTGTGGTTGTGTACGTGTGATATACATACACTTTTTTTGGATCATATTTTCTATTCCGCTATTTAATCAAAAACCTTTGGGGATCAGTTAAATTGGGGGATAGTCTGTGTTGGTACGTGTGAGAGAGATCCACCTTTCCAAGTTGTTGGGGTTCATCTCATACTTCTGAAGGTTTGAGGGTGCTGCCTGTTCCATACCCCCCCTACTCCTCATCTAGCCTTTTAGGGGTACAAACAATAGTAATTGGGGCCTAGTGTGGTTGTGTACGTGTGATATACATACACTTTTTTTGGATCATATTTTCTATTCCGCTATTTAATCAAAAACCTTTGGGGATCAGTTAAATTGGGGGATAGTCTGTGTTGGTACGTGTGAGAGAGATCCACCTTTCCAAGTTGTTGGGGTTCATCTCATACTTCTGAAGGTTTGAGGGTGCTGCCTGTTCCATACCCCCCCTACTCCTCATCTAGCCTTTTAGGGGTACAAACAATAGTAATTGGGGCCTAGTGTGGTTGTGTACGTGCGAGATACATACACTTTTTTTGATCATATTTCCTATTCCGCTATTCAATAAAAACCTTTGAGGATCAATTGAATTGCGGGATAGTCTGTGTCGGTACGTGTGAGATCCACCTTTCCAAGTTTTTGGGGTTCATCTCATACTTCTGAAGATTTGAGGGTGCTGCCTGTTCCATACTCCTCCTCCTACTCCTCATCCATCCTTTTAGGGGTACAAACAATAGTAATTGGGGCCTAGTGTGGTTGTGTACGTGCGAGATACATACACTTTTTTTGATCATATTTCCTATTCCGCTATTCAATAAAAACCTTTGAGGATCAATTGAATTGCGGGATAGTCTGTGTCGGTACGTGTGAGATCCACCTTTCCAAGTTTTTGGGGTTCATCTCATACTTCTGAAGATTTGAGGGTGCTGTCTGTTCCATACTCCTCCTACTCCTCATCCATCCTTTTAGGGGTAGAAACAATAGTAATTGGGGCCTAGTGTGGTTTTGTACGTGCGAGATACATACACTTTTTTGGATCATATTTCCTATTCCGCTATTCAATAAAAACCTTTCTAGGGCAAGATCTTAAATTACAGAAATATGAGGAGACCGTCAAATAAGGGCCGTGGCCTGGGTCGTGGTGCTGCTGGTAGAGCTCCTGTTGCAAGGAGAGGACGTGGTCGATCTGTGCCAGCTACACGCACAAGTGAAACACCTTCCTCAAGTGTGAGTAGGCGACAGAACCTGCATCAGTATTTGGTAGGGCATCAAACGCCCCTAGAAGTGATGAGGCCAGAACAAGTTGAGGCGATAGTAGATTGGTTTGCTGCTGACAGTGCCTCCAGTTCCTTCACATTGTCTCCCACCCAGTCTACTGCAGAAAGGTCAGAGTTGGCACCTGCAGCCAATGTCCAACCGTCTTTCACCTCACCCCCTTGCAAATCAGGCCAGCAGTCTGAGCCCCAAGCCATACAGCAGTCTCTTATTCTTTTTGAGGACTCTGTCAGCAGGGTTTCCCAGGGCCATCCACCTAGCCCTGCCCCAGAAGTGGAAGAGATTGAGTGCAGCGATGCCCAACCACTTATTTCTCAAGATGAGTACATGCAAGGATCATCGCAGCACGTCTCCGATGATGACGAAACGCAGGTGCCAACTGCTGCGGCGTTCAGCATTGTGGAGACCGACAAGGAGGGCAGGGGTGAAGACTGGGTGGAAGATGATGTGGAGGACGATGAGGTCCTCGACCCCACATGGAATGAACGTCATGCAGGTGACCTGAGTAGTTTGGAGGAAGAGGCGGTGGTCGCACAGAGCCACCAGCACAGCAGAAGAGGGAGCAGGGTGCAGAAGCGGAGCGGCCGTGCCCTAGACACTACGCCCGCTACTGCCCAACGCAGCAAGGGAACGAGCGCACCAAAGTCAGCTCAAAGGAGTTCTCTAGCGTGGAAGTTCTTTAGAAAATGTGCTGATGACAGGACACGAGTGGTTTGCACCCTGTGCAATCAGAGCTTGAAGCGAGGCATAAACCTTCTCAACCTGAGCACAACCTGCATGATCAGGCATCTAAGTGCAAAGCACGAGCTGCAGTGGAGTACACACCTTCAAAACCAAGAAACGTCTCTGGCTCATCCTGCTTCCTCTTCTGCTGCAGTCTCGGCCGCTCCAGCCACATCTGTAGTGATACCGGCACCTGCCACCCCGCAAACAGACGATCTGTCAGCAACACCACCACCTGGGTCACCAACAACCATCTCCACAATGTCCCGTGGAAGCGTTCAGCTTTCCATCTCCCAAACACTTGAGAGGAAGAGGAAGTACCCCCCTACCCACCCGCGATCCCTGGCCCTGAATGCCAGCATTTCAAAATTATTGGCCTTTGAAATGCTGTCATTCCGTCTGGTGGAGACGCACAGTTTTAAAAACCTTATGTCGGTGGCTGTCCCACAGTACGTCGTGCCCAGCCGCCACTACTTTTCCAGGCAAGCCATCCCTTCCCTGCACAACCAAGTGGGGGAAAATATCAGGTGTGCACTGCGCAACGCCATCTGTGCCAAGGTCCACCTAACTACGGATACGTGGACCAGTAAGCACGGTCAGGGGCGTTATATCTCCCTAACGGCACACTGGGTAAATGCAGTGGCGGATGGGCCTGAGGCGGATAGCAATTTGGCGCATGTCCTTCCACCACCGAGGATTGCAGGGCGCTTCAGTTTGCCTCCTGTTCCTAACTCCTCCTACTCCGCTTCCTCATCCTCTACTGCCTCCTCATCCGGACAGCGTAACACCTTCACCACCAACTTCAGCACGGCCAGGGGTAAACGACAGCAGGCAGTTTTACAACTTGCCTGTTTGGGGGACAAACCACACACCGCGCAGGAGTTGTGGAGGAGCATGGAACAGCAGACAAATGAGTGGTTGCTGCCAGCGAGCCTCAAGCCCGGCCTGGTGGTGTGCGATAACGGGCGAAATCTCATAGCAGCTCTGGGCCTAGCCGGTTTGACGCACATCCCTTGCCTGGCGCATGTGCTGAATTTGGTGGTGCAGAGGTTCCTTAAAAACTACCCCGATATGTCAGAGCTGCTGCAGAAAGTGCGGGCCGTTTGTGCGCACTTTCGGCGTTCTCACCCTGCTGCTGCTCGCCTGGCAGCGCTGCAGCGTAACTTCGGCCTTCCCGCTCACCGCCTCATATGTGACGTGCCCACAAGGTGGAACTCCACCTTGCACATGCTGGAAAGACTGTGCGAGCAGCAGCAGGCCATAGTGGAGTTTCAGCTGCAGCACGCACGCGTGAGTCGCTCTGCGGAACAGCACCACTTCACCACCAATAACTGGGCCTCCATGCGAGACCTGTGTGCCTTGTTGCGCTGTTTTGAGTACTCCACCAACATGGCCAGTGGCAATGACGCCGTTCTCAGCTTAACTATCCCACTTCTATGCCTCCTTGAAAAAACAATTCGGGCGATGATGGAAGAGGATGTGGCACAGGATGAGGAGGAGGAGGAGGATGAAGAGGTAACATTTCCAAGGCTTTCAGGGCAGTCATTCGCAAGGGGCTCCGAGGGTGGGTTCCTGCACACGCAAACGCCAGGGACGCAATTGTCCAGCAGGGGCACAGTTCTGGAGGATGAGGAGGATGAGGAGGAGGAGGAGCTGGAGGAGGAGATGGAACCATGTTCACAGCAGGGTGGCACCCAGGCCAGCTCATGGCCATCACTGGTGCGTGGCTGGGGGGATACAGAGGACACGGACGATACACCTCCCACAGAGGACAGCCTTTCGTTGCCTCTGGGCAGCCTGGCACACATGAGCGATTACATGCTGCAGTGTCTCCACAACGACCGCCGAGTTGCCCACATTCTAACTTGTGCTGATTACTGGGTGGCCACGCTGCTGGATCCCCGTTACAAGGACAACGTACCGTCCTTAATTCACTCACTGGAGCGCGATCGCAAGATGCGCGAGTACAAGCGCACGCTGGTAGACGCCATGCTGCTGGCATTCCCATCTGACAGCGGGGCCACAGTGGAAGCACAAGGCAGAGGAGGAGGAGGAGGAGGTCGCCAACGCAACCAGGGCACCGCCAGCACCTCAGAAGGCAGGGTTAGCATGGCCGAAATGTGGAAAAGCTTTGTCAGCACGCCACAACAAACAGCAGCACCAGCAGCTCAGATGGAACGTCTTAGCAGGAGGCAGCATTTTACCAACATGGTGGAGCAGTATGTGTGCACACGCCTACATGTAGTGAATGACGGGTCTGCCCCCTTCAACTTCTGGGTCTCCAAATTGGGCACATGGCCTGAGCTTGCCCTTTACGCCTTGGAGGTGCTGGCGTGCCCTGCAGCCAGTGTATTATCTGAACGGGTATTTAGCACGGCTGGGGGCGTTATAACAGACAAGCGCAGCCGCCTGTCCAGAGACAATGTGGACAAGCTCACGTTCATTAAAATGAACCAGGCATGGATCCCACGGGACTTTTCCGTACCTTATGCAGAATAGCAATGGATACCGACCTTACCCACCCATTGTTCCATTTTTGCTCTTTCTCACTCTTTTGGGGTGTACCCTCATTTAAAATTTTTGAAAAGAAGCAGTGTTGGCTACCTCGTCCTCCTCCTCAGGGCCAGATTAATGTAGGGGCTATTGGAGCTGCAGCTCCAGGCCCCTACCTTTTATATAGGCCCCGGGTTGGCCATATTCACTGTTACCGCTCTTCTGTCACTTGTAAACACAGAAGTCTGGCTTCTATGCTCGCTTCCCCAGGCAGCACCCTCAGAACCTCCCCACACAGCATGAAGGCCGGACAAGGAGGGACAGTTGGCGATGCATGGATGTGTTTATGGGCTTCAGAGACAGCATCCCATGTTGAATTAGGCATGCATGGCTGCACCCTTCCTCCTCTGGGTGCATGGCAAGGCACGGCCCTTAAGGCCCTTCAAAATCCTCAGCACCAAGCCCATGATGCTGTTAATCCGGCCCTGGTCCTCCTCCACCGCCGCTTCCACCTACACCGCCCATAGGTGTGCGCAGCCTATTGCATTAAGGTGTGCACCCCAAAGTTGAAATACACATGCATGTGTTTGCCAGCAGGGAGAGTAATGTATCGGGGCCATGTACCTGTAGGCAAGGAGAAATAGAGCAGAGCAGGTCCCAGGGAGATCTTTCCCATCTCCTCACTGGCAATGCTATGTGCCCTAGGTGATTAGGGTGTGCCCAGGCACACCCAGCACACCCTGTGCGCACGCCTATGTCACCGCCACATCCACCACCACCTCAACCTCCCTCCTACTCCATATGGGCCTCGTCCTTCAGAGATGAAGAAGAACATTGTTTTATTTTTCTGTTTTTTTTTGTTGTTTTAAGTTATTTCCCTATCCACATTTGTTTGCAGAGCACTTGCCATGCTCTTAATTACGTTTTGCTGCCATTTGCAGCACTCTAGCCCTTTCCTTTGGTGTTTTAGAGCCATTTTAGTGCCTTAAAGTTCGGGTCCCCATTGACTTCAATGGGGTTCGGTGTCCGGGAAAAGTTCGGTAAAAGTCCGGGACACGGACCCGGACTTTTTTTTAAAGTTCGGCCGAACCCGTCGAACACGGACATCTAGGTGTCCGCTCAACCCTACTTGAAACCCTTTCTTTACTACAGTAGAAAAACATTACTATTGATATGTCTTCCTTTAAAATACATCTACAGATAAGAAATCAAGATAAATGTGAACCAAGATGCAATACCAATCCCTTCACTTCAATAATATAAAGATCTCTACAAAGTGCTAATTTGAATTAGATACTGATGTATTACAACAATAAAAATCTTCATACACAATGCTTATATATATATATATATATATATATATATATATATATATATATATATATATATATATTACCCTATGAAATCAGTCCACTCAGTGTCCAAATACAAAATAATCAGGTGGATATAATCCTTAAAACAAATGTGATATCCACCCAGTAATGTTCACAAACGTCATCTTATTATTAGGCAGAAAATAGTGAGGTCTCCCTCTTGATAAGTTTGTGTTTCTGTAGTGATGAACTGCCATTGAGGCAGAGCCTAAAGCCTAATACACACTATTTGTTTTTTCCAGTGGGTTGAACGATAAAAAAAAACCTGTCAGCTCCAGTCAGAGCCACTGTACTTACTATCCAACTTTAGTACAGTGATCTCCCTGTTGTGTCCTGACAGGGGGGTAGTCCCCCAACAGAACACTTTGATCAGTGCTCTTCGCCATTGCAGAGAGCGCTGATAAGGAGCTGGTCAGCTGCTGGATTTCCAGCATGCTTGTCCAACAGAAGCATGCCAAACAGCCGGCTTCTGATGGACCGAGCGCCTAAAGCTGGATACACACTATACAACTTTTGTTGTCAGATTTCCTTTAGATTTACCTTTTCTATGTAGTGCAAGAGCCTGTCTGATTGCATACAAATTGAAAGTGTTTAGGTTTGACTTTATATTATATGGTTTTGGTAAGTCTGAAGACAAAAATCTAAAGAAAATTGTATAGTGTGTATGGCCCATTACACACAAGCTGAATGTTGGCTGGCTTTTATTGAACCAGCCAATGTTGGATGGAATTTGGCCAGTGTGTGCGGGGCTTAAGATTGTGTGCAGTCTCAACTAATGGGCCATACACACTATAAGATTTTCTGAAGACTTTTTCCTTTAGACTTACCAAAATCATATAATATGAGGTCAAACCTAAAGACTTTCAATTTGCATGCAATCTGGCAGGCCCCTGCACTACATAGAAAAGGTAAATCTGAAGGAAAAAGTCTTCAGAAAATCTTATAGTGTGTATGGCCCTTTATAGTGCAGAGGTTATCTATATACATAATCGTGTTACAACCTGGGAGGGACTTTATTAGGGATCTCTGACAAAGTATGTAACAAGAGCACTAGGTCTATTCGGATGTTTTATTGAGTAAACTTGTTGTAGAGAGTGTCCAATTTGGATAAAACACAGGAGTTGTATACCAACATTGTAATTATAAGTGGAACTGTGTATGGCCTCCTATAACCTAGAGGTCTAACATAAGGAGTGAGCTGCATGTCACACTGAAGAGTGAAGGATCCCAGCACTGGATTTGAGAAACGTTTTTTTTTTTTTCTTTTTTCTTTGATTGCACTGTGTATGGTCATTTGATTGATTTGCCTTTTTTGGTTCGCTTAATTATAGACATATGATTTATTTGCACACATGTGTGGATTCATGGATATGGACACATGAAATTTTATTTTGCACTGTTATATGGTGTATTTTTAATGTATGAATGATATACTGGGGTTGGTTTACTAAAAGTGGAGAGTGCAAACTCTGGTGCAGTTGTGAATGGTAGTCAATCAGCTTCTATCTTCACCTTGTTTAATTAGGCTTTGACAAGAAACCAAGAAGCTGATTTGTTTCTAGTCAGAGCTGCACCAGATTTTGCATGCTCCACTTTTAGTAAATCAACCCCACTGTTTGGCCCCTTTCACACATGTCCGTTCCGCCGACAGACTCCATTTTTCTCAGTGGGGATCGATCCGCTGATCCCCGTTGAGCAGGCGGATAACAGCTCCATCTCTGCTCTGTGTGTGGAGACGGAGGTGTCAGATCCCCGCTGCCCTCTATGGGGAATCCGATGAGAATGGACTGCCTGTCTGTTCTCATCTGAACCGCCAGATGGAGGGAAAATAGGGTTTCCAATCCGTCCTGATTTGCCGGACAGGATCAGATTGGATGTCAGCGGACATGTCTCCGCTGACATCCGCTGCCCCATAGAGATGCATGGGGTATCCGTTCAGTTCCGCCTGAAAAACTGACAGGCAGATCTGAACGGTCCATATGTGTGAAAGGGGCCTTAATGTTAAGATGAAATCGTTATTTTTTTCTGTCACTAAGCACTGCACCAGCTTGATTTCTTATATTGGGTGTAAATTTGAGGTGATTAACATTTCTGTGCTAGCAGCTAATAGGTGTAAAATAATTAATTCTATTTTTTTCATTTCTGGTTGTTGTACTTTTTACATATTTCAAATTTTTTTATTTTGATATATCTGCAGGTAAGCACAAAATAATCTAAGAGCCCATTCAGACTAGCGCGACTTGTCAGGCGACTTGTCAGCCTGACAAGTCGCGCTCGGTCGCGGTCCATTGAGTAGTACAGGACCCGTTCTAATAGGAGCGACACAAGTCGCTCCGACTTAGAAAAAGGGTCCTGTACTACTTTGGGGCGACCTCGGAGTGACTTGCATAGACTTCCATTATGTGAAGTCCCTGCAAGTCGCTCCGAAGTCGTGGTGCACGCGACTGACAAGTCGCCTCCCCAAGTCGTGCAGAGTCATGTCGCCCCAGTGTGAACCGACTCTAAGTGAAGAAACACTGTTTAGAATCTTCAGAATTAGTATCAACAGCCGAAAAAAAAGTATCAATAAGCTAATAAAGGAATTCCCTTTCTATCATAATTTTTCAAATGTTGGTGATATTACCAATGATACACAAATGCACTGATGCAAAGCACTGGGACTGCCCTTTGCCATTACCATCTTTCTTTGAGCCCAATATGTGGCTAATGTAGTGTTGTATGCTTAAAATTTTTGCTGTTAAGAAGAACCAAAAAAACAAAGACAAACCAATGCAAAACTAACAAACATATCATAGTTTTGTTTACAGATTCTCCATCAGCTCACAACACACCTTTTTAAAGTATATGTATGGCCATTTTTTTTTCTTCCTTTTTTTGGGGGTTTTGGATAAAATAAGGGAGAATTAAAACCCCTGCCGGCAATTTCTTTTTCTTTAGCCTGTTCTCACTTCTACAAAGGCTCAACAGTAAGTAAATGGAACTCCCAAGAACAATTGTCCCCATTAGAATATTTACCTACACCGTTTGTGCTGATGAAAATGCTAGAACTTTGGGTTTCCCATTATTTTCTCAGTGATAATGGTCACTAGGATAAGGGAGAGAGTGAATCTACCTAACCGGTACAACTGGATACAATTCCGTGGCTGACTCTATTAAACCCACCCAACATCCTTCAACTGAAAAATGGAAAAAGCTGGGGAAAGAATTCCTAGCTAAAAGTGGCTGCATCCAATCAGATGCAGCTGCTATTCCAGTATTTAGACAGTTGGCACGGCCCTACTGGCAAAATACAAAAAAGTCTCAGTGGGTGTTTCTTCCATCTGCACTGTATAGTGTGGATTGAGGGGTATGCTTAATTTTTGTTTTATGTATTTGGCCAGCTTTACAGTTTGTTTGTTTTTTTGCAGAGCAGCCACATTCATAAAGCACTAGGATCTATAAAGCTCATTCTCTTTTCTGGTTGGAGAGCTCTAGATTTGACTTAGCAGGGGGTGTCTCAGACCTCTGCAGAAAAATGTCTCTGCAATATGCTGGCAGGGGACAGGCTTTTCCATTCAGGCTTTAACTGTCTTCTAAGGGAAACAAGCTGAAAGACTTTGCACACCTTTTGTCTTGATGTACTTGTTATTGTGCTAATTTAAACTGAACATTTAGTTGGCTTTAGGCTGGTTTACTATCGTTACATTAGAGTAACTCATCTTATGGCCGTTGGTGTGATTTAATGCCATTCATTTTAAATAAACCCCAAACGCACATATGTTGCAGAAAACCACAACACATGGTAATGCACTATGGAGTGCTGCATCAGAAAAAAACATTTCAGGTGCATTTGTTTGTAGATTCTGGTGCAGTGGTTACCTAGTGTGTGTGTGTGTCAGTGACCTGATTCAAGCATGCAGCCAGTAAAATCAAAACTCCCCAACTGGACAATTGTGCAATAACATTTTATTTTTTACTTTTTTGCGGTTTCCATTAATGTAAAAAAAAAAAAAAAAGCCTTGGAAAAGAATATATGTTTGCCACTCTGAAAGAAAAATGTTACATTTGCATTTAAGGTTTCAAAAATTGCTTCTTGAGTGCTAAGAAACAGTATTTCTGAAACTAATATGTATATTGATTTTCCCAACTTTTGCCTGTATTAAAGTAGCAATAAATTGCCAAACCAGCAGTCAAGTTTAATAAACATGTTTATTTTAATCCATTGCCTTGGTGAGTGAACAGCATCTTTGCAGCTACAGAAAAAACACATTGAAAAATATTAACAAAAGCCATGTAACCTCTAGGGTTACTCTCAAACATGTGATAAAAAACATTTTAAGGCATAGTCGATACCTGTTAATTTGTAGAAATTGCTGAGTTGGGGAAACCTGAAGCAGCTCAATAAGCTCAATTCAGAGAAATGTGGTTACATCTAAAAAGTTATATGCACACTGTACAGTATTCTTCTGACAACCATTATCAGAACTGTTTAGTGTAATATTTTTTATTGAATAATTCATTACAAAGTCCATTCTAATTTTAATGGCCTGCACTAAATTTTATTTTCTTTATGTGAAAACTCTTACTTGATTTAATGTAAGTGGTAAAATATAAATATCAATGTACTTTATGTTTATATTTTGAGTATGCGAAATGCAAGCCTCTGTGACTTTTAACCACTTAAGCCCCGGAAGATTTTACCCCCTTCCTGACCAGGGGGTATTTTGCGATTCGGCACTGCGTGACTTTAACGGACAATTGCGCGGTCGTGCGACGCTGTACCTAAACGAATTTGGCGTCCTTTTTTTCCCACAAACAGAGCTTTCTTTTGGCGGTATTTGATCACCTGTGCGATTTTTTGATCACGCGCTATAAACAAAAAAAGAGCGTAAATTTTGCAAAAATAGCAATATTTTTCCCTTTTTTTTATATGAAATTCCCCCAAAAATAAATGTAAAAATCAAAATTTTTTAATATTTTCGGCCAATTTGTTTTATGCTACCTATGTTTGGTAAAAAAAATCGCAAAAAGCGTATTTTGATTGGTTTGCGCAAAAGTTATTGCGTTTACTAACAAAGGGAAAGATTTTTGTCATTTTTGTTGTTTTTTTTTTTAACGCGTAATGGCGGCGATCTGCGATTTTTTTTGCGGTACTGCGACAATGCGGCGGACAGATCGGACCCTTGACTGACATTTTTGACACTTTTGGGGTTACCAGTGACATTTCTACAGTAATCAGTGCTATATATATGCACTGTTACTGTAAAAATACACTGGTAGTGAAGGGGTTAACTTTATTTGAGAGGGAGGGGCTGTGTGTGTCCCTAGGGGCGTGCTTCTAACTGTGATTGGCTGGGGCTTCAACTGTATGCAGAGTGATCAATGGATCTACATAGTAGATCCATGTGATCATCTCTCATACAGAGAGGAGAATGACAGGCAGCTTGTTTACACAAGCTGCCTGACTTTCTCCCTCTCCCCCGCCGATCGCAGAGTGGCCGGCGGCGATCGGGTCCGCCGGTCACACGCGCGGGGGGGTCCGTGACCACGCGGGAGCGCGCCTCCGGCGGCGCGCGCTCGCTCCCTAAACCCTCACAGGCGAGCGACGTAGACCTACGTCACTTTGCCTGTGAGGGGCTGACCGCCCACGTAGATAGTCGTGCGGCGGTCGGCAAGTGGTTAACCTCCCTGGCGGTATGATTGTTTCCGATTTTAGGTGCTGAAAGTGATACCATTATTTTGTTAGTAATTCTTAAGGACGAGCAGCCCAAACCAACTAGTTACATATGATTTTTTTTTTTTTTACTGTGCCTTCTTTATAACATCTCGGGTATGATAAAGTTTGAAGCACAAAATCATAAATTATAATATAATAAATAACTATAAATAAGTTAAAGTATATATATATATATATATATATATATATATATGTGTGTGTGTGTATATATATATATATATATATATATATATATACAGTAGATAGATAGATATACGTGTATATCTATATATATATATATATATATATATATATATATATATATATATATATATAAAGTACAGTAAAACTGCAGGAAAGGGCACTGGGGGGCAAACTAATGTGAATTTATTTTATTTTGTAATGTAATCCAAAAGGATTACAATATATCAGTGTGTTTGTGTGTTTTACTTTTCAAATTTGCCGCCAGTTTCACCCCCTCTGCGAGAGTCCCGTCGCAGGACACAGAAGCTGGGGCTCACAGCATCGGGCGGAAGATCCGGCCACTGTGTGCTGCAGGGACACATCTCGGGATCCCGGGGACAAGGTAAGTACCCTCTACCAGGATCCAGCAATGCTCCCTGGCAGTACCCCGAGTGTGGCTCAGGGTTACCGCTAATGGCACTGAAATTTAACCCCGAGCCACACTCGGGAATACCGCTAAGGAGGTTTAAGGAGTTGAAATATTTACCTCCGTTTTGGCACATGCTAAGTTTGTGTCTGATGTGCCATTGTATACTGGTAAAGGATCCCCTTAGCTGTTCCCTTGGTGAGAGCTTTTAAGCAGACATGGTAACTTTGTTTTTCAGTAGAACTCCAGAAAAATAAATAAAAACACATTTTAATCAGTTATTTAATAACTATGGTTATTCAATCATTGTGTTATTTATTTAAACTGTATTTAGAGTGAGAGAAATAAATCAGGCTCTACTGCTTACAGAGAACACGCCTAAACAAAAAGAGAGCATAGAAATTACCTCATCAATCAGCTGCTGCTCTTTCCTCATCCATTCATTGGTTGGTGAGGTCCTGGGCCAGGCTTGATCGCTTAAAGGAGACATTTCCTGGAAGAAATATGGATGCTGACTTTTCCAGTTATAAATGCTTGTGGCCTAACTGTCATGCTGACTGATTTTACTATTTTGAGTCACTTACCGTTATTTTGCTCTGATTTTTTCTTATGGGGTCGGTAACTTAAAGTATTGAAGCCACTGTATTATAACAGTCAACATTCTAAAAAGGTTGTAAGTACAGAGTAATGAGCCATCTTATTTATTTTAGAAAAAAAATATATATTCTACTAACTACAGTGCTGCCTGCAGGGATATCCAGGATCTAGCTGTGCTCTGTAACTAACTGTAACTAGTTTTAAACAAGTTGAATTATCTAAGTTGAATTAGGCACTGACCTATTTATAATTCTTTACCTGATGTCAAATAGTGTCAAAATGTTTTCTTACACTTTGATCAGGAAGAATTCTTTCCAAGATGGAATAATCAAATACATAAACTCATTCAATCATCTATTTTTTCCATTTGATATTTTACCAGTTAGGTAAGTATGTTTATCAAGAAAGGTACACTGCTATATACAGGGCTATAAAAATAAGTTTGGCATGCTTTTTTTTTATCAATAATTTTTATTGAATTTAAATGCATTGCAATAAAAATATGTAAAATATTAGAGCGAGCATTACAGCTCAATATACATGACTGGAAATAGGAAAATAGTACATGACATTTCAACGTACCTAACATGACTGGAAATAGAAAAATGGTACATGACAATTCCACGTAGTTAAAGAAACATTTATGCTCTAGACCAGTGATAGCAAACCTTGGCACCCCAGATGTTTTGGAACTACATTTCCCATGATGCTTAACTACACTGCAGAGTGCATGAGCAACATGGGAAATGTAGTTCCAAAACATCTGGGGTGCCAAGGTTCGCCATCACTGCTCTAGACCATTGCGTCCAGTGTTGCCAAACATTTTGTGCTGTGGCCAATTGACCCCTACTGGAGGCCACCAATAGTTTGTAACTCTAGTGTGTGTTTACCAATTCAAGAGTGCTTTCAATGGAAGGGATTTGATTAAAATTCCATAATCTAATTAGACTTAATCTGGCTGCTAAAAATATGTGTTACCACATGTCTGAGATGTGTGGGGATAGATTCAATCTTCAGGTTTAGAAGGGCTAGTGCAACTGACAGTGGAAAGTGCCACTGAGGGATATCTGCTAGGATTTGGAAAATGATGTCCCAGTATATTTGTAAGAGGGTACATGACCAAAGAACTTGAAATATATCAGCTTTAGCTATGTTACATCTCCAGCAGGAGTCGGATACATTGGGATTGAAGAATTACATTTTTTAGAGAGTTAGGTACCATCATAGGGAGATTTTTTGAGCAAGCTCCCAAAGAGTAGAGCATTGGGTTGATTTTGTACATTGATTGTAGGGCTTTTCACCATTGATTTTCAGTGTAGCGCGTCCATAGATCTGACTCCCAGTGGTGATGTGAGGTGGTTTTGGTGAATTCGCATTTTGGATGGAAGAAGTTGTAGAATATTAAGATGCCTTTCTCTTTAGTGGAGGGGTTAGTTAGGAAAGCCCATATACAGTATCTCACAAGAGTACACCACTCACATTTTTGTAAATATTTTATTATAACTTTTCATGTGACAACACTGAAAAAATGACACTTCGCTACAATGTAAAGTAGTGAGTGTACACCTTGTATAACAGTGTCAATTTGTTGTCCTCTCAAAATAACTCAGCACACAGCCATTAATGTCTAACACGCTGGCAACAAAAGTGAGTACACCCCTAAGTGGAAATGTCCAGATTAGGCCCAAAGTGTCAATATTTTGTGTGGCTACCATTATTTTCCCGCACTGCCTTAACCCTCTTGGGCATGGCGTTCACCAGAGCTTCACATGTTGGCATTCATGGTTCCCTCATCTAATTGTAGCTCCCCAGTGTCGGAAACATTCATGCAGCACCAGATCCTGACACTCCCACCACCATGCTTGACTGTAGGCAGGACACACTTGTCTTTGTACTCCTCACCTGGTTGCTGCCACCAGTGATGGTAGTAACTGTGTTTAAGTAAACGGCGTTACTTAACACAGTTACTTTAAAGGGTAACGAGTAATGTAACTGATTACTCTTCCCCTCCTGGTAACACCGTTCAAATTACATGGGCCGCGTTACCGCAATTACATCTACCGCCACTAGATGACGGTAGTGTAATTGTAATTCCTCCTCAGTCGACGAGAGAGGAGGAGACTGAGAGAGAAGAGAGTTTCAGTCATAGTGAGGACTGCGGAGTACAGCGGCAGAGGCCAATGCCATCTAATTTAATTAATTTAATATAAAATTATATTAGTCCAGTCAGTCCTCCACCACCGCACCGCCACAGTCGTCACATGCACAGCCAGCCAGAAGAGAGAGGCAGCACAGGCAAACAGACAGGCCTGGAGGAGGAGGACGGAGCCAGATGGACCCCAGTGTGCCTGGGCAGGCCACACCACCAACAGCCAGTCACCACCACAAGCAGCCAGCAAGGCAGCACTGCAGCAGCAGCACAGGTACCAAAAAACAAACAAAAAAAACTAATTACAGTTACTCACAGACTCAGTCACAGTCAGGACAGGAGGACTCAGGACTCAGACCCCCACCAGTGTGCCACACAACCAGCAGCCACCACCACCAGCAGCCAGCCACTCCAGGCAGCAGCAGGTACCAAAAAACAAAAAAATACGGTAACCACAATCAGGACACAGGACCCAGACCCCACCAATGTGCCACATCGCCACCAGCAGCCAGACAGCAGGTACCAAAAAAAAAACATAAAATACCACAGTCAGGACTGGAGTGGACTCAGGAGTCAGACTTAGGTCAGGTACCACCTTACCATGCTGCCAGTACCCCCACCAGTGCCACACCACCAGCCACCACTGCCCACCACCACAACCGGCAGCAGAAGCAGGTACTACTTGAGTAAAAAAAACACCCCTCAGTCAGGAGTCCAGTGTACCAGTGTACCACCACCACCACGCAGCCAGCCGGTACCACTCAGCAAATACCCACTAAGGTACCACTCAGCAAATACCACTCGGTACCACTCAGCAAATACCACTCAGGTACCTACTGCCAGTATACCATGCAGCTGGAAACACTCAGCAAATACCATTCAGGTACCAGTGTACCATGCAGGTACCAGTGCCCCTCAGCAAATACCACTCAGGTACCACTAAGCAGATACCACTCAGGTACTAGTGTAACACGCAGTCAGCCAATACCACTCGGCAAATACCACTCAGGTACCACCAGTGCCACTCAGCAAATACCACTCAGGTACCATACCAGTGTACCACGCAGCCAGTCCCACTCAGCAAATACCACGCAGGTACCACTCAGGAATCGGGATTCACCACATAGGTGTCTCAATGTCCCACAGCAACATTAAAATAGTGTAGATTACTGTACAATGTTTTATAATAATAATTGCTTCTATTTAGTGTTCATTTGCTTAATTTAACATATTTAATATTGGGGGCATACACGTTGTTTGACATATTTGATTATTTTTTTAAAGTAACGCAAAAGTTACTTTCCCTGGTAATTAGTTACTTTTTTACTGATGTAACTCAGTTACTAACTCAGTTACTTTTTGTGAGTGACATGACCAAAACTGGTCACCATCTGAACCAAAAAAGTTTATCTTGGTCTCATCAGACCACAGGACATGGTTCCAGTAATCCATATCCTTAGTCTGCTTGTCTTCAACAAACTGCTTGCAGGCTTTCTTGTGCATTATCTTTAGAAGAGTCTTCCTTCTGGGATGACAGCCATGCAGACCGATTTGATGCAGTGCACGGCCTATGGTCTGAGCACTGACAGGTTAACTCCCCACCCCTTCAACCTCTGCAGCAATGCTGGCGGCACTCATACGTCTATTTCCCAAGTTCAACCTCTGAATATGACCCTGAGCACGTGCACTCAACATCTTTGGTCGACAATGGCGAGGCCTGTTCTGAGTGGAACCTGTCCTGTTAAACTGCTGTATGGTCTTGGCAACCTTGCTGCAGCTCAGTTTCAAGGTCTTGGCAATATTCTTATAGCCTAGGCCATCTTTATGTAGAGCAACCATTCTTTTTTTCAGATCCTCAGAGAGTTCTTTGCCATGAGGTGCCATGTTGAACTTCCAGTGACCAGTATGCGAGAGTGAGAGCGATAACACCAAATTTAACACACCTGCTCCCTATTCCCACCTGAGACCTTGTAACACTAATGAGTCACATGACACCAGGGAGGGAAAATGGCTAACTGGGCCCAACTTGAACATTTTCACTTAGGGGTGTACTCACTTTTGTTGCCAGTGGTTTAGACATTAATGGCTGTGTGTTGAGTTATTTTGAGGGAACAGCAAATTTACACTGTTATACAAGCTGTACACTCACTACTTTACATTGTAGCAAAATGTAATTTCTTCAGTGTTGTCACATGAAAAGTTATAATAAAATATTTACAAAAATGTGAGAGGTATACTCACTTTTGTGAGATACTGTACTAGGGGGTATTGCGTATATGGGAGTTGCCATTAATTTTAGGTAGTGGCCTACTGGCATATATGTGAATAGTGCTGAGGAAGGAAGGGTAAATTCCCGTTGGAGCTGAGGGAATGATTTTATGGTCGACTTGTGGAATAAGTCTTGTATGATTTTAATGCCTCTTTTGGCCCAGTGTGAAAGGCATAGGTCTGTGGATAAGTGATGCAGCTTTTTCCATGATTGGATACCTTCATCGTAGGGGGATTGGAGTTCCAAGAGGGACACCTAGCAGCCATCTTTGTAGGTTTGAGTGTGAAAGTGATGTGGGTTCTATCTGTCAACATAGTGTAAGGCAAAGACCTGGAACCAATCGTGCAGTTGAGCTAATATTGATGCTAGATAGTAGTCTTCAAAATCTAAGGAGCCTGCACCTGCTAATTTATGCTTAATGTGTTTTGAGTGTGCGCATCTTGGTTTCTTACCCTTCCAAATGCACTTGTTGAAAATGGTTTGAAGAGACCCAAAAGAGGACACAGGGATAGGTATGGCGAGGGTTCTGAATAGGTACAGTAGTTGAGGTAGGTGCAACATTTTAAATGCTGCCAATCTTCTTGACCACAATAATTCCTGTTTTGCCAGATGTTGAGTGTCTGTAGTTTGGTTAGGAATAGTGTTGAGCGAACACGGACTGTATTATTCGTGTTCGTACCGAATAATTGGATTTTTTGTACCCGGACACGGACACTTTACTGTATGTTCGGGTAAAAATCCGTGTTTGGTCGTTTTATTTCCGGGTTTTGCATGCTTTGGCGCACTTTTCATGGCGGGCTTTCAACAGCCAATCAACAATCGTTTAACTGGTGTGCCTTAAGCCATCCCAGCCATGCCTGCAAATGTCTCAGTAGCTGTGATTGGCCGTCTGAAGCATGTGACCAAGTCTTTATAAGTTCGAGGCAGCCGCAGCGGCGTCATTATGCTGCTTAGATTCAGGGACAGAGCACACATCAACGTGCTGGCTGCTGATTAGGGAAAGATAGGCAGGAAAAAACCATTTGTGTCCGGATAGAATTGAGGGACAGGTCGGAGTGTTTAGGCAGGGCGAGTTGTAGGCATTTTAGGGATAGAGTCTGCTGAATTATATAGGGTCAGTGTCTTCTACAAACTACAATCGATATTGCTGTGTGGGGGGTGGGGTCTGCACTCAATCCTGATCTACGATCTCTTCTCAATCCTGTTAGGGACAGAGTCTGCTGAATTTTAGGGAAACTGTGTTCTACAAACTACAATCGATATTGCTGTGTGGTGTGGGATTGGAGATAGGCAGGTGTCAGTGATCCACATCCATTTTTCTGTGTGTGAGCTGCAGTGAACACAATCTTTTTGGGCTGCAGTGAACACAATCTTTTTGGGCTGCAGTGAACACAATCTTTTTGGGCTGCAGTGAACACAATCTTTTTGGGCTGCAGTGAACACAATCTTTTTGGGGTGCAGTGAACAAAATCTTTTTGGGGTGCAGTGAACACAATCCTTTTTGGTGTGCAGTGAACACAATCTTTGTGGGGTGCAGTGAACAAAATCCTTTGTGGGGTGCAGTGAACACAATCTTTTTGGGGTGCAGTGAACAAAATCCTTTTTGGGGTGCAGTGAACAACATCCTTTTTGGGGTGCAGTGAACACAATCTTTTTGGGGTGCAGTGAACAAAATCCTTTGTGGGGTGCAGTGAACACAATCTTTTTGGGGTGCAGTGAACACAATCTTTTTGGGGTGGAGTGAACAACATCCTTTTTGGGGTGCAGTGAACAAAATCCTTTTTGGGGTGCAGTGAACAAAATCATTTTTGGGGTGCAGTGAACACAATCTTTGTGGGGTGCAGTGAACACAATCTTTTTGGGGTGGAGTGAACAACATCCTTTTTGGGGTGCAGTGAACAACATCCTTTTTGGGGTGCAGTGAACACAATCTTTTTGGGGTGCAGTGAACACAATCTTTGTGGGGTACAGTGAACAGAATCTTTGTGGGGTGCAGTGAACACAATCTTTGGGGGGTACAGTGAACACAATCTTTGTGAGGTGCAGTGAACACAATCTTTGTGGGGTGCAGTGAACACAATCATTGTGGGGTGCAGTGAACTCAATCTTTGTGGGGTACAGTGAACACAATCTCATACTGAAGGTTTGAGGGTGCTGCCTGTTCCATACTCCCCCTACTCCTCATCTAGCCTTTTAGGGGTACAAACAATAGTAATTGGGGCCTAGTGTGGTTGTGTACGTGTGATATACATACACTTTTTTGGGATCATATTTTCTATTCCGCTATTTAATCAAAAACCTTTGGGGATCAGTTAAATTGGGGGATAGTCTGTGTTGGTACGTGTGAGAGAGATCCACCTTTCCAAGTTGTTGGGGTTCATCTCATACTTCTGAAGGTTTGAGGGTGCTGCCTGTTCCATACTCCCCCTACTCCTAGCCTTTTAGGGGTACAAACAATAGTAATTGGGGCCTAGTGTGGTTGTGTACGTGTGATATACATACACTTTTTTGGGATCATATTTTCTATTCCGCTATTTAATCAAAAACCTTTGGGGATCAGTTAAATTGGGGGATAGTCTGTGTTGGTACGTGTGAGAGAGATCCACCTTTCCAAGTTGTTGGGGTTCATCTCATACTTCTGAAGGTTTGAGGGTGCTGCCTGTTCCATACTCCCCCTACTCCTAGCCTTTTAGGGGTACAAACAATAGTAATTGGGGCCTAGTGTGGTTGTGTACGTGTGATATACATACACTTTTTTGGGATCATATTTTCTATTCCGCTATTTAATCAAAAACCTTTGGGGATCAGTTAAATTGGGGGATAGTCTGTGTTGGTACGTGTGAGAGAGATCCACCTTTCCAAGTTGTTGGGGTTCATCTCATACTTCTGAAGGTTTGAGGGTGCTGCCTGTTCCATACTCCCCCTACTCCTAGCCTTTTAGGGGTACAAACAATAGTAATTGGGGCCTAGTGTGGTTGTGTACGTGTGATATACATACACTTTTTTGGGATCATATTTTCTATTCCGCTATTTAATCAAAAACCTTTGGGGATCAGTTAAATTGGGGGATAGTCTGTGTTGGTACGTGTGAGAGAGATCCACCTTTCCAAGTTGTTGGGGTTCATCTCATACTTCTGAAGGTTTGAGGGTGCTGCCTGTTCCATACTCCCCCTACTCCTAGCCTTTTAGGGGTACAAACAATAGTAATTGGGGCCTAGTGTGGTTGTGTACGTGTGATATACATACACTTTTTTGGGATCATATTTTCTATTCCGCTATTTAATCAAAAACCTTTGGGGATCAGTTAAATTGGGGGATAGTCTGTGTTGGTACGTGTGAGAGAGATCCACCTTTCCAAGTTGTTGAGGTTCATCTCATACTTCTGAAGGTTTGAGGGTGCTGCCTGTTCCATACTCCCCCTACTCCTAGCCTTTTAGGGGTACAAACAATAGTAATTGGGGCCTAGTGTGGTTGTGTACGTGTGATATACATACACTTTTTTGGGATCATATTTTCTATTCCGCTATTTAATCAAAAACCTTTGGGGATCAGTTAAATTGGGGGATAGTCTGTGTTGGTACGTGTGAGAGAGATCCACCTTTCCAAGTTGTTGGGGTTCATCTCATACTTCTGAAGGTTTGAGGGTGCTGCCTGTTCCATACTCCCCCTACTCCTAGCCTTTTAGGGGTACAAACAATAGTAATTGGGGCCTAGTGTGGTTGTGTACGTGTGATATACATACACTTTTTTGGGATCATATTTTCTATTCCGCTATTTAATCAAAAACCTTTGGGGATCAGTTAAATTGGGGGATAGTCTGTGTTGGTACGTGTGAGAGAGATCCACCTTTCCAAGTTGTTGAGGTTCATCTCATACTTCTGAAGGTTTGAGGGTGCTGCCTGTTCCATACTCCCCCTACTCCTAGCCTTTTAGGGGTACAAACAATAGTAATTGGGGCCTAGTGTCGTTGTGTACGTGTGATATACATACACTTTTTTGGGATCATATTTTCTATTCCGCTATTTAATCAAAAACCTTTGGGGATCAGTTAAATTGGGGGATAGTCTGTGTTGGTACGTGTGAGAGAGATCCACCTTTCCAAGTTGTTGGGGTTCATCTCATACTTCTGAAGGTTTGAGGGTGCTGCCTGTTCCATACTCCCCCTACTCCTAGCCTTTTAGGGGTACAAACAATAGTAATTGGGGCCTAGTGTGGTTGTGTACGTGTGATATACATACACTTTTTTGGGATCATATTTTCTATTCCGCTATTTAATCAAAAACCTTTGGGGATCAGTTAAATTGGGGGATAGTCTGTGTTGGTACGTGTGAGAGAGATCCACCTTTCCAAGTTGTTGGGGTTCATCTCATACTTCTGAAGGTTTGAGGGTGCTGCCTGTTCCATACTCCCCCTACTCCTAGCCTTTTAGGGGTACAAACAATAGTAATTGGGGCCTAGTGTGGTTGTGTACGTGTGATATACATACACTTTTTTGGGATCATATTTTCTATTCCGCTATTTAATCAAAAACCTTTGGGGATCAGTTAAATTGGGGGATAGTCTGTGTTGGTACGTGTGAGAGAGATCCACCTTTCCAAGTTGTTGGGGTTCATCTCATACTTCTGAAGGTTTGAGGGTGCTGCCTGTTCCATACTCCCCCTACTCCTAGCCTTTTAGGGGTACAAACAATAGTAATTGGGGCCTAGTGTGGTTGTGTACGTGTGATATACATACACTTTTTTGGGATCATATTTTCTATTCCGCTATTTAATCAAAAACCTTTGGGGATCAGTTAAATTGGGGGATAGTCTGTGTTGGTACGTGTGAGAGAGATCCACCTTTCCAAGTTGTTGGGGTTCATCTCATACTTCTGAAGGTTTGAGGGTGCTGCCTGTTCCATACTCCCCCTACTCCTAGCCTTTTAGGGGTACAAACAATAGTAATTGGGGCCTAGTGTGGTTGTGTACGTGTGATATACATACACTTTTTTTGGATCATATTTTCTATTCCGCTATTTAATCAAAAACCTTTGGGGATCAGTTAAATTGGGGGATAGTCTGTGTTGGTACGTGTGAGAGAGATCCACCTTTCCAAGTTGTTGGGGTTCATCTCATACTTCTGAAGGTTTGAGGGTGCTGCCTGTTCCATACTCCCCCTACTCCTAGCCTTTTAGGGGTACAAACAATAGTAATTGGGGCCTAGTGTGGTTGTGTACGTGTGATATACATACACTTTTTTGGGATCATATTTTCTATTCCGCTATTTAATCAAAAACCTTTGGGGATCAGTTAAATTGGGGGATAGTCTGTGTTGGTACGTGTGAGAGAGATCCACCTTTCCAAGTTGTTGGGGTTCATCTCATACTTCTGAAGGTTTGAGGGTGCTGCCTGTTCCATACCCCCCCTACTCCTCATCTAGCCTTTTAGGGGTACAAACAATAGTAATTGGGGCCTAGTGTGGTTGTGTACGTGTGATATACATACACTTTTTTTGGATCATATTTTCTATTCCGCTATTTAATCAAAAACCTTTGGGGATCAGTTAAATTGGGGGATAGTCTGTGTTGGTACGTGTGAGAGAGATCCACCTTTCCAAGTTGTTGGGGTTCATCTCATACTTCTGAAGGTTTGAGGGTGCTGCCTGTTCCATACTCCCCCTACTCCTCATCTAGCCTTTTAGGGGTACAAACAATAGTAATTGGGGCCCAGTGTGGTTGTGTACGTGTGATATACATACACTTTTTTGGGATCATATTTTCTATTCCGCTATTTAATCAAAAACCTTTGGGGATCAGTTAAATTGGGGGATAGTCTGTGTCGGTACGTGTGAGAGAGATCCACCTTTCCAAGTTGTTGGGGTTCATCTCATACTTCTGAAGGTTTGAGGGTGCTGCCTGTTCCATACCCCCCCTACTCCTCATCTAGCCTTTTAGGGGTACAAACAATAGTAATTGGGGCCTAGTGTGGTTGTGTACGTGCGAGATACATACACTTTTTTTGATCATATTTCCTATTCCGCTATTCAATAAAAACCTTTGAGGATCAATTGAATTGCGGGATAGTCTGTGTCGGTACGTGTGAGATCCACCTTTCCAAGTTGTTGGGGTTCATCTCATACTTCTGAAGGTTTGAGGGTGCTGCCTGTTCCATACTCCCCCTACTCCTCATCTAGCCTTTTAGGGGTACAAACAATAGTAATTGGGGCCCAGTGTGGTTGTGTACGTGTGATATACATACACTTTTTTTGGATCATATTTTCTATTCCGCTATTTAATTTAACTGGGCCTCCATGCGAGACCTGTGTGCCTTGTTGCGCTGTTTTGAGTACTCCACCAACATGGCCAGTGGCAATGACGCCGTTCTCAGCTTAACTATCCCACTTCTATGCCTCCTTGAAAAAACAATTCGGGCGATGATGGAAGAGGATGTGGCACAGGATGAGGAGGAGGAGGAGGATGAAGAGGTAACATTTCCAAGGCTTTCAGGGCAGTCATTCGCAAGGGGCTCCGAGGGTGGGTTCCTGCACACGCAAACGCCAGGGACGCAATTGTCCAGCAGGGGCACAGTTCTGGAGGATGAGGAGGATGAGGAGGAGGAGGAGCTGGAGGAGGAGATGGAACCATGTTCACAGCAGGGTGGCACCCAGGCCAGCTCATGGCCATCACTGGTGCGTGGCTGGGGGGATACAGAGGACACGGACGATACACCTCCCACAGAGGACAGCCTTTCGTCGCCTCTGGGCAGCCTGGCACACATGAGCGATTACATGCTGCAGTGTCTCCACAACGACCGCCGAGTTGCCCACATTCTAACTTGTGCTGATTACTGGGTGGCCACGCTGCTGGATCCCCGTTACAAGGACAACGTACCGTCCTTAATTCACTCACTGGAGCGCGATCGCAAGATGCGCGAGTACAAGCGCACGCTGGTAGACGCCATGCTGCTGGCATTCCCATCTGACAGCGGGGGCACAGTGGAAGCACAAGGCAGAGGAGGAGGAGGTCGCCAACGCAACCAGGGCACCGCCAGCACCTCAGAAGGCAGGGTTAGCATGGCCGAAATGTGGAAAAGCTTTGTCAGCACGCCACAACAAACAGCAGCACCAGCAGCTCAGATGGAACGTCTTAGCAGGAGGCAGCATTTTACCAACATGGTGGAGCAGTATGTGTGCACACGCCTACATGTAGTGAATGACGGGTCTGCCCCCTTCAACTTCTGGGTCTCCAAATTGGGCACATGGCCTGAGCTTGCCCTTTACGCCTTGGAGGTGCTGGCGTGCCCTGCAGCCAGTGTATTATCTGAACGGGTATTTAGCACGGCTGGGGGCGTTATAACAGACAAGCGCAGCCGCCTGTCCAGAGACAATGTGGACAAGCTCACGTTCATTAAAATGAACCAGGCATGGATCCCACGGGACTTTTCCGTACCTTATGCAGAATAGCAATGGATACCGACCTTACCCACCCATTGTTCCATTTTTGCTCTTTCTCACTCTTTTGGGGTGTACCCTCATTTAAAATTTGTGAAAAGAAGCAGTGTTGGCTACCTTGTCCTCCTCCTCAGGGCCAGATTAATGTAGGGGCTATTGGAGCTGCAGCTCCAGGCCCCTACCTTTTATATAGGCCCCGGGTTGGCCATATTCACTGTTACCGCTCTTCTGTCACTTGTAAACACAGAAGTCTGGCTTCTATGCTCGCTTCCCCAGGCAGCACCCTCAGAACCTCCCCACACAGCGTGAAGGCCGGACAAGGAGGGACAGTTGGCGATGCATGGATGTGTTTATGGGCTTCAGAGACAGCATCCCATGTTGAATTAGGCATGCATGGCTGCACCCTTCCTCCTCTGGGTGCATGGCAAGGCACGGCCCTAAGGCCCTTCAAAATCCTCAGCACCAAGCCCATGATGCTGTTAATCCGGCCCTGGTCCTCCTCCACCGCCGCTTCCACCTACACCGCCCATAGGTGTGCGCAGCCTATTGCATTAAGGTGTGCACCCCAAAGTTGAAATACACATGCATGTGTTTGCCAGCAGGGAGAGTAATGTATCGGGGCCATGTACCTGTAGGCAAGGAGAAATAGAGCAGAGCAGGTCCCAGGGAGATCTTTCCCATCTCCTCACTGGCAATGCTATGTGCCCTAGGTGATTAGGGTGTGCCCAGGCACACCCAGCACACCCTGTGCGCACGCCTATGTCACCGCCACATCCACCACCACCTCAACCTCCCTCCTACTCCATATGGGCCTCGTCCTTCAGAGATGAAGAAGAACATTGTTTTATTTTTCTGTTTTTTTTTGTTGTTTTAAGTTATTTCCCTATCCACATTTGTTTGCAGAGCACTTGCCATGCTCTTAATTACGTTTTGCTGCCATTTGCAGCACTCTAGCCCTTTCCTTTGGTGTTTTAGAGCCATTTTAGTGCCTTAAAGTTCGGGTCCCCATTGACTTCAATGGGGTTCGGTGTCCGGGAAAAGTTCGGTAAAAGTCCGGGACACGGACCCGGACTTTTTTTTAAAGTTCGGCCGAACCCGTCGAACACGGACATCTAGGTGTCCGCTCAACCCTAGTTAGGAATGGTTTAAAGTTTGCTGTGAAAAGCTTTTTTACTGATTTTGGTAATTGTACATCTAGGTAGGAAATACTTTCTTCTGCCCATGTAAAGGAATGTTGAGTTTGCATTAGAATTCTAGCGGTGGTGTCAATCCCCAAATGTAAGATAAATGATTTTGTTACATTTACCTTGAAATAGGATACTTCACTGAACCACTGAAGAGTTTTTTATACTTCTTCCAGGGAAGAAACTGGATTTATGATCATAAGAAGTACATAATCTGCAAACAGACTTATTTTTTGTGATGTTTGTCCAACTGTAAAACCAGAGATTAGTGGGTTGGTTCTGATGTGTTCTGCTAGGTGTTTCATTAATAAATTAAAGATTGGTGGGGAAAGTGGACATCCCCTGCCTAGTACCGTTTGTTATGTGAAATGTTTGGGATAAAATATCTGAGAAGACTTGCGCTGATGGGATAGAGTGCTAATATTGCCATAAGGATAAATCTGCAGAACCCAAATGTTTGAAGGACTTTCTGGAGATATAACCAGTAGATCCTGTCAAATGCCTTTTCTGCATCTAAAGATAGAAGCAGAGAAGGTGTTCCATTAGATTCAGCATGGTGTATTACTGTATGTTGATCAGTCTTCTAGTGGCGTCGGACGCTTGTCATCCTTTGGTGAAGCCTGGTGATGGTGGTTCAGGGAGGGCATAATGTCCAATAATCATGTGGCAACTATTTTGGTGTTGATTTTTAAATCTAGGTTCAATATGGAAATTGGACTAAAGTTTTGGGGGGGCTGTCGGCTCCTTCCCTGGTTTTGGCACTGTTATGATCAAGGCTTGCAGTGGTTCCAAGATGAGCGTAGAAGAGGAGGCAGTGCCATTGAATAGAGCAGTCAAGTGTGGTGCTAGCTGAGGAGTGAATTGTTTATAATATTCCCCAGCAGACTGTCTGGTCCAGGTGCTTTTCCTGTGGGGCGTGTCTTAATAATTGAATTCTGTAAAGGGTTTGTTTAGGAGGGCCAATTGGTCCCTTGTTAATGTTGGGAGTTTGATTTGGTTTAGAAATTAGTTTGTCTTGTGTTGAGGGCTGGGGTGTTGCGGAATCTTGTTTATTGTTGTACAAATCATTATAGTAGTCACTAAAGGCGTTGGCTATGTCCTGAGTAAACGTACATTTTTCAATGGGGGTGGTACAGATGATCTATTTTCATTTTCCACCCTTTGATGAGACTTGCTAGGGCTTTGCCAGCTTTATTTGAAGTGGAGTATGAGGTGGCTTTTAGTTTGCACTGTATGTTTTCAAAGGAGTGAACCAGTAGCGTTCTAAGTTCCTGTCTTAGGGGCAGTATTTGTGCGGAATGTGTGTTGGGGTTAGTCTTGTTTTGAATTTCCAGAGTAATAATTTGTGATGTGAGGGTATCAAGGCACTGCGTCCTCTTCTTTTTACATTGTGAACTTAACTTAATCAATATACCCATTACATAGGTTTTATGCGCATTCCACACCACTCCTGGGTCAGATACTGATCCGGTGTTTTATTCAAAGAAATATTTTAGTTGAGGAGATAATTCTGGTGTGTATGATGGGTGTTGCACTATATAATTGTTTGCTCGCCAAAGAAAAGTATGTCTCTGTTGAGTGGAGTCTGCTATAGAGATGGAGATAGGAGCGTGGTCTGACCACGTCGTGGTGTGGATTAAAGATGTGCTAATTTTTTGAAGTAGCCATTTATCTGTGAGAAATGCATGAATACGATATGTGAAGTAGGGAGAAGTATGTAAAATCCTTCTCAGAGCCATGATGACATCGCCATACATCAAAAAAGTCGTGTGTGTGTAAACAGTTTTTCAGAGCATTCTCTTCTTTTTGCTGCTGATGTGGAGTCCAAATGAATGCCTGGTACCAGTATAAAGTCTCCACAGATGATTAAGTGGCCCTGCTGTATTGGTTTGACAGTGCACATCACTTTGTAGAAGAAACGCATTTGGTGGGTGTTAGGGGAATAAATATTAATGAGCGTGTAGGAGATCTTGTTGATGGTGCAAATTAAAATGTTGAATCAATCATTGGGGTCCATAATAAGTTGCTTGAAGTGTAAGGCAACTGTGTCCTTCACTGCCACTAAGAAGCCTATTTTTTTAGAGGTGAATGAAGCTGTGTATGTGAGGTTAGTGTTTGATTGTGCATGAGGGTGCTGCTGATGCCAATAAATGTGTCTCCTGTACACATAGTCGCAGTTCCTTGTTTAAGCCATTTTCCAAAGTGAGTGTCTTTTTGTCAGGTGGTTGAGCTCATTGGCATTGAGTAAAAAGATTTTATGTGGCATTATCAGTGGAAGCCAGGTGTAGGAATGAGGCACAAACACTTACAGTTAGTTGTGATGATCAGAATAGTGGAATTTGCTTATCCCCAAGGTTGCAGTTGTGTGGAACTTCTGGTAACACTGTTTTCCTTGGTGCTATTGGCAGAAATTGGAACTCTTAAACTGTGGTTTTGGGTGAACTGTAGGCGCAGTATAAAATATGATGAACTCTGCTAAACTGCTGTTTGGCGAAATAACAGTTAATCAGTAGGTAAAACTGTGCATGCAGTAGCTTATAGCTGGGGAGAGATTCATAATCAATATGAGATTGTCCCATCTCGGGATTGAATCATGACTGAGATCAGGTGTATTTTGTTCCTTGGTTGCGACATGTATATGCTGGCTTAAGGGTTGAGTGGCGTCAGTAGGCGGGGTCTGGTATGATGCCCTAGTGCCCTAGGTGTGAAGGATTTGCATGCCATCTTTGAGATTGTTGATCAGCATTGCTGGGTACCTCCACTTGAATTGGATTTTGTTTTTGTGGTGTCCTTTGGTGATCGTATTAAGCTGTCTTCTCAGTTGCAGGGTATATTTTGAAATATCTGGGAAGAGTTGTATACCCTCGTATGGTGGAGGAAGCGGTGAGGTGGACCTTGCCCCTGAGAGGAGCTTTTATCTAATATGAAAGAAATGTACCCTCATTAGTATGTCTCTGGGGACAGAGGTTTCTAGGTGTGGTGATTTTGAGATCCTATGTATGCGATACCGCAAACTTGTTCATCCATGTCTTTATGGACCTTGCTTTGTGGAACATGTTGGAACAGGAAGGGCCAATCCCAATCTGTTTCCACAAAGTTAGAAGTATGAAATTGTCCAAAATGTCTTGGTATGCTGACACCTTAAGAGTTCCCTTTACTGGAACTAAGGGGCCAAGCCCAACCCCTGAAAAACAACCCCACACCGTAATCCCCTCTCCACCAAATGATTTGGACCAGTACACAAAGCAAGGTCCATAAACACATGGATTCCCATGTGACTAATAAAGGCAGTAAGCGGATTCTTAGCTAATAGACAGCCTGCTAATAGCTAAAGAATCTGTCCCCTGCCTGCTGTCAATTACAAGGTGAGTGTGGACCTAATGGAGAACTATTGTCTCAGCCTCCCCATCAGGTTCTGTCCACTGCAGTGTCATTGGTCAGCTGTGAAGCCAACAGCATACTTAACAACTAGAGACAGGGAAGGAGTAGCAGCAGTGAATATGCCACTCTGCTAGACTGCTGACAAGGACATGCACTCTGTTTGTCTCTGTATGCCAGTTATGAGTAGATCTCGAATAATTATTTTTTAATCTGGTGCATTAATAGCTTAATTTTGTAAAAGTGGCACTGTTAACAAATACCTGAATCTGCCACAGATATCGGTGAAGTTACTGAAATGGACAGCAGATATATTTTTTTCATTTTGGAGCAAGCCGTTTTAACCACTTGCCGACCGCCGCACGACTATTTACTGCGGAGGTCAGCCCCTCACAGGCAAAGCGACGTAGCTTTACGTCGCTAGCCTGTGAGGATTCTAGGGAGGGAGCGCGCACGCGCCACCGGAGGCGCGCTCCCGTTCCCGCGCGGTCATGGACCCCCCCGCGCGTGTGCCCGGCAGACCCGATGTCCGCCGGGCACTCGCGATCGTCCGTGACACCGAAGGAAAGGCAGGCAGCTGATGTAAACAAAGCCGCCTGTCATTCTTCCCTGTGTAAGAATGGAGATCAGACGGTTCTACTATGTAGGACCATTGATCTCTGTTCTTACACCAGTAGCCATGTCCAATCACAGTTAGAAGCACGCCCCTAGGACACACTTAACCCCTCCCTCTCCAATACAGTTAACTCCTTCACTGCCAGTGTGATTTTTACAGTAACAGTGCATATGTATAGCACTGATTACTGCAGTAATGTCACTGGTAACCCCAAAAGTGTCAAAAATGTCAGTCAAGGGTCCGATCTGTCTGCTGCAATGTCGCAGTCGCGCAAAAAAATCGCAGATCGCCGCCATTACTCGTTAAAAAAAACAACAAAAATGACAAAAATCTTTCCCTTTGTTAGTAAACGCAATAACTTTTGCGCAAACCAATCAAAATACGCTTTTTGCGATTTTTTTTTACCAAACATATGTAGCATAAAACAAAATGGCCAAAAATGTTAAAACATTTTGATTTTTACATTTTTTTGGGGGGAATTTCATATAAAAAATTTTGAAAAATATTGTTATTTTTGCAAAATTGAAGCTATTTTTTTGTTTACAGCGCATGACCAAAAAATCGCATAGGTGATCAAATACCACCAAAAGAAAGCTCTGTTTGTGGGAAAAAAAGGACGTCAATTTCGTTTAGGTACAGCATCGCACGACCGCGCAATTGTCCCTTAAAATCACGCAGTGCCGAATCGCAAAATAGGCCCTGTTCAGGAAGGGGTAAAATCTTCCGAGGCTTAAGTGGTTAAATAGCCATAGCATTTCTTTAATGAATTCCCTTTAATAATAATTAAGAGCTGGTTATCAGTTAGCATTGTTCCCAATTCCCTTGGCCGAGTACAGAAATCTTTCCCCAGTGTTATATGGCTGAGGCTAGGAGGGCTGTGTTTTTGCAGTCCTGTGCTAGTCACAATGCTACTCCTTCATAGTATATACTGTACATACATTGAATAATATATAAATAGTATATCCGCTTGCAGACCGTATCACTTACAAGTATGGTGGCAAGGGGGCTCTGCTGGGCTGGATCACCTACTAGGTTCACACCTTCCGGGTGGGGGGCTGATTAGACACAGCAGATGCCAATCATTGGGAAGACACACAGGACAGAGCTCTGCCTCTGTAAACAAGTCAGAGCTCTGTCCTGCCAGCAGGGAAGTAATTAATTTTGTGTCCCTGCAAAATAAAATCCATATCTTCTCTTAGTAAAAGCAGCACGCAGTGTACACTAAAACACTGGCTAGGCACACATTTAACACTTTGATTGTCCTAGCTGTTTAACACCTTTTCAGCCAGTGTCAATAGTACAGTAACAGTGCATATTTTTAGCACTGATCACTGTATTAGTGTCACTGGTTCCCAAAAAGTGTCAGTTAGTGTCAGAATGTCCGCCATAATATTGCAGTCCTGCTAGAAGTTGGTGATCACCACAATTTCTAGTAAAAAAATAATAAATACATTTTCCAGTACATATCCCATAGTTTGGGATATATACTGGATAGACACTATAACTTTTGCGCAAACCAACCAATATACGCTTATTGGAATTTTTTTACCAAAAATATGTAGTCGAATACATATTTGCCTAAATTTATGAAGAAATTTGATTTTTTTTTTTAATTCAATGTTTTATAACAGAAAGGAAAACATTGTTTTTTGTGTGTTTTTTTTTTTTTTTTTTTTAAAACTGGCGTTTTTTTTTGTTTATAGCCCAAAAAATAAAAAACGCAATCAAATACCACCAAAAGAAAGCTCTAGTTGTGAGAAAAAATGACATACATTTAATTTATGAACAGCATTTCAAGTAACGCAGTGCCTTATCGCAAAATGGCCTGGTCATAAAGGGGGAAAATCTTCCGAGGTCAAGTGGATATACAGTATGGTAAGTGAATGTCACCTTAGGAGAGAACATTTGTTACTGGTAAGAATACCAGGTTAACAAAAAGAAAAAAAGCCTAAAAAAAAACTAATGGAGCCATCACCGCTGATGACAGGTACAGCGCAATAAATTACATCTTTGTCTTTGGGTTTAGATAAACTTTAAGCCTTTCTGTGCTTGACTAGTTTGTTTAATTCTTTATAAAGTGCATATTACTAAAATAAAACTTTCTTATAAACTATAACATGATTAATTTTCTAAAAGCAAAGGATTGATACAATGAAAACATGGTGATTCTGATCTTGTATCTAGGACAACAAATTACTCAAATGTTCATTAAATCTAACGTTTTTTTAACATGCACACACACACTCTGAATTTTCAGCTAAATATACATCATATGTCTGCATTGAGCTTAAAATAGCATACATATAATACATTTAATTTCTAAATTATATGTGCCTGTTAAACTACACACAAATTACAATGCCCAAACTTGTAAATAGGTGAGGACTAGAGTTTGGGTGAAGGGTTTGCGCTGAGCAAATGTTTGGCCCGAACATCGCCTGTTCGATGTTCACCTGAATTTGCAGGGCATGCTGGGGGTGTTCACCCCGCCAAATGACCTGCAATGCACTGTGAATTCTAAGTCCTGATTTTGAAAAGCTTTTCTTACCATTTGACAGTTCTTATAAAGGAAAGGGGCGGGGTCACCTGGCGGCACTGCCTCCTTGTGACATCACTGACCCCCCATGTTGAGGGCATGTGTCCTGGTATGGTTTAGGAGGAGGGATGCTTGCTCACCCCCCCCCCTTCCTGATGTGCCAGGCAGCATATTCGGATAAGGGTGTGGTATGGATTTTGGGGGGACCTCACGCCTTTTATTAAAAGGTTTTGGTGTGGGGTTCCCCCTGAAAATCCATACCAGACCCGAAGGGCCTTGTATGAATGGGGGGGGGGGAAACCCCCACACATTTTTTTTAAACATTTTTCTATTGCTGGCATTGATATTGTTTACAGGCAAATATTGTATGTCTTTATTGTTTTACAAGAGAAAAAAACAAAGTAAAACATCACTAGGGATGCATCCAAACAGCAAAGTTTTGATAAAGATAACAGGGCCTAGGTAGGCATTGACAATAATACAGTGTTTATCAAGGAGAAGTTAGGCATCCCAATTATAGGTATTATATCATAGTATACAATAAGCACACTTAAATGCATAAACATAAATCTTATTAGAGAAGAATAGGGAAAAGAAGGGAAAGAAAATAGAGAAGTAGGCCCAGAGAGGCCCAAAGAGGAAAAAGGAAAGAGATCTTGAGCAACCCCTGTGACCAAGGGGGAAAGGGGAAAATTATATCATAACTATGAGAACACAAGGTAATGACAGTTATAACATATCTTTAAGGACAGCAGAAGTGGAGAAGTCAAGCCAAACATACCATAGGATTTTAAATGTTTCAAATGTGTCATTGTCCATTGCTAACATCTCCTCCATCCACATGATATCATTGGCAGTAGAAACCCACAAAGACAAGGAAGGAGGTGTATCTGTTTTCCAGAAAAAGAATATTAACTTTCGCTGCAGAAAGAAAGAAGCTTAACAAACTTTTGTTTTTGAGATGCCATCGAACCAAGGAGCAGAGATAGGAGTGCCACCTCTGGGATGGGTCGTAGGGAGTCATTATACATTTTATTATAGATAGTAAAAATGTGTGACCAAAAGGGTTGAATCCTGCTGCATTACCACCATATGTGTAAGTAGTGTCCTTCTGCTGGGCCACATCTTCAGCAGGTAGCCGCCAAAGTTGGGAACATCCTACATAATATGAGAGGGTTCCTGTACCATCTGGAAAGGAGTTTATAGTTCTTTTCCTGAGCTTAACAGGAACTTGTGGACTTGTGAGTGAAGTGGAAGGAAGTTTGCCAATCAGCAGCCGTGAGCTCTTTCCCCAAATCTGCGGACCACAACCCGGTGCATGGTGGGAGCTCATCATACGTTAATACTTGTAATACCAATCAATTGAGGAAAGTAGATGTCTGGGCATCTCAGAGAGGGAGCATAGCCGCTCATATTTGGTCATGGTGCGATGGACCTAGGTGGAATTAAATAATCCAGAACAAAAGGAGGATAGATGAAGGGCAGTAAGCCAATCGCTTCCGCCCCCAGGAAGAACAGGCCGCTGGGTGCGTGGGTGTATAACGGATTGTGCCACCGGCCAGGAAGACCATGACAATGGTCCCAATGTAAGGTAACCCATAACCTGAGGAAACATAGGGTTATCAAACAATGCTGTTTTGGGAGATGGGTCTGAGAACAGAAGACCCTAGGTATAGATAGACCCTTTTTATACCATAGATGCATAGCTGCAAGTGTCAGGGGAGACAACAATTGGAGCCTATGCAAGTCTCGCTTGTAGCACCAGAAGAAGGCTCGAAGGTCAACTGGGGAGAGGTCCTGTTCAACCATAGTAGAAGCCTTAGTAAGAGGACAAGGTAACCATTCCAGTATACATGCTAGTACAGAAGATTTGTGTTAAAGCTTGTAATCCGGGAGTCCTATCCCACCTTGGAGTTTAGGAAAGGTGAATTATTTATGCTGGATGCGTGATAAGCCCCTGTTCCATATGAAGCAAATAGACAGGAAGCCTAGAGAGAAAAAAAACAGTTTGGGCACAAAGATAGGAATGGTAAGAGATAAAGCAGTTTCCATTTTCAAAGTATTTTTGCACCCGAACCAGGGTAAGGGGGAAGAACTCCACAAATCCAAGTTCTTTCGGATACGAGTAAGAAGGGGAGTGTGATTCAGATCGTATAAATTTGAAACATCAGAAGGAATAATAATGCCTAAGTAGGAGATACTCGTGTTGGACCATTGAAAGGAGAAGTTAGAGCGTAACTAGGATACGGTAGTGGCCGGTAACGAAATGTTGAGCACCTCAGTTTTGGACATGTTCAGCTTGAAGTTGCTAAATTCCCCAGAATTCATGAAGGAGGGATGGTAGGGAGTTGTGAGGTTGTCGTACATACACCCACAGATCATCTCCATAGAGAGAGAGTTTGTGAAGTAGGGAGGGAGTTTGAATGCCAGCGATCGAGTATTTCCATCAGATAGCACAGGCTATATGTTTTATCTATATAACAAAAAGTAATGGGGACAGGGGACAACCCTGTTGTGTATTTCCAGCAAATTAAATTACATTTTATTAATTTGTTTTTTTTTTTTTAATTTCAGTAGGTTCTATCCATGGTACAGATGTGCCACTTCACAGGCAGACTAAGAGGACCCCTCAAGCACGATATTTAACCACTTTACCACCGGAGGATTTTGCTGTCTTCCGTCCAGGCCACTTTTTGCGATTCGGCGCTGTGCGACTTCAACTGACAATTGCGCGGTCGTGCGACGCCGTACCCAAACGAAATTTACGTCCTTTTTTTCCCACAAACAGAGCTTTCTTTTGGTGGTATTTGATCACCTGTGCGATTTTTACTTTTTGCGCTATAAACAAAAAAAGAGCGTTTATTTTGAAAAAATAACAATATTTTTAACATTTTTTTATATGAAATTCCCCCCAAAAAAGATGTAAAAACTAGGGTTGAGCGAACACCTAGATGTCCGTGTTCGACGGGTTCGGCCGAACTTTAAAAAAAAGTCCGGGTCCGTGTCCCGGACTTTTACCGAACTTTTCCCGGACACCGAACCCCATTGAAGTCAATGGGGACCCGAACTTTAAGGCACTAAAATGGCTCTAAAACACCAAAGGAAAGGGCTAGAGTGCTGCAAATGGCAGCAAAACGTAATTAAGAGCATGGCAAGTGCTCTGCAAACAAATGTGGATAGGGAAATAACTTAAAACAACAAAAAAAAAACAGAAAAATAAAACAATGTTCTTCTTCATCTCTGAAGGACGAGGCCTATATGGAGTAGGAGGGAGGTTGAGGTGGTGGTGGATGTGGCGGTGACATAGGCGTGCGCACAGGGTGTGCTGGGTGTGCCTGGGCACACCCTAATCACCTAGGGCACATAGCATTGCCAGTGAGGAGATGGGAAAGATCTCCCTGGGACCTGCTCTGCTCTATTTCTCCTTGCCTACAGGTACATGGCCCCGATACATTACTCTCCCTGCTGGCAAACACATGCATGTGTATTTCAACTTTGGGGTGCACACCTTAATGCAATAGGCTGCGCACACCTATGGGCGGTGTAGGTGGAAGCGGCGGTGGAGGAGGACCAGGGCCGGATTAACAGCATCATGGGCTTGGTGCTGAGGATTTTGAAGGGCCTTAAGGGCCGTGCCTTGCCATGCACCCAGAGGAGGAAGGGTGCAGCCATGCATGCCTAATTCAACATGGGATGCTGTCTCTGAAGCCCATAAACACATCCATGCATCGCCAACTGTCCCTCCTTGTCCGGCCTTCACGCTGTGTGGGGAGGTTCTGAGGGTGCTGCCTGGGGAAGCGAGCATAGAAGCCAGACTTCTGTGTTTACAAGTGACAGAAGAGCGGTAACTGTGAATATGGCCAACCCGGGGCCTATATAAAAGGTAGGGGCCTGGAGCTGCAGCTCCAATAGCCCCTACATTAATCTGGCCCTGAGGAGGAGGACGAGGTAGCCAACACTGCTTCTTTTCAAAAATTTTAAATGAGGGTACACCCCAAAAGAGTGAGAAAGAGCAAAAATGGAACAATGGGTGGATAAGGTCGGTATCCATTGCTATTCTGCATAAGGTACGGAAAAGTCCCGTGGGATCCATGCCTGGTTCATTTTAATGAACGTGAGCTTGTCCACATTGTCTCTGGACAGGCGGCTGCGCTTGTCTGTTATAACGCCCCCAGCCGTGCTAAATACCCGTTCAGATAATACACTGGCTGCAGGGCACGCCAGCACCTCCAAGGCGTAAAGGGCAAGCTCAAGCCATGTGCCCAATTTGGAGACCCAGAAGTTGAAGGGGGCAGACCCGTCATTCACTACATGTAGGCGTGTGCACACATACTGCTCCACCATGTTGGTAAAATGCTGCCTCCTGCTAAGACGTTCCATCTGAGCTGCTGGTGCTGCTGTTTGTTGTGGCGTGCTGACAAAGCTTTTCCACATTTCGGCCATGCTAACCCTGCCTTCTGAGGTGCTGGCGGTGCCCTGGTTGCGTTGGCGACCTCCTCCTCCTCCTCCTCTGCCTTGTGCTTCCACTGTGGCCCCGCTGTCAGATGGGAATGCCAGCAGCATGGCGTCTACCAGCGTGCGCTTGTACTCGCGCATCTTGCGATCGCGCTCCAGTGAGTGAATTAAGGACGGTACGTTGTCCTTGTAACGGGGATCCAGCAGCGTGGCCACCCAGTAATCAGCACAAGTTAGAATGTGGGCAACTCGGCGGTCGTTGTGGAGACACTGCAGCATGTAATCGCTCATGTGTGCCAGGCTGCCCAGAGGCAACGAAAGGCTGTCCTCTGTGGGAGGTGTATCGTCCGTGTCCTCTGTATCCCCCCAGCCACGCACCAGTGATGGCCATGAGCTGGCCTGGGTGCCACCCTGCTGTGAACATGGTTCCATCTCCTCCTCCAGCTCCTCCTCCTCCTCATCCTCCTCATCCTCCAGAACTGTGCCCCTGCTGGACAATTGCGTCCCTGGCGTTTGCGTGTGCAGGAACCCACCCTCGGAGCCCCTTGCGAATGACTGCCCTGAAAGCCTTGGAAATGTTACCTCTTCATCCTCCTCCTCCTCCTCATCCTGTGCCACATCCTCTTCCATCATCGCCCGAATTGTTTTTTCAAGGAGGCATAGAAGTGGGATAGTTAAGCTGAGAACGGCGTCATTGCCACTGGCCATGTTGGTGGAGTACTCAAAACAGCGCAACAAGGCACACAGGTCTCGCATGGAGGCCCAGTTAAATTAAATAGCGGAATAGAAAATATGATCCAAAAAAAGTGTATGTATATCACACGTACACAACCACACTGGGCCCCAATTACTATTGTTTGTACCCCTAAAAGGCTAGATGAGGAGTAGGGGGAGTATGGAACAGGCAGCACCCTCAAACCTTCAGAAGTATGAGATGAACCCCAACAACTTGGAAAGGTGGATCTCTCTCACACGTACCGACACAGACTATCCCGCAATTCAATTGATCCTCAAAGGTTTTTTATTGAATAGCGGAATAGGAAATATGATCAAAAAAAGTGTATGTATCTCGCACGTACACAACCACACTAGGCCCCAATTACTATTGTTTGTACCCCTAAAAGGCTAGATGAGGAGTAGGGGGGGTATGGAACAGGCAGCACCCTCAAACCTTCAGAAGTATGAGATGAACCCCAACAACTTGGAAAGGTGGATCTCTCTCACACGTACCGACACAGACTATCCCCCAATTTAACTGATCCCCAAAGGTTTTTGATTAAATAGCGGAATAGAAAATATGATCCAAAAAAAGTGTATGTATATCACACGTACACAACCACACTAGGCCCCAATTACTATTGTTTGTACCCCTAAAAGGCTAGATGAGGAGTAGGGGGGGTATGGAACAGGCAGCACCCTCAAACCTTCAGAAGTATGAGATGAACCCCAACAACTTGGAAAGGTGGATCTCTCTCACACGTACCGACACAGACTATCCCCCAATTTAACTGATCCCCAAAGGTTTTTGATTAAATAGCGGAATAGAAAATATGATCCCAAAAAAGTGTATGTATATCACACGTACACAACCACACTGGGCCCCAATTACTATTGTTTGTACCCCTAAAAGGCTAGATGAGGAGTAGGGGGAGTATGGAACAGGCAGCACCCTCAAACCTTCAGAAGTATGAGATGAACCCCAACAACTTGGAAAGGTGGATCTCTCTCACACGTACCAACACAGACTATCCCCCAATTTAACTGATCCCCAAAGGTTTTTGATTAAATAGCGGAATAGAAAATATGATCCAAAAAAAGTGTATGTATATCACACGTACACAACCACACTAGGCCCCAATTACTATTGTTTGTACCCCTAAAAGGCTAGATGAGGAGTAGGGGGAGTATGGAACAGGCAGCACCCTCAAACCTTCAGAAGTATGAGATGAACCCCAACAACTTGGAAAGGTGGATCTCTCTCACACGTACCGACACAGACTATCCCGCAATTCAATTGATCCTCAAAGGTTTTTATTGAATAGCGGAATAGGAAATATGATCAAAAAAAGTGTATGTATCTCGCACGTACACAACCACACTAGGCCCCAATTACTATTGTTTGTACCCCTAAAAGGCTAGATGAGGAGTAGGGGGGGTATGGAACAGGCAGCACCCTCAAACCTTCAGAAGTATGAGATGAACCCCAACAACTTGGAAAGGTGGATCTCTCTCACACGTACCGACACAGACTATCCCCCAATTTAACTGATCCCCAAAGGTTTTTGATTAAATAGCGGAATAGAAAATATGATCCAAAAAAAGTGTATGTATATCACACGTACACAACCACACTAGGCCCCAATTACTATTGTTTGTACCCCTAAAAGGCTAGATGAGGAGTAGGGGGGGTATGGAACAGGCAGCACCCTCAAACCTTCAGAAGTATGAGATGAACCCCAACAACTTGGAAAGGTGGATCTCTCTCACACGTACCAACACAGACTATCCCCCAATTTAACTGATCCCCAAAGGTTTTTGATTAAATAGCGGAATAGAAAATATGATCCCAAAAAAGTGTATGTATATCACACGTACACAACCACACTAGGCCCCAATTACTATTGTTTGTACCCCTAAAAGGCTAGGAGTAGGGGGAGTATGGAACAGGCAGCACCCTCAAACCTTCAGAAGTATGAGATGAACCCCAACAACTTGGAAAGGTGGATCTCTCTCACACGTACCAACACAGACTATCCCCCAATTTAACTGATCCCCAAAGGTTTTTGATTAAATAGCGGAATAGAAAATATGATCCAAAAAAAGTGTATGTATATCACACGTACACAACCACACTAGGCCCCAATTACTATTGTTTGTACCCCTAAAAGGCTAGGAGTAGGGGGAGTATGGAACAGGCAGCACCCTCAAACCTTCAGAAGTATGAGATGAACCCCAACAACTTGGAAAGGTGGATCTCTCTCACACGTACCAACACAGACTATCCCCCAATTTAACTGATCCCCAAAGGTTTTTGATTAAATAGCGGAATAGAAAATATGATCCCAAAAAAGTGTATGTATATCACACGTACACAACCACACTAGGCCCCAATTACTATTGTTTGTACCCCTAAAAGGCTAGGAGTAGGGGGAGTATGGAACAGGCAGCACCCTCAAACCTTCAGAAGTATGAGATGAACCCCAACAACTTGGAAAGGTGGATCTCTCTCACACGTACCAACACAGACTATCCCCCAATTTAACTGATCCCCAAAGGTTTTTGATTAAATAGCGGAATAGAAAATATGATCCCAAAAAAGTGTATGTATATCACACGTACACAACCACACTAGGCCCCAATTACTATTGTTTGTACCCCTAAAAGGCTAGGAGTAGGGGGAGTATGGAACAGGCAGCACCCTCAAACCTTCAGAAGTATGAGATGAACCCCAACAACTTGGAAAGGTGGATCTCTCTCACACGTACCAACACAGACTATCCCCCAATTTAACTGATCCCCAAAGGTTTTTGATTAAATAGCGGAATAGAAAATATGATCCCAAAAAAGTGTATGTATATCACACGTACACAACCACACTAGGCCCCAATTACTATTGTTTGTACCCCTAAAAGGCTAGGAGTAGGGGGGAGTATGGAACAGGCAGCACCCTCAAACCTTCAGAAGTATGAGATGAACCCCAACAACTTGGAAAGGTGGATCTCTCTCACACGTACCAACACAGACTATCCCCCAATTTAACTGATCCCCAAAGGTTTTTGATTAAATAGCGGAATAGAAAATATGATCCCAAAAAAGTGTATGTATATCACACGTACACAACCACACTAGGCCCCAATTACTATTGTTTGTACCCCTAAAAGGCTAGGAGTAGGGGGAGTATGGAACAGGCAGCACCCTCAAACCTTCAGAAGTATGAGATGAACCCCAACAACTTGGAAAGGTGGATCTCTCTCACACGTACCAACACAGACTATCCCCCAATTTAACTGATCCCCAAAGGTTTTTGATTAAATAGCGGAATAGAAAATATGATCCCAAAAAAGTGTATGTATATCACACGTACACAACCACACTAGGCCCCAATTACTATTGTTTGTACCCCTAAAAGGCTAGGAGTAGGGGGAGTATGGAACAGGCAGCACCCTCAAACCTTCAGAAGTATGAGATGAACCCCAACAACTTGGAAAGGTGGATCTCTCTCACACGTACCAACACAGACTATCCCCCAATTTAACTGATCCCCAAAGGTTTTTGATTAAATAGCGGAATAGAAAATATGATCCCAAAAAAGTGTATGTATATCACACGTACACAACCACACTAGGCCCCAATTACTATTGTTTGTACCCCTAAAAGGCTAGGAGTAGGGGGAGTATGGAACAGGCAGCACCCTCAAACCTTCAGAAGTATGAGATGAACCCCAACAACTTGGAAAGGTGGATCTCTCTCACACGTACCAACACAGACTATCCCCCAATTTAACTGATCCCCAAAGGTTTTTGATTAAATAGCGGAATAGAAAATATGATCCCAAAAAAGTGTATGTATATCACACGTACACAACCACACTAGGCCCCAATTACTATTGTTTGTACCCCTAAAAGGCTAGGAGTAGGGGGGAGTATGGAACAGGCAGCACCCTCAAACCTTCAGAAGTATGAGATGAACCCCAACAACTTGGAAAGGTGGATCTCTCTCACACGTACCAACACAGACTATCCCCCAATTTAACTGATCCCCAAAGGTTTTTGATTAAATAGCGGAATAGAAAATATGATCCCAAAAAAGTGTATGTATATCACACGTACACAACCACACTAGGCCCCAATTACTATTGTTTGTACCCCTAAAAGGCTAGGAGTAGGGGGAGTATGGAACAGGCAGCACCCTCAAACCTTCAGAAGTATGAGATGAACCCCAACAACTTGGAAAGGTGGATCTCTCTCACACGTACCAACACAGACTATCCCCCAATTTAACTGATCCCCAAAGGTTTTTGATTAAATAGCGGAATAGAAAATATGATCCCAAAAAAGTGTATGTATATCACACGTACACAACCACACTAGGCCCCAATTACTATTGTTTGTACCCCTAAAAGGCTAGGAGTAGGGGGAGTATGGAACAGGCAGCACCCTCAAACCTTCAGAAGTATGAGATGAACCCCAACAACTTGGAAAGGTGGATCTCTCTCACACGTACCAACACAGACTATCCCCCAATTTAACTGATCCCCAAAGGTTTTTGATTAAATAGCGGAATAGAAAATATGATCCCAAAAAAGTGTATGTATATCACACGTACACAACCACACTAGGCCCCAATTACTATTGTTTGTACCCCTAAAAGGCTAGGAGTAGGGGGGAGTATGGAACAGGCAGCACCCTCAAACCTTCAGAAGTATGAGATGAACCCCAACAACTTGGAAAGGTGGATCTCTCTCACACGTACCAACACAGACTATCCCCCAATTTAACTGATCCCCAAAGGTTTTTGATTAAATAGCGGAATAGAAAATATGATCCCAAAAAAGTGTATGTATATCACACGTACACAACCACACTAGGCCCCAATTACTATTGTTTGTACCCCTAAAAGGCTAGGAGTAGGGGGAGTATGGAACAGGCAGCACCCTCAAACCTTCAGAAGTATGAGATGAACCCCAACAACTTGGAAAGGTGGATCTCTCTCACACGTACCAACACAGACTATCCCCCAATTTAACTGATCCCCAAAGGTTTTTGATTAAATAGCGGAATAGAAAATATGATCCCAAAAAAGTGTATGTATATCACACGTACACAACCACACTAGGCCCCAATTACTATTGTTTGTACCCCTAAAAGGCTAGGAGTAGGGGGAGTATGGAACAGGCAGCACCCTCAAACCTTCAGAAGTATGAGATGAACCCCAACAACTTGGAAAGGTGGATCTCTCTCACACGTACCAACACAGACTATCCCCCAATTTAACTGATCCCCAAAGGTTTTTGATTAAATAGCGGAATAGAAAATATGATCCCAAAAAAGTGTATGTATATCACACGTACACAACCACACTAGGCCCCAATTACTATTGTTTGTACCCCTAAAAGGCTAGGAGTAGGGGGGAGTATGGAACAGGCAGCACCCTCAAACCTTCAGAAGTATGAGATGAACCCCAACAACTTGGAAAGGTGGATCTCTCTCACACGTACCAACACAGACTATCCCCCAATTTAACTGATCCCCAAAGGTTTTTGATTAAATAGCGGAATAGAAAATATGATCCCAAAAAAGTGTATGTATATCACACGTACACAACCACACTAGGCCCCAATTACTATTGTTTGTACCCCTAAAAGGCTAGGAGTAGGGGGAGTATGGAACAGGCAGCACCCTCAAACCTTCAGAAGTATGAGATGAACCCCAACAACTTGGAAAGGTGGATCTCTCTCACACGTACCAACACAGACTATCCCCCAATTTAACTGATCCCCAAAGGTTTTTGATTAAATAGCGGAATAGAAAATATGATCCCAAAAAAGTGTATGTATATCACACGTACACAACCACACTAGGCCCCAATTACTATTGTTTGTACCCCTAAAAGGCTAGGAGTAGGGGGAGTATGGAACAGGCAGCACCCTCAAACCTTCAGAAGTATGAGATGAACCCCAACAACTTGGAAAGGTGGATCTCTCTCACACGTACCAACACAGACTATCCCCCAATTTAACTGATCCCCAAAGGTTTTTGATTAAATAGCGGAATAGAAAATATGATCCCAAAAAAGTGTATGTATATCACACGTACACAACCACACTAGGCCCCAATTACTATTGTTTGTACCCCTAAAAGGCTAGATGAGGAGTAGGGGGAGTATGGAACAGGCAGCACCCTCAAACCTTCAGAAGTATGAGATTGTGTTCACTGTACCCCACAAAGATTGAGTTCACTGCACCCCACAATGATTGTGTTCACTGCACCCCACAAAGATTGTGTTCACTGCACCTCACAAAGATTGTGTTCACTGTACCCCCCAAAGATTGTGTTCACTGCACCCCACAAAGATTCTGTTCACTGTACCCCACAAAGATTGTGTTCACTGCACCCCAAAAAGATTGTGTTCACTGCACCCCAAAAAGGATGTTGTTCACTGCACCCCAAAAAGGATGTTGTTCACTCCACCCCAAAAAGATTGTGTTCACTGCACCCCACAAAGATTGTGTTCACTGCACCCCAAAAAGATTGTGTTCACTGCACCCCAAAAATGATTTTGTTCACTGCACCCCAAAAAGGATTTTGTTCACTGCACCCCAAAAAGGATGTTGTTCACTCCACCCCAAAAAGATTGTGTTCACTGCACCCCACAAAGGATTTTGTTCACTGCACCCCAAAAAGATTGTGTTCACTGCACCCCAAAAAGGATGTTGTTCACTGCACCCCAAAAAGGATTTTGTTCACTGCACCCCAAAAAGATTGTGTTCACTGCACCCCACAAAGGATTTTGTTCACTGCACCCCACAAAGATTGTGTTCACTGCACACCAAAAAGGATTGTGTTCACTGCACCCCAAAAAGATTTTGTTCACTGCACCCCAAAAAGATTGTGTTCACTGCAGCCCAAAAAGATTGTGTTCACTGCAGCCCAAAAAGATTGTGTTCACTGCAGCCCAAAAAGATTGTGTTCACTGCAGCCCAAAAAGATTGTGTTCACTGCAGCCCAAAAAGATTGTGTTCACTGCAGCTCACACACAGAAAAATGGATGTGGATCACTGACACCTGCCTATCTCCAATCCCACACCACACAGCAATATCGATTGTAGTTTGTAGAACACAGTTTCCCTAAAATTCAGCAGACTCTGTCCCTAACAGGATTGAGAAGAGATCGTAGATCAGGATTGAGTGCAGATTCACCCCACCCCCCACACAGCAATATCGATTGTAGTTTGTAGAAGACACTGACCCTATAATTCAGCAGACTCTATCCCTAAAATGCCTACAACTCGCCCTGCCTAAACACTCCGACCTGTCCCTCAATTCTATCCGGACACAAATGGTTTTTTCCTGCCTATCTTTCCCTAATCAGCAGCCAGCACGTTGATGTGTGCTCTGTCCCTGAATCTAAGCAGCATAATGACGCCGCTGCGGCTGCCTCGAACTTATAAAGACTTGGTCACATGCTTCAGACGGCCAATCACAGCTACTGAGACATTTGCAGGCATGGCTGGGATGGCTTAAGGCACACCAGTTAAACGATTGTTGATTGGCTGTTGAAAGCCCGCCATGAAAAGAGCGCCAAAGCATGCAAAACCCGGAAATAAAACGACCGAACACGGATTTTTACCCGAACATACAGTAAAGTGTCCGTGTCCGTGTTCGGGTACAAAAAATCCAATTATTCGGTACGAACACGAATAATACAGTCCGTGTTCGCTCAACACTAGTAAAAACCAATTTTTTTTAAAATTTTTGGCCAATTTGTTTTATGCTACATATGTTTGGTAAAAAAAATCGCAATAAGCGTATTTTGATTGGTTTGCGCAAAAGTTATTGCGTTTACTAACAAAGGGAAAGATTTCTGTCATTTTTGGTGTTTTTTTTTAAACGCGTAATGGCGGCGATCTGCGATTTTTTTTGCGGGACTGCGACATTGCGGCGGACAGATCGGACCCTTGACTGACATTTTTGACACTTTTGGGGGTACCAGTGACATTACTGCAGTAATCAGTGCTATATATATGCACTGTTACTGTAAAAATGACACTGGCAGGGAAGGGGTTAATTTTATTGGAGAGGGAGGGGTTAATGTATGCCTGGTGCTTACTGACGTGTAGGGGGGGAGGGGACTGTGTGAGTCATGGACAGATCGGATGTCCAGCTATGCTGAACAGTCCGATCTGTCACTCCCTGTCACTATGGAGATCCGCCCACTGTGTTTACACACAGCGGGCGGATCTCCAGACTCGATCCCCGACGATCGGGTAAGAGCAGCGGCGATCGCCGCTGCTCCTCCCCTGGCCCGACTCCCGCTGTGAATGAAAACAGCGGGAGCGAGCCTCCGGCGGCGCGCAAGCGCCGCCCAGAAGGGGGAGTGTCCAACGACGTTAATACTACGTCGCTGGACGATAACGAACGACTCTGCCGCAGTAGTATTACTGTGAGCGGTTCTAAAGTGGTTAAAGCAGTTTTTAATTTTTTATTGTTTCACTTTAAGCATCATTAAAATAACTGCTCATGTATAAGCAATCTTTTTTAAAACATTTTTTTGCATTGATACATATCCTCCCATACCCTTTTTTGGCCAATTACTTGCATATAAGCTTTCAAAATGGGGACTTTTGATTTTTCAAGTTTGGGTCCCATAGACTTTAACCGGTTGCCGACCGCCGCACGACTACATACTGCGGCCTTTCAGCCCCGGCCAGGCAGAGTGAGGTATGGATACGTCACTCGCCTGTCACTGACTTGAGAGCCAATTGCGGGCGGGCGGGCGCCCACCGCGGCTCGTTCACTGACAAGTCAGTGCGTGTGACTGGCGGACCCGATGTCCGCCGGTCACACTACGATCGCTCCGGTGAAGGGAGAAAGGCGGAGTGGCTTATGTAAACAAGCCGCCTGTCATTCTCCCTGGTGTAAAAATGAAGATCAGACGGTTCTACTATGTAGGACCGTTGATCTTTGTTTTTACACCAATAGCCATGTCCCTATACAGTTAGAATCACGCCCCTATGACACACTTAACCCCTCCCTGTCCAATACAGTTAACCCCTTCCCTGCCAGTGTCATTTTTGCAGTAACAGTGCATATGTATAGCACTGATTACTGCAGTAATGTCACTGGTAACCCCAAAAGTGTCAAAAATGTCAGTCAAGGGTCCGATCTGTCTGCCGCAATGTCGCAGTACAGAAAAAAAATTGCAGATCGCCGCCATTACGCGTTAAAAAATAAACACCAAAAATGACAAAAATCTTTCCCTTTGTTAGTAAATGCGATAACTTTTGCGCAAACCAATCAAAATATGCTTTTTGCGATTTTTTTTACCAAACATATGTAGCATAAAACAAATTGGCCGAAAATGTTAAAAAATTTTGATTTTTACATTTTTTTTGGGGGGAATTTCATATAAAAAAATGTGAAAAATATTGTTATTTTTGCAAAATTGACGCTCTTTTTTTGTTTATAGCGCATGATCAAAAAATCGCACAGGTGATCAAATACCACCAAAAGAAAGCTCTGTTTGTGGGAAAAGAAGAACGTCAAATTCGTTTAGGTACAGCGTCACACGACCGCGCAATTGTCCGTTAAAGTCACGCAGTAAAAAATCGCAAAAACCCCCCTGGTCTTTTAGCAGCCAAATCCTCCGGGGCTTAAGTGGTTAATAGGATTTGCCGTTCGGGTCAGAACTTCTCTATTTGGGAGTTCTGGTGCGAACCAAACAGGTGGGTGTTTTGTCCATTTCCAGTGAGGACTATGTATTTTAAAATGGAGCCTAAGATCAAAGTTGATAAATAGTATCCTGAAGATTGATTCGTTTTTCATATAAAAGTAAAAATCCCCAAGAAATAATTGTTTTTGTACTTCACAAAAACATAAAATTCAGACATGAAAACCAAGTATTCGTGGAGTGGTTTAGGCCAGAATTATTGCTGTTTTGTCTTTCTAAAATGCTGCATGTGGCATTTAAAATAGAATTCCAAACTAGATCACGTGAGACGATTATTTGATTCCTGTTTGTAGTGAGAAACCAGCAAATGATGTGTATGTGAAAAAAAGGACATTACATATATAAATGAATTGCCTCACATTGTTAATTTACACCTGGACAGTTGCTGATATGTTCACTATTTTCTAATAGCCACTCATTTTAATTATTAATATCCAATTTTCATATTTCTGTTAGAAACCTTTTAATAGTCAGTCTGGACAATTAACATTGAGCTGGAATAAATACTGCACTCTTACCTATTGTGATGATCCCATCAATGTGCAATGAAACCTGTCAGAGCAGTGTATGGAAAACGTTAACCTGTCTGTGACCTCGGTGCTGCTTTTCCTATGAATAAATGACTTGAATGCCCAGTGCTGCCAATCTGGTGTTTTTCATAAGCTCTTAATTCACCTTCTGAATCTAAATAAATAGGATGTGCCACTCACAGTGAATGCAAGAATATTTAAATGAGCTCTTGAAATGGATTTTTAAGAGAACCATTTCAGAACAGTACAGTCATCCATTGTTTATGATAATTACTGTCATCTATCTTTCAAAATTCACATTTTTTACCACTTACATGCTTTATATTCTTACTGAACCTTAGCAATTCCCCAAGCAATTCATGTTTCAGATTTTATTTCTGTAATATCGAGACATTTGTTTCACTTTGCATAATAATCATTTTCCTTTTAATGCTTTATGATGTTTCATTCATGCAATTTCATTAGGAAAAAACATTTTTCCTGATGTGCTAAAAATATGTGTCAGACAATTAGAACATTCCAGTAAAAGAATGTGAAATATACTGTACAATAGGCTGTACACTGTATGTTGGCAGGATAGCAAAAATAGCAACTAGTGCAGGGCCCATTGGCCAAGAAGGGCCTAACTATGAATGTGATTCAAGAATTATTGCATCTCATCCCTTATTTAAATAATGAAAAGATCAACTTAATGTGTTTTTGAGCTGGGAGAAGCCTGAGTTTATTATGCCATGTGTGGCATTTTGTGTATGGTAGATGCCATGGCTCCTAGGTATATGCTTTACTAAGTATTAAATATTAATATGAACAAATAAAAAAAAAGCATTATTAAGAGTGGGACTTCGCATGTAGATGGTCAATGATCAAGCAAAAAAATTCTGCAAGATTACAAGATGCATTAAAAAACATGGATAATTCAGCTCACCTGAATCCACAAAAAAATGAAACGAATGAGCTTATAGTTGACCAAGATAATATTTACAGTATGAAAGTTTTAAGACGTGAGTGGGTCGAGGGTAAATATAATTTTCCTAATATATCATTCTAGCTCCATTCAACTTAGTAGAAACAAATAAGCAATGCTTCATCTTTACATTAAAAAGAGACAGACAGTGTGTGTTGGAAGAATCTATGTGTATGTGCTCATTACCAGATAAATAGCAAACAAGCCTCAATTTATGGATCTCGGCTTCAGAACCCAACCACTATGGCCTTGTGCTGGTCTGGTTTTCTTACTGCCAGCTGTAAAGCATACAAACATGAAATCCTGTGCCATTTAATAAACTAAGAAAACCTTTTTCCACAGTCCAGTTGCATGATGAATGCATTATATTCTTGGTTCTGCGGTTTAACCGACTTGGAGGTATGTGAGCACAAGTGAGGGACTTTCTGTTTAACCATTTAGTGACCTGCCGCCATTAATGTAGGTTGGCAGGTTCCTGTGAATCGCCGTACCTGTACTGCGGTTCACGGGAGCAATCCTAGGGGCGCGCATGCATCCACTCACTAGCGGGGAAGCCGATCCACAGGGATTGCATTCCCGATTGCCACCGGGCACCGGTGGTTGCTCCCCATGAAGAGAGAATGCCGATCTGCTGTTGTAAACACAGCAGGCCCTTGTTCTCTCTGCTATCAACACAGAGCTCCTGTGTTCCCCCTATATAGGATCACAGGCCTGTGTTGATGTCACAAGCCCACCCCCCTCACAGTTAGAAGACACCTCCTAGGCTCACAGTTAACCTTTTGACAGCCCCTGGGTTAACCCCTTCCCTGCCAGTGTCACTATTACAGTAACAGTGCATATTTTTTAGCACTGATTACTGTAGTAATGTCACTGATTCCTCCCCCCCCCCCCAAAGTGTCAAAAATGTCAGTTAGGGGTCCGATTTGTCCACTGCAATGTAGCAGCCCTGCTAAAAATTGCTGATCTCCACCATTACTAGTAAAAATAAATAAATAAAAATGACAAAAATCCTTCCCCTAGCTTGTAGATTCAATAATTTTAGCGCAAACCAATCAAAATACGCTTATTGGGATTTTTTTTACCAAAAATATGTAGCAGAATACAAATTGGCCTAAAATTATGAAAATATTTGATTGGGGGGGAAGTTATATAGCAGAAAATGAAAAATATTGTTTTTTTTTTTCAGAATTGTTGCTCTTTTTTTGTTTATAGCGCAAAAAATAAAAACCGTAGAGGTGATCAAATACCACCAAAGAAAGCTCTATTTGTAGGAAAAAAAGGACATCAATTTTATTTGGGTAAAGCATCGCATGACCACGCAATTTTCCATTAAAGTAAAGAGTGTTGAATCGCAAAAAATGGCCTGGTCACAAAGGGGGAAAATCTTCAAGTCCAGAAGTGTTTAACTAACAAACAGACACCAGATTGTAGCAGAACACCTGTCATTATCATTGTGGAATAGTGGTGGATAAATCTGCCTGGGTTTCTTTCGCCAAGTTTAAGTAAACCTTGTGCAAAATTGGGCAAACCTGCATTTAAAGGTGAACCTCAATGAAGTGTATGAGGGGTCTATCTTGTTAATTTCTTGTCATTTGTAGGGCTAATAGGCAATACATTTGCGGCCCGCTGGTGGCTGATCAGGTGCATGAGTGAGCATGCCACCTGACAGGCATTCAAACGGCAGGTTAAGCAAAGACGTGCACATCATTTCCTAATAGCGCCAGATAGTAACAGTTTTATCCAAGCATTGCTCAGCTGCAAGACTCGGAATAAAGCCCTGTGAATGTGTCCTGCCATAGCCAGGATCCAGCCTGTACACCAGCATCACCACAGCCAAGGATACACATTGTGGGAGGACTGAGCCCCCAACACTTGGACCTTTTTATCCATAAGGAAAAGTGAGCCAATCAGTGTGGAATCCGTGGGAACTCAACTGGGACATAATTTCTGGGGAGTCTGTCTATGGAGTGTATACCTTAAAGCCTACCCTATATGATTATTTGGTAAGAAGCCATCCATTTATCTGTATAGCACGCGGTGATACACAGAGTGGTGGTATAAAGTCACGCTTGGAATTTCTTCCTTATTGGCTCATTTTATGCACGATAAGTTTGGATCTAGTATGGAGCCACTCCATTGCTTATGTCCACTTCACGGGGGGTTTGACACTGAAGTGTTTTTCTTCACTCTGTTCACCAGGGATGTTCATTGTATTTACATATGTGAAGGAGTCACCTTCAATTTATATTTATGTTATATTTATGTTGAGAGACGTTTATTATCATCACCCACATCACGTTTGTTTTGCACTCTATTAATGATCCAGTGGGGCATCTGTTTAGTTTTTTATACTAGACATTGTATGTATAGTCAATTGTATTCACACAATTCACCTTTTGTATTTAGTTGAGTGCACTTAACCTTTTTTTTACTTAATAGGCAAACTCTTGCCAAAAAATTAAAGGAAGCGGGGCATTTCCATTGATGACCTGTATTATGCCCCGTACACACGTGCAGATTATCTGAAGACTTTTGTCTTCAGATTTACCTTTTCTATGTAGTGCAAGGGCCTGCCAGATTGCATACAAATTGAAAGTGTTTAGGTTTGACCTCATATTATATGGTTTTGGTAAGTCTGCAGACAAAAGTCTTCAGATAATCTGCACGTGTGTACGGGGCATTAAAGTGGTTGTAAATAGGGTTGAGCGAACACCTAGATGTCCGTGTTCGACGGGTTCGGCCGAACTTTAAAAAAAAGTCCGGGTCCGTGTCCCGGACTTTTACCGAACTTTTCCCGGACACGAACCCCATTGAAGTCAATGGGGACCCGAACTTTAAGGCACTAAAATGGCTCTAAAACACCAAAGGAAAGGGCTAGAGTGCTGCAAATGGCAGCAAAACGTAATTAAGAGCATGGCAAGTGCTCTGCAAACAAATGTGGATAGGGAAATAACTTAAAACAACAAAAAAAAACAGAAAAATAAAACAATGTTCTTCTTCATCTCTGAAGGACGAGGCCCATATGGAGTAGGAGGGAGGTTGAGGTGGTGGTGGATGTGGCGGTGACTAGACATATGCCGGTTTTCGGTAATTCGATATATCGCGGTATTGCATAGCCACGGTATTGTTATTGTGGCATTTTTAAAATACCGAGTTTCTCTGTCAAGTCTGCCTGACTTGTGAATTGATACATTTCAGTGAGCTGGATGACTCATTCACTCACTCAGCTAACACCTTTCAGCATTAAGACCCGGTTCACACTAATGCGAGTGCCGGGTTCGCATGTAATGTCGGAGCGCACTGCTCCGACATTACATGCGATCAGCTGTGCGGTGCGAGTTTAGCCATACAGTTTGTATGGCTAAATTCGCATCGCACCCGGTGCAAACACGCACAGGAGGCATTTTTGCAGCCGCATCAGGATCGGATCGCACAGCGGTTCACACTTGTGCGATCCCATCCTGTGCGAACTGCACGATCGCACTGCGATATGCGATCAAACTGGGGGTGTCGTTAAGATTACATTGACACCCCCAGCGTATCGCATATGGCAGTGTGAACTGCCGGGGGTGCGTGTGCGATGCGGGAAAAGGCTGCGAATTCGCAGCCTTCCCGCATCGCAATAGTGTGACCCGAGCCTCAGTCTCCTAACTATAAACAAAAATGATTACATTTGTATCTTTTCCTTCCCTCTGCCAGGGAGAAAGGAAGTTTAACCTCTTAAAGACTGGATCTTTTTCTGACACTTGCTGTTTGCAAGTTAAAATCAGTTTTTTTTTTGCTAGAAAAGTACTTAGAACCCCCAAACATTTTATATATTTTTTTAGCAGAGACCCTACAGAATAAAATGGCGATTGTTGTAATATTTTATGTCACACTGTATTTGCGCAGCAGTCTTTCAAACGCAATGATTAGACTTTAATGAATAAAAAAAAAAAAAAAAACGTAACAGTAAAGTTATCCCAATTTTTTTTTTTTTTGTTACACAGAGAATCGTGAGAGAATCGTGATCTTTATTCCAAGCTAAAAAATCGTGATTCTCATTTTGGCCAGAATCGTGCAGCTCTAATAAATATATATATACACACACACACGCCTAGCAGCCCACATTACATTATTATATAGCCATCAAGCAGTGTCTGGCCTACCTGGTGATGACTGGTCCTGGCGCTCTGATCCGATGGCCTGGTCTTTAAAGGGGCAAATCCTTGCGATCCAGAAGTGGTTAAACCTGCAGGAGGACCGGTGTTTTTATCTATTAATGACTTTACTATTGCTTTAGGCCTGGTTCACATGTATGCGGGTTGGTGGTTCACATGTATGCGGGTTGGCGGTTCACATGTATGCGGGTTGGCGGCCCACATTTGCACAGGCATAGCAGCCCATTGATTTGAACGGGCTGCTATGCCCTCATTTTCCGCAGAAAAAAGGTGCATGCAGCATTTTTTTTAAATTCAGTGGCCTTGAAATCCATCCTGCTTTTGCACCATGCGACTAACCTGCAGTTCCTGCTCTGGCAAGCTTTCTGCATTTTTTGTATACGTGGGCACGGCATTTAAAAATAAACAGTTTGCGTGTGCAGCAACGGCAGGTAAGTCGCATGGTGCAAAAGAAGGATGGATTTCATGGCCACTGCATTTTTTTAAATTCTGCATGCACCTTTTTTCAGCTGAAAACGCAGGCATAGCAGCTCAAGCCCATTCACATCAATGGGCTGCTATGCCTGTGCAAATGTGGGCCCCCAACCCGCATACATGTGAACCAGGCCTAAAGCAATAGTAAAGTCATTAATAGATAAAAACACCGGTCCTCCTGCAGGTTTAACCAATTAATGACTTTACTATTGCTTTAGGCCTGGTTCACATGTATGCGGGTTGGGGGCCCACATTTGCACAGGCATAGCAGCCCATTGATGTGAATGGGCTTGAGCTGCTATGCCTGCGTTTTCAGCTGAAAAAAGGTGCATGCAGAATTTAAAAAAATGCAGTGGCCATGAAATCCATCCTTCTTTTGCACCATGCGACTTACCTGCCGTTGCTGCACACGCAAACTGTTTATTTTTAAATGCCGTGCCCACGTATACAAAAAATGCAGAAAGCTTGCCAGAGCAGGAACTGCAGGTTAGTCGCATGGTGCAAAAGCAGGATGGATTTCAAGGCCACTGAATTTTAAAAAAATGCTGCATGCACCTTTTTTCTGCGGAAAATGAGGGCATAGCAGCCCATTCAAATCAATGGGCTGCTATGCCTGTGCAAATGTGAACCACCAACCCGCATACATGTGAACCAGGCCTAAAGCAATAGTAAAGTAATTTATAAACAACACCTCCTTCAGGTTTAACCACTTCTTGACCACAAGGATTTGCCCTCTTAATGACCAGGCCATCGGATCGGAGCCGAGCGCCAGAACCAGTTATCACCAGTTAGGCCAGACACTGCTTGATGACCTATTTTAGGCCTGGTTCACAGAGTCTGTACTGACTGACTATATAATAATGTGCATAAGTGAACCAAAGCCCCTAAATTCAGCAATGAAATTGAAGTGAGGTGGAAATTTAATAATTTAAATTTAATAATAGAATACCGTGATAATACCGTATACCGTGGCAAAACCTTAATCAATTAATCGCAGCATGAAAATCTGATACCGTCACAAGCCTAGCGGTGACATAGGCGTGCGCACAGGGTGTGCTGGGTGTGCCTGGGCACACCCTAATCACCTAGGGCACATAGCATTGCCAGTGAGGAGATGGGAAAGATCTCCCTGGGACCTGCTCTGCTCTATTTCTCCTTGCCTACAGGTACATGGCCCCGATACATTACTCTCCCTGCTGGCAAACACATGCATGTGTATTTCAACTTTGGGGTGCACACCTTAATGCAATAGGCTGCGCACACCTATGGGCGGTGTAGGTGGAAGCGGCGGTGGAGGAGGACCAGGGCCGGATTAACAGCATCATGGGCTTGGTGCTGAGGATTTTGAAGGGCCTTAAGGGCCGTGCCTTGCCATGCACCCAGAGGAGGAAGGGTGCAGCCATGCATGCCTAATTCAACATGGGATGCTGTCTCTGAAGCCCATAAACACATCCATGCATCGCCAACTGTCCCTCCTTGTCCGGCCTTCATGCTGTGTGGGGAGGTTCTGAGGGTGCTGCCTGGGGAAGCGAGCATAGAAGCCAGACTTCTGTGTTTACAAGTGACAGAAGAGCGGTAACAGTGAATATGGCCAACCCGGGGCCTATATAAAAGGTAGGGGCCTGGAGCTGCAGCTCCAATAGCCCCTACATTAATCTGGCCCTGAGGAGGAGGACGAGGTAGCCAACACTGCTTCTTTTCAAAAATTTTAAATGAGGGTACACCCCAAAAGAGTGAGAAAGAGCAAAAATGGAACAATGGGTGGGTAAGGTCGGTATCCATTGCTATTCTGCATAAGGTACGGAAAAGTCCCGTGGGATCCATGCCTGGTTCATTTTAATGAACGTGAGCTTGTCCACATTGTCTCTGGACAGGCGGCTGCGCTTGTCTGTTATAACGCCCCCAGCCGTGCTAAATACCCGTTCAGATAATACACTGGCTGCAGGGCACGCCAGCACCTCCAAGGCGTAAAGGGCAAGCTCAAGCCATGTGCCCAATTTGGAGACCCAGAAGTTGAAGGGGGCAGACCCGTCATTCACTACATGTAGGCGTGTGCACACATACTGCTCCACCATGTTGGTAAAATGCTGCCTCCTGCTAAGACGTTCCATCTGAGCTGCTGGTGCTGCTGTTTGTTGTGGCGTGCTGACAAAGCTTTTCCACATTTCGGCCATGCTAACCCTGCCTTCTGAGGTGCTGGCGGTGCCCTGGTTGCGTTGGCGACCTCCTCCTCCTCCTCCTCTGCCTTGTGCTTCCACTGTGGCCCCGCTGTCAGATGGGAATGCCAGCAGCATGGCGTCTACCAGCGTGCGCTTGTACTCGCGCATCTTGCGATCGCGCTCCAGTGAGTGAATTAAGGACGGTACGTTGTCCTTGTAACGGGGATCCAGCAGCGTGGCCACCCAGTAATCAGCACAAGTTAGAATGTGGGCAACTCGGCGGTCGTTGTGGAGACACTGCAGCATGTAATCGCTCATGTGTGCCAGGCTGCCCAGAGGCAACGAAAGGCTGTCCTCTGTGGGAGGTGTATCGTCCGTGTCCTCTGTATCCCCCCAGCCACGCACCAGTGATGGCCATGAGCTGGCCTGGGTGCCACCCTGCTGTGAACATGGTTCCATCTCCTCCTCCAGCTCCTCCTCCTCCTCATCCTCCTCATCCTCCAGAACTGTGCCCCTGCTGGACAATTGCGTCCCTGGCGTTTGCGTGTGCAGGAACCCACCCTCGGAGCCCCTTGCGAATGACTGCCCTGAAAGCCTTGGAAATGTTACCTCTTCATCCTCCTCCTCCTCCTCATCCTGTGCCACATCCTCTTCCATCATCGCCCGAATTGTTTTTTCAAGGAGGCATGGAAGTGGGATAGTTAAGCTGAGAACGGCGTCATTGCCACTGGCCATGTTGGTGGAGTACTCAAAACAGCGCAACAAGGCACACAGGTCTCGCATGGAGGCCCAGTTAAATTAAATAGCGGAATAGAAAATATGATCCAAAAAAAGTGTATGTATATCACACGTACACAACCACACTGGGCCCCAATTACTATTGTTTGTACCCCTAAAAGGCTAGATGAGGAGTAGGGGGAGTATGGAACAGGCAGCACCCTCAAACCTTCAGAAGTATGAGATGAACCCCAACAACTTGGAAAGGTGGATCTCTCTCACACGTACCGACACAGACTATCCCCCAATTTAACTGATCCCCAAAGGTTTTTGATTAAATAGCGGAATAGAAAATATGATCCCAAAAAAGTGTATGTATATCACACGTACACAACCACACTGGGCCCCAATTACTATTGTTTGTACCCCTAAAAGGCTAGATGAGGAGTAGGGGGAGTATGGAACAGGCAGCACCCTCAAACCTTCAGAAGTATGAGATGAACCCCAACAACTTGGAAAGGTGGATCTCTCTCACACGTACCGACACAGACTATCCCGCAATTCAATTGATCCTCAAAGGTTTTTATTGAATAGCGGAGTAGGAAATATGATCAAAAAAAGTGTATGTATCTCGCACGTACACAACCACACTAGGCCCCAATTACTATTGTTTGTACCCCTAAAAGGCTAGATGAGGAGTAGGGGGGGTATGGAACAGGCAGCACCCTCAAACCTTCAGAAGTATGAGATGAACCCCAACAACTTGGAAAGGTGGATCTCTCTCACACGTACCGACACAGACTATCCCCCAATTTAACTGATCCCCAAAGGTTTTTGATTAAATAGCGGAATAGAAAATATGATCCCAAAAAAGTGTATGTATATCACACGTACACAACCACACTGGGCCCCAATTACTATTGTTTGTACCCTTAAAAGGCTAGATGAGGAGTAGGGGGAGTATGGAACAGGCAGCACCCTCAAACCTTCAGAAGTATGAGATGAACCCCAACAACTTGGAAAGGTGGATCTCTCTCACACGTACCAACACAGACTATCCCCCAATTTAACTGATCCCCAAAGGTTTTTGATTAAATAGCGGAATAGAAAATATGATCCAAAAAAAGTGTATGTATATCACACGTACACAACCACACTAGGCCCCAATTACTATTGTTTGTACCCCTAAAAGGCTAGATGAGGAGTAGGGGGAGTATGGAACAGGCAGCACCCTCAAACCTTCAGAAGTATGAGATGAACCCCAACAACTTGGAAAGGTGGATCTCTCTCACACGTACCGACACAGACTATCCCCCAATTTAACTGATCCCCAAAGGTTTTTGATTAAATAGCGGAATAGAAAATATGATCCAAAAAAAGTGTATGTATATCACACGTACACAACCACACTAGGCCCCAATTACTATTGTTTGTACCCCTAAAAGGCTAGATGAGGAGTAGGGGGGGTATGGAACAGGCAGCACCCTCAAACCTTCAGAAGTATGAGATGAACCCCAACAACTTGGAAAGGTGGATCTCTCTCACACGTACCAACACAGACTATCCCCCAATTTAACTGATCCCCAAAGGTTTTTGATTAAATAGCGGAATAGAAAATATGATCCCAAAAAAGTGTATGTATATCACACGTACACAACCACACTAGGCCCCAATTACTATTGTTTGTACCCCTAAAAGGCTAGGAGTAGGGGGAGTATGGAACAGGCAGCACCCTCAAACCTTCAGAAGTATGAGATGAACCCCAACAACTTGGAAAGGTGGATCTCTCTCACACGTACCAACACAGACTATCCCCCAATTTAACTGATCCCCAAAGGTTTTTGATTAAATAGCGGAATAGAAAATATGATCCCAAAAAAGTGTATGTATATCACACGTACACAACCACACTAGGCCCCAATTACTATTGTTTGTACCCCTAAAAGGCTAGGAGTAGGGGGAGTATGGAACAGGCAGCACCCTCAAACCTTCAGAAGTATGAGATGAACCCCAACAACTTGGAAAGGTGGATCTCTCTCACACGTACCAACACAGACTATCCCCCAATTTAACTGATCCCCAGAGGTTTTTGATTAAATAGCGGAATAGAAAATATGATCCCAAAAAAGTGTATGTATATCACACGTACACAACCACACTAGGCCCCAATTACTATTGTTTGTACCCCTAAAAGGCTAGGAGTAGGGGGAGTATGGAACAGGCAGCACCCTCAAACCTTCAGAAGTATGAGATGAACCTCAACAACTTGGAAAGGTGGATCTCTCTCACACGTACCAACACAGACTATCCCCCAATTTAACTGATCCCCAAAGGTTTTTGATTAAATAGCGGAATAGAAAATATGATCCCAAAAAAGTGTATGTATATCACACGTACACAACCACACTAGGCCCCAATTACTATTGTTTGTACCCCTAAAAGGCTAGGAGTAGGGGGAGTATGGAACAGGCAGCACCCTCAAACCTTCAGAAGTATGAGATGAACCCCAACAACTTGGAAAGGTGGATCTCTCTCACACGTACCAACACAGACTATCCCCCAATTTAACTGATCCCCAAAGGTTTTTGATTAAATAGCGGAATAGAAAATATGATCCCAAAAAAGTGTATGTATATCACACGTACACAACCACACTAGGCCCCAATTACTATTGTTTGTACCCCTAAAAGGCTAGATGAGGAGTAGGGGGAGTATGGAACAGGCAGCACCCTCAAACCTTCAGTATGAGATTGTGTTCACTGTACCCCACAAAGATTGAGTTCACTGCACCCCACAATGATTGTGTTCACTGCACCCCACAAAGATTGTGTTCACTGCACCTCACAAAGATTGTGTTCACTGTACCCCCCAAAGATTGTGTTCACTGCACCCCACAAAGATTCTGTTCACTGTACCCCACAAAGATTGTGTTCACTGCACCCCAAAAAGATTGTGTTCACTGCACCCCAAAAAGGATGTTGTTCACTGCACCCCAAAAAGGATGTTGTTCACTCCACCCCAAAAAGATTGTGTTCACTGCACCCCACAAAGATTGTGTTCACTGCACCCCAAAAAGATTGTGTTCACTGCACCCCAAAAATGATTTTGTTCACTGCACCCGAAAAAGGATTTTGTTCACTGCACCCCAAAAAGGATGTTGTTCACTCCACCCCAAAAAGATTGTGTTCACTGCACCCCAAAAAGATTGTGTTCACTGCACCCCACAAAGGATTTTGTTCACTGCACCCCAAAAAGATTGTGTTCACTGCACCCCAAAAAGGATGTTGTTCACTGCACCCCAAAAAGGATTTTGTTCACTGCACCCCAAAAAGATTGTGTTCACTGCACCCCACAAAGGATTTTGTTCACTGCACCCCACAAAGATTGTGTTCACTGCACACCAAAAAGGATTGTGTTCACTGCACCCCAAAAAGATTTTGTTCACTGCACCCCAAAAAGATTGTGTTCACTGCAGCCCAAAAAGATTGTGTTCACTGCAGCCCAAAAAGATTGTGTTCACTGCAGCCCAAAAAGATTGTGTTCACTGCAGCCCAAAAAGATTGTGTTCACTGCAGCCCAAAAAGATTGTGTTCACTGCAGCTCACACACAGAAAAATGGATGTGGATCACTGACACCTGCCTATCTCCAATCCCACACCACACAGCAATATCGATTGTAGTTTGTAGAACACAGTTTCCCTAAAATTCAGCAGACTCTGTCCCTAACAGGATTGAGAAGAGATCGTAGATCAGGATTGAGTGCAGACCCCACCCCCCACACAGCAATATCGATTGTAGTTTGTAGAAGACACTGACCCTATATAATTCAGCAGACTCTATCCCTAAAATGCCTACAACTCGCCCTGCCTAAACACTCCGACCTGTCCCTCAATTCTATCCGGACACAAATCGTTTTTTCCTGCCTATCTTTCCCTAATCAGCAGCCAGCACGTTGATGTGTGCTCTGTCCCTGAATCTAAGCAGCATAATGACGCCGCTGCGGCTGCCTCGAACTTATAAAGACTTGGTCACATGCTTCAGACGGCCAATCACAGCTACTGAGACATTTGCAGGCATGGCTGGGATGGCTTAAGGCACACCAGTTAAACGATTGTTGATTGGCTGTTGAAAGCCCGCCATGAAAAGAGCGCCAAAGCATGCAAAACCCGGAAATAAAACGACCGAACACGGATTTTTACCCGAACATACAGTAAAGTGTCCGTGTCCGTGTTCGGGTACAAAAAATCCAATTATTCGGTACGAACACGAATAATACAGTCCGTGTTCGCTCAACACTAGTTGTAAATCCTTAAATATACACAGTGACTGCCCTCAGGTGATACACAGAGAAAAAACAAATCCTCCTACATCATTTGTTCCTGTTTATATGCAGTCTTCACTACTCTACATCTGTTCAGCATCCAGAATTTATAAAGCCTGTCTGAGCTGTCGGAAAAAAAAGGAGGAAGAGACCTAGAATTACTCACTGCAGAGCTCAGTGAGGAGAGCTCTGATAGCTTATTGAAGGGAAGGGACACACCCCTTTCACACAGCACACAGGGACAAAGCTGATGCTGTCAATTAGCTGGAGCTTCCTGCTCTGTCACTTTTTTTCACTTGGTGTCAGGAAAACTTGTCAGAAGTGATTTAGATTTTTTCATATGGTTTTCAGGGAACCTTTAAAAAACATTCTTAGTGGATTTTTAAAGCTGTACATGGTATATATTGTTTTTAGGGACAGTTCCAGCATCAGCATACTTTGGTAGTGCATATTTGGCAGTGGAATTGATTTTATTTTTATTTTACAATTACCTGGATTACATACATCAGCAAAATTCCAAACTGAATAATTTCGGCTGAAAAAATTGATTTTTTTAAGCAGTTTTTTTAATAACACATGTTTTCATATAGTAAGTAAACTGCTGCTGGAACTTTGCAGTCTGTTGCTGCTCTCTGCCAACTCTCCCTTACCTAGAGAGTAGCTGAACCATACTCTCCTTTATTACTCCTGCTTTCTTCATCTATGTCAAAGATGATTACCTGTGCATTGCTTAGATCGTCCTCATATTTTGATATGGTTTAGCCAATTAATTCTGCCAAATACTCATAGCCAGTTTGTGGTCATATGACGAAGCCACGAGGGCACATTAGTATCACTGTGCACCTGAAAGGAGGTAGATTAAAACGTTTTTTTTAGCCACTCAGCTACTTCCTGTGTGCCAAGAGGCTGTGTTCAATCACTTTGGGAAATATAGGCATGCCCATCTCTAGTTTGTGTTGCCATTTCCACTTTTTGTCCATGCTTTGTCCATGCAGCACCTCTGCCTTTTCTTATGAATCCACCAGTAATTGTTTGCTTTGTTGGTGATAATTGCCTAGATTTTAATTAAACTATGGAATCAGGGAGAAGCATGTTAGAATGCGTAATGCTTTGGTGCACACTTATTACCACATACCATTGTAGAGGCATACTGCATACAAAAGGTTACTTCAGGCAATAGATGTATGCTGTGCACCCCAGACTTTAAAAGAAGACTCTAGCAATATAAAAAAAAATGTGTATACCTCCCAAACATATTACCCTATAAGATTAACTCCCAAAACAAAAATCCACTATACTCTTTTTGTGGTTTTTCGTTAAGCCTAGCAAAAATTTAAATAAAATAGAAAAAGCTAAATTAAAAAAGACACCAAATAAATTACTCAAAAAAAATGTAGCTGTGCAGGTAGAGATGGGCCGAACACCCCCTGGTTTGGTTTGCACCAGAACTCTCAAATGTCGTAAAAGTTCATATCCGAATAACGAACCCCACTGAAGTCTATAGGACCTGAACTGGCCCTGAAAGTGCCCATTTTGAAGGCTTATATGCAAGTTATTGAGCATACAAAGGGTATGGGGGACCTGGGAACTTCCCTGGGGGACACGTATCAATGAAATTGGTAAAAAACATCATTTTTAAATGAGCAGCAATTTACTGATGCTTAAAGTGAAATAATAAAAGTGAAAATTTCCTTTAAATATAGTGCCTGGGGGGGGGGGTCCCCTTAGTCTGCCTGTAAAGTGACACATCTGTACTGTGTATAGAACAGCAGTTTTCAGCAGTAACATGGACCTTGCAGCTGAATGTCTTGCCCAACGATGCCAAAACATTGCACAATGTAAAAACATTGCCTTCCACTTGATGGTACAGAGCTGGAATGGCCTTACGTGCAAAGAAATAGCAAGTGGGAACCTGCCATTGTGCTAAAACACATGCTGCAAATTCATGGAAGGGGGCAGAATCCACCAGATGGAAAGGCAGGAAAGTCAGCAAGCATGAATTTAGATGCTGGGCATGTGAGTGGCAGTGACTGTATTTTTTTTTTTTTTTGCTGCAGAAGCTGGGGCAGATAAATTTGCCTGCTATAGTCTGCAGCTGGTGGTGTGCTGCTAGCAGATGTGCTGCAAAGACCTGTGACACCCTTTGCTATACCATCATCCCTGTCAGTGGAGACTGCTGAGAAGTCATGAGATAAAGTGGTGGGGAGACCTGAAAGGTGAGGAGTGAGGAGGAGCAGAATTGCGTCCCTTTTGTGTGGCTTTCAGGTGCACTTGCCAAAAGGCTGAGTGGTGGGAGGTTAAATGCCTTGTCAAGCATGTCGTACCCCATTGGCCAGTGTTATTGCCATGCTTGATCTGCTCGAGGCAAAGTTTGCAAATTGCAACAGTGCGATCGACTACACATGTTCTAAGAAAGGCCCAGACAGCTGAGCTGTGGGAAGTGGGACAGGAGATAACAGCTCCACAATGTGATGGAATAGGGTGGCTGCTCTCTACTCTTCTATGGTAGCTGCTGCATTAGGGTTGCACCTCACCCCCACTAAGTACAGGTTTTTGGTGCCTCAGACTAAGAAGAAAAAGTGGGATTTTTTAGGCAAAAAAGTAGGGATAATCTTGCGTTTCAAATAAATAAAACAGTTTATTTTGTAAAATTCTTAGAACAATGCGCATATGTATGTGCAGGGCTATAGGCCCTTTTTGTGTGAAGAGGTGATTAAAGATTTGAAATATTGTGACAGAGGTGATATGGTGACTTTAGAATATCTTTCTCTGTGTTCAGTATTAAGTCAAGCTTGCTATAGAATAATGCTTATCTGCAAAATTCTGTAATCCATAACAATCCACGACTGACCTAATATGGCCATGTGGCTATACTAGGTCAATGATGTTGCAAGCATTTCTGCCCCTTTGTGTACATGCAGCTGTGGGGAGGGTAATGCCCTAGCCACAGTTGATTGGGGGGCAGTAGGTAGGAGTGACAGCTTCCTTCTGAGTTAAGTTTGAACTCATGGACCAAAATTTGCGCTCATCCCTATTTGTCTTTAGATCACCAGTCATTAGTTGGGCAGCTCTGAAATGAAGAAGCAAAACCCTGCTTCTACTTAGATGGCTGCCTCCACACCAAAGCAGAGTGCAGAATAAAACAAAGTAAGTAAAAAATGGGGAAATATTAACTGCAGGCAATACTAGCGAATAGGTCAGTAATGAGAAAGCAGATTTCAGGAACAGGTTCAAGGTTCAATTCACATCCAGACCATCCAGCAACTTCAGCAGTTTCCTGGCTCTGTGCCTCCACATACTTATGTTCACACAGTGTGCCCCTGTGTCTAATGTAAATGAGAGTGTTCATGCAAATTGCGTGCAAATGCAACTAGCTAAAGAGAAACTTTGTACTGTGCATTGACGCTGGCACATGGCACTGACTTCTGATGCCACCCTGACACAATATGTTTTTGAGACCCTTGAAGTTAATAGGGAGAGCTCAAAGAGCCTTTGCAGGGAAAAATATATTTTTGTTTGTGTCAGGCTTGAGAGCAGAATTAAAAGGAAGCACAGGATACCCTCATACCTGTAAGCCTATTAGAAGTTGGAGTAGTGTTGGAACTATTGTACCGAGGAATCACAGTTGAAACAAGACTCTAACCAGAAAGATCCAAGAAAGTCTGCTCAATACAGCATTAGGTAGAATATTCTGCTGGTGTCCACCAGCTTCCTAAGTGCAATGGAGAGTGAGTGTGAAGAACCTGTTCATGGGAAAAGGTAATAAAAGAAGTGCAACAGCTCAAAATAAAGTAGGTCAATTTTAAGGAAGGAGGGCGGTCATGTAGTTTTGTGCATCTCTTAGTGGTCCACCACATTGATAGGATTAGCTATATGTGTCGTGTGATCAGGCTGCTTTAGCATCCACAGGTAGAGAATGTCCAGACAGAGAGGAGGGATAAGAATGAATGGGTTTCATCAACAGGTCTACTCCTTCCTGAAATGTAGAAAAAGAGTGAGATCTGTTGTTCAAAGTGAACAGTAAGTGGAAGGAAAAAAAAGCCAACAGTATTTACTGATCAGAGGTTGAGGTAAAGGTTTTAGGGACTTCCTTTTTAGTAATGAAGCAGGAGAGATATCCCTAAAGATTTGAATTATGTCCCCCCTGGGTTGTATAATTGAAAAAGGTGGCCTGGTGAAAGTGCCTAAACCTGTGCTCAAAATTGCTGAAATGTTTTGGAGGCTTTTATAATTCAAACAAATCTACTCTAATATTTATTTTTTTTAATAAAAAGTTGTTTTCTATCTTGTTAAAAAAGAGGCCTAGTGAATGTGCTTAAGTACTGTGTACAGAATCAGTGCAATATGCTGGATTTATTTTTTTAAATAGTTACTTTATATTATATAAAACGTTTTTTTTTTTTTTTTTTTGTAGTCCTTTCAAATGCAATGATTGTTTTCCTGTAGCAGTGATAGATCATAATTGAGAGCTTGAGTACCAGAGACAACATAGCTAAAATATATTGCAAAGTATTTATAGTTCTACAACTTTCCAAACAATGACAAAGAAGCTACATTGCATTGCTTGTGTTATTCTCTTCAATACCACACTGTATTAAAAAAAAAAAAAAATGTCAATACAGGGTGCACCAAAACATTTTAAAACCACAATCTCACATTCCTGAGATAAGGTATGCAATTTAGGGGTGTTCAAAAACTCACAACTCCTATGTTTCAGAGCAACAGCAAAATATATGACACAAGGGCTGGAGAATATGTAAGAAGTTTGATTGGGATCTGGGGCAGCAATGGGAGAGGGAAGGGATAAATGAAAAACAGCACATCATACATTGTATTTCAAAGATACATTATGCAAGCATATGTAATTGGCCCCAATATTAGAGTAAGGGATGAGGAAGATATTGTTTTGAAAAAAAATGTAATTTTTTAATATTTATCAAGAGCAAGAAATATTTTACGAACGTAATGGACACCATGTAAGTGTTTTTACTAGACTAGAGTGGAAGACAGGGAGACTTAACTTGTGTTATATGTAACTAAATTAAGATGAAATCTTCAAGAACCACAAACAAGAAATAACAGAACTGATTTGTTGGGCAATATGTACACTTTTTAGCTAAGATGCTATGTCAGAGGAAGAAAGCATGCAGATTTCATCTTGCCTAAACAAATAACAGTGTATCATTTGACTGAAGACTTAAAAATAGTACTTATTTACAGATTATTTTAAAGCAATTTTGATAGTCTGCTATTCCAGGAGAAAGCAGGAAAATTTTATATTCAAAAAATTATTATCAATTTTCATAGGAGTGAAGACCAAATTATTGCCCACTTCTATCCACGTGATCTCCGTTGTCTATCATAGCGCTGTGTTACACTTTTTTAATATGTGAGTGTATGTAAGAATATTATAAAGAAGAATAAGGCCCCTTTCACACCGGATCTGAACGGACGTCCCATGCATCTCTATGGGGCATCGGATGTCAGCGGAGACATGTCCGCTGACATCCGATCTGATTCGATCCGATCCAATCTGTCAAAACCGGACGGATGGAAACCCTATTTTCTATCCGTCTGGCGGATCGGATGAGAATGGACAGACAGTCTGTTCCCATCCGATTACCCCATAGAGATGCATGGGGACCTGACAGCTGTGTCTCTGCACACAGCATGGAGACACCGCTGTCATCCACCTGAGAAAAACAGAGTCCGCCTGACGGACTCCGTGTGTGAAAGGGGCCTAAGGGTTGAGTTGTATTGATAGTAATGTATACTATGTACTACTTTAAGCTTGTTTCTGTACCTTTTTTTAAGCTGATAACATCCTAGAGTCATTGAAAGTCATGACATGTACCCTGGGAAGCCTATTGGCACAGTCTGGAAGTCTGGTGTCACAGATATGGTACTGCCTGTGGTTTTGGGAGGAAACTATCTTGTTGTCCTACACATTATTTGTTTTGTGGAAGTGGCTTTACTGTAAGTGAAGGGCAATAATGGTATCAAAGACTTGCAAAAACACTCTGGCATGCTAGAGGTGGTTTGGAAGGTGAGCAGCAACCTCCCCATCCCTTTCCTCTATGTTAGTGATGTACAATAGTTTTTCTGCTTGTCCAGAGCCTACAAAGGATTTTGGATGTCCCCATAGTAGGCAAATGTTTGTTTGGGTGAAACTGTGGTTGGCCAGAAGCAAGAGAACTTTTTGAGGGGCCTACATCAAAGTAAGTCAGATATACTTGTATTATGATTTTTTTAGTTTTTTTTTCCAGTTGTGTTCCTGTCCACTATTGTGGTATATAGCCATTTTAATGTATTGATTAATGAAGGTTTATCTTAAAAAAAAAGTAAGCCAAAGCTGCCCATACACTATCCAGTTTTATTGTACAACCTCTGCACATCCCCCCCCCCCGATAAACAAAAGGTTTGCGGGTTTGCGGGAGAGAAGTACCAGAATCTGGAAGCCCCTTTCAGAACAAGGAGGAAGAGCATGAAATCTCCACACACCTAGACAAATGAGTACAGAAAACATACAGTAAGTACCCCCTATTACTCATTTTAACCACTTGCCTACTAGGACTATTTTTGACATTTGGTGTTTATAAGTTAAAATCAGTTGTTTTTGCTAGAAAACTACTTAGATTCGCCAAACATTATATATTTTTTTTTAGCAGAGACCCTAGAGAATAAAATGGAGATTATTGTAATATTTTTTATCACACCATATTTGCGCAGCGGTCTTCCAAACGCAATTTTTTTGGAAAAAAATCACTTTTTTGAATTAAAAAATAAGAATCCAGTAAAATTAGCCCAATTTTTTTCCATAATGTGAAAGATAATGTTACGCCGAGTAAATAGATACCCAACATGTCATGCTTCAAAATTGCGCACGCTCACGGAATGGCGACGAAATTTGGTACTTCAAAATCCCCATAGGCGACACTTTAAAAATTTCTACAGGTTGCCATCTTAGAGTTACAGAGGAGGTCTAGGGCTCAAATTATTGCTCTCGCTCTAACGATCGCGGCGATACCTCACATGTGTTGTTTGAACACCGTTTACATATGTGGGCGGGGTTTCCGTGTGCGTTCGCTTCTGCACGCGAGCTAACGGGGACAGGATGCTTTATTTATTTTTTTTTTTACTATTTATTTTATTTATTATTTTTTATTTTTACACCGTTTTTTAAAAAAAAAAAAAAAAAGGATCATTTTTATTTCTAATACAAGGAATGTAAACATTCCTTGTAATAGAAATAGGCATGACAGGACCTCTTTTTTGTGAGATCTGGGGTCAAAAAGTCCTCAGATCTCACAAGTACACTAATAAAGATGGAAAGGAAAAAAAAAAAAAAATGACAAAAAATAAAGGGACCTTTAAGCCGGTTGCTCGGCAACGATGTTTGCCGTCGCTCCGGTCCTCCAAGACAATAGAGTCGAGTGAGGGCAAGCTTGCCCTCACTCGACATCCTGTCTGTGAGGATCCGGGACCCGATCGTTTTCCCCGCTGCCGGCGGGTCCGGTAAGCGGGGAAAAGGACCAGGACGCGGCGGGAGGGAGGGGGGCACCCCTTCCGCCATCCCGGAGGGTGATCTCGCGGCGAATCCGCTGCTGGGACCACCCTTATCGGAAAGCCCATCGCCTGCAGTTTAAAAAAATACCAGGGTTATGGCAGCTATCTGCTGCCATAACACCGGTATTTAGCTTTAAACTCAGGACGTCAATTTACTATGGGCCGGTATTGAAGTGGTTAAAAAGGTGTTCAGTATAAAGGTATTCAAAATAAAGAAGCACAGACACAATCAAAATGTCATTTAAATGAAAGAGAAAAAAAAGTTAAACAAATGCGATACATGTCTGATGTTATCATTCAGGGACATCTTGTTGTCTGAGGATATAAACCACATCATTCATAATGTTCTGCTGCATTTCAAGTTTTAAACTACACATCACTGCTGATAACTGATACATTCGTACAGAAATCTAAACATAGCATGGGGCATCCTGAGTAATGTAATGTCATTAAATATTTTGGATTAGACATCAATAGGATTAATGTCCTGCCAATTGGGTTAAATGGAGGCTATGTTGAATGCTGATGCACCAGATAGTGTTGCCGGATAGAGTTGCTAATTATTTGTAAGGCCAGTAACTTGATCAATGAAGGCCATTTTACAAAATTTAAACCAATCCCAGAGTGTGATTTTTACCAATGAGAGAGCAGTTGTGGAAGTTTATTATGTGCATTATTTCTTGCAGCAAACAATGAATGTAATTGTTTGCTGCAAGAAAGAAAAAAAAAAAAAAAACAGAACATTTTTATTCAAAATGTCTTTGGCATGTTGATAGAGGAGAGGTAAACCAGATGAGGCAAAATATAAATACATTAACATTAAACTTCAGTTTAACCACTTTAAGACCGGAAGGATTTGCCCCCTTAATGATCAGGTCCTATTTTGCAATTCGGTACTGCGTTAATTTAATGGACAATTGCGCAGTCGCACGACACTACCCAAACAAAATTTACCTCCTTTTTTCCCACAAATAGAGCTTTCTTTTGGTGGTATTTGATCACCTGTGCGATTTTTATTTTTTGCGTTATAAACAAAAAAAGAGTGACAATTTTGAAAAAAATAAAATATCCCCCCCCCCCCCAAAAAAAATGAAAAAATATAAAAATCTAAATCTTTTTACATTTTAGGCCAATTTGTTTTCTGCTACATATTTTTTTTTAGAAAAGATCGCAATAAGCGTATTTTGATTGGTTTGCGCAAAAGTTATCGCGTCTACTAACTACGGGAAAGATTTATGTCTTTTTTATTGTTTTTTTTTTTTACTAGTAATGGCGGCGATCTGTGATTTTTAGCGGGACTGCAACATTGCTGCGGACAGATCAGACCCCTAACTGACATTTTTGACACTTTTGGGGGTACCAGTGACATTACTACAGTAACCAGTGCTAAAAATATGCACTGTTACTGTAATAATGACACTGGCAGGGAAGGGGTTAACAGTATAGGTGATCAAGGGGTTAAATGTGACCCTAGGGGAGTGATTCTAACTGTGGGGGGAGTGGCTTCTGAGCTGACCAAAGAGACATGTGATCCTATATACAAACCCGATTCCAAAAAAGTTGGGACACTGTACAAATTGTGAATAAAAGCAGAATGCAATAATGTGGAAGTTTCAAATTTTAATATTTTATTCAGAATACAACATAGATGACATATCAAATGTTTAAACTGATAAAATGTATAATTTTAAGGGAAAAATAAATTAATTTTAAATTTTATGGCATCAACACATCTCAAAAAAGTTGGGACAAGGCCATGTTTACCACTGTGTGGCATCCCCTCTTAATTTTATAACAGTCTGCAAACGTCTGGGGACTGAGGAGACAAGTTACCCAAGTTTAGGAATAGGAATGCTGTCCCATTCTTTTCTAATACAGGTTTTTAGTTGCTCAACTGTCTTAGGTCTTCTTTGTTGCATCTTCCTCTTTATGATGCACCAAATGTTTTCTATGGGTGAAAGATCTGGACTGCGGGCTGGCCATTTCTGTACCCGGATCCTTCTTCTACGCAGCCATGATGTTGTAATTAATGCAGTATGTGGTCTGGCATTGTCATGTTGGAAAATGCAAGGTATTCCCTGAAAGAGACAACATCTGGATGGGAGCATATGTTGTTCTAGAACTTGGATATACCTTTCAGCATTGATGGTGCCTTTCCAGATGTGTAAGCTGCCCATGCCACACGCACTCATGCAACCCCATATCATCAGAGATTCAGGCTTCTGAACTGAGCGCTGATAACAACTTGGGTTGTCCTTGTCCTCTTTAGTCTGGATGACATGGTGTCCCAGTTTTCCAAAAAGAACTTCAAATTTAGATTTTTCTGACCACAGAACAGTTTTCCACTTTGCCACAGTCCATTTTAAATGAGCCTTGGCCCAGAGAAAATGCCTGCGCTTCTGGATCATGTTTAGATATGTGCGATATTAGATATAGCGTTTTAGCCGGCAACGGCGAATGGCACGGTGGATTGTGTTCACCGATAATGTTTTCTGGAAGTATTCCTGAGCCCATGTTGTGATTTCCATTACAGTAGCATTCCTGTATGTGATGCAGTGCCGTCTAAGGGCCCGAAGATCACGGGCATCCAATATGGTTTTTCGGCCTTGACCCTTACGCACAGAGATTGTTCCAAATTCTCTGAATCTTTGGATGATATTATGCACTATAGATGATGATAACTTCAAACTCTTTGCAATTTTTTTCTGAGAAACCCCTTTCTGATATTGCTCCACTATTTTTCGCCGCAGCATTGGGGGGAATTGGTGATCCTCTGCCCATCTTGACTTCTGAGAGGCACTGCCACTCTGAGAGGCTCTTTTTATACCCAATCATGTTGCCAATTGACCGAATAAGTGGCAAATTGGTCCTCCAGCTGTTCCTTATATGTACATTTAACTTTTCCGGCCTCTTATTGCTACCTGTCCCAACTTTTTTGGAATGTGTAGCTCTCATGAAATCCAAAATGAGCCAATATTTGGCATGACATTTCAAAATGTCTCCCTTTCAACATTTGATATGTTATCTATATTATATTGTGAATAAAATATAAGTTTATGAGATTTGTAAATTAGTCCATTCCTTTTTTACTCACAATTTGTACAGTGTCCCAACTTTTTTGGAATTGGGTTTGTAGAAGAATCACATGAGCTCTGTGATCATCCCAAGGAGAAGGACGGTCGGCTGTGTTTACAACAGCCGACCGTCCTTTCTTTCTCTGCGGGGAGCAATCGCGGGTGTCAGGTGGCAATCGGAGCACTCCGAAATGCTGACCTATTTTTAAAAATGCTAGTTACCTGGCATTTATGTTAACTCACGAAATTCAGAGCTTTCTGAGTCACTGCCATGAAAAAAGAATGCAGATCAATAAAATTAGAATACCTTACGAATACTCAAAGCATTTAGTTTCCGTCATTTTTCATCCATATACTTTGTATATTTACATTGCACATCAATGCACCTGATAAAACATCACAAAGCACAGAAGTGCTAATAAATGCTAGAAAAGGCATGTTTGCATGCATTGATGTTGACATGTGTGCTCATGAATTTCTATTGATTTTGATGGAAATGTAAATGTGTTAAAACAGATACGTGTGGACACAGCCTGAATAAGTAGGGAATGTTCATTTAACAAATGTAATTTAGTATTGTATTTACTTAAATCATGTAATCAAGTGCAAGTAAAAATTCATGTCAACTCCATATGTCGTCTATCATAACTGGTTTCCTTTAAGATTGGCGCTCTGATATTGAAGCAAATCTAAACCCAAAAATACAAAGTGCATATATTGCAGCTTAGCATCCCTTAGATGTGATGGCTTCATTATTTTTCCTTTTTTGTCAACTGGAAATCCACTCAATAACAAGATCATACTTCTCTACATAAATTCACACAGAAAGCCCTATTTTTTAGTCATTAAGTTCCTATTTTAGCTGAAGCCCCGATGAAAGGGGGGGGGGACAGGTTCTGACCTCCAAAATGAGGTGGCTGTTTTTAGTATAAACCAATAAATGAATCTGGAATCTTTAATCTTTGGTCTGGTGCTCCTTCCACTGGTGCATGTTTTTTTTTTTTTGTAACCTGCCGGGTACCCACCGAAAAGTAGCTCTGTCTATTGTGAGCAGCCTAATTTGAGCCAATGAGCTCTTCCAATGTTTTTGTTCTCTCACTACTTTGTACGAATGCACATCAAAGTCTCAGTACCTGGTGGATGTTTTTTTTTTTTTTTTTATTTCAATGGTTGAATGAATGTCACTTTAGGCCGCTCTCCTAAATTCACAGACAAATATGTTTTCTTCTATGCATATCCATTACATGGGGGGAGGCTAATTAGTAGTTTACAGAGGATAGGTTAAAAGTAATATGTTTATTTGTGCTTTCTGTTTAGCTTCCATTTCCAGCAAGATCAAAAGGTAATTGCAGTATTTGCTGATAAAGTTTCTTTTTAGCCGGAACATGAAAAACAAATAAGGCCACCACATCGAAGGACTGGTAAGCTGCAATATGTAATATTTTTAACTTATATTTAAATATCGAAAAATCAGCTGTTTTATTGGAACAAAACATACTTTAATATTTATTGAAGCTGTTCTTGTACTTGTATTTTTCTATATTCAATTCCATTATAACCTACCAAGAGTTTTTTTTTTCAAGTAAATATTTTGGAATTCGATGAGAAATGCATGCAACAAATATTAAAATCATGTTTACTGAGTATAGTAGGCTTGTTTATTGTAATGAATTTTTATTTCCTGTACCCAGTAGCATGCATAAACAACACCCTCAAAGTGTTTTAATGTTTGCATATTGCATTCTTTTCAGAACAATCCTGAAACATTCAGAAACCAACTCAGGTTTAAGCATGTTTAAGCAGAATATTTTGCAGATGTAAAATGTCACCTGCAAAAGGGAGAGAGACAGAGAAGGAGAGAGAGAGAGAGACATACAAATAAAGAATAAGCAAGATATATTGATATACATTCTGCTATTGCTGTTAGATGTTGTATATACAGTAAATATTCAAATACAAACAAAGGAACAGACCCAAATTTAAAGATTGCATAAAGAAAGGAAGAAAAGGCACCACGTCCCAAATAATGCGTAGAAGGAAAAGGAATTGGGAGGGGCGTATGTAGGGGACTTTTTAGCAGGGTGCCAACATGAAACAATGTTCTAATAGAAGCATGTAATATAAAAAATAAAAAATATATAATTTTTATTGAGAAGACAAATAATTAAAAGATGTAAACTGTATTTCGACAGAGAAATCAGTATTACAGCAGAAATTGGTTTATAAAATCATATGCGTGTTAACATTATAATTGCATAAATACAGTACATTGTATTCTACACAGGGGTCTTTCCATAGCAGTTTGTAGACCCTATTACCAGCCAGAAGAATGTCCTGGTTAGCGTCTGTGTAGAGATGAATGATGCCCAGAACTGTAGCCCGACATGTTTCGCGGCAAAGGCCGCTTCCTCAGGGGCAGTTGAGGGATTGCACAAACATCAATACAATAACTAGAAAGAAAGAACAGTGTAAGTGACATGTAAATAACAGTACATAGAATCATATACACATCATACCTTGCATATATATTTTATAACATTTACAATGAGAAAATGCATTACAAACTAGTTGGTCATGGAGAGAGAGTCTGGATATATATCACACCTGAGAAGAAGGCAATTATCTGCACCGCAAGCCTGGAGTCAGGACCGCAAGGTAGGTATGTCCCCCCCGGGGGCGAGCACGGGAGCCAACCAAAAACAAAGCGGTTATTCAAACAGGTCTAAGTCTAAGAGAATATATAAAGAAAGTAAATATAGACACATAAATAGTATTGTTCCCAATGGGGATTATTTAAGCAAGGAATTTAATCAAATGTGAATGGGTATACGGTTGTTAAACCAACCATGTGTATAATATAAACATTAATCAAGAGCCTTACCTAAGTCGCTTGGAATGATCTCTTGAGGGCAGGGATCGGGGTAGTGGAGACCAAGTTCCCAGAGGAGGAACCAAAACGGTCCGCAACACGGCCAAATAGGGAAGGTGCCAAAATGGCGTCCTCCGTGGCTACAAGATAAATTAAATAGTAAGGGGTAATAGGAGATGGCTAATGATTAGCACATAGGTTAATATAAATGAAAGGAAGGGGGGGGGGCTTGCTTTTATATGTTTTGCAGGATACATAGGCTGCCATATATCGGTGGTGGTCAATTGACATCAATTATACAACAATATAATGAAGGAGGTTGTGATAAAGATATGGGGGCAGCAGACTTCATTCATGTAGATGAAGACATAGCTGATCGCCAAACATGGAAGCCTAGCATATATAGGAAAATAATACAAAGGATAGTCCAATAGAAGGCAAATTTGTATACCTGGTGTTGGTGGAAACAGCGTCTCCCGTCCCTGCTGATGCAGTGGGAATCACTGAGTCCCGCCGTTTTGTTGAGAAGGCTCCACCCCGGCAGCGTCATGACGTCACGACGCTGCTCGAAGCTGGCGCCGTGAGTGCGCGCGCACATAATGCGCGCATGCGCACTGTCCAGTTAGGCCGGACCTCATCCAAAGGAGGGTCGCGCCATATTAGACACACCAGCCCGCCCCTAAAGGGGGGGGGGGGCTGGGACACGGCGTCACGTACTCGCCCCGGGGGAAGAAAAACCCGAAGCAATCCAAGGCGTCAGCTGACAATGACAGCCAACCAAGACTGCCGAGCAGAAAAGTGCTGTTACCCAGGCAACCAAGCGCTCAAAAACCCCATGGCCAACTATATATACATACATATCTATTTAGCAATGACTTGCAATGTATTTAATACAGGCAATTTAAAACATAGTATATATGGATGTATAATTTATGAAATTTCAAATAGTGATAGTATATTTTCGGACAATTGTCTCGAACACGGAATACTGGGGATCCATGTGGATATCCCAGCATTTCGTGTATTTAAAGACTATCTGAAACAATGGATAAAAGGGGAAGTGGGTAGAAGACAGTTTTACAAGATAACAATGGGAAGGGTGGGGATATAGGAGGAAAGATGGGACCGGGGGGGGAGGGGGGGGGGAAAGGGGAAAAGGAAACAGAAAAGATGGAATAAGGGGGGGGGGTTTTTGCAGAAAAGGGTAACATGTAAACATTACCAGTGGGCACAACATATCATAGGAAAGGTTTATAAGAGTGAGCCTCATTCAAACCTGGTAAGTTGATAGCATTGAGTCTTTCTATCCAAATGGTCTCTCGCTGTAAGATTCGACGATCCCAGTCTCCCCCCCTTGGGTCCGGGGGAATAATCTCCAGGACCCTGAAGGAGACACAGGAATTGTCGAATCTATGATGTAGACCTATATGGCGCGTCACAGGGGTGAGGATCTTTCCTCCACCCGAGTAATAGATATGATCTCCTATTCTCTGGCCAAATTGTCTAATGGTTTTCCCGACATAGAAAGCCGAGCATTGACAGTTCATGAGATAAACAACTCCGCGTGTGGTGCAGTCGGCCCGCCCACGGAGTTTATGTTTCTCGCCATTAGGCAGATGAGTAACCGGACCCTCCCTGACCCATGGACAGCGGGAGCAACCACCACATTGGTATGTTCCCGGGGTATTAGGGGGGTGCGGCGGCTCATCTGTGTAATGGCTTTTAATTAACAAGTCTTTTAAGGAGGTAGCTCTCCTAAAAACCAATTCAGGATGTGGCTTTATATATTTTGATAATGTTTGCTCTTCAGCTAGGAGGTGCCAGTGTTTTTGGACAATGGAACGTAACTGATGTGTATTGTCAGAGAATTGGGTAATTAACCTAACTGTTTGTGTGGAAGTAATATCTTTCTTCTTATGTAATAGATCCTTTCTTTGAAGTGTTTTTACTTTGTTAAAGGCTTTTCTGAGGATAGTTCGAGAGTATCCTCGAACCAATAATCTCTGTTGGAGTTTCTTGGCCTCTATATAGAAGTCCTTATCCAACGAGCAATTTTTCCTTATGCGCAAATATTGCGCATAAGGTATGCTCTTCTTAAGAGAAATAGGGTGTGCGCTGGACGCATGTAAGAGCATGTTTCCTGCAGTAGGTTTCCTGTATAGGCTGGTAGTGATATATCCTTCAGTATCTTTTTTAATCACAACATCCAGGAAAACAATGTATTCCGAATGAATGCTGTGTGTAAACTTAAGGTTGAAGGGGTTATTGTCTAAAGATATAAGCATATTATTTAATTCCTCTCTTGAACCAGTCCATACAAGGAATAAATCGTCTATATAGCGAAACCAACACATAATGTATTCAAGCCAAGGAGCATAGATGTCGCTGGAAAAAATATATCTTTCCCAGTCGCCAAGGAACATGTTCGCATATGACGGTGCGCAGCATGTTCCCATGGCGACTCCTTGTATTTGTAAATACATAGAATCCATAAATGTAAAGAAGTTGCGTGTTAGAATGAATTTTAACAGGGAAAGGATAAAGTTGTTATGAGGCCATGTAGATCTATCCTGTTGATGTAAAAATGAACTAACCGACCGGATGCCCGCCTCGTGCGGTATGCTTGAGTACAGAGCCTCAATGTCTACCGCAACGAGGAGGGCATCCGGGGGTGTTTGTATATCCTCAATGTGTCTGAGTAAGTCAGGAGTGTCCTGTATATATGAAGGCAGTGCCTGTACAAAGGGACGCAGAAAAAAATCCACGTATTTACTCGCGTTCTCGGAAATTGATCCAATCCCGGAAACAATGGGTCTTCCGGGAGGTTTCTCCCTATTCTTATGCACCTTAGGCAGTGTATATAGTGTAGGTATTCTAGGATGTTTTACAACCAAAAACTCATAGGTATCTTTGTCGATGATGCCTGCCAAAAAGGCATCAAGGCAGAGATTTTGCAATTCCTTTTGAAAGTCAATTGCAACATCAGGGTGAATCGGGGTATACCATTGTCGATTACTGAGCACCTCCAAGCACATTTCTTGGTATTGGTGATGGGACATTACTACAACGTTTCCCCCTTTGTCAGAGGGTTTTATAACGAAATTGGGATTTTTTTGTAATTGTTTAAGAGCCACATCCTGACTTGGTGTAAGATTCTTAATTCTGGATTGCCAACGTGTGCGCTTTAAATCGCGCACAGTTTGGCAAACAAATGACCAAATGTTAGGGCAGATGGATAGGTCTGGAAAGCGTTTGGATTTTGACTTGAAAGTTTTTTTAGGAGGCAATATAGGAATAGTTTCAATGGGATCAGGTTGAGAATCTGGTGGGTCAGTAGACCCCTCCTCATACAAAAGCATGAGGTCTCTTAGGGCGCGGAATTCATCCATAGTGAAGTGTTTAATCTGCTCCGTAAGGTCTAATTCGAGTTTCTTTTGTTGGCGGGTTTGATCAAACATGTATTTATAAGTTAAGTTACGTGCGAACATATAGATGTCCTTAATCGTATCAAAAACATCTATCTGTTGCGATGGGCAAAAGCCCAGACCCAGTTGGAGAACATCGATCTGGTCAGGTGAGAGTGGGAAGTGAGTAAGGTTGATTATATTGAGTGAACTGGAGTGACTGTTTAGGGAAGTGTATGTGGTGTTGGGGTTTGTGAGACAAACCCCTTGAGTTTCGTTTGTTTCTTGACTTTGGGAGTTGCTCCCAATTGTGGACCTAAAAAACCATCGTCAGTAGTGGGGTTAAGTGATTTGGTGGTGGAAGGATGAGTGAGAATTTTTTGTAATGCGGGAGTGAGGTCGCTCGTGTCAGTGTGCTGTGTGGAAAGACGTCTTTTACCGTTCGGATTTCCCGGTGAATGCCCACCACCATTTAAAGTGCGTTTCTTAGCGCGGGTGCGCGGAACGTTCAAACGTGCTTTAGCCTGTGGATACATGGAAACAATGTTAGACGAATCAGACTCAGGATAATCATCAGTATAGTTTTGAGGACCTAGATTGCTAGGTTTCTTGGGATTACCAGTGGATCTGGGGATCCAATTATAGGCATGACCACCCATATGGGCAAGTTTATCTCGATTAAACTTTGACTGTTTTTTGAAAAATATATCTTGGTTGATTTTTTCCAGTTGCAATTTTATCTCTTGCCATTTGGAAGAAAAATCTTGGTGTTCCATGACATGTTTGTACTGAGTGTTGAGGTTGCCAATCTCAACATTCAGCGCATCCATGTCCGATTTATATTGAGTTACCAAGATGGTCATGAGTGCTTTACTACAGTCGTCTAGAGCTGATTCCCATCTCTTTTTGAATGAGTCTGAAGGGTTTTTGATAGTAGGAAATGTATGGAGCCTCAATCCCTTGGGATTCAGGTTCTCTTTGATATACTTTTCAAAAAAACTAATGTGCCAATGAAGATGAGATTTACGTTTCAACAATCCGAACATTTTTTGGCAATAAATCTTAAGTTCCTCTATATCCCTATGATTGGAAGTGTAACCCGACTGGATTTGAGACATAAAATCTACCCATTCTTCGCCAAGAAGATCCATTATCACAAATACAGTAACAAGAAAAAAATTGTAGTAAAAGTAAGTAGTGAAAATTAGGGGGGCTGTCAAGGAAGGATTGGTTACGCCCACGGTGTGTTATCCACCTATTGAACATACAAACAAAGGAACAGACCCAAATTTAAAGATTGCATAAAGAAAGGAAGAAAGGGCACCACGTCCCAAATAATGCGTAGAAGGAAAAGGAATTGGGAGGGGCGTATGTAGGGGACTTTTTAGCAGGGTGCCAACATGAAACAATGTATTAGAAGCATGTAATATAAAAAATATATAATTTTTATTGAGAAGACAAATAATTAAAAGATGTAAACTGTATTTCGACAGAGAAATCAGTATTACAGCAGAAATTGGTTTATAAAATCATATGCGTGTTAACATTATAATTGCATAAATACAGTACATTGTATTCTACACAGGGGTCTTTCCATAGCAGTTTGTAGACCCTATTACCAGCCAGAAGAATGTCCTGGTTAGCGTCTGTGTAGAGATGAATGATGCCCAGAACTGTAGCCCGACATGTTTCGCGGCAAAGGCCGCTTCCTCAGGGGCAGTTGAGGGATTGCACAAACATCAATACAATAACTAGAAAGAAAGAACAGTGTAAGTGACATGTAAATCACAGTACATAGAATCATATACACATCATACCTTGCATATATATTTTATAACATTTACAATGAGAAAATGCATTACAAACTAGTTGGTCATGGAGAGAGAGTCTGGATATATATCACACCTGAGAAGAAGGCAATTATCTGCACCGCAAGCCTGGAGTCAGGACCGCAAGGTAGGTATGTCCCCCCCGGGGGCGAGCACGGGAGCCAACCAAAAACAAAGCGGTTATTCAAACAGGTCTAAGTCTAAGAGAATATATAAAGAAAGTAAATATAGACACATAAATAGTATTGTTCCCAATGGGGATTATTTAAGCAAGGAATTTAATCAAATGTGAATGGGTATACGGTTGTTAAACCAACCATGTGTATAATATAAACATTAATCAAGAGCCTTACCTAAGTCGCTTGGAATGATCTCTTGAGGGCAGGGATCGGGGTAGTGGAGACCAAGTTCCCAGAGGAACATACCCGGGGGGGACATACCTACCTTGCGGTCCTGACTCCAGGCTTGCGGTGCAGATAATTGCCTTCTTCTCAGGTGTGATATATATCCAGACTCTCTCTCCATGACCAACTAGTTTGTAATGCATTTTCTCATTGTAAATGTTATAAAATATATATGCAAGGTATGATGTGTATATAAATAAAAAGAATAGTAGCGCAAAAAGTCACTGGATGTGGCTTTTAAAATGTAAAACAATAAAATCATACATAAAAGGTGTTACTGAAAACACTCTCATAAGGGTATAAAAGTCCTTTAAAGTCCATAGACCGTCCAGGAATGAGTGATGTTACTACTGGATCACCTTTTTTGTCCACCACCAAGTGTCACACCAAGGGGTCAGCAGAAATGGCAACTCACCAGATAAAGTGGCTCAGGTGTTCTCACACAAGAGCAAAATGAGCAGATATCCAAGATACAGATGATGGGTGTAGACAAACGACCTGGATATGTCACCGCTGCACACACTTAATCAGACCTCCTTTCCACAAATGTCCCTCAGCATAGTGATCACATGCAAGGCAAAATAACCCCAATAGTGAAGTATTGTAAAACTCAGCTTTATTGAAAGATAGATTGCACTTACATTTGTAGGAAAAAATCAGGCTTCTAAGTAGTAACAAAAGCGGCCAGGAAAGGATCCACACTCGTCCAATCACCCGGGTTGACTCCACGCCAACCCCGATACTTCCGGGTGGGTTCTCCTCCGTGCCACGTGATGTCGGATGCGTCGTCTGGTCACGCCCCGACGCGTTTCGTCATTTCCGACTTCAACTGGGGGCGTGACCAGACGTCGCCATCCACCATCTAAATACCTCCGCTGGAACGCACCGCGACCAATCAGCACAGCGGTGGAACGGCCGGAAGATAACCAGCACTCACAGCGGCGGAAGTAAACAAACACATCGCACTTCCGAGTATCCTCTGCATGGGGACAACCATCAAGGCACCGCTAGAAAATAAAACAGCGCCAGCAATGTTCCACCTATCATACAGAGGACACAGAGATGCTCATATATAAATCAAGCTAGATAGTGACAATAAGCACAATTGAAGCATTAATCTAAGGGTCTCCCCTGTGCCGATCTTAAGTCTGCAGTGCATTGCCAGCCGCATAACACACATAGTACAATATCAGCAATTGAGCACATAACAAATAGCATAAAAATGCATAAAACGAATCAGTATATGTTTGTATGGAATAATCCATATCACAAAAACCCACATATACAAAAATATATACAAAAATAACACCCTAATATAAAAAATATATATAATATATACTACTACAAAGTCACACCCATATAAAATTGTAGTAAAGCTAAATGGAAAATCACTAACACCAAACATTGGTGATAGTGAAGATAATCCACAACCCAATAGTAAACTGGGGCTCACACACATGGAGAGTGATCCCAAAAAATAATAAAGAGAATGAAAGAAAAGGATCTAGACAAAAAGTCTTACGAATCACTAATGTAGCAATTCAGATCCAATTCTATATTTAACCCCATCGGGGCGAGGGCCTGGGTGAGAAAAATCCATTTGGTCTCACGCTTGGACAATTCCCTCACCCAATTCGCACCCCGCCACGACGGGGTAACACGCTCAATCCCCCAAAAGTGAAGACTCCTTGGGTCCCTCTGATGAAACTTTCGGAAATGAGCGGACACATTGTGTTCTCGCAAACCTTTCAAGATATTGGTGATGTGCTCACCTATTCTCACCTTTAAGGCCCGCTTGGTGCGGCCTATGTACACCAGCTTACAGGGGCACATCAATCCATAGACCACATGTGTGGTGTCACATGTGATCAAGCTTTTTATCTTGAACGTTTTGTCAATTGCAGGAACTATGAAGGATTCTCTTCTCCTGAAGTTGGTAGGTGTAAAAGAGCAGGCCCTACATCTGCCACAGGTGAAGAAACCCTTCATGTCTGGGAAAAAAGAGACATTCGGGGGGTCTAGTACCTTCTTGACGATCTGATCACCAAAATTCGGGGATCGTCGATAAATAAATGAAGGTTTAGCAGGAAGAACCGGACCTAAAGTTCTATCCATTTGTAAGATGGGCCAATGCTGTCTAAAGATCTCCTCTAGCTTTTTATAGTCATTGGAGAAATCTGACAGAAAGCTCCATTGTTTGGAATCATCATTAGCATTTACAGGTTTCACTAAAGGCTGTAGAGGTCTGGGAGCATTCTTGATTTTAATAATCTCCCTATCCAGACAAGATTCATCATAACCCTTGGCAAGGAACCTGTCCTTCAAGACCTCTGCTTGCTCCATATAGTCAGTGACAGAGGTACAATTACGCCTGACACGGACAAATTGGCCTCTCGGAATATTCCTGAGCCAGTTCGGATGGTGTCCGCTCTGGATCGCCAAATAACTGTTCCTGTCCGTGGTCTTGAAAAAAACTTTAGTAGTGAGTCTCTCACCCTCTCTCTTGATTATTACATCTAAAAAGTTAATTTCGTTCAGACTATAATGGAAATCTAACTTGATATTGTTCTGATTGGAATTAAGGTGTTCCGTAAAGCCAATCAAACCTTCCTCCGATCCCTGCCAGATGAAGACAATATCATCTATGAAGCGCCTGTACAGTAATAGCTCCTGCCGATGTTGATTGAAAACAAACTTGTCCTCCCACTCTGACATGAACAAGTTTGCCAGGCTCGGAGCGAACTTGGCGCCCATAGCAACACCTGTTTTTTGGCTGAAGAAGTTGCTCTGATGCCAAAAATAATTGTGGCTCAGACAAAAATCTAAAGCCCTGCCAATGAACACTTTTTGTTCCCTAGGCAAATCATCCCTTTGACTGAGTGCCCAGTTAAGGGATAACAGGGCATCCTCGTGCTGGATGATGGTGTACAGGGACGACACGTCGGCCGTGACGAGAAAGACCGACGAGTCCTCCCCCAGCACAACACCATCCAGCACGAGGAGAAGATCAGCAGTGTCCTTCAAAAAGGCCTTTGTCTTGACCACACTCTTTTGTAGGAACTGGTCCAAATATTGGCCCAAACGTGCACTCACCGAACCAATCCCATTGACAATTGGGCGTGGAGGTGGGTTGGTTGCGTCCTTGTGGACTTTGGGAAGCGTATACAGAATAGGGATGCGGCAAGCACTGGGTATTAGATAATTGCGTTCTTTCTTAGTTAGAACGCCATCCCTAAAGCCTGATTCTACCAGACGTTTTAAGTCTGCCACAAAGTCGTTCGTGGGATCTCGAGATAATCTAGTATAAGTGGAGATGTCACTCAACATGGTTTTAATTTGGTCATGGTAAAAACATTTATCCATGACTACCACTCCCCCACCCTTATCGGCAGGGCGGATGATGATCTCTTTACGAGATTCCAATGAATCAAGGCCTTCATGTATATGCTTGTACTTCTTGCTGACCTCATACCCAGGTTCCAAGGATTGTAGATCACGCAGAACTAAACTCTTAAATACTTCCACATAGTGGTTGTTACTGACTGGTGGATTAAAAGTAGATTTATTGCGCAATCCACTATTGACCATCCCTCCACTACTCCTATTACTGATAGATGTAATGGGGTTGTTTAAAAAGTGTTTCTTTAGATTCACTTTTCTTATATATTTATGTATGTCAATATAAGTGTTGAACTTATTGACAGGTCTTTTGGGGGCACATTTAAGCCCTTGGTCCAGAATGTGGAGTTCACTTTTTGTTAAACTTACACTGCTTATGTTAAATATTCCCTCGTTTACCAATCTCTCCTTCTTTTTTTGGAACTGTATCCTTCTTCCGGCCCGTACTCCTCTTCGGGGCGCGGATTTTCTCGGAACAGTTGCCTGTCGGGTTGTGGATATTTGTGTGGTCGATTCCGACCCCTCCCCCTGCCCCTGCCCCGCCCCAAAAAAGGCTGCCTGGGTGGGTTTAAGGGGGTCTTTGGGCCAGTGTCCTCTGTCCCTCCATTGGATCTGTTGGCAAGGACCTGGTATTGGTTATGGGTGGGGATCCCAGTTCCCTGAAAATTCCCTCTTGACAGACCCCTCTTGGTTTTATTTCCCCTATTAGTACCCTTAATAGGGGGTCCTGTCCATTCTAGCACAGGTCTAATGGGAATATGTGATACACCTGCCCTAGGGCGCACCACTGGGGTCTGGTTTGAGGGAGCAGGTCCTTGACCGCCAACGGCTCCATTACTCACAGCCTCCATAGGTTCCTCTCTTGCCGGGGCTTCTACAGGAATGGGTCCTGGTAACGTTGCTTGCCAGCAAAAAACCTGACCATTATTAAAGTCCTGTCTGTCCCTGGTAAACTTTTTAACCTTTTTGAGGTGTGTTTCTTTATCTATTTTATCTAATTTAGATTTGGTGTTATTACTAAATTCTCTCACCTCAGGGGAATCACTTTTGGTTTCTATTTTAGTTTGTAGATCCTGGATCTTTTTATTCAAAAGGTCCATTTTCCTTTTCTTTCTTTTCAAAACCAAAGACTGTAGGTCGAGCCCCACTCGATGGAAAAAGTCATACCACTCTGTCACAGAGAGGTCATCGTTTAAACCATCTTGTGGTGCTACATCCCATCGGAGACCCCGACTAATGATCCCCTCTGCTATATAAGCCTCCAGGGTGGTGATATCCCACCATGCTCTCACTTGTTTTTCCAAAGTGAGAGATAGTGTCTTCAGTGTTACACTGATATCCTCATCCACTGGGGGTAAAGTTTTATTAACAGAAAAAATACTTTTAACATCCAAAGTTCTAGTACTTAGAAATTTGATTGCCTCCATAGCTGCAAAGTGAGTAAAAAAGACCAATAAAGTATATATCTGGACACAAATTTGTCAAACAGGATATCTCTGCGCTTGTTGGAGGAGTCAGTTCATTAACTGCTAAAACTACAAAACTGCTGCTACTTCACCAAATAACGATATATATTGGAAAACATAAATAAAAAGAATAGTAGCGCAAAAAGTCACTGGATGTGGCTTTTAAAATGTAAAACAATAAAATCATACATAAAAGGTGTTACTGAAAACACTCTCATAAGGGTATAAAAGTCCTTTAAAGTCCATAGACCGTCCAGGAATGAGTGATGTTACTACTGGATCACCTTTTTTGTCCACCACCAAGTGTCACACCAAGGGGTCAGCAGAAATGGCAACTCACCAGATAAAGTGGCTCAGGTGTTCTCACACAAGAGCAAAATGAGCAGATATCCAAGATACAGATGATGGGTGTAGACAAACGACCTGGATATGTCACCGCTGCACACACTTAATCAGACCTCCTTTCCACAAATGTCCCTCAGCATAGTGATCACATGCAAGGCAAAATAACCCCAATAGTGAAGTATTGTAAAACTCAGCTTTATTGAAAGATAGATTGCACTTACATTTGTAGGAAAAAATCAGGCTTCTAAGTAGTAACAAAAGCGGCCAGGAAAGGATCCACACTCGTCCAATCACCCGGGTTGACTCCACGCCAACCCCGATACTTCCGGGTGGGTTCTCCTCCGTGCCACGTGATGTCGGATGCGTCGTCTGGTCACGCCCCGACGCGTTTCGTCATTTCCGACTTCAACTGGGGGCGTGACCAGACGTCGCCATCCACCATCTAAATACCTCCGCTGGAACGCACCGCGACCAATCAGCACAGCGGTGGAACGGCCGGAAGATAACCAGCACTCACAGCGGCGGAAGTAAACAAACACATCGCACTTCCGAGTATCCTCTGCATGGGGACAACCATCAAGGCACCGCTAGAAAATAAAACAGCGCCAGCAATGTTCCACCTATCATACAGAGGACACAGAGATGCTCATATATAAATCAAGCTAGATAGTGACAATAAGCACAATTGAAGCATTAATCTAAGGGTCTCCCCTGTGCCGATCTTAAGTCTGCAGTGCATTGCCAGCCGCATAACACACATAGTACAATATCAGCAATTGAGCACATAACAAATAGCATAAAAATGCATAAAACGAATCAGTATATGTTTGTATGGAATAATCCATATCACAAAAACCCACATATATAAAAATATATACAAAAATAACACCCTAATATAAAAAATATATATAATATATACTACTACAAAGTCACACCCATATAAAATTGTAGTAAAGCTAAATGGAAAATCACTAACACCAAACATTGGTGATAGTGAAGATAATCCACAACCCAATAGTAAACTGGGGCTCACACACATGGAGAGTGATCCCAAAAAATAATAAAGAGAATGAAAGAAAAGGATCTAGACAAAAAGTCTTACGAATCACTAATGTAGCAATTCAGATCCAATTCTATATTTAACCCCATCGGGGCGAGGGCCTGGGTGAGAAAAATCCATTTGGTCTCACGCTTGGACAATTCCCTCACCCAATTCGCACCCCGCCACGACGGGGTAACACGCTCAATCCCCCAAAAGTGAAGACTCCTTGGGTCCCTCTGATGAAACTTTCGGAAATGAGCGGACACATTGTGTTCTCGCAAACCTTTCAAGATATTGGTGATGTGCTCACCTATTCTCACCTTTAAGGCCCGCTTGGTGCGGCCTATGTACACCAGCTTACAGGGGCACATCAATCCATAGACCACATGTGTGGTGTCACATGTGATCAAGCTTTTTATCTTGAACGTTTTGTCAATTGCAGGAACTATGAAGGATTCTCTTCTCCTGAAGTTGGTAGGTGTAAAAGAGCAGGCCCTACATCTGCCACAGGTGAAGAAACCCTTCATGTCTGGGAAAAAAGAGACATTCGGGGGGTCTAGTACCTTCTTGACGATCTGATCACCAAAATTCGGGGATCGTCGATAAATAAATGAAGGTTTAGCAGGAAGAACCGGACCTAAAGTTCTATCCATTTGTAAGATGGGCCAATGCTGTCTAAAGATCTCCTCTAGCTTTTTATAGTCATTGGAGAAATCTGACAGAAAGCTCCATTGTTTGGAATCATCATTAGCATTTACAGGTTTCACTAAAGGCTGTAGAGGTCTGGGAGCATTCTTGATTTTAATAATCTCCCTATCCAGACAAGATTCATCATAACCCTTGGCAAGGAACCTGTCCTTCAAGACCTCTGCTTGCTCCATATAGTCAGTGACAGAGGTACAATTACGCCTGACACGGACAAATTGGCCTCTCGGAATATTCCTGAGCCAGTTCGGATGGTGTCCGCTCTGGATCGCCAAATAACTGTTCCTGTCCGTGGTCTTGAAAAAAACTTTAGTAGTGAGTCTCTCACCCTCTCTCTTGATTATTACATCTAAAAAGTTAATTTCGTTCAGACTATAATGGAAATCTAACTTGATATTGTTCTGATTGGAATTAAGGTGTTCCGTAAAGCCAATCAAACCTTCCTCCGATCCCTGCCAGATGAAGACAATATCATCTATGAAGCGCCTGTACAGTAATAGCTCCTGCCGATGTTGATTGAAAACAAACTTGTCCTCCCACTCTGACATGAACAAGTTTGCCAGGCTCGGAGCGAACTTGGCGCCCATAGCAACACCTGTTTTTTGGCTGAAGAAGTTGCTCTGATGCCAAAAATAATTGTGGCTCAGACAAAAATCTAAAGCCCTGCCAATGAACACTTTTTGTTCCCTAGGCAAATCATCCCTTTGACTGAGTGCCCAGTTAAGGGATAACAGGGCATCCTCGTGCTGGATGATGGTGTACAGGGACGACACGTCGGCCGTGACGAGAAAGACCGACGAGTCCTCCCCCAGCACAACACCATCCAGCACGAGGAGAAGATCAGCAGTGTCCTTCAAAAAGGCCTTTGTCTTGACCACACTCTTTTGTAGGAACTGGTCCAAATATTGGCCCAAACGTGCACTCACCGAACCAATCCCATTGACAATTGGGCGTGGAGGTGGGTTGGTTGCGTCCTTGTGGACTTTGGGAAGCGTATACAGAATAGGGATGCGGCAAGCACTGGGTATTAGATAATTGCGTTCTTTCTTAGTTAGAACGCCATCCCTAAAGCCTGATTCTACCAGACGTTTTAAGTCTGCCACAAAGTCGTTCGTGGGATCTCGAGATAATCTAGTATAAGTGGAGATGTCACTCAACATGGTTTTAATTTGGTCATGGTAAAAACATTTATCCATGACTACCACTCCCCCACCCTTATCGGCAGGGCGGATGATGATCTCTTTACGAGATTCCAATGAATCAAGGCCTTCATGTATATGCTTGTACTTCTTGCTGACCTCATACCCAGGTTCCAAGGATTGTAGATCACGCAGAACTAAACTCTTAAATACTTCCACATAGTGGTTGTTACTGACTGGTGGATTAAAAGTAGATTTATTGCGCAATCCACTATTGACCATCCCTCCACTACTCCTATTACTGATAGATGTAATGGGGTTGTTTAAAAAGTGTTTCTTTAGATTCACTTTTCTTATATATTTATGTATGTCAATATAAGTGTTGAACTTATTGACAGGTCTTTTGGGGGCACATTTAAGCCCTTGGTCCAGAATGTGGAGTTCACTTTTTGTTAAACTTACACTGCTTATGTTAAATATTCCCTCGTTTACCAATCTCTCCTTCTTTTTTTGGAACTGTATCCTTCTTCCGGCCCGTACTCCTCTTCGGGGCGCGGATTTTCTCGGAACAGTTGCCTGTCGGGTTGTGGATATTTGTGTGGTCGATTCCGACCCCTCCCCCTGCCCCTGCCCCGCCCCAAAAAAGGCTGCCTGGGTGGGTTTAAGGGGGTCTTTGGGCCAGTGTCCTCTGTCCCTCCATTGGATCTGTTGGCAAGGACCTGGTATTGGTTATGGGTGGGGATCCCAGTTCCCTGAAAATTCCCTCTTGACAGACCCCTCTTGGTTTTATTTCCCCTATTAGTACCCTTAATAGGGGGTCCTGTCCATTCTAGCACAGGTCTAATGGGAATATGTGATACACCTGCCCTAGGGCGCACCACTGGGGTCTGGTTTGAGGGAGCAGGTCCTTGACCGCCAACGGCTCCATTACTCACAGCCTCCATAGGTTCCTCTCTTGCCGGGGCTTCTACAGGAATGGGTCCTGGTAACGTTGCTTGCCAGCAAAAAACCTGACCATTATTAAAGTCCTGTCTGTCCCTGGTAAACTTTTTAACCTTTTTGAGGTGTGTTTCTTTATCTATTTTATCTAATTTAGATTTGGTGTTATTACTAAATTCTCTCACCTCAGGGGAATCACTTTTGGTTTCTATTTTAGTTTGTAGATCCTGGATCTTTTTATTCAAAAGGTCCATTTTCCTTTTCTTTCTTTTCAAAACCAAAGACTGTAGGTCGAGCCCCACTCGATGGAAAAAGTCATACCACTCTGTCACAGAGAGGTCATCGTTTAAACCATCTTGTGGTGCTACATCCCATCGGAGACCCCGACTAATGATCCCCTCTGCTATATAAGCCTCCAGGGTGGTGATATCCCACCATGCTCTCACTTGTTTTTCCAAAGTGAGAGATAGTGTCTTCAGTGTTACACTGATATCCTCATCCACTGGGGGTAAAGTTTTATTAACAGAAAAAATACTTTTAACATCCAAAGTTCTAGTACTTAGAAATTTGATTGCCTCCATAGCTGCAAAGTGAGTAAAAAAGACCAATAAAGTATATATCTGGACACAAATTTGTCAAACAGGATATCTCTGCGCTTGTTGGAGGAGTCAGTTCATTAACTGCTAAAACTACAAAACTGCTGCTACTTCACCAAATAACGATATATATTGGAAAACATAAATAAAAAGAATAGTAGCGCAAAAAGTCACTGGATGTGGCTTTTAAAATGTAAAACAATAAAATCATACATAAAAGGTGTTACTGAAAACACTCTCATAAGGGTATAAAAGTCCTTTAAAGTCCATAGACCGTCCAGGAATGAGTGATGTTACTACTGGATCACCTTTTTTGTCCACCACCAAGTGTCACACCAAGGGGTCAGCAGAAATGGCAACTCACCAGATAAAGTGGCTCAGGTGTTCTCACACAAGAGCAAAATGAGCAGATATCCAAGATACAGATGATGGGTGTAGACAAACGACCTGGATATGTCACCGCTGCACACACTTAATCAGACCTCCTTTCCACAAATGTCCCTCAGCATAGTGATCACATGCAAGGCAAAATAACCCCAATAGTGAAGTATTGTAAAACTCAGCTTTATTGAAAGATAGATTGCACTTACATTTGTAGGAAAAAATCAGGCTTCTAAGTAGTAACAAAAGCGGCCAGGAAAGGATCCACACTCGTCCAATCACCCGGGTTGACTCCACGCCAACCCCGATACTTCCGGGTGGGTTCTCCTCCGTGCCACGTGATGTCGGATGCGTCGTCTGGTCACGCCCCGACGCGTTTCGTCATTTCCGACTTCAACTGGGGGCGTGACCAGACGTCGCCATCCACCATCTAAATACCTCCGCTGGAACGCACCGCGACCAATCAGCACAGCGGTGGAACGGCCGGAAGATAACCAGCACTCACAGCGGCGGAAGGATACAGTTCCAAAAAAAGAAGGAGAGATTGGTAAACGAGGGAATATTTAACATAAGCAGTGTAAGTTTAACAAAAAGTGAACTCCACATTCTGGACCAAGGGCTTAAATGTGCCCCCAAAAGACCTGTCAATAAGTTCAACACTTATATTGACATACATAAATATATAAGAAAAGTGAATCTAAAGAAACACTTTTTAAACAACCCCATTACATCTATCAGTAATAGGAGTAGTGGAGGGATGGTCAATAGTGGATTGCGCAATAAATCTACTTTTAATCCACCAGTCAGTAACAACCACTATGTGGAAGTATTTAAGAGTTTAGTTCTGCGTGATCTACAATCCTTGGAACCTGGGTATGAGGTCAGCAAGAAGTACAAGCATATACATGAAGGCCTTGATTCATTGGAATCTCGTAAAGAGATCATCATCCGCCCTGCCGATAAGGGTGGGGGAGTGGTAGTCATGGATAAATGTTTTTACCATGACCAAATTAAAACCATGTTGAGTGACATCTCCACTTATACTAGATTATCTCGAGATCCCACGAACGACTTTGTGGCAGACTTAAAACGTCTGGTAGAATCAGGCTTTAGGGATGGCGTTCTAACTAAGAAAGAACGCAATTATCTAATACCCAGTGCTTGCCGCATCCCTATTCTGTATACGCTTCCCAAAGTCCACAAGGACGCAACCAACCCACCTCCACGCCCAATTGTCAATGGGATTGGTTCGGTGAGTGCACGTTTGGGCCAATATTTGGACCAGTTCCTACAAAAGAGTGTGGTCAAGACAAAGGCCTTTTTGAAGGACACTGCTGATCTTCTCCTCGTGCTGGATGGTGTTGTGCTGGGGGAGGACTCGTCGGTCTTTCTCGTCACGGCCGACGTGTCGTCCCTGTACACCATCATCCAGCACGAGGATGCCCTGTTATCCCTTAACTGGGCACTCAGTCAAAGGGATGATTTGCCTAGGGAACAAAAAGTGTTCATTGGCAGGGCTTTAGATTTTTGTCTGAGCCACAATTATTTTTGGCATCAGAGCAACTTCTTCAGCCAAAAAACAGGTGTTGCTATGGGCGCCAAGTTCGCTCCGAGCCTGGCAAACTTGTTCATGTCAGAGTGGGAGGACAAGTTTGTTTTCAATCAACATCGGCAGGAGCTATTACTGTACAGGCGCTTCATAGATGATATTGTCTTCATCTGGCAGGGATCGGAGGAAGGTTTGATTGGCTTTACGGAACACCTTAATTCCAATCAGAACAATATCAAGTTAGATTTCCATTATAGTCTGAACGAAATTAACTTTTTAGATGTAATAATCAAGAGAGAGGGTGAGAGACTCACTACTAAAGTTTTTTTCAAGACCACGGACAGGAACAGTTATTTGGCGATCCAGAGCGGACACCATCCGAACTGGCTCAGGAATATTCCGAGAGGCCAATTTGTCCGTGTCAGGCGTAATTGTACCTCTGTCACTGACTATATGGAGCAAGCAGAGGTCTTGAAGGACAGGTTCCTTGCCAAGGGTTATGATGAATCTTGTCTGGATAGGGAGATTATTAAAATCAAGAATGCTCCCAGACCTCTACAGCCTTTAGTGAAACCTGTAAATGCTAATGATGATTCCAAACAATGGAGCTTTCTGTCAGATTTCTCCAATGACTATAAAAAGCTAGAGGAGATCTTTAGACAGCATTGGCCCATCTTACAAATGGATAGAACTTTAGGTCCGGTTCTTCCTGCTAAACCTTCATTTATTTATCGACGATCCCCGAATTTTGGTGATCAGATCGTCAAGAAGGTACTAGACCCCCCGAATGTCTCTTTTTTCCCAGACATGAAGGGTTTCTTCACCTGTGGCAGATGTAGGGCCTGCTCTTTTACACCTACCAACTTCAGGAGAAGAGAATCCTTCATAGTTCCTGCAATTGACAAAACGTTCAAGATAAAAAGCTTGATCACATGTGACACCACACATGTGGTCTATGGATTGATGTGCCCCTGTAAGCTGGTGTACATAGGCCGCACCAAGCGGGCCTTAAAGGTGAGAATAGGTGAGCACATCACCAATATCTTGAAAGGTTTGCGAGAACACAATGTGTCCGCTCATTTCCGAAAGTTTCATCAGAGGGACCCAAGGAGTCTTCACTTTTGGGGGATTGAGCGTGTTACCCCGTCGTGGCGGGGTGCGAATTGGGTGAGGGAATTGTCCAAGCGTGAGACCAAATGGATTTTTCTCACCCAGGCCCTCGCCCCGATGGGGTTAAATATAGAATTGGATCTGAATTGCTACATTAGTGATTCGTAAGACTTTTTGTCTAGATCCTTTTCTTTCATTCTCTTTATTATTTTTTGGGATCACTCTCCATGTGTGTGAGCCCCAGTTTACTATTGGGTTGTGGATTATCTTCACTATCACCAATGTTTGGTGTTAGTGATTTTCCATTTAGCTTTACTACAATTTTATATGGGTGTGACTTTGTAGTAGTATATATTATATATATTTTTTATATTAGGGTGTTATTTTTGTATATATTTTTGTATATGTGGGTTTTTGTGATATGGATTATTCCATACAAACATATACTGATTCGTTTTATGCATTTTTATGCTATTTGTTATGTGCTCAATTGCTGATATTGTACTATGTGTGTTATGCGGCTGGCAATGCACTGCAGACTTAAGATCGGCACAGGGGAGACCCTTAGATTAATGCTTCAATTGTGCTTATTGTCACTATCTAGCTTGATTTATATATGAGCATCTCTGTGTCCTCTGTATGATAGGTGGAACATTGCTGGCGCTGTTTTATTTTCTAGCGGTGCCTTGATGGTTGTCCCCATGCAGAGGATACTCGGAAGTGCGATGTGTTTGTTTACTTCCGCCGCTGTGAGTGCTGGTTATCTTCCGGCCGTTCCACCGCTGTGCTGATTGGTCGCGGTGCGTTCCAGCGGAGGTATTTAGATGGTGGATGGCGACGTCTGGTCACGCCCCCAGTTGAAGTCGGAAATGACGAAACGCGTCGGGGCGTGACCAGACGACGCATCCGACATCACGTGGCACGGAGGAGAACCCACCCGGAAGTATCGGGGTTGGCGTGGAGTCAACCCGGGTGATTGGACGAGTGTGGATCCTTTCCTGGCCGCTTTTGTTACTACTTAGAAGCCTGATTTTTTCCTACAAATGTAAGTGCAATCTATCTTTCAATAAAGCTGAGTTTTACAATACTTCACTATTGGGGTTATTTTGCCTTGCATGTGATCACTATGCTGAGGGACATTTGTGGAAAGGAGGTCTGATTAAGTGTGTGCAGCGGTGACATATCCAGGTCGTTTGTCTACACCCATCATCTGTATCTTGGATATCTGCTCATTTTGCTCTTGTGTGAGAACACCTGAGCCACTTTATCTGGTGAGTTGCCATTTCTGCTGACCCCTTGGTGTGACACTTGGTGGTGGACAAAAAAGGTGATCCAGTAGTAACATCACTCATTCCTGGACGGTCTATGGACTTTAAAGGACTTTTATACCCTTATGAGAGTGTTTTCAGTAACACCTTTTATGTATGATTTTATTGTTTTACATTTTAAAAGCCACATCCAGTGACTTTTTGCGCTACTATTCTTTTTATTTATGTTTTCCAATATATATCGTTATTTGGTGAAGTAGCAGCAGTTTTGTAGTTTTAGCAGTTAATGAACTGACTCCTCCAACAAGCGCAGAGATATCCTGTTTGACAAATTTGTGTCCAGATATATACTTTATTGGTCTTTTTTACTCACTTTGCAGCTATGGAGGCAATCAAATTTCTAAGTACTAGAACTTTGGATGTTAAAAGTATTTTTTCTGTTAATAAAACTTTACCCCCAGTGGATGAGGATATCAGTGTAACACTGAAGACACTATCTCTCACTTTGGAAAAACAAGTGAGAGCATGGTGGGATATCACCACCCTGGAGGCTTATATAGCAGAGGGGATCATTAGTCGGGGTCTCCGATGGGATGTAGCACCACAAGATGGTTTAAACGATGACCTCTCTGTGACAGAGTGGTATGACTTTTTCCATCGAGTGGGGCTCGACCTACAGTCTTTGGTTTTGAAAAGAAAGAAAAGGAAAATGGACCTTTTGAATAAAAAGATCCAGGATCTACAAACTAAAATAGAAACCAAAAGTGATTCCCCTGAGGTGAGAGAATTTAGTAATAACACCAAATCTAAATTAGATAAAATAGATAAAGAAACACACCTCAAAAAGGTTAAAAAGTTTACCAGGGACAGACAGGACTTTAATAATGGTCAGGTTTTTTGCTGGCAAGCAACGTTACCAGGACCCATTCCTGTAGAAGCCCCGGCAAGAGAGGAACCTATGGAGGCTGTGAGTAATGGAGCCGTTGGCGGTCAAGGACCTGCTCCCTCAAACCAGACCCCAGTGGTGCGCCCTAGGGCAGGTGTATCACATATTCCCATTAGACCTGTGCTAGAATGGACAGGACCCCCTATTAAGGGTACTAATAGGGGAAATAAAACCAAGAGGGGTCTGTCAAGAGGGAATTTTCAGGGAACTGGGATCCCCACCCATAACCAATACCAGGTCCTTGCCAACAGATCCAATGGAGGGACAGAGGACACTGGCCCAAAGACCCCCTTAAACCCACCCAGGCAGCCTTTTTTGGGGCGGGGCAGGGGCAGGGGGAGGGGTCGGAATCGACCACACAAATATCCACAACCCGACAGGCAACTGTTCCGAGAAAATCCGCGCCCCGAAGAGGAGTACGGGCCGGAAGAAGGATACAGTTCCAAAAAAAGAAGGAGAGATTGGTAAACGAGGGAATATTTAACATAAGCAGTGTAAGTTTAACAAAAAGTGAACTCCACATTCTGGACCAAGGGCTTAAATGTGCCCCCAAAAGACCTGTCAATAAGTTCAACACTTATATTGACATACATAAATATATAAGAAAAGTGAATCTAAAGAAACACTTTTTAAACAACCCCATTACATCTATCAGTAATAGGAGTAGTGGAGGGATGGTCAATAGTGGATTGCGCAATAAATCTACTTTTAATCCACCAGTCAGTAACAACCACTATGTGGAAGTATTTAAGAGTTTAGTTCTGCGTGATCTACAATCCTTGGAACCTGGGTATGAGGTCAGCAAGAAGTACAAGCATATACATGAAGGCCTTGATTCATTGGAATCTCGTAAAGAGATCATCATCCGCCCTGCCGATAAGGGTGGGGGAGTGGTAGTCATGGATAAATGTTTTTACCATGACCAAATTAAAACCATGTTGAGTGACATCTCCACTTATACTAGATTATCTCGAGATCCCACGAACGACTTTGTGGCAGACTTAAAACGTCTGGTAGAATCAGGCTTTAGGGATGGCGTTCTAACTAAGAAAGAACGCAATTATCTAATACCCAGTGCTTGCCGCATCCCTATTCTGTATACGCTTCCCAAAGTCCACAAGGACGCAACCAACCCACCTCCACGCCCAATTGTCAATGGGATTGGTTCGGTGAGTGCACGTTTGGGCCAATATTTGGACCAGTTCCTACAAAAGAGTGTGGTCAAGACAAAGGCCTTTTTGAAGGACACTGCTGATCTTCTCCTCGTGCTGGATGGTGTTGTGCTGGGGGAGGACTCGTCGGTCTTTCTCGTCACGGCCGACGTGTCGTCCCTGTACACCATCATCCAGCACGAGGATGCCCTGTTATCCCTTAACTGGGCACTCAGTCAAAGGGATGATTTGCCTAGGGAACAAAAAGTGTTCATTGGCAGGGCTTTAGATTTTTGTCTGAGCCACAATTATTTTTGGCATCAGAGCAACTTCTTCAGCCAAAAAACAGGTGTTGCTATGGGCGCCAAGTTCGCTCCGAGCCTGGCAAACTTGTTCATGTCAGAGTGGGAGGACAAGTTTGTTTTCAATCAACATCGGCAGGAGCTATTACTGTACAGGCGCTTCATAGATGATATTGTCTTCATCTGGCAGGGATCGGAGGAAGGTTTGATTGGCTTTACGGAACACCTTAATTCCAATCAGAACAATATCAAGTTAGATTTCCATTATAGTCTGAACGAAATTAACTTTTTAGATGTAATAATCAAGAGAGAGGGTGAGAGACTCACTACTAAAGTTTTTTTCAAGACCACGGACAGGAACAGTTATTTGGCGATCCAGAGCGGACACCATCCGAACTGGCTCAGGAATATTCCGAGAGGCCAATTTGTCCGTGTCAGGCGTAATTGTACCTCTGTCACTGACTATATGGAGCAAGCAGAGGTCTTGAAGGACAGGTTCCTTGCCAAGGGTTATGATGAATCTTGTCTGGATAGGGAGATTATTAAAATCAAGAATGCTCCCAGACCTCTACAGCCTTTAGTGAAACCTGTAAATGCTAATGATGATTCCAAACAATGGAGCTTTCTGTCAGATTTCTCCAATGACTATAAAAAGCTAGAGGAGATCTTTAGACAGCATTGGCCCATCTTACAAATGGATAGAACTTTAGGTCCGGTTCTTCCTGCTAAACCTTCATTTATTTATCGACGATCCCCGAATTTTGGTGATCAGATCGTCAAGAAGGTACTAGACCCCCCGAATGTCTCTTTTTTCCCAGACATGAAGGGTTTCTTCACCTGTGGCAGATGTAGGGCCTGCTCTTTTACACCTACCAACTTCAGGAGAAGAGAATCCTTCATAGTTCCTGCAATTGACAAAACGTTCAAGATAAAAAGCTTGATCACATGTGACACCACACATGTGGTCTATGGATTGATGTGCCCCTGTAAGCTGGTGTACATAGGCCGCACCAAGCGGGCCTTAAAGGTGAGAATAGGTGAGCACATCACCAATATCTTGAAAGGTTTGCGAGAACACAATGTGTCCGCTCATTTCCGAAAGTTTCATCAGAGGGACCCAAGGAGTCTTCACTTTTGGGGGATTGAGCGTGTTACCCCGTCGTGGCGGGGTGCGAATTGGGTGAGGGAATTGTCCAAGCGTGAGACCAAATGGATTTTTCTCACCCAGGCCCTCGCCCCGATGGGGTTAAATATAGAATTGGATCTGAATTGCTACATTAGTGATTCGTAAGACTTTTTGTCTAGATCCTTTTCTTTCATTCTCTTTATTATTTTTTGGGATCACTCTCCATGTGTGTGAGCCCCAGTTTACTATTGGGTTGTGGATTATCTTCACTATCACCAATGTTTGGTGTTAGTGATTTTCCATTTAGCTTTACTACAATTTTATATGGGTGTGACTTTGTAGTAGTATATATTATATATATTTTTTATATTAGGGTGTTATTTTTGTATATATTTTTGTATATGTGGGTTTTTGTGATATGGATTATTCCATACAAACATATACTGATTCGTTTTATGCATTTTTATGCTATTTGTTATGTGCTCAATTGCTGATATTGTACTATGTGTGTTATGCGGCTGGCAATGCACTGCAGACTTAAGATCGGCACAGGGGAGACCCTTAGATTAATGCTTCAATTGTGCTTATTGTCACTATCTAGCTTGATTTATATATGAGCATCTCTGTGTCCTCTGTATGATAGGTGGAACATTGCTGGCGCTGTTTTATTTTCTAGCGGTGCCTTGATGGTTGTCCCCATGCAGAGGATACTCGGAAGTGCGATGTGTTTGTTTACTTCCGCCGCTGTGAGTGCTGGTTATCTTCCGGCCGTTCCACCGCTGTGCTGATTGGTCGCGGTGCGTTCCAGCGGAGGTATTTAGATGGTGGATGGCGACGTCTGGTCACGCCCCCAGTTGAAGTCGGAAATGACGAAACGCGTCGGGGCGTGACCAGACGACGCATCCGACATCACGTGGCACGGAGGAGAACCCACCCGGAAGTATCGGGGTTGGCGTGGAGTCAACCCGGGTGATTGGACGAGTGTGGATCCTTTCCTGGCCGCTTTTGTTACTACTTAGAAGCCTGATTTTTTCCTACAAATGTAAGTGCAATCTATCTTTCAATAAAGCTGAGTTTTACAATACTTCACTATTGGGGTTATTTTGCCTTGCATGTGATCACTATGCTGAGGGACATTTGTGGAAAGGAGGTCTGATTAAGTGTGTGCAGCGGTGACATATCCAGGTCGTTTGTCTACACCCATCATCTGTATCTTGGATATCTGCTCATTTTGCTCTTGTGTGAGAACACCTGAGCCACTTTATCTGGTGAGTTGCCATTTCTGCTGACCCCTTGGTGTGACACTTGGTGGTGGACAAAAAAGGTGATCCAGTAGTAACATCACTCATTCCTGGACGGTCTATGGACTTTAAAGGACTTTTATACCCTTATGAGAGTGTTTTCAGTAACACCTTTTATGTATGATTTTATTGTTTTACATTTTAAAAGCCACATCCAGTGACTTTTTGCGCTACTATTCTTTTTATTTATGTTTTCCAATATATATCGTTATTTGGTGAAGTAGCAGCAGTTTTGTAGTTTTAGCAGTTAATGAACTGACTCCTCCAACAAGCGCAGAGATATCCTGTTTGACAAATTTGTGTCCAGATATATACTTTTATGATGTGTATATGATTCTATGTACTGTGATTTACATGTCACTTACACTGTTCTTTCTTTCTAGTTATTGTATTGATGTTTGTGCAATCCCTCAACTGCCCCTGAGGAAGCGGCCTTTGCCGCGAAACATGTCGGGCTACAGTTCTGGGCATCATTCATCTCTACACAGACGCTAACCAGGACATTCTTCTGGCTGGTAATAGGGTCTACAAACTGCTATGGAAAGACCCCTGTGTAGAATACAATGTACTGTATTTATGCAATTATAATGTTAACACGCATATGATTTTATAAACCAATTTCTGCTGTAATACTGATTTCTCTGTCGAAATACAGTTTACATCTTTTAATTATTTGTCTTCTCAATAAAAATTATATATTTTTTATATTACATGCTTCTAATACATTGTTTCATGTTGGCACCCTGCTAAAAAGTCCCCTACATACGCCCCTCCCAATTCCTTTTCCTTCTACGCATTATTTGGGACGTGGTGCCTTTTCTTCCTTTCTTTATGCAATCTTTAAATTTGGGTCTGTTCCTTTGTTTGTATGTTCAATAGGTGGATAACACACCGTGGGCGTAACCAATCCTTCCTTGACAGCCCCCCTAATTTTCACTACTTACTTTTACTACAATTTTTTTCTTGTTACTGTATTTGTGATAATGGATCTTCTTGGCGAAGAATGGGTAGATTTTATGTCTCAAATCCAGTCGGGTTACACTTCCAATCATAGGGATATAGAGGAACTTAAGATTTATTGCCAAAAAATGTTCGGATTGTTGAAACGTAAATCTCATCTTCATTGGCACATTAGTTTTTTTGAAAAGTATATCAAAGAGAACCTGAATCCCAAGGGATTGAGGCTCCATACATTTCCTACTATCAAAAACCCTTCAGACTCATTCAAAAAGAGATGGGAATCAGCTCTAGACGACTGTAGTAAAGCACTCATGACCATCTTGGTAACTCAATATAAATCGGACATGGATGCGCTGAATGTTGAGATTGGCAACCTCAACACTCAGTACAAACATGTCATGGAACACCAAGATTTTTCTTCCAAATGGCAAGAGATAAAATTGCAACTGGAAAAAATCAACCAAGATATATTTTTCAAAAAACAGTCAAAGTTTAATCGAGATAAACTTGCCCATATGGGTGGTCATGCCTATAATTGGATCCCCAGATCCACTGGTAATCCCAAGAAACCTAGCAATCTAGGTCCTCAAAACTATACTGATGATTATCCTGAGTCTGATTCGTCTAACATTGTTTCCATGTATCCACAGGCTAAAGCACGTTTGAACGTTCCGCGCACCCGCGCTAAGAAACGCACTTTAAATGGTGGTGGGCATTCACCGGGAAATCCGAACGGTAAAAGACGTCTTTCCACACAGCACACTGACACGAGCGACCTCACTCCCGCATTACAAAAAATTCTCACTCATCCTTCCACCACCAAATCACTTAACCCCACTACTGACGATGGTTTTTTAGGTCCACAATTGGGAGCAACTCCCAAAGTCAAGAAACAAACGAAACTCAAGGGGTTTGTCTCACAAACCCCAACACCACATACACTTCCCTAAACAGTCACTCCAGTTCACTCAATATAATCAACCTTACTCACTTCCCACTCTCACCTGACCAGATCGATGTTCTCCAACTGGGTCTGGGCTTTTGCCCATCGCAACAGATAGATGTTTTTGATACGATTAAGGACATCTATATGTTCGCACGTAACTTAACTTATAAATACATGTTTGATCAAACCCGCCAACAAAAGAAACTCGAATTAGACCTTACGGAGCAGATTAAACACTTCACTATGGATGAATTCCGCGCCCTAAGAGACCTCATGCTTTTGTATGAGGAGGGGTCTACTGACCCACCAGATTCTCAACCTGATCCCATTGAAACTATTCCTATATTGCCTCCTAAAAAAACTTTCAAGTCAAAATCCAAACGCTTTCCAGACCTATCCATCTGCCCTAACATTTGGTCATTTGTTTGCCAAACTGTGCGCGATTTAAAGCGCACACGTTGGCAATCCACAATTAAGAATCTTACACCAAGTCAGGATGTGGCTCTTAAACAATTACAAAAAAATCCCAATTTCATTATAAAACCCTCTGACAAAGGGGGAAACGTTGTAGTAATGTCCCATCACCAATACCAAGAAATGTGCTTGGAGGTGCTCAGTAATCGACAATGGTATACCCCGATTCACCCTGATGTTGTAATTGACTTTCAAAAGGAATTGCAAAATCTCTGCCTTGATGCCTTTTTGGCAGGCATCATCGACAAAGATACCTATGAGTTTTTGGTTGTAAAACATCCTAGAATACCTACACTATATACACTGCCTAAGGTGCATAAGAATAGGGAGAAACCTCCCGGAAGACCCATTGTTTCCGGGATTGGATCAATTTCCGAGAACGCGAGTAAATACGTGGATTTTTTTCTGCGTCCCTTTGTACAGGCACTGCCTTCATATATACAGGACACTCCTGACTTACTCAGACACATTGAGGATATACAAACACCCCCGGATGCCCTCCTCGTTGCGGTAGACATTGAGGCTCTGTACTCAAGCATACCGCACGAGGCGGGCATCCGGTCGGTTAGTTCATTTTTACATCAACAGGATAGATCTACATGGCCTCATAACAACTTTATCCTTTCCCTGTTAAAATTCATTCTAACACGCAACTTCTTTACATTTATGGATTCTATGTATTTACAAATACAAGGAGTCGCCATGGGAACATGCTGCGCACCGTCATATGCGAACATGTTCCTTGGCGACTGGGAAAGATATATTTTTTCCAGCGACATCTATGCTCCTTGGCTTGAATACATTATGTGTTGGTTTCGCTATATAGACGATTTATTCCTTGTATGGACTGGTTCAAGAGAGGAATTAAATAATATGCTTATATCTTTAGACAATAACCCCTTCAACCTTAAGTTTACACACAGCATTCATTCGGAATACATTGTTTTCCTGGATGTTGTGATTAAAAAAGATACTGAAGGATATATCACTACCAGCCTATACAGGAAACCTACTGCAGGAAACATGCTCTTACATGCGTCCAGCGCACACCCTATTTCTCTTAAGAAGAGCATACCTTATGCGCAATATTTGCGCATAAGGAAAAATTGCTCGTTGGATAAGGACTTCTATATAGAGGCCAAGAAACTCCAACAGAGATTATTGGTTCGAGGATACTCTCGAACTATCCTCAGAAAAGCCTTTAACAAAGTAAAAACACTTCAAAGAAAGGATCTATTACATAAGAAGAAAGATATTACTTCCACACAAACAGTTAGGTTAATTACCCAATTCTCTGACAATACACATCAGTTACGTTCCATTGTCCAAAAACACTGGCACCTCCTAGCTGAAGAGCAAACATTATCAAAATATATAAAGCCACATCCTGAATTGGTTTTTAGGAGAGCTACCTCCTTAAAAGACTTGTTAATTAAAAGCCATTACACAGATGAGCCGCCGCACCCCCCTAATACCCCGGGAACATACCAATGTGGTGGTTGCTCCCGTTGTCCATGGGTCAGGGAGGGTCCGGTTACTCATCTGCCTAATGGCGAGAAACATAAACTCCGTGGGCGGGCCGACTGCACCACACGCGGAGTTGTTTATCTCATGAACTGTCAATGCTCGGCTTTCTATGTCGGGAAAACCATTAGACAATTTGGCCAGAGAATAGGAGATCATATCTATTACTCGGGTGGAGGAAAGATCCTCACCCCTGTGACGCGCCATATAGGTCTACATCATAGATTCGACAATTCCTGTGTCTCCTTCAGGGTCCTGGAGATTATTCCCCCGGACCCAAGGGGGGGAGACTGGGATCGTCGAATCTTACAGCGAGAGACCATTTGGATAGAAAGACTCAATGCTATCAACTTACCAGGTTTGAATGAGGCTCACTCTTATAAACCTTTCCTATGATATGTTGTGCCCACTGGTAATGTTTACATGTTACCCTTTTCTGCAAAACCCCCCCCCCCTTATTCCATCTTTTCTGTTTCCTTTTCCCCTTTCCCCCCCCCCCTCCCCCCCCGGTCCCATCTTTCCTCCTATATCCCCACCCTTCCCATTGTTATCTTGTAAAACTGTCTTCTACCCACTTCCCCTTTTATCCATTGTTTCAGATAGTCTTTAAATACAGGAAATGCTGGGATATCCACATGGATCCCCAGTATTCCGTGTTCGAGACAATTGTCCGAAAATATACTATCACTATTTGAAATTTCATATAATTATACATCCATATATACTATGTTTTAAATTTCCTGTATTAAATACATTGCAAGTCATTGCTAAATAGATATGTATGTATATATAGTTGGCCATGGGGTTTTTGAGCGCTTGGTTGCCTGGGTAACAGCACTTTTCTGCTCGGCAGTCTTGGTTGGCTGTCATTGTCAGCTGACGCCTTGGATTGCTTCGGGTTTTTCTTCCCCCGGGGCGAGTACGTGACGCCGTGTCCCAGCCCCCCCCCCTTTAGGGGCGGGCTGGTGTGTCTAATATGGCGCGACCCTCCTTTGGATGAGGTCCGGCCTAACTGGACAGTGCGCATGCGCGCATTATGTGCGCGCGCACTCACGGCGCCAGCTTCGAGCAGCGTCGTGACGTCATGACGCTGCCGGGGTGGAGCCTTCTCAACAAAACGGCGGGACTCAGTGATTCCCACTGCATCAGCAGGGACGGGAGACGCTGTTTCCACCAACACCAGGTATACAAATTTGCCTTCTATTGGACTATCCTTTGTATTATTTTCCTATATATGCTAGGCTTCCATGTTTGGCGATCAGCTATGTCTTCATCTACATGAATGAAGTCTGCTGCCCCCATATCTTTATCACAACCTCCTTCATTATATTGTTGTATAATTGATGTCAATTGACCACCACCGATATATGGCAGCCTATGTATCCTGCAAAACATATAAAAGCAAGCCCCCCCCCCTTCCTTTCATTTATATTAACCTATGTGCTAATCATTAGCCATCTCCTATTACCCCTTACTATTTAATTTATCTTGTAGCCACGGAGGACGCCATTTTGGCACCTTCCCTATTTGGCCGTGTTGCGGACCGTTTTGGTTCCTCCTCTGGGAACTTGGTCTCCACTACCCCGATCCCTGCCCTCAAGAGATCATTCCAAGCGACTTAGGTAAGGCTCTTGATTAATGTTTATATTATACACATGGTTGGTTTAACAACCGTATACCCATTCACATTTGATTAAATTCCTTGCTTAAATAATCCCCATTGGGAACAATACTATTTATGTGTCTATATTTACTTTCTTTATATATTCTCTTAGACTTAGACCTGTTTGAATAACCGCTTTGTTTTTGGTTGGCTCCCGTGCTCGCCCCCGGGGGGGACATACCTACCTTGCGGTCCTGACTCCAGGCTTGCGGTGCAGATAATTGCCTTCTTCTCAGGTGTGATATATATCCAGACTCTCTCTCCATGACCAACTAGTTTGTAATGCATTTTCTCATTGTAAATGTTATAAAATATATATGCAAGGTATGATGTGTATATGATTCTATGTACTGTGATTTACATGTCACTTACACTGTTCTTTCTTTCTAGTTATTGTATTGATGTTTGTGCAATCCCTCAACTGCCCCTGAGGAAGCGGCCTTTGCCGCGAAACATGTCGGGCTACAGTTCTGGGCATCATTCATCTCTACACAGACGCTAACCAGGACATTCTTCTGGCTGGTAATAGGGTCTACAAACTGCTATGGAAAGACCCCTGTGTAGAATACAATGTACTGTATTTATGCAATTATAATGTTAACACGCATATGATTTTATAAACCAATTTCTGCTGTAATACTGATTTCTCTGTCGAAATACAGTTTACATCTTTTAATTATTTGTCTTCTCAATAAAAATTATATATTTTTTATATTACATGCTTCTAATACATTGTTTCATGTTGGCACCCTGCTAAAAAGTCCCCTACATACGCCCCTCCCAAATATTCAAATACATTTCTTCAAACAATATTTGTAGAACATGTATTATTATGATAATAAATATACTGTATATTGTTGCTTTGGTAATTTCTAACTTACAGACAATATTTATATTGCTAAAGTGGCATTTCAAAAGTACGTCTATGTTGTTATGAATATTCTTGGATTCATGTTAGCCAAGATGAGCAGTGTAGTTACACAATGTAAGTACTGCAGGTGTGTAGCAAGTATAATGACTGGCATTTAAAGAAATGTCACCAAGTCTGCTGTTCACTGCCATTTACTTTTTTAAGGTGACTTTTAAAAGTGTTTCACTAAAATCTACACTGCTTTTCATTGCTTGAGAGATGTGACTTTTTACAGTCTCTTTAATTAGTGTCAGGGTTGATATTTTAAAGTCTTTTAACAAAATGCATTGTTATATTTAGCACAAATACTGCCAGTAAATCCTGTAGAAAAAAAAAAGCTAAAGTTTTAGAGATTGTTAGAAAACTACTAACAGCAGTATAGGTAGTAATGGTAGTAATATTGATAATAATAACAACATCAACAACAATAAAATTATGAATAGTTATAAAAATAGCAAACAAACGGTATACCCCATAATTTATAATATCTTTTGTTGTGTTGTGTTGTGTTCATCTGCAATGTGCTTGGCTTCTGGAGAGAGGGCACCAGAGATAAAGTTACTGTATATAAACAACTTCAAACAGTGTCCCTGAAAAATTGATTCTTCTAAGGGGACTTTTTTGCCACTGCTGGTATGCTTGTTAATATTGTCCTGATGGTCAGAGAGGACAATGGCATGGCATTTGGCCTGGATAAATGTGAGTAATGTGTAATAAAGACAGGAAAACTGTCTGAAAAAATGTAATTAAAGAGCAATTGTTAAAACTCAGAAGACTGATTCTTATGATAAAAAGATTATTCAGCAGAGAATTTAGCAATGGAAAGAGAAAAACCTGCAAGGCCAGTTCTTGCAAGAGAAATATCATTGAGGGGGCATGACTTGGCGCTCGACGGAGATGGTGGCTTAGAGAAGAGAGAAGCAGCTCTGTGAGACCCACAGCCTTAACCACTATCCTGCAGCTTGCTAACACATCAGCCATGAGCAAATGAATTAAGCACGCCTCTGGCACTCTCACCCACCGTTTGACTTCAACTCCAGGAGCCCGCTGTATCCCAGACATCTTCAAAGCCAGAGCCCAAGTGGGCCATGGGACCCCTAGCAAGATGGTGCTGACACGGCATGAAGAAGAACAAGAATTTTTGCATCCTTGATTTCCTTTTTCCATATTCTGTTACATTCTTTATAACATTTAAAAAATGATAGTGTTCCTTGATTTTGATATTTTTTAAAAGCTCTTTTCTTATTATTTATAGATTTTTTAACTTTGACCGTGAGCCACATAGGTTTTATTTTTAGCCTTTTAAACTTATTGTCCATGGAATATACATTGCAGTGAGTTTGCATTCAGTCTTTTTGAAAAATTCCCATTTCTGTTCTGTGCTCATTGATGCCAATATTCCCTCCCAGTCTAAATCCTGGAGAGTAGCCCTCATCCTTGGAACATTTGCTCTCTTAAAGGTAAATGTTTTTGTATTTCCTGTATGCGTTTTTTGCTTACAGCTAGCATTAAATTAAATGATATTATGGTCACTGATACCCAGATGTTCTTTTATATGAACATTAATAATAAGTTGAGTGTATTCCTGATTGACCTGGGACTTTCCATTTCCCTCCTTATGAATTGTCCATTGCAGGTTATCACTTCATTCCAATGTTTAGGATATCAAGTACAGCAACCTTTATCCATGTATATTTCAAAAAATCTTCTTCCTTGTATATTCCTCTTGAAATCCAAAATGCTAGTTGGAAAAAACTACCTTTAACTCTGGAGGGTGAATCTTTTTAAAATGGTCCTGCTACCTAAATTCTTATATATATATCCTAGCTAACAGCCCAGTATCCATCCCCAATAAGCATTTTAAAAAAATAGCCCAGACTTTCCATGACTACACTTCAGCAGCCAACATCACAAGGAGGATTGGCCCTACCTAATTTGCATCTATATTATTATGGCTCCCGACTGCTGTATGAACATTGGTGGCTTTTTCCTACAACTAAATAATGCTGCCACGGCTGCTGAGGCTATAGTGGTGACCTTGTATGAAGCATTGACGAATTAGTTATATATAGACGATCCATTTCTTCCTCTGAAGGTACAGACCTGTTAAGAGTTTCCCTCAGAATTTATAACCGGTGTGAATCTATGTGTAAGAGACGTTCAGCTGGACTCAAACAGGCATTGGTGCGCATGCCCAGGCACATTACTGGGTATACAGGAAGAAATGTGCATATGCGCATGCACGTACGCGAACGTGCGTATGCAAACGCAACCACGCATTTGGCGCCAAATGGCCTATTTAAGCTGAGCAGTGACAGCAGCACATTGCTGAGTGGTCTTTCAGCTTGTTCCTGTTTACCTGTGCCCTGACCTGCTTCTGGATTACCTGTACTGACCCGGCTTACCCTTGACTCGCATTTGGATTCCTGCCTGCCTACCTGTGACCCCGGCCTGTGATTGACCTTGCTCCTGTCATTATGCATTTGTACCTCACTGCCAGATTGTGTAAAAACTTCGGCTTGTATCCTGACACTGCTTCCGTCTCACGTTCCTGTACCCGCGCTGCCCGGCTGTTGACGACTCCTTGGCTTGTGTTCTGGCTTCGCTCCTGCCTTCTCATCCAGCATCACAGAGTTCCAGTTCTAGGTGCTCATCCAGTGACCCACAGCCATCAGTCTCCTGTCAAGGCACCACCTGCTATACCAGCCTTCGTGCCACTCTGTGCCCTACACCGCTTGTCATCTCTACCAGGGGTGTTGGACAGGAGGTGCAAGAGAAGCCCCCTCTACAGCTCGATCTCCACCAGGTATGTGATACTATACTGCTCAATTCTCTAGAAACTGTCTCACCGAATCAACCCTTATGGTGTAATACCACCCTAAATATATCCATCAGTTATTTGATAATGCTACCTTTAAGTCCTTTACTTAACTCCGGCAGGACTTCCAAATCCCGAAATTCTTGGTACTATACCTGTATATACCTTCAATTGAAACATGCAGCCTCAATACAACTAGGAATTAGGGAAGGGCACCTGAATAACTCCTTATTAGAAAAAGAACTATTGCACGATGCACTCTCTAAATTATTTAGCTCCTATTACATTACTTTAATCCATAGTATCCCATCCCGCCTAGACACCGTGCAAGGCCAGTGGACAATGAATATCCCTAATCTGTCTGATAATTATTGGTAAGAGCTGCTTAATAGTTACTTTACTACCACAATTTTGGCCAAGGATAGACTGATCCATGTCCGTATTTTTCATTGGACATATTATACTCCACTCTTCCAGGTGCAAAGGAGAGACGATGCTGAGTGTCATAAATGTCATAATGCTCAAGGTAACCTGCTACATATGCTATGGAATTGTGATAAAATATACCCCTTCTGGCCTCAAGTTGCTCAATTTATCGCTCCAAGTTTGATCTCTCTAATATTTGTAACCCAAAGTGGTGTATACTTGGGATCCTGGAGGACATAGATCTCCGCTCTCATCAAAAACAATTTCCTAGGCTTTTTGCTATTCTACGCCAGAAAAATGATGGTGTTACAGTGGATTCATTCAGAGATTGTCCCCATCAATCTCTGTAAGAATTTGATCAATCTGGTACTACCACTTTATAAACCTAGCTTATGAAGCAAGGGATGTCCTAAAAATTTTATAAAGTTTGGGGTCAATGGGTAGATACATTTGGAACTTGTGAATTACCCGAAAAATGATTTGCTCCCCCTCACCTTTTTTTTTTTTTTTTGCCCTCTTAAACCAAAAATGTAGAACGTGGTTGTCCTGTACTCAAATATCTCAAAGGGAATTTTCTGTCTTTGTGGAGGAATGTAACAGTCGGTATCCATAACCTTTACAGAATACCTTGTTGTGTAGACCACTACTTTAATACTTTTAGACTAATAAGGTTTAATCCTTTATCATTTTGATATGGATCTTTGAACAGATTAATATCCTGCTTCCTAGATGTATGGCAGCACATGGACTTTGATGCTTTACTTGGTGAAGGCCTGCCATTTGTAAGGCCCTTTCTATTCTCTTTAAATTGTGTAATGTTTACACATACTGAATCACATAAGTCTCTCTGTACCTAACTATACCTTACATTAAAAACGAAGTCTCAAAAAAAAAACAAAAAAAAACAATGTGGACATCACTCATGTGTGTAGACTTCAGATGGCAGGAGACAGAAGAGGATATGGAAAATGAGTTGAAGTCAGGGCAGGCGGCAGGCCAGCAAAAATGGTAGGCAAAACAAGGGTCAGTACATGGGTAGTAAGGCACAGAATTCAAATAATACACTGCAAACCAGGAGCTCAAATAAACTAGGAAGCTGCTCAAGCAACCTAGGCTACACTCAACATGTCTTTATATAGAGAAGGCCAGGAATTGATAAAAGGAAAGGGGATATAAATCTTTAGTAGAGCCGACGATGCCCATAGATGAACAGAGAAGCCAGCAGCACATGTAAATGGAATCATAGATCTAGCAGAACCATTGCATTAAGGAGGTAAACATTTTACAAACAGAAAACTGCAAGCTGGACCATGACAGTGCATGACAAGAAGATCAAAGAGATTACACAAGGTGTGGGTTACAAGTATTTTGGTTTCTTGGTGACCGATGCCTTCAAATTTCAAAAGGTCAAAGAGCAGAAAAACAGTGAGAACCTCAAGTGCACCAAGAGTTACAGTAAACACCTGAAACATGGTCAGAGCAACAGATAGGTCATTGATACCAGTGATCCTCTACACCAGTGTTTCTCAACTCCGGTCCTCAGGGCACATTAACAGGTCAGGTTTCCAAGATAACTGAAATACATCCCAGGTGCTATAATTTGCTGCTCAGTGATTGCAGTATTCTAGTCTGCATCTCCCCAAGGTAATACTTAAAATCTGGCCTGTTAGTGTGCCCTGAGGACCGGAGTTAAGAAACACTGCTCTACACTTCCAGGGTGGTTGAAAAGGCAGTGGCTTAGCCCCAAGGAACTTCAAAAAAACTTGATAACAATCCACCATAGATGATGATATGGACCTCCTCAAGGTGATAAGGAACCGTGGTGTAAAAGAGGTCCTGAGCATATAACGGGTAGTAAAAACAGAGGAATGGGCAAGGCTTACCAACCTAAAAGATAATAAAGTGGACTTGCTAATAACTTGTGTGATGAAAAAGCCTGAAGCCCAGAAGACTAAGTACTCCTATGATTGCAAGACTGTTCATTAGAGAATTCAGCAGTGGAGATAAAGAAAAGTTGCAAGGTATGTTCTTGTAAAGGACAAAACATTGTACTACACGCAGTGATTTGTAAAAGGCTACTTGAAGAAAATGCAAGTCATTTGTCCCTTTGGTTGACCAAAAATAGTAACTGGGAAGCTAATATTAACCATTTATCACCAAAAATGTGATTCATTTGCAGACCAAAGGATGATCAGTGCACTAAAGAATGGGCTGTGGGGCACTTACTCTATATGACAAAAGTACCTCTATCACTCACTAGTATGGCATTTGGAAAATTTTCCAAGCATAACTAAAGGCAAAACTTTTTCTTTTAGTTTTGGGTGGAGTGGAGAGGGATTAGTCCCCCTGTCAGTTTTTATTACTGTCTGTGTGTCCCTGTTAGGAAGATTCACCCTCTCTATTTGTTCTATTTACCATTATAATTGAAAGTCAAAGTAAAAGCAAATTCCAAATTTTGGGTTGTCCCCAGAAAAGTAGGGAAATTTTCGAATGGGGACACTAGTTCTGGTGACCTGGGGGTCCCCAAGGAATTCCCTTAATTTGTGGGTATTTCCTCTCACTTTCTGTTTGGCTATGGGACAGGAAGTGAAGGGAAATCTCCAGAATAGGACACAGATGTTGAAAAAAAATAACCCTCTGTTACTCTATCCAAAATGAAAAAAAAGTTTTGCCTATAGTTCTACCTTAACTAAAATCATTGATTCAGGCCCATTAACTGAATATCATCATGATTAGGGATAAGCTGAGTTCAGATCTGAACTCAGTCTGAATCCAGTTCACCAAAACCTGCGAGAAGCAGTCACATGATTTCATCTCCTCTGGCCCAATGAGCTGAAGGCAGAAGATTTGCTACCCTGCAGCTACACATAACAGAGAGCCAAGGATGCTCTTTACATCATTGACCTAATATGCCACATAGCCATTTAAGGTCAATGATGTCAGGACCATTCTTTTGTATATATGCAGCTGCGAGGAATTCCCTGCCCCTAGCTCACTAGCCCAGCAACACAGCAAATTTCCAGAATCAAACTAAACACAAGCTAGTTGTTTATTATAATGGATGAAAGCAAAAGCTCCTTGACTATTATTGAGATTTCAGAGCCTGCAGAAACAAGTAACATTATGAATGAATAGTAGAGCATTGACAAACATCAGGACCTACAATTAAAAATCAAGTGGCCGTAGAGGAAGAAAGTGGCCAAATAGCTGCGGGTGCTCTGAACTCTGTGCTGAATAAACTGAAGGCAAATCTGCTAGAGTGCTGGTATTTTCAAAAAGCAACTTTGTAGTGATTTATTTAGATACTTAAGAGCACTATGCCCCTCTAAATAATTTGTTGAAGTCACGAATGGCTAAATTATAAGGACATCTTTTGTTCTGTTCGATCGTAGTGTTTTATGTGATGGCCACAGAAGACAGAACACCTAAGATATGATTAAATCACCAAAAGTGTGTATGCAACATCTATCACAACTGAGGTGACTTCAGACATGCCCTTAGCTAGTTATGGACTTTGGGAGTGCTATATAAACCAAACAACTGTAATCTAAGTACACAGGTCACATGTAGAATATACAATTCCTCTCTCACTGTTTCTGCTCCCCCTGCCACATTTGTGAAAATACCACTGCCAAATATGCACTGCTAGATTACACTCTTTTTTAAATTGTCTGTGAACATTGGGCTGTTCCACAACACTACAACTTTACATCATGAGGTTTTGTGGGTTTTCCACTACTGCAGCATTAGTGTAACTCTACTCAAAGAATTTTCTGTGCCCAATATATTCCATTTTCAAAGAGAGGTAAGTATGATGTTTTTCCTTTTTGCTGCACTGAATTTCTAAGCCCCTTTCTGGCCCTAACATTGCCCATTTGTGCATCTTAAGAAAAGCTTGCAAAGCATTTGGAAACACTTTTCTGCCACAAAATGTTAGCTTGGGAGAGACCCTAATTTTGCAGGACCTTGTGTTTTTTTTCTAGTGCTATCATTTGCTGTTTTGGGGTATGGATTTGAATTTCATCTTTTGGCATGGTTGTCCCTTGACCGGTTTTTTAGATCTGCATAATTGTTTCTTTTTTAGTAAATTACTTTGGTTTGGCATCATGGTTGAAGAGCGAAGGCTGTTTAGTTAGCAAAGTAATGTTCATTTTGCAGTGTATGCTCACATTGCTTAGTAAATGAAAAGCTGTGTTCATTTAGAATCCCTACCTAGGCACAAGAGAATTAAAAAAGAACAAAAACAAAGGATTTTTGATTTTATGTGTTTATTTGATTTAAGTAAACATAGCTTCACCTTATTCACTGAACTAAATCACACTGATTTGCAAAAATTTTGGGAACGCACAACGGTTCTTGAAACCTGGTTTAGCGATCTTGAGAACACTTTTGCTCCACTTGAGGCTGAAGTTAAAGTGGCCATAAACAAGAACAATGCAAATACTACTAAGGCAGAATCTGCCGAAATAATGTAAAAATGGTGAGCCTTCTTGAAAAGGTTGAAGGTTATTATCCCTCTGCATTTGTCAAACGCTGGCTTTTGAATACTTTTGGTAGGGACCACCTCTCGTCACTATTTGTTGTAGAGCGTTCTCATAGGGACCTCACTCACTCACCTCTTCCACCGGGTAACATTCAAGAACCTTTTCTCATTCAACTCCTGAATTACAGAGATAAAATTAAGTTTTTTCCTGACTTTTCTCAAGAGGTGCAAATGCCAGGCCTGTTTCCAAGAAGTTAAGAAGCAGATGCAGCAACTGGGTCTCAGGTATTCCATACTCTGCCCTGCCCATCTGCGGGTGACTTATGATGGTTATGTACAGTTTTTGGACTCTCCTCAGACTGCCCAAGACTGGCTTTAATGACAATGGGTTAAAAATAATTAAAAAAATATATATTTTTTTCTCACATGATTTTTTTGGATTGCAGGAGTATGCTATTCTCTATTTTCAATATTTTTTTTTTCTCCTGTAATTGAGTTTGCCAGACTCTTATCAAGCTTGCTGCAAGTTTAGGAACCCCTCATGTTGTCTTCCCATGATGAGCTGTGCATCCCTTCCTTTTGTCCAGGTACGCATCTGTATACTGGCAAAGAAAAATATTTATTTTTGTTTTCGTTTTGCCTTGTTTTGGAACATTGTTATCTGTCAGTGTGTGGAGTGTTTATGAAATTGATGGCATCAATATTTGCATATAAGACTTTGGACTTGAGGGCCAGTCTGGCTTGGATGTTTAAAATATTCAGTTTTTGTTTTGACTATGGCTAAGCTGAATATGCATGTTTTACCTTGGCATGTACGTGGAATGAATGCTTCCCTAAAGAGGAATGCTGTCTTTTATTATATAGCCTCATTCCTTCCATCTATGGTCTTTTTGCAGGAGAATTTTGCCACTCTGGACACTACCAGATGGTTACAACAACGGTTTGTGCAGGAGGCCTATCATTCCATTTATTCTTCACATTCCCAAGGGGTTTCTATTTAAATTTATTGTGGAGTGATTTTCACCTGCACTAGAACTTTAATGATACATTTGTTTTTCTTCAATGTCAAATATACTGTATGACTTTGAATAGATTTTTGCAGCTATTTATATTTCTCCTTCTTACAATCCAGATGTGCATCTTCCTCTTATTTCAATTGCAAAGGTCTCCCCTTCGCTTTCTATTTGGGGGACTAGGGATTTTATCAATGTGTTTAATCCAGAACATGATAGATTTCCATCCTCTCCATCACCCACTGCAGATAGTCTCTCCTCTTAAAGCATAGTACATGCGGGCCGTATATTGGGGTGATTGGGGCTTCTGTCAGATGAGCATGCTGGAAATCCAGCAGCAGACATACTCCAGATCAGCACTGACCAGAGTTTTCTGGTGGGGGGGCTCTCCCCCTGTCAGAACACAAAAGAACAGCAGGGGATATCGCTGTACTAACATCAGATTATTAATACAGCAGCTCCGACTGAAGCTGTCAACCCGCTGGGTTGAATGAACCAGGCTTTAGGGAATCTCTGCAGGGAATTAGGGCTGCAGGATATGTGGAGGAGTCTCCACCCTGATAAAAATTCATATACCTGCTACTCCAAAATGCATAATTTATTGTCCAGAATTGATTTGATTTTGCGCTCTGCTGATCTTGTCCTGACTTTTAGAGATGTGATAATAGAGCCTAGGGGCATTTCTGATCATTCTTCTTTGATACTTGCTATTGCCTCTGGGCATCCGGAGGTTAATATTCCGTGGTGTTTAAATCCATTTTGGATTTATTTATTTCCCCAAGAGGACACTCTGTTGTCTTATCTTAAGATGCTTTTTTGCTCAGAATGAGGGTTCTGCCTTGCCAAGCATAGTACAGGATGCCCTTAAGGCTTACCTTCGAGGCTTTCTAGTTAAGCAAGTTAGTGTTATTAAAACATCTACTCATAATAAGCTGGAAGAAGCCAAGGCAGAGGCCTCTGTGGCTGAAGCTAAATACATTCAGGATCTTAATTCAATTAATAAACCAGTCTGAATGGCTACCAAAGTCAAAGTGAACTCACTGCTGAAAATAAACAATTTTTCCAGAAACTAATGACCTGGGAAGAAGGGGAGGTATCTGGTAGAAGTAGTTTGCTTCCAGTCTAATCATATGTTTGTAGTGGCTTTGAGGGACTAAGAGGGAGCGGTGTGTACTTAAACAAGTTCCACCATGTCTATTCTAAAATCCTATTACCAGTAATTATATGCCTCCTGGGCTAAGTATGCCCTAAGTGAGTTGTCTGCTTATCTTAACACTATTACTCTTCCAGTAGTATTGCAGCACGACCAACAAATATCCACCCTGCAGGGCTTTCAGAGGTGGGAGCAGGCAGGGCTCCATACACTCACACAACTACTGTATTTTAGAATAGTTTATTAACCGGTTGGGACCACCCGCTGCCTTTTTACTGCGGCAGGGTGGCTCTCCTGTGCAAACCAACGTAGACCTACATCGGGCGAGCGCGCCCCACCGGCGGCACGCTCCCACCCCCATTCATCAGCGGAGAAGCCGATGAACGGGTCAGGCGGCTCCAATTGATGCCTGACACCCGTGATCATTCCCCGCTGAGAGAGAAGGACGGGCAGCTGTTGCAAACGCAGCTGACCGTTCTTCTCCCTGGAATGATCATAGAGCCCCTGTGATCCTTCTATATAGGACCACAGGTCTCTATGATCATTTCAAAAACCACGCCCCCCACAGTTAGAATCACTCCACTAGTCTCACATTTAACCCCTTGATCACCCATGTTAACCCCTTCCCTGCCAGTGACATTATTAAGGTAACTGTGCATATTTTTAGCTCTGATTACTGTAGTAATGTCACTGGTCCCCCCAAAAGTGTCAAAAATGTCAGTTAGGGGTCCGATCTGTCGGCCGCAATGTCGCAGTCCTGCTAAAAATCACAGGTCGCTGCCATTACTGGTAAAAAAAAAAACAATAAAAATTACATCAATCTTTCCCGTTGATAGTAGACGCGATAACTTTTGCGCCAACCTATCAAAATAGGTTTTTTTTTTAAGAGTGTTATATAGCAGAATGTTTTTTCAGAATTGTTGCTCTTTTTTTGTTTATAGCGCAAAAAATAAAAATCGCACAGGTTATTAAATACCACCAAAAGAAAGCTCTATTTGTGGGAAAAAAGGACATCAATTTTATTTATGTACAGTGTCGCACGACCGCGCAATTGTCCATTAAATTAACCCAGTACCGAATCGCAAAATATGGCCTGGTCATTAAAGGGGGGAAATCTTCCGGTCCAGAAGTTGTTAAAATATTTTGAACAGCTGATGAGGGAATTTTCTCTAATTCCTAGGTGATTTTACCAATATTTGCAGCTGCTTCATGCCTTGCATGCTCAATTTTATACTACTTTTGTTTGGTTTTCTTTGGTGCCAGTGTTGGTGGTATAAGCGACTTCCACTAGGGGCCTCATCTCAGTAACTTATTCTGCCCTTTTGGAGAACCCTTACATAAATTCCTCTTGCCTTCTAGGGCAAAGTGTGATTAGGATATTGGACCAGTTTTGAACCATGTTTGGGAGAAGATTCTTTGGGCACCTCCCCTTGTCTCACTCTCTCTTTTGCACCGGCCAACCCAGCTTTTTATTCTCCATAGGGTATACAGGATTTCAAAATTTGTATGTGCTATTGGGTTAAGACCAGTCCTGGCCTGTCTCAGATATGGTAACTTAGGGTTGTGGACATGCCAAATGGGCTTGTAGATGTGAACCTTTTAGTGGATCCACTTACATGCTTACTGGGCTACATTGACCTTTCTGTGCTGTACGTGCGTTGTTCATGGCCCATAGACAAATTGCCCTTAAGTAAACTTCCCTGCACCTTCCGACCCTATCTGACTGGATATTTGATCTTAATAAATGTATTTCTTATGAGAGACATACTTTCTTTCTTAGAAGCTCATTAACCACTTAAGCCCCAGCCCTGTTTCGGACACTTTTTGTTTACAAGTTAAAACCAGTATTTTTTCCTAGAAAACTACTTAGAACCCCCAAACATTATATATATATATTTTTTTTTAGCAAAGACTCTGGAGAATAAAATGTTGGTCATTGCAAAATTTTTTGTCACGCGGTATTTGCGCAGCGGTCTTTAAAACGCCATTTTTTTGGAAAAAATTTGAAAAATCACATTTCACTGCATTTAAAAAATACTAAACAGTAAAGTTAGCCCATAGTTTTTGTATATTGTGAAAGATGATGTCACGACGAGTAAATAGATACCCAACATGTTACGGTTTAAAATTGCGCCCCCCCCCCCGTGGGTTGGCGACAAACTACGGTCAATAGCGATCTCAATCAGCGACGCTTTAAATTTATTTAACGGTTACCAGTTTAGAGTTAGAGTGTAGCTCTTTTTTTAATTATTGCCCACGCTCTGGCGATCATGGCGATACCTCACATGTGTGGTTTTTTTTTCCTATTTATTTTTTATTTTTTTTTAACTTTATTACAGGTTTTAAAAATCTGATCACTTTTATTGCTGTCACAAGCAATGTAAACATCCCTTGTGACACCAATATGTAGTGACAGGTACACTTTATGGAGGGATCGAGGGTCTAAAAGACCCTAGACCCCTTCACTACACTTCCATGTATGCAAAACGCCAAAAACTGCGTTTTTGCATACAGCCGTTTTTTAATTTTGCCGCCTTTTGCAGCACAGTAACCCGAAAGTGACGTCATGGACGCCGCCTCCGGGTTACGTCATCGGAGAACCGATTGATGCCGTTTCCGGCATTCATCGGGACTCCATCCAGCCGGCGGACGTGCTGGCTGGGTGCTCGGGGCTCCCGGTGGGACGGGAGCCCCGAGCAAAGCCACGGAAGGCGGCGGGAGGGGGGGGGACGTCCCCTCCCGCTCACCCGGGTAACGATCGAGCGGCTCCCGAGCCGCATCGGTCATTACCGACGGAAAGCCGACCGTCAGCTTTAAACCACAGTACCCGGGATGATGCCTCTAGCTAGAGGCATCATCCCGGTATAACCCCGCAAAGTCTACCGACGTACGGGTACGTAAGTATGCGGTAAGTGGTTAACCTCCCTGGCGGTATGATCCTTTCGGATTTTAGGTGCTGAAAGCGGTACCATTATTTTGCATGTAATTCTTAAGAATGAGCAGCCCAAACCAACTATTTACATATGATTTTTTTTTTTCCTGTGCGTTCTTCTCTGTGCGTTCTTATTTATAACATATCGGGTATGATAAAGTTTGAAACACAAAATCATAAATTATAACATAATTAAAATAAAAACTATAAATAAGTTAAAGTATGTATATGTATATATATATATATATATATATATATATATATATATATATATACATAAAAAGTACAGTAAAACTTCAGGAAAGGGCACTGGGGGGCAAACTAATATGAATTTATTTTATTTTGAATTGTATCAGTGTGTTTGGTGTGTTTTACATTTGAATTTGCTGCCAGTTCCATCCCCCTGCGAACGTCACGTCGCAGGAGACGGAAGCCGGGCACACAGAGCATCGGGAGGAAGATCCGCCGCCACACACCGCCGGGATACATCGCTGGATCCCGGTGACAAGGTAAGTAACCCCTCTACCAGGATCCAGTGATCTTCCTAGCGGTACCCCGAGTGTGGCTCGGGGTTACTGCTTTTGGCACTGAAACTTAACCCTAAGCCACACTCGGGAATACCGCTAGGAAGGTTAAATTCAATTTGTTTACCTTGATGAGATCATGAGTTTGGTATTGCGTTAGGTTTCAAGTCCTTTTAAGTATAGCTGCACTGTTTATCATTAAAAACAGGGTCCATATGTAGAGTCAGATTTTTGTAAGCTTTTATTGTGCCATTTCCTCTGTTATTGGTTATTTGGCAAATAGGTATACTATTTGTGTTTGTAGTTCTTTGGGGAAGAGGCAGGGTTGTTTTCTTCTGTTTTTTCTTTTTTTTTTTTTTCCTGTGATAGTTTGTTTATTTGTTTATGTTTCATAAACTTTTTCAAATGTAAAATAAAATCTGATTGAGCCCCCGTTCACACTGGGGCGACCTGTCAGGCGACCTGGTCGCCTGACAGGTCGCCGTAGGTCGCCTGGCATAGAGAAGCTGTGGACCCGTTCTAATAGGAGCGACACAAGTCGCTCCGACTTAGAAAAAGGGTCCGGAGCTTCTTTGGGGCGACCTGGAGTGACCTGAATTGACTTCAATGTTATGAAGTCCGTGCCGGCCGCTCCGAGGTCGCGGTGCGAGCAGCGCGCCGCGACCTGTGAGGTCGCCCCGGGAAGTCGGATCGCCCCCAGTGTGAACGGGGCCTAAAGAAAAAAAGAAACACACTAAAGTAAAAATATTTTATTCCTGTAGTAAATTAACCCAATTAAGTCATTAATAGTCACTGTAGTTTATTTTATTTGTCTAAATTCTATATGCTAATTTTTTTTAGCTAGGGGCATAGAAATTTCTTGTATATCTAAACATTTAGGAAATAAATTGAAACAGTTAAGTACACCATTTTATTTTAATACACAAATACAGAAACACAGAAAACATAAAATAACCACTACAAATATTGTAAACTGAACTGCCAAATGTTTTTGCATAGTTTTGTATATATATACTGTTTCTGGAGTCACATTGTCATCGAAATTTCCTTTTTCTTTATTTTAAATATTTTATATCAGCTTCACCAAATTGTAAATTGGTGTACCTTTTTGACAAACTGAAAAAAAAAATGGCAAAACATTCAAAAGTGTAATATTATACTGTATATATAAATAAAAATGTTTTTTTCATTTTTTATTTACCAAATACAGTGTAATTGTCATGTCTTTAATAAACATTGGTCACTGTGGCAGGTGTTTATGTATATGGATTCATTTGTTCCAATATGTTGTTCTAATATATCTCATGATAAAGGTTTAACTTTGTGCATATATGAAAATATGACACATTTGCAAGCATGCAGTAAAGTGGATGTAGCAAACGACATATAAATATTCTATTAATATACAATTTTGACAGATTGAATTGTGTTACCTAAGGGCTGCACTGTTTCTGTTTATAATAAGAAGTGCAAATGCTTCCTAGGCATATCAAAATTTAGCACAAGAGGTCAGGAAATTGCTGAGACCCCAATTTTTTTCCTTGCTTCAAAAATCACAATGTGCCTTTAGGCATAATGCATTGATTTACATTTGAATTGCAGAACTGAACATATTTCCTCTTTGTTCCGTGGACTAAAGTTTTTTGAAGTAAAAGAAGTTTAGTAAGATATACTATATGGGAGCTTTTTTAGGTAATGTCTTTCTTTTTTAGCTAGAGTCAGCAGTTACCAATGTCATTCCAACAACAAGCTAACATGAAATTGTACACCAAACCTAAAGTGGTTGTAAACTTCAAGTCATGGAATCTGAGCAAAGCACATATATCTGTAGTGTTTACATATCTTTCACTAAAGCTCTAAGTGTCATTTCTCTCTGGTGCTTCGTTCCTCTGTTAACAGCATGAGTCACTTCCGGGAAGTTTTCCTGACACATCAGATACATTTGTGTCAGGAGGAAGGGGGAGTGAGCTGCAGAACGGAGCTTATCTATTAAGAACAGAGTTCTTCTGTGTGGAGGGGGAGTGTGTTCCTTTCCTCCACACACACTGTATCTGCAGTCTTTCCGCCCCCTCCTCTGTGCTGCTGACAGATGAAAAGAGATTTTGAACATGATCTGCCCTTTTAAAGGTGTGTAGAGAGGAAAAGACTGCAGATAAACAAGAAAAACCTATGACGTAGGATTTGTTGCATCACTATGTACCATCTGAAGCTGTTCATTTTACTGGGTATACAGTATCTCAAAAAAGTGAGCACACCCCTCATATTTTTGTAAATATTTTATTATATCTTTTCATGTGACAACACTGAAGAAATGACACTTTTCTAGTGCAAATTTGCTGTCCCCTCAAAATACCTCAACACACAGCCATTAATGTCTAAACTGCTGGCAACAAAAGTTAGAACACCTCTGAGTGAAAATGTCAAAATTGGGCCCAATTAGCTATTTTGCCTCCCCGGTGTCATATGACTCGTTAGTGTTACAAGGTCTCAGGTGTGAATAGGGAGCAGGTGTGTTAAATTTGGTGTTATCTTTCTCACTCTGTCTTACCGGTCACTGGAAGTTCAACATGGCACCCCATGGCAAAGAACTCTCTGAGAATCTTAAAAAAAAATTGTTGCTCTACATAAAGATGGCCTAGGCCACTGATGGTGAACCTTGGCACCCCAGATGTTTTTGACCTACATTTTCCATGATCCTCATGCACTCTGCAGTGTATTTGAGCATCATGGTAAATGTAGTTTCAAAACATCTGGGGTGCCAAGGTTCTTCATCACTGGCCTAGGCTATGAGAAGATTTCCAAGACCCTGAAACTAAGCTGCAGCGCGGTGGCAAAGACCATACAGCAGTTTAACAGGACAGGTTCCACTCAGTACAGGCCCCGCCATGGTCGACCAAAGAAGTTAAGTGCACATGCTTAGGGTCATATCCAGAGGTTGTTTTTGGGAAATAGACTTATGAGTGCTGCCAGCATTGCTGCAGAGGTTGAAGGGGTGGGGGGGTCAACCTGTCAGTGTTCAGACCATATACCACACACTGCATCAAATTGGTCTGAATGGCTGTCATTCCCGAAGTAAACCCCTCTAAAGATGATGCACAAGAAAGGCCGCAAACAGTTGGCTGAAGACAAGCAGACTAAGGACATGGATTACTGGAATCATGTCCTGTGGTCGGATGAGACCAAGATAAACCTTTTTGGTTCAGATGGTGTCAAGCGTGTGTGGTGGCAACCAGGTGAGGAGTACAAAGACAAGTGTGTCTTGCCTACAGACAAGAATGGTGGTGGGAGTGTCCTGGTCTGGGGCTGCATGAGTGCTGCTGGCACTGGGGAGCTACAGTTCATTGAGGGAACCATGAATGCCAACATGTATAGCTATGATTAAGCACTGTTAGTAGTGTGAAACGTGTCAACTGTCCTTGATCTGTACCTCTGTATGCTGTGGTATTTTTATCCTCTTTTCAATAAACATTTGCATTGGAGTGCAGCTGTCCAGACATACTTTTAGAAAAAAAACATACTATAGAAAAGAACAAACATGCAAGTGCTACATTCCATCCGCATATCAAGAAAAATAATAATAATGTGTAATGTCCATAAAAACCTTTATGATAAAGGGGAAAGGGAGGGGGGATAGTTGTAAAAAACGAAAAGTCCAGCTGCACCAAGCAGCTTTACTCAGAAGTGAGGATGAGAACTCTGGAACAGCATGTAAGAATAACAGAAAAGCAGCAACTCACAAGACCAGATCATAATGGGCTGGCATAAATGTGAAAGAATCCTCCGGGTGGTGCCGTCTCCCTGAAAAGATGCGCGGTGTACAGTAAAGCTATGGAGCCATTGATAGCAGGAGAAAGAGTGGCCAGCCTTTTCTCGAAGCTGTCCAGGACCTCCAACAGGACTGACACAAGCAACGTGTTTCTGAGCTTGGCGCATGCTCATAAATGCGTTGTGCATCTTCCGGTTTCTGGCTTGCTCCAGCTGTGTCACAGCCATGACTGTTCCTTCCAATCTCGCTTGTGTCAGTCTTGTTGGAGGTCCTGGACAGCTTTGAGAAAAGGCTTCTCCTGCTATCAACGGCTCCATAGCTTTACTGTACACCGCACATCTTTTCAGAGAGACGGCACCACCCGGAGGAATCTTTCACATTTATGCCAGCCCATTACCATCTGGGTTAAGGCAGTGCTGGAAAATAATGGTGGCCACATAAAATATTGACACATTGGGCCCAATTTGGACATTTTCACATAGGGGTGTACTCACTTTTGTTGCCAGTGGTTTGGACATTAATGGCTGTGTGTTGAGTTATTTTGAGGAGACATAAAATATTTACAAAAATGTGTGTATTCACTTTTGTGAGATACTTTATGTTAGAGTTTCCAGCCACTTTAAACATAGATACTCATGCTTAGTCAGTGTAATCATACCAGAAATACTTCATATTTACTAAACGAATGTGTCAAAAATCCATAACTATGCCTAGAATCTACAATTTCCTGCACTGCCCCATGAACTGGTAAAGTGGTAACAGGATGTATGTAAGAATGTGGTATTACTAATGGTATTTCCACATACTGTACATTAGGTTATATTCAAGGTGTGTGCCAAGCAGCACAATTTTAGAAAGAATGGGGAATGGTTAGAATTTCTAAAAGATTTTTTTCTCTTTTCCTGTCCTGCTGACAATGTTCAAAGCAGAGTTCCACTAGTGTTTGTGTTTATTAAAAGTCAGCAGCTACAAAAAGTGTAGCTGCTGACTTTTAATAAACACACACTCATTTGTCACACAATCCAGTGATGCGGCTGGCAGGAGCCTCGGTTCTCTCTCTCTTCTCCCTGCGGCGCTGGCATCACTAGTGTGGGCACCCAGCTGTGACAGCTTATGGCTTCACAGCTGGGTGAGCACTGCACATGTGCGAGTCGCGCTGTGCCTCCTGAGTGGACAGGCAACAATCTTCTGGGACCTATGAAAGAGTATTGCAGGGACAGAGGGGGAGAGGAGAACTTCCGCTGGAGCTGCCTAGGCGGCCTGAGCAGAAGTGGGAGCAGGTACCTGTCAAAACTAGGTACCCCCCCCAAAAAAAAAATGACATGCCAAATGTGGCATGTCAGGGGGTCAGGAGGCAATAAAGCGGAAGTTCTACTTTTGAGTGGAACTCCGCTTTAACCTGACTGGAAGTGAGATGAACCTTCCAAGAAGCAACAAATGCAGAAATCCTTTTTTTTTAAATATAGTAAAGTGGTATAGTAGAAGATAAAGAGGGAGGATGAAATGGAGAGAGCTCAGAATAGATAAAAGGAAAAATACATGGAGGCATAGCAAAATGTAGAAGAGAGAGTAATGAGATGGAGAAAGGGTAGGCAGAACTCAGACAGGGAAAGTCATACTATTAATGTGTTGTCATGTTATAAAGCCAGGACCTTAGGAGGAGGACACTCTTCTTTCTTTTTCAGATGTCTAAAAAGTTCTGTTCCATTGATGTCTCCTCTGACCACACATCTTTCAAATGCTCTAATTAATATAGTTATATGTATCTTTAGGCGACAAAAAACTGCAGTTTGCCCAAATCAATGCAAGATATTATCCTGAAAATCTCTTCTTAACATTTCATAGCCATAAAACAAAAGAGTTAGTACATAGTTTAAAGTAAATTAGCTGAATCTTTTTTTGAATGTACATTTGAAAGAAAAGATAATGCTTCACAAAGTTTTGGGTTCAAAGCATCAAACATTGATCGCCTCAGAAAATGTCTAATCATAACTATCACTGCAGCTATTAAAAAAATACAGAATCTGACATGATTTCATTTTTTTATAGTATATGCTATTTTAACTGAAGATGTCCTTTAAATCAATTAAATAAAAATGACCCTTCAAAGGAGACATTTAAAATCACCTTTCCTGATGCCTGCGCCATCGTCTTCAATAGCCGGTCAAGAGACACCATCAGCCAGGTTCTTATTCGCAGTCTCTACTGCACTCAATGCTTTTTTTTCTGCTGGTCCCTACATCACTACTGTGTTCTGTAATGACTAGGGATGAGTGAATATGCTTGTTTTATATTTGGGAGACATTTGGTGAATTCATCATAAAATTTGCTGGTTGTGACCGTAGTATGATCCCCAAAGAATTCAGTTCGCAAATCTTGAAAATCAATTCTGTCCATTTTCCATGATAATAGGCAAGGGATTGTCAAGCAAAGGACATGAGAGTGGCCTGGGGTAACATGCACTAATGCCTGGGGGAACATGCACTAATGTATACATTTAAAATGACACCATTTAGCATGCATTGGGTCTTTTAAAAGGTTTAAAGTGTGGGAGGGAGTGGCCAATCACTGATGCAGGTGGCCACTCTGTAGCTCGGCTCTCACACAGAATGGCTCACCGGACAGTTTTACAGCCACACACAGTCTCTGATTAACCAGCAAATATCACTCTACAGTCCAGATAAAACCCGGCATGTCGGCCAGGAAGTGTAAAGGCACCTAATAGCCGGGGAAAATGATGGGTTTCTTTCATCAGCCACGGTGCTTTAGCTCCCAAGATGGCACTGGCGTTTCCCCGAGCGACACACGTGGCCGCTCACCTAATCTTGGCTCAGCATGCAGCCATCCTACCCACCGGATGTACAGATAAGGCTGCAGCAAAGGGGAAAAGTCTGGGTCGACTTCTTCCTCCTCCAGTCCAGCCAAAGTGAAGCCCAAGCTGCAGAGAACTGACATGGCTCAGGAGGTGAGCGCTACAGACACCTCTTTAGAGGACAAAAGGGAATTGCAGGACTCCATCTTGGAATTCCCCACATTAAACCAGCTTTAAAGGATATGTTAGTATCACTACGTACTAACATCCATGCGAACATTATGACACTGGCACATCAATTTAAGTCAGAGGTTGCAGAAGTGTCCCAGAGAGTATCTCATATTGAAAACAAGATGGGCAATTTCGCCACCACCTACAATAAGTTGGTAGATTCCCATGACAAATGGGATAAAGAGTTGCACTAGTTTGAAACTAATTTGGCAGACCTGGAGGACAGATCCAAGTGCTATAACGTTAAAATACGGGCTATTCCTGAATCAGTCAAACCACAATATCTAATAACCTACCTTACCAACATAATGAAGGAGGCTCTCCTCTGATGCACCTCTGGAAGATTTACTAATTGACCGCATACATAGGTTCCCAAAACCCAAGCACATCCCAGACACCTTGCCAGAAGATACAATTGCTAGAATTAATTTCCCTTATACAAAAGAGAAGTACCTAGCGGTCACCAGAAACAAAGAACGGCTTCCACAGAGTATGAAGGATCTCTCCTTTTTTGCAGACCAATCAGCTTACACAATGCAACAAATAATGCAGCTCTGACTCTTTGGTGTACCTTGTATCAACTGTGTTTTCCTCTATAACACAAAGTTAAAACTTACCTAGTTAACCCATTCTTTATTTTTTTTAACAATAGATGTTTATTGAATTATGTTTATAAATTTTTTTTATTAGAAAGTAGTAAAAGGTGGTACAGAGAGATTAACATTTTACAACAGCACCATAACATCTTAATATAAAGATATTGACAGAAGTTATAGGTCTAGCCACTAATAGTCTAAATGATAGCCATGTATCAAACACCTCACAAAGTGAGAGTAATCATGCCAGAAACCTGTATATTTTCAAATCTAGAATATAAAAAACACCCACATTGACATAACAGTGTATAAAACAATTATGAGTGGGTAGGGGGATTCATTCAAAAATGTATCAATGATCTGACCAAGGTGACCATTTCCTATCATAATAGGGTATGGTGTGGTATAGGGTATAAAAAGGTTTTTCCACTCTGTTTATGGAATATATCCTGAGTTTAACTTGGGAGAGTGGTATCGACTGGGATTTCAAATGTAATGCCACAACCCAATGAATAGCAACACAAATTGTATGAATTAATCTCATCTGCCACTTGGTAGCCTCTTGAATTGGAGAAAATAACAAACATTGGGATGGAGTAAGAGAGAGCTGAACACCTATTATTTCAGAGCTAAGGGTGTCCAGCTTTCTCCAAATTGAGGACACATTCACAGAAAATATGGAGGTATGTACCTGAAGACTGACAACCTCTAAAGCATAGTGGAGATACCATGGTAAAGATAGAGTGAATCTTAAGCCGGGTCTGATACCATCTTGTATGACGTTTCAGAGCTGTTTCTCTATTGTTAAGGGATCTTGTACATTTCTTTAAATTGTCTATACAGTCATTCCAATTCAAGATACTATGCTCTAAAGAACAATCATTTTCCAATTTTGCTCTGTATGGGGGGAGTCAGATGTGTGTTGATTATTCAGGAAGGTATAGATTTCAGAGAGGAGACCTTTGCCTCTAGGTTTGTGCAAGCAAATGTCTTCATGCAGAGAGGGGTTTAACCAGAGATGTATAGTAACTAAGTAGAACTACTTCACTACTGTACTTAAGTACCGAAAGGCGGTATCTGTACTTTCCTAGAGTAGAATTTTTTTCTCCTACTTCCACTTTTACTTCACTACATTTTTTCAATGATTTCAATACTTCTACTCCGATATTTTTTTTGTGCTGCATAGTTACTCGTTACAATTATAAAAATTACCACTGCCAAAACAGTAAATGGCAGGTTTCATGAAGCTCAAAACATGTGTATTATCAGCTCATACGAAAATAAATGCTACTGTATGTATAAATAAAAGCTGCATTTGAAATAATAAAAAACAATATGATGTTCAAACTTTTGACTTCTTTTTTTAATAACTACATAACACAGTACTTGTACTTTTACTTTCAGTACTTGAGTAGCAATTTTTTTTTCAAAACTACTGGTACTTTTACTTTCAGTACTTGAGTAGCAAAATTAAAAAAAAAATACTTGCAATACTTAAGTACAAAAAGTGTTGAATACTTTAGTACTTCTACTCAAGTCACTTTTTGATCGAGCACTTCCACTTCTACTCAAGTCACTTTTTGATCGAGCACTTGTACTTTTACTCAAGTATGGGTTTCGAGTACTTTATACAACTCTGGGTTTAACCCTGTATCTATCTTAAACTGGGACATGTTTGATCTGTAAGTAGTGGAAACTGTTTTTGTTTGGGGCCAAGTATTTTGCCTGTAGGGATTGAAAGGAGATAAACTCAGAGTCCTCAACCAGTTTATGTAATGATAGGGTATCGAAGTTTATCCACCAGGTGTAATCAGAATAATTGGTGAGGCCCGAAGGAAAGGCCGGGTCTTCTAGAAAGGCTGCACTAGGTGGAGCCTGAGATTGTATTTGCAGTTTAGTTTTGTAGGTCTTCCATAGGTGGAATGAGTGAGCTACCGGGGTATTTATTGATTGTATATTGGAAAGGGACACTCCCTTGGACCACAGGAGACCTGGTAGGAAAAACATAAAAACTGAGTCAACTTCAAACTTTACCCAGGGGACCTTAGAGTTATTTATATGCCACTGCACTATCTGAGTGAACCTGGAGGCAAAATAATAATGCCAACGATTTTGGGCTCCCAATCCTTTATTGGTGGTATAGGTGTATAGCACATCTTTAGAGAATCTAGGGGGGGGGGGGGCTTCAGCCCATATGAAGTTATTTAGGTCCTTTTGAAAGGAGAGAACAAAGGATTTTGTAATTTTAATAGGGAGGGCCCTAAAGAGGTATAATCATTTTGGTAAGATAGTCATTTTTGCTGCCGTTACTCTAACCATAAAAGATATGTGGTAAGATCTATTTTAAGTGTTTGTCTAAGTTTGGTGACCATTGGGGGATCATTTATAAGGTTTAATGTGTGTAAGTTGGAAGTGAGGTGTAGCCCCAGATTAGGGACCATTGGAAGTCAAAGAAATGTTTTAGAGCCTGAAATTGAGCGTCTGGTATGTTAATGGGCATCTCTATTGATTTTGAAAGGTTGATAGTAAGACCCGATAGGACTTAAAATTTTCGTAATGTCTGTAATAAATTGGGAAGGTAAATTATAGCGTTAGTGATTAATAATAACATGTCGTCAGCGTACATGCTAAGTTTAAATAGGGAGCCTATTTTGGAATAACCGGAAATATCTGGGTGTTGGAGAATCACAGCTGCTGGGGGCTCCATTGGAAAAGCAAACAAAACAGGGGGGGGGGCTGGCACCCCTGATGAATACCCGTGCCCACCCTAAAAAGTCTGAGTTACAGCCAGGGATGCGGATTCTTGTTTGAGGGTTAGTGTTTAAGGTTTTAAAGGCATGAAAAAAATCCCTGTGGAATCCAAAGTGTTGTAAAATAGCTGCTAGATATTCCCATGTAGCACTATTAAATAATTTATGGATGTCCAGGCTTAATAAGAGAAGGGGGAGATGTGTATTGAAATATAATGGTATACAAGTTGTTTAAATAACAAGGGAACGGCATTATATTAAACTTATAGGACACATCAAACAGTAGTGGAGGATATCATTGTGAGCCATGGTCTCCATATCCGATTACATTTGGGAATATAAACTGCCCTAAGAGCTATATTCTTTTCATAGTTATACAGTAAGTTAGATTCACAAGAGCAACTAGCTTAGACACATTGGGTGCTTGACCTGACCTCCAGTCTTGTGATGAGCGTCTTGGCGAATATGAGAACGATTACGGTAAGATCACGAAGGTGAATGGGAAATTGTTCAGTGTTTAGGTGAAGTAGGGCTACTGCTGGATCTGGCTTGGTGATGGCCCCTGTGACTTAAGATATAAGCTAGAAGACTTTATTCCAGTAGCTAGTTATTCCCTTATAATTCCAAAGTATATGTGAGAGCATACCAGTGGTTCTGCAGCCTCTCCAGCAAAGAGAGGAGTTCTCAGGAGAGAACTTTGCTAGACGGTATGGGGTTACATACCAACTGGAAATAACTTTTTGGGATAGTTCCCAGTGGTTGACACAATGGGTGACACTATGGGAGTAATGAATAGCTATTTTCCATTGGTCATCAGAAAAATTATGATGAAGCAGGAGTTTAGAGAGTGAGTCATGCTTGTCAGGGTTTTGAATGACTGTATTGTTACAACACCACATGGGGCAATTATCCTTTTCCTCAACCATGTTTGCTGTAGTAACCATTCATCAACCAGAAAAAAAGGCTATATGTGAGTAAGATAAGTGTCTATTGGAAAAGAACGTATAGTCCCTTTCGTTACCATGTTGGGATCTTCATACATCATACAGCTCGGACAGATGTATCAAGACACCTAATTCTGCACGGGGCTTGATGCTTGCTTATAGATGAGGTATCCAAGGCAGAATCGATCACAACAATCACAACAAACCTCCAACAATTAGGCTTCTAATGCATAGTGACTGAATCTTCTGGAATAATTTCTTAGTGAAGCGGAGCTGGTGGGAATAGGGTGTGTAAGCATTCACTGGGGTGTAAGCTTATAGTTGAGAAAGCCCAGTAGAATGATGAAACGACCTTCTGGATCTAAAATAGATTCCTTGAGCTCGAAGGATATCAAGTTCTTTATAGCCAGGAGGACTCCCTTCTTCTTCTCAGAAGTGAAAGCTAAAAATATATGAGGGTAGAACTTGTAGGAAAAGCGGAGAGTATTATGTTGTGAAAGTGTATTTTCTGTGTGAAACAAACTTCTTTCCACATTGAGGCCTTCTTTTCAGGATGGTTGAGGCATTTAACATTTAAGAAGTTTACTGCCCATTTTTGCAGGAGAGGTGATGTGTCAGTTGAGGATGTGTTGCTCAAGTGCAGATGCTGTATGTGGTTCCAATAGGCACATGTGTGGAGACTTTAGGAGGACTTGTGATATGTGCAGCAGCTTCGTTAGCATAAGTAAAAGCTGATACAGTGTGTATAAACTGAAAAAATTGTACTCGACTGGTGTCCCATAACAATATAAGATCCAACCAGGAACACAACAGGTAGGTCTTAGTCAAAAGCAGCAGAAAGTACAGAAAACATGAAAAAAAAAATAGAAGTAAAAAATATTGATGAACCCCTAATCTAGTGTGTTGGGGAAAAGAGGCAGCTTAAGCTGCAAAACATTGCTGGATATAGGAGTATGGTGGTATATACTCCTGCAATCGCTGGGGGCTAATGAGGTGCAGTGAGTGCTGGTAATGAGGAGGAGCCCTAGAAGATAAATTTAAGTAGAGCGGTTGTGGCACACTTGTTGCCACTCAGGGGTGGTTTTGGGTGGTCACTGAGCTTGCTGGTGCTCTGAGTGTGTTTCAGGAATGATATCCCACTTGTGTAGCCTGGCAAGGCCTTCTACTAAGGTTGCTATTTGCATTGTAGAGCCCTGATAAGTGACTTCTAGTGTAGCTGGGTACTTTTATTTGTAAGATGCATTCTGGTATGATTTTTGCATTGCTGTAGGGTATACTGAGACAGGTCTGGCAGTAAGCAGGGACCCAAGGCTTTTTCTGGAAGCTGTGACAGGTTGAAAAAGGCTTCCAATAACTGCTCCTTAACTTGAAAAAAGTGGGTTCTGAGGATCACATATCTGGGTATCTCAGCTGGGAGGATTTAGGGACTCGGTGTATCTGATTGATCATTAGATCTGCAGGAATGGGGTTCAACATGACCGCCAGAAAGAGATCTCTTATGAAGTGGGCAGTTTGTGCAGACTGGAACGATTCTGCAATATCTCTGGTTTTTAAATTGTTTCTGCAAGACCTGTCCTCTAGGCCCGCTAACTTTTCTTTTACCCAGGAGATATCCTCTGCTTGAGCCCTATGAGAGTCCACGAGGGTATTGTAATTTTTAGTGAACTCACTCATTTAACTTTCTATATGATCCACTCATCTCCAAGCTCTTGTAGCTCCGCTTTATGCTGGTTAATATAGCTTAAGATGTCAGATTGTAATGATGCCTGGAGTAAGAGCAGCATGTCCTTGTGGCAGGAAATGCTGCTATTGGGTCAGTAGGAGTATGAGGTGGTGGTGAATCTGTTGCAGACCCATTCTCCCCTGGCATGTCCTCCTCACATGATTTTGGGGTGTCTTTGCTTGGCTTGGACTTTGCTGAGCTGTTAAAAGTGTTTGTAGATGCACCTGAGTTGGGTGCTGCATTTGTTTGTGTGTATTTGGGAGACAGGAAAATGGCCTCCACTAGAGGCCCTGCGGTGGGCTGAGAGTTGCAGGAACTGCCGCCATTTCTTTGTAGCCACACATAGTCAGGAAGTAATATAACAACTTACGGGGCTGTGGTGGCTCACTCTTTTTGCAAAGGCAAAAGGTTGGAGGATCTCTGCAGAAATAGGTACCTGCTGAGGAGGTTAGATGCTTTCAAGGGCTCCTACGATGGGTAGTTTCCCGGGTGGTGGTGAGGAGCTCCCAACTTAGGCAGCCATCACGCTGGGCAGTCACCACGCCCCCCCCAATTTCACCAATACTGAGACAGTGCTTTTAGAACATGTGGTGAAGAAGGTACTCATCGAGTGCAAACCCTCACCTTTTTGACTGGCCCTTTCAAAGGTTCTTCTCAACATGGACATCAACATCTCCTCATTTATTGTGAAAAGCCTAAAAAGCCCAACAAAACCAAGTATGATATAGACTGAAGCTAGTGGTCTGAAATGTTATATTCCCTGTTTACAGGAGACACTTTTTTCTTCCCGTTTTCCGTTTTTTACACACTGCGATTTTCCACATATTTTTTTTCCAATGCCTTCCCATTTTGAAATATTACTACACAGCATCCCTCTTAGATCAGATACTGGTTCCTACCTTCCCAACTGAAACATTGGGGCACACTAGAAGGTGCTGCAATTCACCCAGATAACTTCCTCAACCTTTTACTGATTAGCCCCAATATAGGGAAAAATAACTTCAATGGCCACCCAACAATATCTGTATCATTGGCAGTTTGGTACAAATTCTTGTCCCATTATGATGCCTCTACTATATACTACACCAGGGTTTCTCATCCAGGGTTATGTGAAACCCTAGGGTTCCTCCTGAGGTTGCTAGGGGTTCCTTGAGCAATAGGAAATTTCTGCCTCTCAGATAAGTTTCCAATGACAGCATTGTTCCTTTTAGCTATCTGTAAAAGGGTAATTCTTCCCAATGATGACAAGATAATTATTTAATTAGAATGACTAATGTGTTATGAGTTGTAAATTTTTAATTTTTAGCAGGGGTTCCGGGGCCAGAAATTTATTTCAAGGGTTCCTCTGTGTTGAAAATGTTGAGAAAGGCTGTACTAAACTGTTCCTAGCCCTCTTGACTCATTAAAATTCATTTCTCAAGACTTCTCAATTGCAAAATGGAAAGAGAAAGGCGTCATTACTATTAAAGACATAAAGAGAGGCAAGGACCTTTACCCGTTTGAAGCTCTGGTCCAACAATATTTATTGTCGAGAGAGGAGCTATTTACATATATAAGGCTTTTCCACTTGCTAGTAAGCAAACCCCTACCTCCAGTACAGGTTCCATCCCAAGCCTGTAAGTTTTGGAACTCAATTAATACCAAGGTAAGGATATTACACTGTTCTATGGCTGGTTGCATGCCAAATCCACATTTGTTAAAATCCCACAATTATCTAAATGCGAAAAGGACCTTAAATGCTCCTTTTCTGATTGACAAAAGCAATTAATTGCAATTACAAGTACTCACCATGTTCCAACCACTAGGAAATGGCACGGAAATTAAGGCACAGGTGGTATTTTACTCTTTATTTAATGTCAAAATTCTCACCAGAGGCTTCCAGCAACTACTGCAGAGAGTGCGGAAATGTAGGCACACGGCTCCACATAACCTGATCTTGCCTTTACCTTTGCAGTTTTTGTTCTGAAGTCTTTAAGTTAATTTCAAGCACTACAGGACTTATTCTCAAACCTGATGTGGCAAAGGCTATCCTTAGCATCAACATCTCCACTATTCCAAAATCCTTATGTCCAATATGCATGCACATTCTACATGCAGCTAGGGCAGCAATTGTGAGGGAATGGAAAACAAATAAAGCTCCTGGGGTGAGGGAGGTGATTAAGTAGGTTGGGGAAAAACATAAATATGAACAAATTATGGCATATAAATAGGGTAAAATGGTATGGTTTGAATACCAATGGCAACCCTGGCATTTGTACTTTAAAGATAATTCCTAAGACCTGGCAGTATTCACATTTGGCACACTAAAGGTATTCTTTGGTATACCAATTTTACATGTAGTATATTTTTCCTTGTTGTTTTGTCTTCCAAGTTATCTAACTTTCCTTTCTGTATACTCAATTTACAATGTTGGACATGTATTTGAACATGGCAGTATCTAAGTGCAATTCTACTGTGCACAAATAATTATATTTCTGTGGTCTGGTCAGATTATGGCCTGGTTGGCATCACCCAGACTGCATTAGTCACGTACGTATATTATCGTTAAACAACTTTTTTGACTGTACTAGCTATTTTTAAGTACAATTTTTCATAATGTATATACATCTCTTTATATATGTTGGACCAATTATTTTGTATCCACTTCACTTTTTCTGTATGTTTTCTGAAAGTCCTAATAAAAACAATTGGATAAAAAAAAAAAAAAAAAGGTTCAAAGTGAAACATTAAAATGAACCAAAACATGCTCAGGATGCCTTAGACCTTCCAGTGAAGCTGCACACCTGTAGCACGTGTAGCAAAAGTGCCATCCCATAAGAAAAAAATAAATTTGCCACTAAATTACAGTTCTGACCCCTGGCCTGCTTCTATTTCTAAGCAAAGCAGACCATTAATGGTCAATGTCTTCCAGCAAAAAATAAAAAATAAAAGCCAGCCCCTTACACAAGCATGCAGCCCTGCTGGCCAGGAATAGTAGGGACATCAAGTGTGTTCCCCCAAATCATACAAGGCCACATGCCCTCAACATTGTGAGGGTACCTTGCTGGGGAGGCTATGAGGCCTCCTTCCCCTGCAAGAGACCACATCCCTATGATGATAAGAACATGAGAATCATGCCCAAAACCCTGGTCTATGGGTTTTGAGGGCGTGTGGGGAGAATGTATTGGAAACTGAAACTCCCCCCCTTTAAAATAGGGGGCCCAACATATCTGCCCTACCCCACATAAATGAGTGAGGAGTACATAGTACTCCTGGTTACTCATTCACAAAAAAGTAGAATTTAAATCATCACACACTGTGACAAACGTCAGATGACAGATGAAAGATGTTGCTGATGCGGGCAGCAGGAAATGTGAGTATAAAATGTCTACTTAGGATAATATTTTATTTTAACAACAGAGTTGTTTTGCAAGTAATACATTACAAGGATAGATAGATAGGCAGTTAGACAGACAGATAGACAGACAGATAGATAGATAGATAGATAGATAGATAGATAGATAGATAGATAGATAGATAGATAGATAGATAGATAGATAGATAGATAGATAGATAGATAGATAGATAGATAGATAGATAGATAGATAGATAGATAGATAGATAGATAGATAGATAGATAGATAGCATAGAATTATTTGCAATCTAATCCTAAATATGTCTTTATAAAGTTATAGATGCACAGATAGATAATCAATATATGTTTTTTATTTTTAAAGAATTTTTAGACTACAAAGAGAAAACATACAAAATCATATGAGCCAGCAGCCAGGAAAGCAGCTATTTCAATATGTTGCGAGGTGATGTAAGTTGCAAGCAGTGACTGCAACCTGCTTGAAAAGTATTTTTTGCTTCCTGTTCAGAAAGCCCATAGCCCACTTATTAAATTTTCATTTCACTGGGGTTAAAGTAAAATTGATGAGAAACACTGCTTTCTCGTTTGAACACACTAAAGATAAACTTTTCTTGAATGTTAGTTTAATTAATTTCCAGGGGAGTGTTAGTCTGCGTGTACTTGTAAAGTTAGCAGCATAAGTTAAATTAGCCTGATTAGATAATAAAAAATGAACTACAATGTTAAACCAATATTGCATTTGAAAAAACATATGAGACCCCAGTATTTACTGGGGTGCTGTATTTCAGTAGTCACAGAAGTAAACAAAGTTCAAAAATAGCCTTTCTTGTTTGTTTAAATGTTTTTATACCTCTTAAAATAGAATGAGAAAAACTTCTCATCTCCTTTAGAAAACCAGCCCAAATAAATAGGTAATTTAGGGGTAAAAAAAAAAATAAAAAAAATAAAAACAGCTTCATTATTATAGTTTTTAGTAAAATTATATTCCTAAAATTGTTCTTTAACCTATTTGTGACCACAATATAATTAAGCATAGAGTTACTTTCAAGTTAACAGTGGCATATTAACACTGCTAAACTTTGGCTGGGTACCTAAGCTTCAAAACTTTGGTCATAAAAGGGTTAAATTGACTGTAAATGTCATGCTGTGTCTTATGGTGGCTGCAACTACTGGCAAAATACTAGATGACTTGCTGAGTTTGACTTCAGTACTTCTTAGTCACAAACCTAGAACAAGCATGCTGTAAACTAGTGTCAGGAAATTAACAGAACTACATATATCTATAGTTATTCTGGATCAGCAACTTAGAGAGCATTGAAGTCAAAGCTTTAGAATGGCAGCCAGAGAACTAGCATTGTTTAAAGAAGTGTTCAGTAATGGCAGCCTCAATTTATCCTTTTATTAAAGAGTCCCTTTATTCTTTACTATGTTTATGGATACTTTAAAGGTCTATTTTAGGTATGCTAAATTAATCTGATTTAGCAAGTGGGCTGGAATTGGCCACCATTGTGTGCCAGCAATGAGGAAAGGTGCTTTGTGTTTTTACAACACACGACACTGTATATTTTTCTAACTTTATTAATAAATAGCAAAGTGACATTTCACTAATTTCTATGAATGAAAGCTTATGCTGCATCTTTCTGCAATTCTCTGCTTCATACCTCTCCACTCCAATGTAGTGTGAACAGGGCATATCAAAAAATGTTTGCTTTATTCCTAAACTGCCTTCTATCTATCTATCTATCTATCTATCTATCTATCTATCTATCTATCTATCTATCTATCTATCTATCTATCTATCTATCTATCTATCTATCTATCTATCTATCTATCTATCTATCTATCTATCTATCTATCTATCTATCTATCTATCTATCTATCTATCTATCTATCTATCTATCTATCTATCTATCTATCTATCTATCTATCTATCTATCTTTTTCTATCCTAATATCTAAGGCTGGCCATACACTATACAACTTTCTTATACAACTTTCCTTTAGATTTAAAACCAAAACGATATAATATGAGGTCAGATCTAAACACTTTCAATTTGTATGTAATGTAAAAGGAACATTGTATAATGTATGGCCAGCTTTAGCATTTCCTGTTTTTGCTAATTAAACATTGTGTAAACTTTAAAGTCTTCTTTAAATGCCATTTTCTATGGATAAAATGCCAGTTACAATGTGTGTATGTGTGGCATTGCTGCCTTATCTTTGTGATTTTCTTTTTAATGAAGAAAACATAACTTTATACAAGCAGGAAAATATCCACATACTGTATCCTTCCTGATATGCACTTTGTATAAGTAGAGGCTTGTGTGAATAATTTCCATTAAAAATGTCATGGTTTAAGTGTTTCATTTTTTCTTCTCTGTACTTCAAACTGTTTTTTTTTTCTTCTCTAAACAATAATGCTGCTTTTTCCATTCATGTGCATGTCAAAAGTGACCCCCAGCATGTTCACATTTGTGGTTATTCAAGCATTATGCATGAAAAACATTGGTTTAAGCTTCTGAAAAGCAAACCAGACTTACAGCTGCGTGAGACAAAGCAGTACAATGTCTTTAAAGTGGATGATATTTCCCACCACAATTTCAATACCAATCATGACATGGCTGTTTCACATACAGTGGGAAAACATTTTAAAATCAATGCCATATGGTGTACATTCACAACTGTTCACAGTAAATCAAGGCTTATCACAATACAAGTTTATGTTTTTGAAACAACCAATTGTGTCCAATTGATTAGAGTATAATGCTAAATAACTTGTATGGTATTTCAATAATTTAGCTATAGTTTCCCCATTCCGTAGAGTATATAAAATTACCTCTCTGAAGCTTTTTTATACATATTAATTATGGCCAGATTTTCTCCTATAATTGCAATCAGTAAAATAAATATTAAAGAGGGACTCCAGTTTTTTGTAGAAGAATTAAAGTTCAACACCTATAAATACTGTAGCTGCTGACTTTTGATAACCAAGTATTCACGCGTGTCATCACCGGGGCTGGTTCTTCACTTGTCTTCAGGTTCCTGGTCCTGCTGTCTTGAGTGTGGAAAAAAAGGCTGTGCCTTCCTGCTAGCTCACAACTGACTCCCCACTGCGCATGTGTGAGACATTCTGTGCTTTCTATATGGTCTTGCAGCCTCCTGGGACTTGTTGTGTGTCCCAGGAGATTACGGACCCGGAGGGGACTAAACTTCCGCTCAGCTATTCTATTTCAGCTTAGCAGAAATGAGAGTGGGTACCAGCCAGAAAAAGGTACCGGCTCCCAGAAAAAAAAAAAAAACTTGTTTAGAACAATAGCAGAGGAGGGAAGAGGAAGATAAGCAGAACGTCACATTTTAAATGAAGTTCCCCTTTAAATTTAACATTATACAATAATGTTTGCAGCACAGTACGCTTTTAAACCACTCAACATTTCATTATCAAAATTAAAACTAATTTTGATGATGAAACATAACAGCAGAGTGTAGCAGTGGCTGTTTTTATAAACAATGTTGCCATAATAGTGCTATTAGAACTTGAAAAACATGAGTGCAATAAATGTATTGTTTTATATATACAGTATGTTTTAAGATAGTTAAGCATATTTATGTTTTAATAAATGAATTACATTTTATGTTTTTTTTGTTTTTTTTTAATTCTTCACTGGAGAACCATTTATGAGATCATATTTCGACTTAAAATTGTGAGCAAAGAATTTTGTTTTGTTATAATACTACCACTAGGAATGATCAAATCTGCCTGGCTTCAGTTCAGTCCTGTATGAATTGGGCATTATGTATTATGAATTATTTATTGTGTATTATGAATGTATTATGAATTATGTATTTGGCAAACCCAAGCCTAGAGGTGATTCCTTTTGAAGTCCATGGGAGGAAAGTTCTGCTACTACGTTCTGGCCATTTTTAGTGCTATTAGTCAAGTTACTGTCAAAAAAGGCTTTGGAGGTAGGCACTGCTATGAGGACATACAACAGTGCCAAAAACATGTACTAAGGATATTTTCATACAGCTTTGAGGGCAACATTGAAAGTACAGAAATCCTTTAAATAAGATGTTTAAGGGATACCGTTAAGCCATTTGTGATGTTATGGAACAGTAAAACATCCACAGCAACAGCATACTCTTGTAAATGCATTTTTGTCTTTGGGATTGATTTTTTCTTTTCACATTTAGTTTGGCTTAAAGTAATATTAAAGTCTCGTTTTTTTTTTTTTTTTGTTAACATACCAAACATACTTACCTAATCTGTGCAGTGGTTTTGCACAGAGCAGCCCTGATCCTCTTCTCAAGTTTTATAATGTTAAAACTTCAAAAAAGATTATAGGGACTCACGGTGAAGCAGTAGTTGATCGACTCAGAGTGTAAATTGCAGCGCAACATTATATACTGCACTATGGGGTTTTTATGCTTAAACACCCAGATGGGATCCGCCTATCTGTAAGGATTTTCAGGAGCCAGTTCTGGGAGTTTTTCATCACCCCCCTGTGGATACCCTTACAGCCACTATTGGTACCTTTGCTGAAGGGTGAGTGCGACCTCTAGTGGAAAGTTGGAACACAAGCACTTGAAGTTCACCACAACCACTTTCACCTATTTTCTAAGCACAGTTGCTTCTGAACAAAAAATTTAACCGAAGTTCAGAGGGTGGGACTTTAAATGAGGCTCTACCTAAATAGGGCTAGATGCCTCCATACCTGATCATAAGAATATGGGGGGAATAACGTAAAAAATCAATAAAAAGAATACATCAGGCAGTGGGCTTGTACGAAGATAATAAGGTAAAAGCATAGTAGTGTAGCAGTAATTATTATGCATCGGTACAGTAAAGCCCACTACCTACAAAAAGGTACTAAACTGGGGGAAAGATTAAAAAGGGGGGAACATGGGACTTTATATGAAGTGTGTGGACATGCGGTTGGTAATAAAAGGGTTAGATCACTGGTAAAAGAACAAAACAGGTTTATTAATACATATAAACTTGTATAACATTGCATCAATTGCATAGTACATACATATAATATTCCAGATCATGGTACAGTACAGGGCGTAATAATGGGAACACATGATGTGATAAAATTGTATATAAAGTCCGAGGTGGCTATGGGTACATAATTGTAAAATCCAAATAATCCAAATAATAGTAAGGTAGATGCATCGGTAATGAGCTTGACGCGTTTCGTGGGCATATCCACTTTATCAAGAGCAAGTGCATCATAGAGTATACAGGGAGTGCAGAATTATTAGGCAAATGAGTATTTTTGAGGATTAATTTTATTATTGAACAACAACCATGTTCTCAATGAACCCAAAAAACTCATTAATATCAAAGCTGACTATTTTTGGAAGTAGTTTTTAGTTTGTTTTTAGTTTTAGCTATTTTAGGGGGATATCTGTGTGTGCAGGTGACTATTACTGTGCATAATTATTAGGCAACTTAACAAAAATTAAATATACAGTATACCCATTTCAATTATTTATTTTTACCAGTGAAACCAATATAACATCTCAACATTCACAAAATATACATTTCTGACATTCAAAAACAAAACAAAAACAAATCAGTGACCAATATAGCCACCTTTCTTTGCAAGGACACTCAAAAGCCTGCCATCCATGGATTCTGTCAGTGTTTTGATCTGTTCACCATCAACATTGCGTGCAGCAGCAACCACAGCCTCCCAGACACTGTTCAGAGAGGTGTACTGTTTTCCCTCCTTGTAAATCTCACATTTGATGATGGACCACAGGTTCTCAATGGGGTTCAGATCAGGTGAACAAGGAGGCCATGTCATTAGCTTTTCTTCTTTTATACCCTTTCTTGCCAGCCACGCTGTGGAGTACTTGGACGCGTGTGATGGAGCATTGTCCTGCATGAAAATCATGTTTTTCTTGAAGGATGCAGACTTCTTCCTTACCACTGCTTGAAGAAGGTGTCTTCCAGAAACTGGCAGTAGGACTGGGAGTTGAGCTTGACTCCATCCTCAACCCGAAAAGGCCCCACAAGCTCATCTTTGATGATACCAGCCCAAACCAGTACTCCACCTCCACCTTGCTGGCGTCTGAGTCGGACTGGAGCTCTCTGCCCTTTACCAATCCAGCCACGGGCCCATCCATCTGGCCCATCAAGACTCACTCTCATTTCATCAGTCCATAAAACCTTTGAAAAATCAGTCTTGAGATATTTCTTGGCCCAGTCTTGACATTTCAGCTTGTGTGTCTTGTTCAGTGGTGGTCGTCTTTCAGCCTTTCTTACCTTGGCCATGTCTCTGAGTATTGCACACCTTGTGCTTTTGGGCACTCCAGTGATGTTGCAGCTCTGAAATATGGCCAAACTGGTGGCAAGTGGCATCTTGGCAGCTGCACGCTTGACTTTTCTCAGTTCATGGGCTGTTATTTTGCGCCTTGGTTTTTCCACACGCTTCTTGCGACCCTGTTGACTATTTTGAATGAAATGCTTGATTGTTCGATGATCACGCTTCAGAAGCTTTGCAATTTTAAGAGTGCTGCATCCCTCTGCAAGATATCTCACTATTTTTGACTTTTCTGAGCCTGTCAAGTCCTTCTTTTGACCCATTTTGCCCAAGGAAAGGAAGTTGCCTAATAATTATGCACACCTGATATAGGGTGTTGATGTCATTAGACCACACCCCTTCTCATTACAGAGATGCACATCACCTAATATGCTTAATTGGTAGTAGGCTTTCGAGCCTATACAGCTTGGAGTAAGACAACATGCATAAAGAGGATGATGTGGTCAAAATACTCATTTGCCTAATAATTCTGCACTCCCTGTATATACCCAGCAGTAGGGTCAGTATGCAGAAATGGAAAAAGATCATGTAGCATGGGTCCAGAAGGCAACACATCCACATGTTACACAGTTGCTTCTGAACTATATTTATCAAACAATTTTAATCATCAATTATTGGTTATATATATATATATATATTATTATATTCTGTCACTTCACATTAAATACTTTCACCAGCACTTTGTGTTTTTTTAAACTATGCAGCCATATATATTTTTACCCGCACGATTTTCTTTGATTATATACATCTTTGCACTGGCACTTTACTTCACACATATTTTTAAGTGATACCCTATGGTCTGGACACACCACTGTTTTTACTATATATCTAATAGGTAGCACCGGGAGCCAATGGTGCTTCACTGGTGTCTCAGCCAATGAGAAGGGGAGTCCCGGACAGCCAAGACTCTCGTTCAACATTGCTGAATTGAGATGGGATCAGGTGAGTATTAGGGTAGCTGTGGGGGGCTGCTGCACACAGAAGGCTTTTTATCCTAATGCATAGAATGCATTAGGATAAAAAATCTTATGCCTTTACAACCACTTAAAATACATTAGCAGAACCCCAATCTAACTTATTTCATCTTGCAAAAATGCATTTTTTCCAGGTAGTTTTAGCAGTGACACATGCTTTTTTGGCAAGCAGTAATAGACTAGCAGATAGGAATTGGCCATTTGTGCTCCTAGGCTGTCCCCACTCTTACTGGTGCAAATGTTTCCTGACACTCACTGATTCATTTCTTTAAAACCCTATTTAAGAAATAAAAAAAACACAGGTGATACAGCAGTGTAAAACTGGCCAGAAGCAGGACATTTTTAATGAGGGAGATTCAGCTGGAATGTGCTAGATGTGTGGAGTATAGTCAGATGCTTTACTAAAATTAAGAGGCTGTAAAGGATAAAACAGTTTAAAATTAGGCAGCAATGGGACATTTGTAATGAGGGATGAAATATATTAGAGGCACAGAGTACAAGCAAGTGCTTTACTTCAACAATTAAGAGATGGCAGAGAATACAGCATTGTAAAATTGGCCTTCTTTAATAAGGCCACTATGTTTGAGATTAATCAAATAGGTTGAGCTGCAATGCTTAATGAGGTCTGATCAGATAGGTGATCAGATAGTGGTTATCAGATAGTAGACAGAGGTTGAATACCAATTAAATTAAATCCAATATGCCCATATTTTAAACTATTTGTCATATGAGTACAAATGTGTGAGGTTTTCTTTTTTTTTAATCAAAGTGGATGGATGTGATGACATTGACAATATATTATCCTGGGGGGGTTTGATGCCACTTGGTGTGTTAAGGAGTCACAAGATTTCCATTCAGTACACAATGATGTGCATCTGTGTCCAAAAAGCCTGGAGGGTGGGACAGATCCAGAAAATGTAGATCATGTCACCAGAAGCCAAACCACATCTCCAACATGTCTCAGGGAGGGACAGATTGATGGTTTGCAGGGTGGTCATGGTGCAGTACCAAAGGCTAACAATTTTGTATCCAGAATCCTGATATCTATTGTTAGAGGACACGTAGGACAGAGGTAATATTTTCACTCAAATCGTAGGTGAGAGCTACATTTTAAGACCTTCTCCATGGGCTGGAGTGGGTTTTGGTATCTCTCCATTGAAGCAATTTGTAGGCAAAATAAAGAAAGTAAGTGTCTCACTGGTCCAGTATCCTTGCATCCACACTCATATTGGATGTGGGGATGCTCAAAAAAAGAAATGCTGGTTAGGGATCAGAGCTAATGTCACTATTAGGGATGATCGAATGGTTCGGGTCGACCATCGGTTCGGCCCGAACATTGGGTGTTCGAGGTTCAACCGAATTTAGAACTTTTTGCCCAAAAAGTTCGGAATTCGGCAACCAGAACCGCCCAAAATGCAATGCTTCAGGAAATGGGCTTTAAAAGCCCGTGATTGGACCAGAACCATTAGCAAAAGCCAATTGAGGGGGCAGGAGAATGCTAGGAATGTGAATGGAGTGACTAGGGGGTCCCTAGACCAATCATTAGTGAATACGCCCCCCAGTATATAAGATCGCCCCCGCCATATTCCTAGCATTGTTATACTGGACATGTAAGAGAGTGGAAGCAGTTCTGTTAATTTTACTTTAAAAGTGTCATTTAGCTATTTATTAGTGTGAGGAAAGGGATATCTAGTGTAGTTAGAGTGCTCCTTTACACTTAAGTTAGCTTCAAAGATTTAGTTTCTGTAGGGAAAGTGTTAAGTGTAAGGGGACCGTAGTGTAGTGTAGGGTTAACTGGCAGTGACTGCTATGGCAGGGTGACAAAACCCTTCCATAGCAGGGTGACCGCTATAGAGAAATGATCATTTCTCTGAATTGCTTCGGCACACCCATATGGCTTCTCACCAGCCAAGCATTTTTTATGCTGCAGGGGCTGCCACTGCCAGTGCTTTTTTGAGGACATGTTTGATGTCAGACATGACATCTGAACATGTGTATAGGGGGTATATATACACATATATGTCTGTATATATACCCCTAGACATATATAGGTGTGATAGTAGCAGAAATAAATTCTTGCGCTAATGAAATCATTTACAGTAATATATTTCTGCTACTATCACACCTATATATGGCTAGGTGTCTATATACATATAATTATGTGTGTATATATACCACTATACACAAGTTCAGATGTTTTGCCTGCCTCAAAAGAACCCAAAAAAATGCCAAAAAAACGCTAGCGTCAAAAAAAAAATGCCCAGGTGTGTTTTTGCTGGCATTTTTTGGGGGGTTTTGGAGGCAGGCAAAACATCTGAACTTGTGTATAGTGGTGTATATACACACATCCATATATTTATATACACACCTAGACATATATAGGTGTGATAGTAGCAGAAATATATGCTTGCGCTAATGAAATCATTTACAGTAATATATTTCTGCTACTATCACACCTATATATGGCTAGGTGTCTATATACATATAATTATGTGTGTATATATACCACTATACACAAGTTCAGATGTTTTGCCTGCCTCAAAAGAACCCAAAAAAATGCCAAAAAAACGCTAGCGTCAAAAAAAAAATGCCCAGGTGTGTTTTTGCTGTCATTTTTTGGGGGGTTTTGGAGGCAGGCAAAACATCTGAACTTGTGTATAGTGGTGTATATACACACATTCATATATTTATATACACACCTAGACATATATAGGTGTGATAGTAGCAGAAATATATGCTTGCGCTAATGAAATCATTTACAGTAATATATTTCTGCTACTATCACACCTATATATGGCTAGGTGTCTATATACATATAATTATGTGTGTATATATACCACTATACACAAGTTCAGATGTTTTGCCTGCCTCAAAAGAACCCAAAAAAATGCCAAAAAAACACTAACGTCAAAAAAAAAATGCCCAGGTGTGTTTTTGCTGGCATTTTTTGGGGGGTTTTGGAGGCAGTAATATATTACTGTAAATGATTTCATTAGCGCAAGCATATATTTCTGCTACTATCACACCTATATATGTCTAGGTGTGTATATAAATATATGTATGTGTGTATATACACCACTATACACAAGTTCAGATGTTTTGCCTGCCTCAAAAGAACCCCAAAATATGCCAAAAAAATGCTAGCGTCAAAAAAGAAAATGCCCAGGTGTGTTTTTGCTGGCATTTTTTGGGGGTTTTTGGAGGCAGGCAAAACATCAGAACTTGTGCACAGTACCACTATACACAAGTTCAGATGTTTTTCCTGACTGCAAAGAACCCAAAAAAATGCCTTCTATTAAACCCGCAAGGTGTTACAGCAGCGAAGCCAACCCCCTGAGCTGAAAGTTTTCTAATACAAACGATCTTTTTTTTTATGGTTCTGGACATGCTACAGAGCTGAAACTTCACATGGTACACTCTTTTTTTTTCTGAAGGTGAAGATGAGCAGGCAAAATTCTATTTGTCTGCCGTATTTGTCAGTTAGATGCCTAGATACTTAATACGGACCATTTAAAGCAGAAATTTTGTTTTGAGTCTTTGGAGGGTCAGATTCAATGCTTCTGGTTTTTCGTAGTTGATGTGAAAATTAGGCAGTTTACAAAAGGTAGCAAATCTGACTACCAGATTATGGGTCATGATGTCAGGGTTACTGAGAAAATACAGTAGGTCATCCTCATAAGCAGAGACTTTATGGTCATGTTTGCCCACTCATCCTTTCCCATTCATGTTCCGATTTACCCAAATGGTCCACAGGAAGAGTTCTAGCATCAACCTGAAAATCAGGGGAAACAGGGGGAACCTTAGCACGTTGCATTTTTAATTTGGAATGGTGCAGAGAGAACTTCATTTACACAGAAGGGGAGGAGTACAATGAGCTAGTCCATGCATGTGGGGGTCCCAATCCATCTTCCAGGGTAAGATGGATGAAAGTCCAGTCAAGCCTGTTAAAGGCTTTCTGAACATTGGTGGGTTATATAAAATATAGAACAGCCTTTGACAGTGCTGCCAGGATAATGTTAATGATCAAGTTCAGCTATGGAAGGTCCATAAGGGGAACTTATTTAGCTAAGAACTGAACAGAAATGAAACCACACAACACAAATTCATACTCTTCCACATGACATTCAATCACTGGAGCAGTTTTATAGACTAACAACAAACACAAAAACTCTTCCACCCTTCATCCACAAATGTAAAGCACTCAGAGCTTTATTAGACCAGAATGCAAAGCATGGATGTCATGTGGTGGCTAGATACTACAGAAAACTTTTGGTGAAAGCACTGCAGGCTAAAAAAAAGTCAGCTGCTTATAAAGAGAAAATCAAAGCTTAAAAGGCATTCAATGATACACGCTAGTGGTATAGCTAAAGTTTCATGTGTTTTTTTTGCCATTCTCTGAGCTAAGTCAGAGATACTCAAGACCCAACCGAGAATTATAACTGACTGCATGGTTACCTAAAGGAATTGATTTTACCCTTCCTCTTGAAGAAGTCCCAAGAACATGGGCAATCTCTCAGGAAGAGATAGCAACAGCAGTCCAAAACACAGCTATAGTAAGAGAACAGGACTGGAAGAGTTTACTTTACTATACTATATAGGGTTTTAGGAACAATTACTCCACCATTGTCTGCACTCATATCAATTCCATTGGACATAAAGCAGAAATGCCCTCTCAAATCCCTGTTAGCGTACATCACAGTGCTTCTATAAGAAGGCAAGGATCCCACACCATGTACAAGTTACAGACCTTGCTAGTACTTGCTAATTATTGATACTGAACTGCACTTTAAAAGTCCTAGCCAGAAGCCCTTACCCCAATGCCCTACAGGACCTTTGTAGAACAGGTAGAATTTAATCGAGATAAGGAGGTGATGGACAGTGTTCTAAGAGCCACTTAATCCACATTCCCAAATGTCAGCACTCTCCAGTCGTCCTTTGTCTATTGTTTCAAAAAAAGCATTTAGCCAGGCGGACTACGGCTTCAAGCTGACAACCCTTTAACACCTGGGTCAAAGCACTATACTCATGTCTGATACCCAAGGTATGCATAAATGAAACTCTGTCCCAAACATTCTGTCTATTTAGGGAAACATGCCAGGGGTGACCACTATAATCCTTATCATTTGTGCTATCTCTTAAACCCCTCCTAGCCACCATGTGTTTAAACCCATGGGATTAAAATGGAAGGCAAAGAATACAAAGCAACAGCATATTATATGTCTGCAATTTTAAATATCACAGTACCTACCTAATAATGGTGTAGAGAATTTAACACAATATGTAACATAGAGGAATAAAGTGGTTCTAAACTCAAAATTTTTTTTCCTTAATATATTCTCTGTAATAAAATAAGAAAAACCCCACTACCTAATCTACCCCCATCCCTAAACACTTAGCTGACCACCAACTCAGCGCTGTCCCAGATTCAGCACTGGATCTTCTCTCCTCCTGCTTTCTCTGACTCTATTTTAGGAGAATTCAGGGGAATGAGACAGACTCCATCTCCCTCACCTTCTTCCCATCCCACTCTCCCCTTTTCTCCACCACCATCAAACCCCCCCCCCCCCTCGTACCCCTGCACCTTCCACCCTCTACCTGATTCCTTCTAAACAATGTTTCCATAGGACACCACATCCCCCAGATATACCTCTCTCTGACTTACAAGAAAGATCCCGCACTGTTAGGTGTGTGTTCACCAGCTGGTGGCACTGTGATGCTTTGGACTAATTGCTGCATTTCCAGTGTCCACCAGCTGTTGTCTCCCAGAGGCTTGCAGGCTTCAGTGATCAGCTCCACCAAGTTTCAGCGGCCAGGTGGCTATATCAGGCTGCTCCTACTAACATACCTTGTTTTAATTGCCTCCTTGCTGCCAGATTCTTGTTCCTGTATATCCTGCTCCTGAGCTATTTTGCATCCTGTATCCTGCTTCTTTGCCATCCTTGCTGCCAGATCCTGATACTTGTGTATCCTGCTCCTAAGCTAATCTTGCATCCTATACTAATACTGAATAACTAAATAATTAAACCTGTGCTAAATGAAAGTGATTTTAAAGTGATGGTTGTGAAAATGGTGAAGCAATAAAATATTTGCAGCTGCTGTTCACTGAGTAAAACTCAGAAAAGTTGATTATCAAAAAAAACAGCGCTTGCAAAAAAAAAATTGTGATAGACGGAAACGCTCAAAAAATTATATATATATATATATATATATATATATATATATATATATATATATATATATATATATATATACATATATATATATATACACCAGTATTAAAATAATATATATCTACACCAATGTTAAGATAATGCATGTGTACCAATATTAAACATATAAACACATGAACAAAGTGCAATCGTGGTAAAGTGCAATAATGTGTTCACCTATACACAAAAACAATTGTGATAAAAAATGTCTCATGTAATATACAACAATAAACTGTGCTATACTCTGCTGCTTACTCCTGCTCTTGGTTCCTGTACCCAGTCTTGATTCACTTCCTTGCATCCCTGATATTTCTTGTTACCCTTGTCCTTCCTAGTGTATATATTTTGTATATACAGTAGTCAGTTGTTAGTAGAGTTGAGCGGAGTTGAGTTGATTAAGCACACAGTCAGTGTGTGAAACGCGTCTACCTTGTCACGATTGTCATATTTGGATGTCCAGTCAATAAACCTGGATTTTGACTCAACCTGGAGTGCTGCCAATTCCTTTTCTTTTACCAATGGAAAGGGCTAGAGTGCTGCAAATGGCAGCAAAACGTTGTTAAGAGCATGGCAAGTGCTCTGCAAACAAATGTGGATAGGGAAATAACTTAAAACAACAAAAAAAAACCCAGAAAAATAAAACAATGTTCTTCATCTCTGAAAGACGAGGCCCATATGGAGTAGGAGGGAGGTTGAGGTGGTGGTGGATGTGGCGGTCTCATAGGCGTGCGCACAGGGTATGCCGGATGTGCCTGGGCACACCCTAATCACCTAGGGCACATAGCATTATCGCTCTGTTTGCCAGTGAGGAGATGGGAAAGATCTCCCTCGGACCTGCTCTGCTCTATTTCTCTTTGCCAGGAGGGAGAGTAATGTATCAGGGCCATGTACATGTAGGCAAACACATGCATGTGTATTTCAACTTTGGGGTGCACACACTAATGCAATAGGCTGCACACACCTATGGGCGGTGTAGGTGGAAGCGGCAGTGGAGGAGGACCAGGGCCGGATTAAGAGCATCATGGGCTTGGTGCTGAGGATTTTGAAGGGCCTTAAGGGCCGTGCCTTGGCATGCACCCAGAGGAGGAAGGGTGCAGCCATGCACGCCTAATTCAACATGGGATGCTGTCTCTGAAGCCCATAAACACATCCATGCATCGACAGCTGTCCCTCCTTGTCCGGCCTTCGTGCTGTGTGGGGAGGTTCTGAGGGAGCTGCCTGGGGAAGCGAGCATAGAAGCCAGACTTCTGTGTTTACAAGTGACAGAAGAGCGGTAACAGTGAATATGGCCAACCCGGGGCCTATATAAAGGTAGGGGCCTGGAGCTGCAGCTCCAATAGCCCCTACGTTAATCTGGCCCTGAGGAGGACGAGGTAGCCAACACTGCTTCTTTTCACAAATTTTAAATGAGGGTACACCCCAAAAGAGTGAGAAAGAGCAAAAATAGAACAATGGCTGGGTAAGGTCGGTATCCATCGCTATTCTGCACAAGGTATGGAAAAGTCCCGTGGGATCCATGCCTGGTTCATTTTAATGAACGTGAGCTTGTCCACATTGTCTCTGGACAGGCGGCTGCGCTTGTTTGTGATAACGCCCCCAGCCGTGCTAAATACCCGTTCAGATAATACACTGGCTGCAGGGCACGCCAGCACCTCCAAGGCGTAAAGGGCAAGCTCAGGCCATGTGCCCAATTTGGAGACCCAGAAGTTGAAGGGGGCAGACCCGTCATTCACTACATGTAGGCATGTGCACACATACTGCTCCACCATGTTGGTAAAATGCTGCCTCCTGCTAAGACGTTCCATATGAGCTGCTGGTGCTGCTGTTTGTTGTGGCGTGCTGACAAAGCTTTTCCACATTTAGGCCATGCTAACCCTGCCTTCTGAGGTGCTGGCGGTGCCCTGTTGCGTTGGCGACCTCTTCCTCCTCCTCTGCCTTGTGCTTCCACTGTGGCCCTGCTGTCAGGTGGGAATGCCAGCAGCATCGCATCTACCAGCGTGCGCTTGTACTCGCGCATCTTGCGATCGCGCTCCAGTGAGTGAATTAAGGACGGTACGTTGTCCTTGTAACGGGGATCCAGTAGCGTGGCCACCCAGGAATCAGCACAAGTTAGAATGTGGGCAACTCGGCGGTCGTTGTGGAGACACTGCAGCATGTAATCGCTCATGTGTGCCAGGCTGCCCAGAGGCGACGAAAGGCTGTCCTCTGTGGGAGGTGTATCGTCCGTGTCCTCTGTATCCCCCCAGCCACGCACCAGTGATGGCCATGAGCTGGCCTGGGTGCCACCCTGCTGTGAACATGGTTCCATCTCCTCCTCCAGCTCCTCCTCCTCATCCTCCTCATCCTCCAGAACTGTGCCCCTGCTGGACAATTGTGTTCCTGGCGTTTGTGTGTGCAGAAACCCACCCTCGGAGCCCCTTGTGAATGACTGCCCTGAAAGCCTTGGAAATGTTACCTCTTCCTCCTCCTCCTCCTCCTCCTCCTCCTCATCCTGTGCCACATCCTCCTCCATCATCGCCCGAATTGTTTTTTGAAGGAGGCATAGAAGTGGGATAGTTAAGCTGACAACGGCGTCATCGGCACTGGCCATGTTGGTGGAGTACTCAAAACAGCGCAACAAGGCACACAGGTCTCGCATGGAGGCCCAGTTATTGGTGGTGAAGTGGTGTTGTTCCGCAGAGTGACTCATGCGTGCGTGCTGCAGCTGAAACTCCACTATGGCCTGCTGCTGCTCGCACAGTCTTTGCAGCATGTGCAAGGTGGAGTTCCACCTTGTGGGCACGTCACATATGAGGCGGTGAGCGGGAAGGCCGAAGTTACGCTGCAGCGCTGACAGGCGAGCAGCAGCAGGGTGAGAACGCCGAAAGTGCGCACAGACGGCCCGCACTTTCTGCAGCAGCTCTGACATATCGGGGTAGTTTTTAAGGAACCTCTGCACCACCAAATTCAGCACATGCGCCAGGCAAGGGATGTGCGTCAAACCGGCTAGGCCCAGAGCTGCTATGAGATTTTGCCCGTTATCGCACACCACCAGGCCGGGCTTGAGGCTCGCTGGCAGCAACCACTCATTTGTCTGCTGTTCCATGCTCCTCCACAACTCCTGCGCGATGTGTGGTTTTTCCCCCAAACAGGCAAGTTTTAAAACTGCCTGCTGTCGTTTACCCCTGGCCGTGCTGAAGTTAGTGGTGAAGGTGTTACTCTGTCCGGATGAGGAGGCGGTAGAGGATGAGGAAGCGGAGTAGGAGGAGTTAGGAACAGGAGGCAAACTGAAGCGCCCTGCAATCCTCGGCGGTAGAAGGAGATGCGCCAAACAAATTTGAAAAGGTGTATCTCACATGTACCGATACAGACTATCCCGCAATTTAATTTTTTACACTCAAACAGGGTGTATATTGAATAGCGGAATAGGACAAATTTTACAAAACGGTGTATCTCACACGTACAAACACAATCTAGGCCCCGATTACAATTTTTTGTACCCTAAAGGCAGGATGAGGAGTAGGAGGAGTTCGGAACAGACAGGAGGCAGACTGAAGCACCCTCAAATCCTCGGCAGTATGAGATGCGCCCCAAAAATTGGAAAGGTGTATCTCACACGTACCGACACAGACTATCCCGCAATTTAATTGTTTATACCCAAAGGTTTTGATTAAATAGCGGAATAGAAAATATGATCAAAAAAAGTGTATGTATCTCACACGTACAGAAGCACACTAGGCCCCAATCACTATTGTTTGTACCCCTAAAAGGCTGAATGAGGAGTAGGAGGAGTATGGAACAGGCAGCACCCTCAAATCTTCAGAAGTATGAGATGAACCCCAAAAACTTGGAAAGGTGGATCTCACAGGTACCAACACAAACTATCCCGCAATTTAATTGATCCCCAAAGATTTTTATTGAATAGCGGAATAGGAAATATGATCAAAAAAAGTGTATGTATCTCACACGTACAGAAGCACACTAGGCCCCAATTACTATTGTTTGTACCCCTAAAAGGCTGAATGAGGAGTAGGAGGAGTATGGAACAGGCAGCACCCTAAAATCTTCAGAAGTATGAGATGAACCCCAAAAACTTGGAAAGGTGGATCTCACACGTACCAACACAGACTATCCCGCAATTTAATTGATCCCCAAAGGTTTTTATTGAATAGCGGAATAGGAAATATGATCAAAAAAAGTGTATGTATCTCACACGTACAAAACCACACTAGGCCCCAATTACTATTGTTTGTACCCCTAAAAGGCTGAATGAGGAGTAGGAGGAGTATGGAACAGGCAGCACCCTCAAATCTTCAGAAGTATGAGATGAACCCCAAAAACTTGGAAAGGTGGATCTCACACGTACCAACACAGACTATCCCGCAATTTAATTGATACCCAAAGGTTTTTATTGAATAGCGGAATAGAAAATATGATCAAAGAAAGTGTATGTATCTCACACGTACAGAACCACACTAGGCCCCAATTACTATTGTTTGTACCCCTAAAAGGCAAGATGAGGAGTAGGAAGAGTTTGTAACAGGCAGCACCCTCAAATCTTCAGAAGTATGAGATGAACCCCAAAAACTTGGAAAGGTGTATCTCACATGTACCAACACAGACTATCCCGCAATTTAATTGATACCCAAAGTTTTTTATTGAATAGCGGAATAGAAAATATGATCAAAAAAAGTGTATGTATCTCACACGTACAGAACCACACTAGGCCCCAATTACTATTGTTTGTACCCCTAAAAGGCAGGATGAGGAGTAGGAGGAGTTTGTAACAGGCAGCACCCTCAAATCTTCAGAAGTATGAGATGAACCCCAAAAACTTGGAAAGGTGTATCTCACACGTACCAACACAGACTATCCCACAATTTAATTGATACCCAAAGGGTTTTATTGAATAGCGGAATAGAAAATATGATCAAAAAAGTGTATGTATCTCACACGTACAGAACCACACTAGGCCCCAATTACTATTGTTTGTACCCCTAAAAGGCAGGATGAGGAGTAGGAGGAGTTTGGAACAGGCAGCACCCTCAAATCTTCAGAAGTATGAGATGAACCCCAAAAACTTGGAAAGGTGTATCTCACATGTACCAACACAGACTATCCCGCAATTTAATTGATACCCAAAGGTTTTTATTGAATAGCGGAATAGAAAATATGATAAAAAAAGTGTATGTATCTCACACGTACAGAACCACACTAGGCCCCAATTACTATTGTTTGTACCCCTAAAAGGCAGGATGAGGAGTAGGAGGAGTTTGGAACAGGCAGCACCCTCAAATCTTCAGAAGTATGAGATGAACCCCAAAAACTTGGAAAGGTGTATCTCACACGTACCAACACAGACTATCCCGCAATTTAATTGATACCCAAAGGGTTTTATTGAATAGCGGAATAGAAAATATGATCAAAAAAAGTGTATGTATCTCACACGTACAGAACCACACTAGGCCCCAATTACTATTGTTTGTACCCCTAAAAGGCAGGATGAGGAGTAGGAGGAGTTTGGAACAGGCAGCACCCTCAAATCTTCAGAAGTATGAGATGAACCCCAAAAACTTGGAAAGGTGTATCTCACACGTACCAACACAGACTATCCCGCAATTTAATTGATACCCAAAGGTTTTTATTGAATAGCGGAATAGAAAATATGATCAAAAAAAGTGTATGTATCTCACACGTACAGAACCACACTAGGCCCCAATTACTATTGTTTGTACCCCTAAAAGGCAGGATGAGGAGTAGGAGGAGTTTGGAACAGGCAGCACCCTCGAATCTTCAGAAGTATGAGATGAACCCCAAAAACTTGGAAAGGTGTATCTCACACGTACCAACACAGACTATCCCGCAATTTAATTGATACCCAAAGGTTTTTATTGAATAGCGGAATAGAAAATATGATCAAAAAAAGTGTATGTATCTCACACGTACAGAAGCACACTAGGCCCCAATCACTATTGTTTGTACCCCTAAAAGGCTGAATGAGGAGTAGGAGGAGTATGGAACAGGCAGCACCCTCAAATCTTCAGAAGTATGAGATGAACCCCAAAAACTTGGAAAGGTGGATCTCACAGGTACCAACACAAACTATCCCGCAATTTAATTGATCCCCAAAGATTTTTATTGAATAGCGGAATAGGAAATATGATCAAAAAAAGTGTATGTATCTCACACGTACAGAAGCACACTAGGCCCCAATTACTATTGTTTGTACCCCTAAAAGGCTGAATGAGGAGTAGGAGGAGTATGGAACAGGCAGCACCCTAAAATCTTCAGAAGTATGAGATGAACCCCAAAAACTTGGAAAGGTGGATCTCACACGTACCAACACAGACTATCCCGCAATTTAATTGATCCCCAAAGGTTTTTATTGAATAGCGGAATAGGAAATATGATCAAAAAAAGTGTATGTATCTCACACGTACAAAACCACACTAGGCCCCAATTACTATTGTTTGTACCCCTAAAAGGCTGAATGAGGAGTAGGAGGAGTATGGAACAGGCAGCACCCTCAAATCTTCAGAAGTATGAGATGAACCCCAAAAACTTGGAAAGGTGGATCTCACACGTACCAACACAGACTATCCCGCAATTTAATTGATACCCAAAGGTTTTTATTGAATAGCGGAATAGAAAATATGATCAAAAAAAGTGTATGTATCTCACACGTACAGAACCACACTAGGCCCCAATTACTATTGTTTGTACCCCTAAAAGGCAAGATGAGGAGTAGGAAGAGTTTGTAACAGGCAGCACCCTCAAATCTTCAGAAGTATGAGATGAACCCCAAAAACTTGGAAAGGTGTATCTCACATGTACCAACACAGACTATCCCGCAATTTAATTGATACCCAAAGTTTTTTATTGAATAGCGGAATAGAAAATATGATCAAAAAAAGTGTATGTATCTCACACGTACAGAACCACACTAGGCCCCAATTACTATTGTTTGTACCCCTAAAAGGCAGGATGAGGAGTAGGAGGAGTTTGTAACAGGCAGCACCCTCAAATCTTCAGAAGTATGAGATGAACCCCAAAAACTTGGAAAGGTGTATCTCACACGTACCAACACAGACTATCCCACAATTTAATTGATACCCAAAGGGTTTTATTGAATAGCGGAATAGAAAATATGATCAAAAAAGTGTATGTATCTCACACGTACAGAACCACACTAGGCCCCAATTACTATTGTTTGTACCCCTAAAAGGCAGGATGAGGAGTAGGAGGAGTTTGGAACAGGCAGCACCCTCAAATCTTCAGAAGTATGAGATGAACCCCAAAAACTTGGAAAGGTGTATCTCACATGTACCAACACAGACTATCCCGCAATTTAATTGATACCCAAAGGTTTTTATTGAATAGCGGAATAGAAAATATGATAAAAAAAGTGTATGTATCTCACACGTACAGAACCACACTAGGCCCCAATTACTATTGTTTGTACCCCTAAAAGGCAGGATGAGGAGTAGGAGGAGTTTGGAACAGGCAGCACCCTCAAATCTTCAGAAGTATGAGATGAACCCCAAAAACTTGGAAAGGTGGATCTCACAGGTACCAACACAAACTATCCCGCAATTTAATTGATCCCCAAAGATTTTTATTGAATAGCGGAATAGGAAATATGATCAAAAAAAGTGTATGTATCTCACACGTACAGAAGCACACTAGGCCCCAATTACTATTGTTTGTACCCCTAAAAGGCTGAATGAGGAGTAGGAGGAGTATGGAACAGGCAGCACCCTAAAATCTTCAGAAGTATGAGATGAACCCCAAAAACTTGGAAAGGTGGATCTCACACGTACCAACACAGACTATCCCGCAATTTAATTGATCCCCAAAGGTTTTTATTGAATAGCGGAATAGGAAATATGATCAAAAAAAGTGTATGTATCTCACACGTACAAAACCACACTAGGCCCCAATTACTATTGTTTGTACCCCTAAAAGGCTGAATGAGGAGTAGGAGGAGTATGGAACAGGCAGCACCCTCAAATCTTCAGAAGTATGAGATGAACCCCAAAAACTTGGAAAGGTGGATCTCACACGTACCAACACAGACTATCCCGCAATTTAATTGATACCCAAAGGTTTTTATTGAATAGCGGAATAGAAAATATGATCAAAAAAAGTGTATGTATCTCACACGTACAGAACCACACTAGGCCCCAATTACTATTGTTTGTACCCCTAAAAGGCAAGATGAGGAGTAGGAAGAGTTTGTAACAGGCAGCACCCTCAAATCTTCAGAAGTATGAGATGAACCCCAAAAACTTGGAAAGGTGTATCTCACATGTACCAACACAGACTATCCCGCAATTTAATTGATACCCAAAGTTTTTTATTGAATAGCGGAATAGAAAATATGATCAAAAAAAGTGTATGTATCTCACACGTACAGAACCACACTAGGCCCCAATTACTATTGTTTGTACCCCTAAAAGGCAGGATGAGGAGTAGGAGGAGTTTGTAACAGGCAGCACCCTCAAATCTTCAGAAGTATGAGATGAACCCCAAAAACTTGGAAAGGTGTATCTCACACGTACCAACACAGACTATCCCACAATTTAATTGATACCCAAAGGGTTTTATTGAATAGCGGAATAGAAAATATGATCAAAAAAGTGTATGTATCTCACACGTACAGAACCACACTAGGCCCCAATTACTATTGTTTGTACCCCTAAAAGGCAGGATGAGGAGTAGGAGGAGTTTGGAACAGGCAGCACCCTCAAATCTTCAGAAGTATGAGATGAACCCCAAAAACTTGGAAAGGTGTATCTCACATGTACCAACACAGACTATCCCGCAATTTAATTGATACCCAAAGGTTTTTATTGAATAGCGGAATAGAAAATATGATAAAAAAAGTGTATGTATCTCACACGTACAGAACCACACTAGGCCCCAATTACTATTGTTTGTACCCCTAAAAGGCAGGATGAGGAGTAGGAGGAGTTTGGAACAGGCAGCACCCTCAAATCTTCAGAAGTATGAGATGAACCCCAAAAACTTGGAAAGGTGTATCTCACACGTACCAACACAGACTATCCCGCAATTTAATTGATACCCAAAGGGTTTTATTGAATAGCGGAATAGAAAATATGATCAAAAAAAGTGTATGTATCTCACACGTACAGAACCACACTAGGCCCCAATTACTATTGTTTGTACCCCTAAAAGGCAGGATGAGGAGTAGGAGGAGTTTGGAACAGGCAGCACCCTCAAATCTTCAGAAGTATGAGATGAACCCCAAAAACTTGGAAAGGTGTATCTCACACGTACCAACACAGACTATCCCGCAATTTAATTGATACCCAAAGGTTTTTATTGAATAGCGGAATAGAAAATATGATCAAAAAAAGTGTATGTATCTCACACGTACAGAACCACACTAGGCCCCAATTACTATTGTTTGTACCCCTAAAAGGCAGGATGAGGAGTAGGAGGAGTTTGGAACAGGCAGCACCCTCGAATCTTCAGAAGTATGAGATGAACCCCAAAAACTTGGAAAGGTGTATCTCACACGTACCAACACAGACTATCCCGCAATTTAATTGATACCCAAAGGTTTTTATTGAATAGCGGAATAGAAAATATGATAAAAAAAGTGTATGTATCTCACACGTACAGAACCACACTAGGCCCCAATTACTATTGTTTGTACCCCTAAAAGGCAGGATGAGGAGTAGGAGGAGTTTGGAACAGGCAGCACCCTCAAATCTTCAGAAGTATGAGATGAACCCCAAAAACTTGGAAAGGTGTATCTCACACGTACCAACACAGACTATCCCGCAATTTAACTGTTCCCCAAAGGTTTTTATTGAATAGCGGAATAGAAAATATGATCAAAAAAAGTGTATGTATATCACACGTACAAAACCACACTAGGCCCCAATTACTATTGTTTGTACCCCTAAAAGGCAGGATGAGGAGTAGGAGGAGTTTGGAACAGGCAGCACCCTCAAATCTTCAGAAGTATGAGATGAACCCCAAAAACTTGGAAAGGTGTATCTCACACGTACCAACACAGACTATCCCGCAATTTAATTGATACCCAAAGGTTTTTATTGAATAGCGGAATAGAAAATATGATCAAAAAAAGTGTATGTATCTCACATGTACAGAACCACACTAGGCCCCAATTACTATTGTTTGTACCCCTAAAAGGCAGGATGAGGAGTAGGAGGAGTTTGGAACAGGCAGCACCCTCAAATCTTCAGAAGTATGAGATGAACCCCAAAAACTTGGAAAGGTGTATCTCACACGTACCAACACAGACTATCCCGCAATTTAATTGATACCCAAAGGTTTTTATTGAATAGCGGAATAGAAAATATGATCAAAAAAAGTGTATGTATCTCACATGTACAGAACCACACTAGGCCCCAATTACTATTGTTTGTACCCCTAAAAGGCAGGATGAGGAGCAGGAGGAGTTTGGAACAGGCAGCACCCTCAAATCTTCAGAAGTATGAGATGAACCCCAAAAACTTGGAAAGGTGTATCTCACACGTACCAACACAGACTATCCCGCAATTTAATTGATACCCAAAGGTTTTTATTGAATAGCGGAATAGAAAATATGATAAAAAAAGTGTATGTATCTCACACGTACAGAACCACACTAGGCCCCAATTACTATTGTTTGTACCCCTAAAAGGCAGGATGAGGAGTAGGAGGAGTTTGGAACAGGCAGCACCCTCAAATCTTCAGAAGTATGAGATGAACCCCAAAAACTTGGAAAGGTGTATCTCACACGTACCAACACAGACTATCCCGCAATTTAACTGTTCCCCAAAGGTTTTTATTGAATAGCGGAATAGAAAATATGATCAAAAAAAGTGTATGTATATCACACGTACAAAACCACACTAGGCCCCAATTACTATTGTTTGTACCCCTAAAAGGCAGGATGAGGAGTAGGAGGAGTTTGGAACAGGCAGCACCCTCAAATCTTCAGAAGTATGAGATGAACCCCAAAAACTTGGAAAGGTGTATCTCACACGTACCAACACAGACTATCCCGCAATTTAATTGATACCCAAAGGTTTTTATTGAATAGCGGAATAGAAAATATGATCAAAAAAAGTGTATGTATCTCACATGTACAGAACCACACTAGGCCCCAATTACTATTGTTTGTACCCCTAAAAGGCAGGATGAGGAGTAGGAGGAGTTTGGAACAGGCAGCACCCTCAAATCTTCAGAAGTATGAGATGAACCCCAAAAACTTGGAAAGGTGTATCTCACACGTACCAACACAGACTATCCCGCAATTTAACTGTTCCCCAAAGGTTTTTATTGAATAGCGGAATAGAAAATATGATCAAAAAAAGTGTATGTATCTCACACGTACAAAACCACACTAGGCCCCAATTACTATTGTTTGTACCCCTAAAAGGCAGGATGAGGAGTAGGAGGAGTTTGGAACAGGCAGCACCCTCAAATCTTCAGAAGTATGAGATGAACCCCAAAAACTTGGAAAGGTGTATCTCACACGTACCAACACAGACTATCCCGCAATTTAATTGATACTCAAAGGTTTTTATTGAATAGCGGAATAGAAAATATGATCAAAAAAAGTGTATGTATCTCACATGTACAGAACCACACTAGGCCCCAATTACTATTGTTTGTACCCCTAAAAGGCAGGATGAGGAGTAGGAGGAGTTTGGAACAGGCAGCACCCTCAAATCTTCAGAAGTATGAGATGAACCCCAAAAACTTGGAAAGGTGTATCTCACACGTACCAACACAGACTATCCCGCAATTTAATTGATACCCAAAGGTTTTTATTGAATAGCGAAATAGAAAATATGATCAAAAAAAGTGTATGTATCTCACATGTACAGAACCACACTAGGCCCCAATTACTATTGTTTGTACCCCTAAAAGGCAGGATGAGGAGTAGGAGGAGTTTGGAACAGGCAGCACCCTCAAATCTTCAGAAGTATGAGATGAACCCCAAAAACTTGGAAAGGTGTATCTCACACGTACCAACACAGACTATCCCGCAATTTAACTGTTCCCCAAAGGTTTTTATTGAATAGCGGAATAGAAAATATGATCAAAAAAAGTGTATGTATATCACACGTACAAAACCACACTAGGCCCCAATTACTATTGTTTGTACCCCTAAAAGGCAGGATGAGGAGTAGGAGGAGTTTGGAACAGGCAGCACCCTCAAATCTTCAGAAGTATGAGATGAACCCCAAAAACTTGGAAAGGTGTATCTCACACGTACCAACACAGACTATCCCGCAATTTAACTGTTCCCCAAAGGTTTTTATTGAATAGCGGAATAGAAAATATGATCAAAAAAAGTGTATGTATCTCACACGTACAAAACCACACTAGGCCCCAATTACTATTGTTTGTACCCCTAAAAGGCAGGATGAGGAGTAGGAGGAGTTTGGAACAGGCAGCACCCTCAAATCTTCAGAAGTATGAGATGAACCCCAAAAACTTGGAAAGGTGTATCTCACACGTACCAACACAGACTATCCCGCAATTTAATTGATACCCAAAGGTTTTTATTGAATAGCGGAATAGAAAATATGATCAAAAAAAGTGTATGTATCTCACACGTACAGAACCACACTAGGCCCCAATTACTATTGTTTGTACCCCTAAAAGGCTGGATGAGGAGTAGGAGGAGTTTGGAACAGGCAGCACCCTCAAATCTTCAGAAGTATGAGATGAACCCCAAAAACCCCAAATATCATTCAGCTCTGCTGCAGGCCACAATTTAATTTTTTTTAACCCAGGGCTGTATATTGAATAGTGGAATAGAAAAAAGTGTATGATTTTTGAAACCACTCAATAATAGCACATGTGAACTGAACACTGAACAAAGCAGTGTATGATCAGTCAGCACAGCACAGCTGAAGGAAAAATGCTGCACACAGTGATTGATAGAAAAATACTTTTCTCCCTCCTCCTCAGTGGGCAAAAAAAATTGTGTTCACTGCACCCCACACACAGCAAAATCGATGTGGACCACTGACACCTGCCTATCTCCAGCCTCTCCCTAAATGGATTGATAAGATCGTAGATCGGTCACTGAAAACCCCTCCCACACAGCAAAATCGATCGTAGAAAACTGACCCTAAAAATCAGCAGCAGCCTCTCCCTAAAAGGATTGATAAGATCGTAGATCGGTCACTGAAAACCCCTCCCACACAGCAAAATCGATCGTAGAGAACTGACCCTAAAAATCAGCAGCAGCCTCTCCCTAAAAGGATTGATAAGATTGTAGATCGGTCACTGAAAACCCCTCCCACACAGCAAAATCGATCGTAGAAAACTGACCCTAAAAATCAGCAGCCTCGCCCTAAAATGCCTACAACTCACCCTGCCTAACACACTCCGACCTGTCCCTCAATTCTATCCGGACACAAATGTTTTTTTTTTTCCTGTCTGTCCCTAATCAGCAGCCAGCACGTATGATGTGTGCTCTGTCCCTGAACTAACACAGCAGAATGACGCAGCGGCGCTGCCTCGGACTTATAAAGACTTGGTCACATGCTTCAGATGGCCAATCACAGCTACTAATACATTTGTAGGCATGGCTGGGATGGCTTAAGGCACACCAGTTAAACGCTTGTTGATTGGCTGTTGAAAGCCCGCCATGAAAAGCGCGCCAATGCATGCAAAACCCGGAAATAAAACGACCGGACACAGATTTTTACCCCGAATATACAGTAAAGTTTTCGGGTCCGTGTTCGGGTAACAAAAAACCAATTATTCGGTACGAACACGAATAATACAGTCCGTGTTCGCTCAACCCTAGTTGTTAGGTCTCTGTTAGATTTAATAGGTATTTTGGGTTTGTTAATGTTTACTGTTTGCTGGTGTGTATTTGTCTTATGTTTTACTGTAAATAAATCTCACTTAAAATATATATACATTATTTAGTCCCAGTTTTCTGTGTGTAGCTACATGTGTCTGGTCTCCCAGCTGCTGGATCCTGACTTGCACAAAAGTATTTACCTGAAGTGTGTTTAATAGCGCTAAATTAAGTAAAGTTCATAAAACCATCATCATATGATGGTGACAGGAAAACTAAAAAAGATAAAAAGTAAACTGGGATAAAAAGGGAGTTAATACAGTTGAACTGTGTGAACTCCCATGGAATATCCAGACCTGAGGCAGGTCGCTGCAAGGATGTGTGTAGTGAGCCTGGGAGCAAATTCATTAAACCCCAATGCAAACAATTGTGACAGTCATGAATGAAGCAAAATAAACAGTGCATCAAAAAGTAACTAAGGGCTCTTTCACACGGCTGCTCCGTGTGAGAGCTCCGCTGCGGTCCTTTTTTTTTTTTTTCCACGGAGCGGATGACATTTCTGTCATCCGCTCCGTATGCCCGCATATCATCCCATCTGTTTGTGGATGATATGCGGACATAATGTAAGTCTATGGGGGTTTGCGGATGTCAGCGGATGACACCGCTGACATCCAATTTTCCTTCCTTTCCATTTTTTGAACGGAACAAAAATAGGGTTTTGTTCAGTTCCAAAAAACGGAACAGAACTGACAGGAAGAAAATCGGATGTCAGCGGATGGTATTCCGCTGACATCCGCAATGCCATAGACTTACATTATGTCCGCAAATCATCCGCAAAAAAATAGGATGATTTGCGGACATACGGAACGCCCGTGTAAATGGGCCCTAGCTGATAATTGAGGAGAATTGTTTTGTAAGATTAGTAGAGATCTGGGCAACTGTTGTGCAAGAGAGAGGGAAGAAACAAAGTAACTAAGTAGATAAGGAACAGAATAGGAGAGTGTACCAGTGGACTGAGAAGTTATTTTTAGAGAAATGTAACAGCAAATAAATGAATCAAAGTACATGAATGCTGCTAATTGGGAAATAGTGGTGGAGTAACCAGTCCATCTTTACAGTATGTGAGGGAGGAGCAGACAGAGAAGTCAGCAGTCTTTAATGCCGCTCGGAGCAGTTAGTCTTCATCAACTCATCTAATTCAAATATCACTTGAGCATACTTGTGTCTTAATACAATGCAAGAATGGGTGTCAGGGCTAACTTTTATAACTGATTTCTATAGGGGGTTGATACATGGTTGGTCGCTGTTCCACTCATCTTCTACCGAAGAAAGGTGGATCAGTAGATTCATATGTATGTACTATATCCCCATTTGGACTAGGCAATAAACAACTAGAAACCATGAAGCCATAAACAGTAACAGTTAACATAGCTTTGATTATTCTTCCATGGGGAATGTATAGGTCAGTCAATGACCCATGGAGTCATAGGGGGATTAGGACTGAAGCACTAACTAGTGGTTAAGACTTTCAGCAGGTCATGGAACAGGAGTATAGCAAATTAATGTATGCTGATAAGTGGGGTATTCACTCATTTGCAGTTCACAATTTGCTGCATCCATGATGGGAAGTAATAACCCAAATTAATCTCACATATTACAGTTGCATCCTTGGAAAAGGTGAAGTGGTGCAGGTTCTTATATTATTTATCTAGGCTTGTGTAGAAGGCACCAACCAGGGAGCACTGGTGCAAGAAGATTGAGTTTGCTGCAGAAGTCAGTAGATCTTCTGGGAACAGTATATTTGCTGTGCGACCATTTTTTCTCAGTATAAAGGAAGCCGGGAAACCCTAATGGTATAAAATGTTGCAGGCCCATAGGTGATCCAAGAGTAGTTTGAGGGCTTATCAGCTGTCCAGGACTGGCAAGATCCCGGAATATATGTAGTACAGTCATTTTAATTAAACAGAGCAGGGGTCTTCAAACTATGGTTCTCCAGTTGTTCAGAAACTACAATTCCCATCATGCCTTGTCCATGTCTGTGAATGTTAGAGATTTACAATGCCTCATGGGATGTGTAGTTCTCCAACAGCTGGAGGGCCATAGTTTGAGGATCCCTGATATAGAGTAAGCAGACCACCTAACAAAATTCTTTAGCAATAAACTTGTATTAGGCATATACATTACATACAATTATACAATGGGTACAAATATCCAAATATATAGTATCACATCAAGCTTAATTGAGCATAGATATTCACTGCAATTTTAATTCCAACCAACAAAATTCATGTATGGCTATAAGTGCAGTGAGTACCACTAGATCATATCGTGGCTGATGTTCAGAACTACATACAGGAATTCAGTACCCAGAATAGAATTGTGAGAACAATAGCTGAGCCAGACTCTCGTGAAAAATAAAAAGAGGAGTAAAAGCTCAATGTTTTAGGGGTGTAAGAGCCCCCTTTTTCAAGGAATCTCTTGCCTCATGGCAGGAGAGTTGGATTTATTGACAGCATCTTCATATTATGGCAGGGACCTAACAAAACATTTAGTTAGCTTGTAGGAACCTACAACCATAATCAAGTAGGGTGGTGTTCATTAGTGAAATTCAGAGAGAAAATTAAAGTTTTCTAGATCTAGTGATTTTTAGAAATGATAATGACATTTTTCAAACAAAGATCTTTGGAAAACCAACTGCCACTAGCAGGTTCTTACACTGGAGTTGCCATAATGCAGCTGCCCTTAAGAGAGAAATTCTAGTTGGGCAGTTATTTTGGGCTGAGAAGGGACCCCTCAATTAGGACAGATTTTTAGGATTAATGCAATCTCTCATGTAATAGATTTAAAAATTGATTTAAAAAAAGAGTCTATCCAATAAACATTTTGAGAAGAGAATATTATAGAGCAAAAAATAGGAAATGTGAATTGCTGTTAGGAGAGAAAGGCAACAGGGAAAACAAGGAACAGTGTTAAATAATTTTTTTTGTTGGCACACTTAACTTCCATCTACAGCATTTTTTAGGAAATACTGGCCCACTAGTTACACAAGATATAGATCTGAAGATGGTTTTAGAGCAAAATCTACAGATTACCTATTGAAATAGAAGAAATTTGCATGACAGATTGGTCCACAGCTAGGGTTGAGCGAACCCGAACTGTAAAGTTTGGGTTCGTACCAGACTTTAGGGTTTTTGGTACCCAGACCCGAACACGAACATTTTACTGTATGTTCGGTATCGAGTTCGGTGTTCGGCAATTTAATGGCGTGTTTAAAAAAGCTGCAAGGCAGCCAATCAATAAGCGTTTAACTCGTGTGCCCTTAGAAGCCATTACAGCCATGCCTACTAATGGCATGGCTGTGATTGGCCAGTGCAGCATGTGACCCAGCCTCTATATAAACCGGAGTCACGTAGCGCCGCACGTCACTCTCCTCTATCTAGTGTAGGGAAAGGCTGCGGCTGCTGCTTTGAGGGAGAGAATAGGAGTGGACAGAATAAGAGTGGACAGAATCAGAACACAGTCAGCGTGCGATCTACATAGATTTTGTTGTGTGGGTGCAGTGCACAATCTTTTTACCCTGCCCTGAGCCCAGTGACAGAAAAAAATTATTTGTTAGTTAGGTGGGCGGTGGGCGGTGGGGGGGGGGGCATTTTATGTAAGCTCAGTGCACCAGCACTGCATATGTGCTTTTGTGACATTTTTGACACCCTTTTTTGGCAATACCCTCCATCTGGGGCCTCTACAACATTATTCAGTGTGTATTTTAAGCTCTATAGCTATAATTTTCTGGGTTTTTAAAAACACCCTTTTTGGGCTAAAATCCACAATTTTATAGCCCTTGCTGCATCTGTACGTGTAGAATTCAAGCGTTATATACTGCTGTCATATTGTGTTAGTAAAAAAAAAACCTTTTTGGGCAAAATACACAATTTTACAGCCCTTGCTAGGTGCATCTGTGATAAAAAAGGTGAAAATACTTCAAGAATTTTCAGGCTTTGATAAAACACCTATTTTTGGCAATACCCTCCATCTGGGGCCTCTGCCGCATTATTCAGTGTAAATTTTAAGCTATATATCTATAATTTTCTGGGTTTTTAAAAACACCCTTTTTGTGCTAAAATCCACAATTTTATAGCCCTTGCTGCATCTGTCATTGTGAGATACACCCTTTACATACTGCTCTTCTTTTCTGCTATTCAAAAAACATCCATTTAGGGCAAGATCCTAAATTTGAGAAGAACATCAAATAAGAGACATGGCCCTGGTCGTGGTGCTGCTGGTGGAGCTCCTGTTGCAAGGAGAGGATATGGTCGATCTGTGCCAACTACACGCACAAGTGAAACACCTTCCTCAGGTGACAGTAGGTGACAGAACCTGCAGGAGAATTTGGTGGGGCCTAATGCAGCTCTAAGAATGTTGAGGCCAGAACAAGTACAGGTGATAGTAGATTGGGTTGCTGACAGTGCCTCCAGTTTCGTCTCATTGTCTCCCACCCAGTCTCCTGCTGAGAGATCAGAGTTGGCATCTGCAGCCGATGTCCATCAGTCTTTCACCTCACCCCTTTGCAAATCAGCCAAGCATTCTGAGCCCCAAGTCATGCAGCAGTCTCTTCTTCTTTTTGATGACTCTGTTAGCAGGGTTTCCCAGGGCTATCTACCTAGCCCCGCCCAGAAGTGGAAGAGATTGAGTGCACCAATGCCCAACCACTTATGATTCAAGATGAGTACATGGGAGGACCATCGCAGCACGTCTCGGATGATGATAAAACACAGGTGCCAACTGCTGCGGCTTTCGAAATTGTGCAGACCGACAAGGAGGGCAGGGGTGAAGACTGGGTGGAAGATGATGTGGAGGACAATGAGGTCCTCGACCCCACATGTAATCAACGTCATGCAGGTAACCTGTGTGGTTCGGAGGAAGAGGCGGGGGTTGCACAGAGCCACTAGCACAGCAGAAGAGGGAGCAGGGTGCAAAAGCGGAGCAGCCATCCTCTAGACAGTAAGCCTGCTACTGCCCAATGCAGCAAGGGACCGAGCACACCAAAGCCAGCTCCACGGAGTTCCCCAACGTGGCAGTTCTTCAGACAATGTGCTGATGACAAGACACGGATGGTTTGCACGCTGTGCAATCAGAGCCTGAAGCGAGGCATAAATGTTCTAACCTGAGCACAACCTGCATGACCAGGCATCTAAGTGCAAAGCACGAGCTGCAGTGGAGTAGACACCTCAAAAAACAAGAAAGGTCTCTGGCTCCTCCTGCTTCCTCTTCTGCTGCAGTCTCGGCCTCTTCATCCACCTCTGTAGTGACAGTGGCACCTGCCACCCCGCAAACAGAGGATCTGCCAGCAACACCACCACCTGGGTCACCAACCATCTCCACAATGTTCCATGGAAGCGTTCAGCTCTCTATCTCCAAAACACTGGAGCGGAAGAGGAAGTAACCTCCTACCCACCCACGATCCCTGGCCCTGAATTCCAGCATTTCAAAATTCTTGGCCTTTAAAATGCTGTCATTCATTCTGATGGAGACACAGAGTTTTAAAAGCCTTATGGCGATGGCTGTCCCACAGTACGTCGTGCCCAGCCGCCACTACTTTTCCAGGCGAGCCATTCCTTCCCTGCCCAACCAAGTGGGGTACAAAATCAGGTGTGCACTGTGCAACGCCATCTATGGCAAGGTCCACCTAACTACAGATACGTGGACCAGTACGCAAGGTCAGGGATGTTATATATCTCCCTAACAGCACACTGGGTAAATGCAGTGGTGGCTGGGCCTGAGGCAGATAGCAGTTTGGCGCATGTCCTTCCACCACCGAGGATTGCAGGGCGCTTTCGTTTGCCTCCTGTTGCTAACTCCTCCTACTCCACTTTCTCATCCTCTACCGCCTCCTCATCTGGTCAGCGTAACACCTTCACCACCAACTTCAGCACAGCCAGGGGTAAACGACAGCAGGTAGTTTTAAAACTTGCCTGTTCGGGGGAAAAACCCCACACCGCGCTGGAATTGTGGAGGGCCATGGAACAACAGACCGATGAGTGGTTGGTGCCAGTGAGCCTCAAGCCCGGCCTGGTGGTGTGCGATAATGGGCAAAATCTTACAGCAGCTCTGGGCCTAGCCGGTTTGACGCACATCCCTTGCCTGGCGCATGTGCTGAATTTGGTGGTGCAGAGGTTCCTTAAAAATCACCCCGATATGTCAGAGCTGCTGCAGAAAGCGCAGGCCATCTGTGCGCACTTTCGGCATTCTCACCCTGCTGCTGCTTGCCTTTTGGTGCTGCAGCGTAACTTCGGCCTTCCCACTCACCGCCTCATATGTGACGTGCCCACAAGGTGGAACTCCACCTAGCACATGCTGGCCAGACTGTGCAAGCAGCAGCAGGCGATAGTGGAGTTTCAGCCGCAGCACACACGTGAGTCGCTCTGCAGAACAGCACCACTTCACCGCCAATAACTGGGCCTCCCTGCGAGACCTGTGTGCCTTGTTGCACTGTTTTGAGTACTCCACCAACATGGCCAGTGCCGATGACGCCGTTCTCAGCGTTACTATCCCACTTCTATGCCTCCTTGAAAAAACGATTCAGGCGATGATGGAAGAGGGATAATTTCCAAGGCTTTCAGGGCAGCCATTCTCAAGTGGCTCCGAGGGTGGGTTCCTGCACCCACAAACGCCAGGTACACAACTGTCCAGCAAGGGCACAGCTATGGAGGATGACGAGGTGGAGGATGAGAAGGAGGAGATGGAGGAGGAGGAACCATGTTCACAGCAAGGTGGCACCCAGACCATCTCATGGCCATCACTGTTGCATGGCTGGGGGGATACAGAGGACACAGACTAAACACCTCCCACAGAGGACAGCTTTTCGTTGACTCTGGGCAGCCTGGCACATATGAGCGATTACATGCTGCAGTGTCTCCGCAACGTCGCAGCTGTTTATTATTTGTTTATTTAAACAAACGTGATAAAAGATTTTCAACAATATTATAAAACACTGAAAACAACCCGGTCACTATGACCCAGGTTGTAAGAATAAACAAATTCAACTCAATGTAGAAAATTGTGGTTGATGATAAAAACCAATCAAACACACGCCCAGCGCTAGTAGTCCCTACGAAATACTAGATGATAACACAAAGTATTGACATGCAACACAATACTGATGTAACTCCAAGTATTAGCATGTAACACTGAACTGGTGCAACAATAAATATAAATAAATCAATAAATATATATATATATATATATAAATAAACAGTACTATAAATGAAGTGCAGTTAATCACGTGTCAATACACAAAATAAATCACACTCAGCAGCGCTATACCCAAAGTCATCCGCTCTGAGTATAAAAACGTCAATTATAAAACAAAATGCACAGGACCATCATATGAATGAGACAACTGAAAGGCAATAACATAGAGGCTTCTGATCTCTGTTGGTCTGGTGAGTGTTTAATCTAGAGGGGAGCACTGGAGGTGTGGTGGTGGACCCATTTCACTTTATCCGGATTGAAGTACCACTATTCATTTGATCTGGGATTATGAACTCCATGTCACTCTGACAGTAGAAGACCTCACTGGGGAGTTATAGAGACTGCTATATGTATTGGACACTTACGTTCATATGATGGTCCTGTGCATTTTGTACTCAGGACAGAGCGGATGACTTTGGGTATAGCGCTGCTGAGTGTGATTGATTTTGTGTATTGACACGTGATTAACTGCACTTCATTTATAAATTCAACTTGATTATCAGCTGAATAACCCCAGGTTATAAAGGTCTACTAAACTTTCAACAGCAACAATTTTACCTCACCCTGTGACTGCTAATAACCAGCCTACACCTAATCCCTGTCCCCATCCCATGAGGAAAAGGGGGCACAAATGATGCCCCTTTTCCTTTCATTTCATTCACCGCCGCTTCCACCTACACCGCCACCTCAATCTCTTACTCCATATGGACCTCGTCCTCCTAGATCAATATTAATATTTTTTATTTTAATTTTATTTTTAGTTATTTCCCTATCCACATTTGTTTGCAGAGCACTTGCCATGCTCTTAACAACATTTTGCTGACATTTGCAGCCCTCTAGCCCTTTCCATTTTTTTTTTTAATAGCCATTTTAGTGCTCAAAAGTTTGGGTCCCCATTGACTTCAATGGGGTTCGGGGTCAAGCTCGGCTTCAGTTTGGGTCCCGAACTCGAACTTTTTTGCGAAGTTCGGCCGAACCCATCGAACCCGAACATCCAGGTGTCCGCTCAACTCTATCTTTAATAGTTCACCTGCATTTTTATCACTTAATTATAAGCCCTTTTACTTCCCCAGCCAGCAAATGCTGAATATTGTGATATAATAGTCAATCATCAAAGAAGATCTGTGATTAGCAACAGCTCAGGATCATGGTTAATAATATGGTATTTAATTTTTCTAACTTTTACATGTACAGTAATTTTCTATGTTTAAGTTTTCTCGCCAACCTCGCTAATGTGGTCCCCATGCACCCCATGGCCTATAGCAGCTGAATGGGCCTAAAAGTTTGTAAATTGCTTTTATATAAACTGTTATAGAGTATTGGATGTGGAGAGAGAATATCTTTTTTAACCTGTAGTTCCAAGCCTCATAGTAACCTGTAGTTCCATGTCTCATAGTGGCATGGTAGCCTTATAGTGGCAGGGATTCAACTAAAATGATCTATCATCAGCAATGCTGTGTTACAGTTTACATAATAAACACATAGATTTGTCTAATTTTTAATATTCCTTGTTGAGTCTAGTGGATACTTCTCCAAAAGCCTGCATTGATGTTTGGACAGAAGATTAGTAAAAAAAATATATCATTAACAAAGTTGAGATTTTAACTGTCCTATCTTCCATAAAGTATAAAGTTTTTCAGAATATAGACTAATGGGTTAAGGGCCTGAAAATTATTTTTAACATTATATCCAAGAAATCATTAGAAGTGTTTTGTTCCTTGTGACAGCCATGCACAAAAATCTGTTGCATCATAAGTTTTAACCAAGTAAGCCTCAAATAAATCAGCCAAGTAAGTGAGAGAAAGGAAAAGCATACAGTCTTGTAATTATGCCCCAGCCAGATAGTTGATCACTTTAAAAACTTAACATGGGCATGTTAAGAAACACCTAAAATGTACAAGTAATCTTAAAATGTGCTTGCCATAATCGTGATTTCTGGTGTGGATAAGATTTTTAGAACTAAACAGCTCAATGCATGTAGGCACTTTTTGAAGCATCAACTTCATTTCAAGCTGTGCATCACTAAAATGAAAGCAGACAGCAAAGTCTGTGGATGCTGGCAAGGCAGTTCCCTTTCATTAGAACTTCCCTTTCATTAATCACATTCATGGCATGTGACTGATCTAAAGAGCAAAAGTGACTTTTCATTGCTCCAGTTCATTACTGTTTCTGTGTCTATATTGTGAAAATGTATTCTTGGCTAGTAGTAGGTACTCATATTCAACTGGACTTGTCCTGTAATCTTGAAGACATTTTGTAGCTTATCCATACCACTTATTCAGTTCTAATAAGTGATAGGAAAACATCCCAGCATTTATATCCACACAGATAGCACAAATCCCTTTTCTTCAATCACCACGTCAAGTCAGATGTTGATTTATCAAGAACAGGATGGGCGGTGGGAAAATTGCGGAACCACCCAGTTTTAGGTACTAAATACCATCCTTGGTGTCAGGAGGTGTGCATAGGTGCCAATGCTAAGATTTACATCTACTAAAATGTATGAATTCTTGACAAATCATAATTATAATTATATCATAAAATGACTCAACTACGCATGCCGCCTATCATTAAAAACACATCGAAAAGTATATTATTTGAACCATATCCGTGCTTACTTATCTTTACTTGTTCTTGTAGATGCACAACCCTTTCCTGGAATTTTGATAAATATCTTAGGCAAAGTTTATATGCAATATTTTTTTAAGGTACCTTTTTATGTTCCAAGAGTTTTCCAAAATCTTTCATTATTAAAGGGTTCATTTACCTTTACCACAAAACTGCCTATGGAGATAAGGGGCAACTGTAGATAAAAACAAACTGTGCAGTTTTGACTAAATTTAAATAATTGATACAGGTGTAGGTCATTTACATACCTAATGAAGCCTGACCAGAAAACTCCCAGGGACATTGCTTGGATATTGCTAATAGAGCTAAAAAAAATGAAACAAAAAACTGCGCTTGGGTCTATGAAATAAAAAACAGCTGCTGCACATATGCTGGATAAAACATAAAAACAGTATAAAATTGAAAAGCGGCGCTATATAAAAAGTCCAGTTAAAGGTAGGGTCCAGCTGATTGGTCTCCTTGAAGTGCCACCACCAGAGAGGGTCTCCTTGAAGTGCCACCACCAGAGAGAGCAATCCCAATCACACTACCACTTGCCATCCCACTAATAAAAGAAGGCTCAAAGGTTCCACCAAACTGCTCCTCCAGAAATCCTCAGCAATTCCAGGATCAAGCCAATTAGGTGCGACTCCATACAGATGGTACAAGGCAGACTGATCACTCATATATACCAGAAAAAAGCAAAAAAGAAAACCATAGTGCAACACCTAATGAACCACCATTTAATTTCCTTATGCCAAATAAATGCTTACAGGAAATCTAACATTGGACGAAATGCTGCGTCGGGCGGGACCTGTGATGCGGGACGTCACTACAGAGTGAAGCAGCGGTCACCTCGTTGGCGGTCAAACATTTCTGGCAGATAAGCTCTTTTTACTCTTATTACCTGTAAGCATTTATTTGGCATAAGGAAATTAAATGGTGGTTCATTAGGTGTTGCACTATGGTTTTCTTTTTGGTTTTTTTCTGGTATATATGAGTGATCAGTCTGCCTTGTACCATCTGTATGGAGTCGCACCTAATTGGCTTGATCCTGGAATTGTTGAGGATTTCTGGAGGAGCAGTTTGGTGGAACCTTTGAGCCTTCTTTCATTAGTGGGACGGTAAGCGGCAGTGTGATTGGGGTTGCTCTCTCTCTCTCTCTGGTGTTGGTGGCACTTCAAGGAGACCAATCAGCTGGACCCTACCTATACCTGGACTTTTTATATAGCGCTGCTTTTCAATTTTATATTGCTAATAGAGGCCTAACTATTACTTCTTGCCTTCAAAACTGCTCTTTCTCTCCCCTGATGCAATAGTTCTGAGCTCAGTGTTTGAGAGCTCACTCCTGTAAAGGTGAACAGTAACAGATAAGCCTCGCTTAGCTATGTCCTAGCAACGTCCTGGGAGTTTTTGGGTCAGGCTTCATGAGGTATGTAAATGTCCTACACCTATAGAAGGGCATTATTCAACGTCGTTTAAAGCTGAACAGTTTGGTTTTGTATCCACAGATGCCCTTTATCTGTATAGGCAGTTTTTTGGTAAAGGTGAACTAACCCTTTAAAGATAATCACATTTTTTTTCACTTATTGATTTACTAAAGCCTATTTTACCCACATGGCCAAGGAGTGTTAAAAACTGATGGTTGAGCTACAGTTTTTACTGCCCCCATCATAGCTCCACACCTAAAAATAAAACAAAATTTGAAGGAGTGTAAATTTTAAAAGATGTGCCAAGTTAATAGGTGGCCCCTCCTGTTAAACTTGCCCATTCAAATCAATGGAGCCCCATCACAACCTGCTGTCAAATGCTTGGCTCTAGGTTGTGATGCATTATCCCTATTTTAAACTTCCTTTCAGTGGAAAAATAAAGAACAAAGAAATAAGTGAATACCTTAAAAAAAACAATAAACCTGGTGCTGGAGGACTGATGCACTAAAACCACTACGAAATGTCCATAAAATTTAATGGAAGTTCATAAAAGTCCATATGAATTATGTCAAGCAATTTACATATAGTTTATGTACACTGAACACCCATGGCAGCACCCTTAAGACTGAAGCGGACTCTACCAAATGGAAGGGGCGCCAGACTATGTGCAGGGATTAAAAACAGGAATTTATTGCACACAATAAAAATTGTCAACTCACATTTGGTAGAATGGAAACAAGCATGTAAAAGGATGACGCGGCTGGAATCAAGGATGTCCTGCAGAGAGGTGGTGAAGTGGTCTGGACCAGAGGGGAAGACATGGACTGCAATGGAGCCAGTGTGGAACGCAAATGGCACTGAAACCGTAACTGACGTCAGCGGGGAGCATGATGCCGTGGATGAGTGGTAACTCTTTAAGAAGCTTCCTGTTTTTTCTTCAGACCTGATTGGATGAGATATTCGATGGTCTAATATAGGCAAGGAGCCGGGGCAGTTTTCAATACAACTAATTGGCTCTGACATCTCCAGTATCCAGGCAACCTGACAACCAGGACTGCAGGGATCTGAAGTGGACCAGTAGCTATGTTGCAAAACACAATTAATGACAATAAAAACTCTATATTATAATGTATGCCAAAATTGTATTCTATTGGTACTCTAAAAAATTGAGTAAATTACAATTAATAAAATATATTAAAAATAGAAAAATAATAAAAAATGAATAGGTCAGGTGTGAACAAAAACACAAAAATGCTCAAATGCAAATATATGTTCTGTTCCCTAATATATGACATGGGAATGCATCAGCCCACCTAACCAAAGGAAATATATGAAAAGAGGTAGCCTGGATATCAGAGACGCCAGATTCAATAAGTTGAATTGAAAACTGTCCCAACTCCCTGCCTATATTAAACTATCCAATAACTTATCCAATCAGGTCTGAAGAAGAAACAGGACGTTTTGAAGCATGTTACTGCCCATGCACGGCATCACGCTCCCCGCTGATGTTAATTCCGGTTTTGGTGCCATTTGCATTCCATGTGGCTCCACCGCAGCCGATTTTTTCTTTTCTGGTCCAGGCCACTTCACCACCTTGCTGCAAGAGACCAATATCATCACCCTGGGGACACCCTTGATTCCAGCCGTGTCATCCCTTTACATGCTTTTTTCCATCCACCCAAATGTGAGTTGCCAATTTTTATTGTGTGCAATAAATTCATGTTTTTAATCACTGCATTTAGTCTGGCGCCCTTTCTGTTTTTTGTTGAATACCTGATGGCAGCTGATTAGCCATGCTCTAAAAAGTCATCTACCATGAATCACTTTTCAGTGCATTAGCTGATGTGAAACTGACCTAAGAATAATTGACTGATATCAGTCCCTGAACATATCCTCTAGAATTCCTATTATCAGTGATAATGTATTAAAGATTTTAAACATTTTTTATTACTATTCAGATTGCAGATGCACTAAATCAAACTAAACCTAGTACCTATCTAGGAGGGTGCTACTTGTAGCTAAAATTTTGGATAGTACATTAACCACTTGCTGACGACTCTATTGCAGTTTTACTGCTACAGGGTGGCAGCTATGTGCAGGATCACATATATAGATACGTGATCCTGCATTTCCACCTGCAGGGGGCACACGTGAGCCAACGACATGCCGCTTCTGCGTGATTATTCACAGCAGAAGACAATCTGCACTCGATGTCCGCTGGCACCCACCATTCGTCGAGCAGAGATTCAGAACAGAGCTGTGGCTATATAAACAGGGCAGAGTTCAGTTCTAACAGGGGGAAAGGGATGGATTCTGTTTCCCTGCAAAGCAGGGACTCAAATCTATCCCTTCCCCTAGTAAAAGCAGCACACATAGTAAACACAAACACTGGCTATGCACATATTTAACCCTTTGATTACCCTTTGATCACCCTAGATGTTTAACTCCTTCCCAGCCAGTGTCATTAGTATAGTGACAGTGCTTTTTTTAGCACTGATCACTGTATCATTGTCACTGGTTCCCGCAAAGTGTCAAAAGTGTCAGTTAGTCTCTGATTGTCTGTCGCAATAGTAGTGATACTAGTATAAAATATAAAGAAAACAAAAATCAAGTATATATCCCATAGTTTACGCTAATTGGAATTTTTTTTGCCAAAAACATGTAGCAGAATACTTATTGGCCTAAATTTATGAAGAAATTTGATTTTTTTTTTTTTAATTTTTTTTTAAATTTTTTTATTGCATATGTTTTATAGCAGAAAGCAAAAAAAATATATATTTTTTTTAATTGTTGGTGTTTTTTGTTTATAGTGCAAAAAATGAAAAACACAATGGTGATCAAATACCACCAAAAGAAAGCTATATTTGTGGAAAAAAACGACACACATTTTATTTGGCTACAACGTTGCATGACCACTGTTAAAGTAAAAGTACCGTAGTGCCGTATCACAAAAAGTGGCCTGGTCATGAAGGGCGGTAAATCTTCTGGAAGTCAAGTGGTTACAGTCCAAATAAAGAAAGTAAAGGTGGCTGTATGAGCTTCAGTCTAGTTGGTTTAATTAGGTTTAAATAACACTACTGAATGTGAGACATTAATGATATAAAGCAGAATAATGTTCTGTATATTTGTTGCATACATGTATTGGCATAGTTCATATCCATCCATTCTCGGAATACAAAGGTTTTTTGACAATTTTGGTTTAATTCCAAAAAAATTGTCAAAGAGTTCATTCCCATGACTGCTAAAGTCAGTAAATGGGGTGGGTACTCTCTGCTGAATACAGTATACCTGACTGTGTGTGTTTGGATATTATTACAGAGCTACACATCTGCAGAGTGGAATTATATGAAATGACAATGTATTCACGTCTGAGCATTTTTCAGCTCATAAAACGCTCATCTCTAAAGTTTCGAAACGCCCAACAAGCAAAATCCCATTAATTTCAATGTCCCCTGTTCACATCTGAGCATTTTGTCACCTGAAGCAAAGCGTCTGAAACTCAAAAAAGTACATAAGCTTCTTTTTTGGCAGATTACAAGCGTTTTTGTTAGATGTCAATGCCTGCCTCCAAACACCTGCATAAAAAAGCCTAAACGCATGCCTGAAAAAAGCCTAAAAAAATGCCTGAAAAAAGCCCAAAAAAAGCCTAAAAACGATACGCTCAGGTATGAATGGTGCCTAAATAAAATAGTATTAAATGTACCTGGGTTTTGTAAACAAAAACAGTTTAGTATTCGGATTTGTAAATAAAATAAACTGAATATGAGGTCATTCAAAAACTTTAGTTTGTACAGAGCAAAAAACGCAAACGATTGATTTTATTTTTTTAGATATCTGTTGTGCGTGGCATCTGTAGCCGTGTTGTGTTGAGTGCAGTGTGTCAGGTGCAACAAATAAGATGTCATATTTGCATAACCACAAAGGAGAAGTATATTAATTGCATACAAATTGGTAACCTTTTCAACTATTCTACAGTTTGGTTTACAAACACAATCACATTACAGCACTGAGAAAATAATTGGAGAGTTACATCTGTTTGTCTACAGACAAGATTAACAAGGAGAACTAAGCTAAATGAAATATAAACAAATCATGATCTTTGTTTAACATGGGAAGACCTAGATAAAATCTGTTAGATGTGTGAACAACAGCCTCATTGATACTCTACTACACATGTATATTTACAGTTTATTTTATTTATTATGCTTTGTAAATTTGCATCTTCATTTAATATTGCATGCATTTTGTGCACTTTAATTGTAGATATTGAAATGGTTGCAAATTATGTGTATTTATTATAATTTTAAATATTATCTTAAATAATGATAACTAGAACTAGTTTGCATGTTCTTCATTACACACACACACACACACACGCACACACATAAATATATTTATATTTGTAAAAACAAAAATAGTGAGAGATTTGTGTTTTTCATACTCTATGTTGAACCAGAACAGAGGAATTCTACTTTACTTTCTTTAATGCAAAAGTAAGCTTAAAGACTAACTCCACATTTGTTGAGAAAAAAACATTCCCCTCTGGGTGATCTATGTACATTATACAATTTTTAAGAATCCTTCTTGCAAATTCGCACCTTTTGTTATTTTTAAGTAATCCCTGTGTGTTTCTCTGGCCTGTGTGCACAGTGAGTCTAATGGGAGTGGTTTCATAATTATCAATCAGCTGCTGCACCTGCAAACCTCTAATGAGGAAAACTGCAGGGTCGGCATCCCTTTAGATGTGATTTCATATTGGAGGTATCTCACCAAAAATTATACTTTTGTTGCAGGGAATGCCTGAAGTCTGACTTTTATCTTAGTGCAGACTTCTGGGAAAATCAGCAGGGCAATCCCACAAGCAGGAAATGACATATCTGGGGGACATTCTGTAAACAGTCTGTGTACAGAACACCATTAAGTATCCATTTTACATTGCATATTACAGAAAATACAAAGCTTCAGATTGAAAAGGAAAGGTAGTTTTTAATAATATTCAATTACAATATGACTTGTGTTGCAATTGTATATACTATATATATCTTTTTTGCTATTTTCTTTCCTAAGAAAGTGGAGTTACCCTTTAAGAAATAAAGTTATAATTATACATCCATATCATATTCATGGATGACCCATGAACAAGAAAAAATACAGCAATCTAAAGGAAAAGTTAAATTTTTCACAAATTCAGTAATTTGTATCACTTCTGGTAAATATAATATGCATGATGCAGAATACTAATTTTCCACTGCATAGACCACACACTTTTTAACATAGAAATGTAATTTAGTAAACTTTTCCAAAATGTAATTTACCTGGTACATATTTTTGTAATGTAGGTATAGTTACAGACACACAAGAAGATATACAGCGACCTAAAGGAAAAGTAAATTTTTTAGCAAATTCAGTAATTTTTAACACTTCTGGCAAATATAATATGCATGATGCAGAATAATGAATTTCCACTGCATAGACTGCACACTTTTTAACATAGAAATGCAATTTAGTAAACTTTTCCAAAATATAATTTTCTGGTACATATTTTTGCTATGTAGGTATAGTTACAGACACACATAAAAATTGTATGAAAAATATAATAGGGCATGTACATTAACACATGATTTTGTTTCAGTATTTGGAATTATTTTCATACCTTGACACAAAATATATTAAAATGTTCATTAAAAATGTACTGATGTCTACAAGAAAATCAGTTTTGTAAATAAATACAGTACCCCTTTTAATAAAATGTTGTACGGGAATACATTATAGATTTTACGTGTTTATATTTATTTTTAAATGCTCCAAATAACATGTTTCAACCATGAAGCTGGAATTAGACAAGATTCTTAATAGTATTTATAAAAACAGATGCATAAACTTCTTATAATACAACTGAAAAAAAATGAGCATGAAGTTGAAATGAATGTTCCTTTGCCATTGATTCTATAAACTATCAATGGAGTTCCTTCAATCAATAACAACATAAATTGCAAAAACGGAAATAAATAAATTGGTAGAATGATATGATTAATAACATAAATTGTAAAATAGAAATACATAAAATGGCAGAATGACTAAAATTAGAGTAATTTTTTTTTTTTTTTTTTTTTTAGTTTTGCATGGAGAGTGGAGAGGGATTAGAACATCTGTCTGTTTTATTGCTGTTTTTAATGCTTATTGTTACATTGTTATAATTAGGAGTGTGAGCACTACTAATGTACGTATGTGACTTGAATGTAATATAAATAGGGTTCAAATTGGCTAGAGTGTGTGTAAAGCTGGATACACACTATACAATTTTCTTTCATTTTTTTTTCCTTTAGATTTACCAAAACCATATAATATGAGGTAAAACCTAAACATTTTAAATTTGTTTGCAATCAGGCAGGTCCTTGCGCTACATAGTTGAAGGTAAATCTAAACTAAATTGAACAATAAAAGTTGTATAGTGTGTATCCAGCTTAAGTGTGTGTGTTACTGTAAATGTGTGTGTGTGTGTATGTGTGTTTGTTTGTATGTGTGTGTGCATGTGTGTTTGTTTGTATGTGTGTGTGTGTATGTGCATGTGTATTTGTTTGTATGTGTGTGTGCATGTGTGTTTGTTTGTATGTGTGTGTGCATGTGTGTTTGTTTGTGTGTGTGCATGTGTGTTTGTTTATATGTGTGTGTGCATGTGTGTTTATTTATATGTGTGTGTGCATGTGTGTATGTTTATATGTGTGTGTGTGTGTGTGTGCATGTGTGTGTTTGTGTGTGTGTCTGTGTGCATGTGTGTGTGCATGTGTTTGTTTGTGTGCGCGTGCGTGTGCGTGTGTTTTGTGTGTGTTTGTGTGCATGTGTGTTTGTGTGTGTGTATGTGTGTTTGTGTGCATGTGTGTTTGTGTGTGTGTATGTGTGTTTGTGTGCATGTGTGTTTGTGTGTGTGTATGTGTGTTTGTGTGCATGTGTGTTTGCATTTGTGTATGTGTGTTTGTGTGTGTTTGTGTGCATGTGTGTTTGTGTGTGTGCGTGCTTGTATGTGTGTGCTATATGACTGGGACAGAAAGCAGACTGTACATTCCTTTAGATACATGAGAAATTACGTGATGGGTGAAAAGAATTGCAGCATATGTCGGCAAAATATAACTTTAGGCAAATAAATGATTAAGTTAGTATAAAAACACTTGGGCTAAAAGGAAAATATGTATTTTGATAAAGAAAAAAATGAGACAGGCAAAAGAATTCTTCCTTTTCTGCTGTCCTAACTAACCTCCTTTATGTTTTCTGTTAACACACTTCAGCAACACTGAACTTTTACCCTCTTTTAGAATATTTCAGGATAATCCAGATTGAAACAAGCATGTACCACAGTATTATCCCTACTTCTGTGCTCTAATTTATTGCTGCAAATCCTACAGTAAACCTAGTTTTTACAGTCATTTTGCATTTACATTAGGTCAAGGTGGCTGCATATAATCTCACAAGCCCATCTCTAAAATGGCATACCAGCTGCTCTGTCAAAGTAAATCAAGAAAGCGTAATGTATCTAAATGGGCAACAGTATAAAAAAAAAAGTAACCAAATTACAATTCATTTAAATCCTACAAGCCTAAATAATTTCAAAGTACATTTCTCAGTTATTAAGCCTCCAAACAACACAAAGGTGACCTAATATAAGCTGTAGGACAATATTTTGTAATTTGTTTTCAGAAAACATCACAGTAGGATATCTCACTACAAGAAAGTGGAAGTTCAAAACCAGGTCAGCATGCCACCTATCAGAATAGCGATTTCTATTCGGTAATACAATTAGGAGAGAGCATTAAAAAACAAGTGGCAATGTTGTGATGTGAAATGGCAGTTTCAAATCTAGCACACAGAGTTAAAAAAACAAGACAGGGTGAGAACTAACAGATGTAATATAGTCTGAAAGCAATGACAAACCACTCTCAAAAGTACAGTGCAAGGGAAAATGCAATGCCCTTTACATGAACTGTCTATGGACAGCAAAATGTGCAAGGTTCCAACTGGAATTAAACTGCACCTGAAGAGAATGTAGGCCAAATAATGAACTATGTTTGACATGACCTACTTATACTGTATTTGTTAAAGAAGATGTTGCTGGGGCATGGCGACAGTTGTCACTGCAGCGCTACCGAAATAATGTTTGCCTGAACGGACAGTCAAAAGTTTAGATGAGGCAATGTGCTGAAAAAAGGGAACAAATGGATGCAACTTGGGCATCCCCAACTGGCGTAATAAAGGCACTGATAACACGGCTAAGTAATATATAATATTTACAGTTATTCAATGTGAGCAGCAGAGATTGCATACATATACACTATATAAATATGATCAATTTCAATTCAATCGGGGGCTTCACTGGACAATAAATGGACAATAAATGGTATATCTATATAAATCTAAACTGCTACTGTTGATGCAAAAAGGATAATTATTTTCCTTATACAGTACTTTTTATAGTTCCCTTACAGTTCGCTCTCTCTCTGTTTTATTTATATATATATATATATATATATATATATATATATATATATATATATATAGAGAGAGAGAGAGAGAGAGAGAGTATATATATATACAGTATATATATATATATATATATATATATATATACACACACACATATATACATACATATATATATATATATATATATATATAATCATTATTCAATGATGCCTCTCCATTCTACCTAAGTATTAATAATATTCAATAATAATTAATGGCATTAAAGTAGTAGTATACTCCGCTTAACTTTTACCTACAGGTAAGCCTATAATAAGGCTTACCTGTAGGTAAACTTAATATCTCCTAAACCTGCACATTTTAGGAGATATTCGCCCTGCATGCAGCCACTGACACCAGCGGCGCATGTGCTCTGAAGGTCCGGTGTACCTTCAGAGCTCTTTGCCTGCCCAATGCCAAAAAGTTAACTCCCACATGGGCAGACAATAGTGCATTACCTCCAAAAAACACTTTATTAAGTAAAAGACTTGCCCTTACATTATGTGAAGGTTTCAAAGAACGATTTGCAATATCCTTGTTTCAGTAGAAGCTTGTTTGTAAGGAAGAGGAGGCGCCGCACCGTCACACATCCTGTCTGCGGTCCACGCTGCCGGCGGCCGCGGCTCTCCACAAGGATATTGCAAATCGCTCTTTGAAAACTTCACATAATGTAAGTGCATGTCTTTTACTTAATAAAGTGTTTTTGGAGGTAATGCACTATTGTCTGCCCATTCTTTTCCTTATGGGTACACCTTGAGTCATCATCCCGGGACATGTGTATGTGACAGCTGGAGATCTTTTTTCTGAGCCATCCATATTGTTCCATCTGTGCTGAAAAGAGGGCTAATTTGTCATCAAGTGATCCATGCCTATATGCGTTGCTGTCTGGTAAGAGGCTTTGACCTAGCAGAGTGTACACACAGTGGGATTGGAACTTCACATATATTGCACAAGAGTGGATTTTTCAGTTTGATTTGCACTTTCATCAATTCCGTCTGGTGAGAGCATACCTTGCATGGTGGAGGGAATATTTATCACCATTTATGATCTACACGGTTCCTCTTTTGGGAGATTTATTTCACAGTTTTTTACACCAGTGATTTATGGACTTTGGAGTTTATACATATATATATATATTATTTATTTATTTTCCATAGTTTGATGTGATTATACATATATTTTCCTTCACTTCATGTTCACATGTGTATTTTTTACACAATGTCAGACATTTAATATTAGCGCACCAGACCACCTATCACCATTTAATATTCCAATTGCATAATTGGACCTTTGGTAGCAGCTTTTATTTTATTTCATTCATTACACCAACAGCGCACTTATATTTTTTCACTTAATCAATATACACTTATTGTTTTCTTCCCTTTGCCAAACCTTTTAGCACAGTGTTGAATAGCAAAAAATGCCATGGTAATGAAGGGGGTAAAACCTTCAGGAGGTCAAATGGTTAAAGATCATGAGAAATAATAAGCATAAAGACATGTAATAACGCAGGGACAATTTAGTGGCCTTCTAATACATACTTCTTTCAAAACTAGTTTATTATCTATGTACTTCCAAATCATTAAAACGGGAAAAAATGGGTTGGGTATTATTTTGTGAGGCTCCTAAAGAAGATATTCATATGGAAAATGTAACCATAAGCTTTCCTAGCAATAGCATTAATGGTGCAAATCGATGCTGGAGACTCAAGTAAAGTTAAGTCTTCTGGAAGAGAAGACTGGGATCTATAGGGAACAAATATTTATAAACTTAAAAAGGTTGATTTATTCAAAGATTAAAAGCAAATTGGCTGTTTAATTTGCAAGGGAATTTACCCCAAAGCTTAGTGAATGTGGTAAAGCTCTGCTGAAAAATGCTGTAAAAAATGCTGTTTTTTATTTTCCTTGCATTTGATTGGGCATTCTTTGCAAAGTGAAACTTTACCTCATTCACCAAGCTATGGGGAAAACTCCCTTGTAAAGTGAACAAACTGTTTGCCTTTAGTAAATCAACCCCAAAGTGCTTTAACTGGTTTATCATCCAACTGGCTCATGGCAAAATTTTAACCTTTCTGTACTTTTTTTTTTTTTAATATGCTTTTTCACGTAAGTAAGTGCCTTTCAGTCTGTAAGTTATATTTTTAGTTTAAGAGTTCTTCTGAGACATTTAAATGTTTTCCTATTTTAGAACACCTTCAGAGAATACCTTGCACACTGCACTCTGCTCCGCTCGAATGACTGACATTAAAGCTTTTAGAACACTTAAATTACCTCTAACCAGAGTTAAAGGAAGAACTGACCAGGAAAAAACAAGGTGGTTGATAGAAGTATATAGCTTTCATTTTTTCATAAAAAATTAACCTTGCTGATGGAATAAGTTCACGTTAAATTATTCCACTTCATATAGCTTATGTGTTGAGTAGAAAGCTTATATGCTTTTTTTATACCATTTTATGGCATAATTCTTTTTTTCTTGGCATAACATAAGCTACTAGCACAATAATAATATTGTGTTATATTGACAGAAATGTTATGTTCCTGATGGTTGACAACATCAAGATAAATAAATGTAAAAAAAATTTAATACTACATTTACATTTGTGATAAAATGTTGTTTTGTATACTTCCTTATACTTAACTGAATCAATTTCAGCAGTTGTAATTATAATAGCTTCCATGAAGTGCTTGCAAGCAAAATAAATGTATTATGCTTGGAAATAAAGGATAGATATTGCTTTTTGTTTAAAAAGGGTATTTTGGCAACCCTTTGGACAAAAATGTTCTATGCTCATACTTGCAGGCCAAGGGTGAAATGGTATAGGATGCATATTTAACCACTTGCCGACCAGCCACCATCAGAATACGGCAGCAGGTTGGCAGTTTCTTGCGAATCGCCGTACCTGTACGGAAGTTTGCGGGAGCGATCCTGGGGGCGCATGCACGCCGCCCTCATTTGCCACAGGGGAAGCTGACGCACGGGGCCGGTGGCCACACTTACCGTCAGGCACCCGCAATCTCTCCCTGTGGAGAGAGAACGGCGGTCTGCTGATGTAAACACAGCAGACCGTTGTTCTCTCAGTAATCGACACAGGGTTCCTGTGTTTCTCCTATTTAGAAACACAGGTCCCTGTGTTGATCCATAAGCTCATCCCCCTCACAGTTAGAAAGCACCCCCTAGGCTCACATTTAATCCTTTGATCACCCCTGGTGTTAACCCCTTCCCTGCCAGTGTCATTACTACAGTAAAATTGCATATTTTTAGCACTGATTACTGTAGTATTGTAACTAGTCTCACCAAAAGTGTCAAAAATGTCAGGTAGGTGTCCGATCTGTTGGCTGCAATGTCGCAGTCCCACTAAAAATTGCAGATCACCGCCAATACTAGTAAAAAATAAATAAATACATTTAAATTACATACATATTTCCTCTAGTTTGTAGACTCGATAACTTTTGTGCAAACCAATCAATATACGCCTATTGAGATTTTTTTTACCAAAAATATGTGGCAGAATACAAATTGGCCTAAAATAATGAAAAAATGTGATTCTTATTTTTTTTTTTTTTATTGGGAATGTTATATAGCAAAAAGTAAAAAATATTGTTTTTTTTTTGTTTTTTTTTGTTGTTTTTTTTTTAAATTGTTGCTATTTTTTTTTGTTTATAGCACAAAAAATAAAAATCGCACAGCTGATCAAATACCACCAAAACAAAGCTCTTTGTGGGAAAAAAAGGACATCAACTTTATTAGGGTAAAGAGTAGCACAACCATGCAATTGTCAGGTACAGTAATGCAAAAAATGGCCTGGTCATTAAGGGGGAAAACCTTCCAGTCCAGAAGTGGTTAAATTAATGCTGACATGCTTTGACATAAACACATAACAAAATATGACTAATTTGATAGATATACTATTGAAACTAAGGTATGTGACCCTTTTATTTAAATAATATGTAAACCCAGTGACTACAATCCCAAATAGAATTAAACACATTAAACCACCACCACAGTATGTCATGACTTAGAAGTTCCTGTCCACATTCTGGCAGTAAAACGAAGAGATCCAGATAACTGGCCACTGCAGAACCATATACCATTCCCTAGAAAAGCAAGCAGGATATACTTATTCTTCATCAACATGGTGATGATTTTAGTAGAATAATACCTGATGTTACTCCCATGGATAGCTTTGTTCATGCAAATTCTGTTAAAGTCAGGAAAAATTGCTGCTCAAATCACTTCCCACAACCTTTAACAAACAAAGCTCACCAGCACTTCTAGTATAACTATAAAAAAATAAGTTCAACACTTATACACCACTCATCTCTTTCCTATTTAATGTTTCTTAACAATGATCTCAATAGTAACATTCCATTCTGTATATATTTGGTACAGAGTTTTCTTTATGCCTTCTGGTCCTCCTTCTTTCCAGGGTGTCTCAAAATGAAACATTCAAGACAATAATTGATGCCATATTTGTTAAAAAAATAAATAAAGGCAGTCACATTTGATTATACACTACAGTGTGTACTTTACCAAGCTAAAATGAAACTCCACACAATCAACTTCAGGATTGTTGTGTAATGATTCTCAACAACCCAGTCCAGGATTGTCTAGCGCAGTGACCCACAACTTCTTCCTATGCATTACATCATTAGACTTTAGTGAAGGGCCCAGAGCTGGGTGGTTCCCGCAAAGCGCTTATATATTTACCTTCTGCAAATTTCCATAGCAACAGCAAAATCTTTTTCTAAACCTTAATTACTCCCGTCTTCCTTAAACATCATCGCCTTACTCTTCCTCATCTTCGATAATATATTTGTCCCCCTGTTCATTCACATCCCCGAGAGAGATTAACCATTAACATAGCAAGAATAACATACATAAAAATGCTTAATAAACAAACTTAGGATGCATAAATGATGACAGTCTGAAATGTTGCTTTAACTGAAAACATTGTTGCATTTTCACTTATCTCCAATACTTTTAATATTGCAAGCCATATATCCTCCCTTCATCTCTTACTACAGAATCCTTCTTTAACACCTGAAGTGGATGATTTAACCACTTCAGTTCTAGAAGGTTTTACCCCCTTAATGACCAGGCCATTTTTTTGTGATACGGCACTGCGTTGCTTTAACTGACAATTGCGCAGTCAAGTGACGCTGTACGCAAAAAAAATTGATGTCCTTTTTTTCCCCACAAATAGAGATTTCTTTTGTTGGTATTTGATCACCTCTGCGGTTTTTATTTTTTTATTGTTTTCATTAGTAATGGCGGTGATCAGCGATTTTTAGCGGGACTGCAACATTGCGGCAGACAAATCTTACACTAAGTGACACTTTTTGAGGACCAGTGACTAGTGCTAAAAATTTGCACTGTTACTGTATAAATTACACTGGCAGGGAAGGGGTTAACATCAGGGGCAATCACGGGGTTAAGTGTGCTTCTAGGGAATGCTTTCTAACAGTGGGGGAAATGGACTGACTGCAGGAAGAGAGATATCTGTGCTCCTGATTAGTAGGAACACATGATCTCTCTCTTCCTGTCTGACAGAACAGCAGTCTGCCTTGTTTTTATATAGGCAGACCTTCTTTCTACCATTCTCCTGAAAAATCGCGGGTGGCCGGCGGCCATCGCGGCCGCTAGACCAGCTAATTGGCTCTCGCTGTGTCCAATCACAATCACATGCCCCCTTGAGCCCATCTACAAAATCACGTACAGGTAAGTGCGTTTGCACTTAAGGGCCGCCCTGCCACAGTAAATGTATGTGAGGCGGTCCTTAAGTGGTTAATATGCTGTATAATGATAACAAAGTTTGAATATTGACATTCCTCCAATTTTGTTTACATGGCATCGGCAAAAATTGAAAAGCATGTTTTGTCAGTATGGAAACAAGTAAGCATGCAAATAGTCCACACTGTGGGGGTTGATTTACTAAAACTGGAGAGTTCAAAATCTGGTGCAGCTCTGCATAGAAACTAATCAGCTTTTGCATCCTCCAGTTTTAGTAAATCAACCCCTGTATTCTTGATGGTTCTCTTCATTCACTTGCACTCCCTCAGTATGGATGTCCAAAATTAACAAAGCAGAGCAAAACAAACTTTGTGTTCAATCTTCTTTCAAGACTGCCTCCATTAAAGGTAGGCTTGAAAGAAGATTTTTTGGCCATACTTCTTCTACAGATCACAGGAGTTCTGTTCATTCTATACTCCTGTGACCCATTTTAAGCCAGTCCAGACTATCACTTAGCTTATCCAGGCTGAGGAAAGATTCCAACTCTACAGTTGGAATCTACCCAGATCCTTGGACCGACAGCTGACTCAACCTCTCAGCTGTTCTGCTGGGAGGCTAAGCCAGCTGTTCCTTCCCCATCCTCAGCCCAGCGCACCAGCGACAGTCACCGCTCTCTGCTCAGATTGGAGGGGAGAACTAAGAGATCAGCATTGTTTGATAGCTCAGTTCTCAGTCTAGAGGCAGTAGGAAACAGAAGCAGCATCAGATTAATGCTGCATCCTCCCTGGTGAGTATAAGCTTTGTTTTTTTATAAACCGCCCTACTTCTCTTTTAACATTTTAAGTTATGTAATGAGATTAAGTAATGAAGAGTGTGATGTTTTAATACCCCTGCTTTAACTCTGTAAACAATCTCAGTAGATGTCAAGCCCTTGATCATCTGCCTGGACTAAAAAAGCATGCAATCCCTGTCTTTGTGACTATTAACCAGTTTATATGGCTCAAAGTTGTAATTGGACTTCCATCAAGCCCTAACATTACAAATCTACCAGTCGAATGGAAAGCTCTGATTAGGCTTGCCAGGAGCAGTTGTCAGGGGCTTACTAGTTATCAATAAAGGCAGTGGATAATACTATGAAACAGATCATAGGGATGAAGTTACAGATCACAAAAGATATTAGATCTTGCAGGCTCATGTAGCTTCTCATGTAGCTTCTTTCATACATCCTTTTCCAATTTTTTCATAACTGTTGTAGAAGACATCAAAAGTTCTTAGCAAGAAAACAACCTAATAGTGGGTTTGACTTCCTAAAGGCAAATATACTGCACAATTTGCAAAGGAATTTGTATTTTGTAAGGGAATATTCCCATAGCTCAATGAATGTGGTAAAAGTTCACTTTGCAAAGAATATGAATAATTTTCAAAGAAAAATATCAGTGTTTTTTGCTTTCACATAATTGGGTGATGGAAGCCAGCAAAGCTTCACTTTATTGATCGAGCCAAGTGTAAATTTCCTTGCAAAGTTACATTTCCTATCTAAAGTAGACAGCCCATTTGTCTAAACAAACCCCATAGTGAGTAACGCAGTGTTGTGTTTGTTTCGTTTTATTTTTTTTTTGTTTGTTTTTTTTGTGTTTCAATCGTTTTTAATGAAATGTTCACAAATACAAAGACCTGCAGTTGCAGGTAATATGAGAAAATAAACATAGAAGTAGGTAAAAAAAACAAAAAGGGGCAGCCCAGCAGGGCAACATACCAGCAAATCAGAAATCAAACTGTAAGTATGGTTGTGGTTACATATAAAACAGTATAAAGAATGAATGCTAGTACACTGTGTAATGTCATGCAAAGGGTAAGCACATCACATAGTGTTTTTTTATTTTGATTGGGGATCAGAATAGTGACTATAAAAAAAAGAGCTTAGATTTACATTGCACTTTTTCTTCTCCAACAGGTAAGCTCAACTACACGTTATACATTCCATGAGAGCTGGAGTTCCCAGCTCTACATAGTGAGGGATTAGTATTTTCCTACAGAAACTATACTGTACATAGTAATGAATTTGTTATTTGGCAAAGCAGAGCAAAAATACCAATTTTGGAATGGCAAACTCCCACAGCTGAAACATTTTCTAGGTTTGACCTTCTGAAAGTGATTGACAACTTCAATAAAGTGATGATGTCCATGCAATCTGCCTTTTTATAAATTTGTGTTTCTGGCTAGATATGCACGTAGTTCATTTTCTTCAACATCTGTTCTGATCTTCCCACCACCCTGTGCCTATTCCAATGCCCTGTCCACTAAATTATTTGTCTAAACTCAGCTGGTTTGATTACCCCCCCCATGATGAAACAATAATAACAAAAATGAAAAAGAAATCCAAATTAAAACTATTCATCCAGTATTATAATTTTATGTCAGTCAACTTGTAGTTGTGTTTTTATTAGTTAGTCAATATATTATGCATTTAGTAAAAGTAATGTATTTTAACGTATAGTACTTTGGGGATGTTATAGTCCAATTTGTTGATGGTTTGAAGTAGATTATTTCACAAGTTTGTAAAGTAATCATATGGCCCACCTGGCTACTTTTGTAAAAAAAAAAAAAAAACTGTAACTATAATGGAGATCAAACAAGTCTTATGGCCAAAAATAAAACAATGAAGATGAATTGCAAACAAAGGAGTTACTTGAGTTAATTTTTTAGTCTGCTTATAACAGTTCAGTGAACACAGACTTAATATTGTTCATTTTTCATAAAATGGCATGTTCTTTCTTCTAAACAAAATTAATGGGCAGTGGAAGTTTGCTTAGTGAAATCAGACCCACAATGATTGAAGTCATTATATAAAGCTAAGATAAAATATAAAATTCATAAATACTGACTATGAAATATATTCAAAGCAATTTGGTTAAACTATTCAAAGATGTTATTTCATTTTTATTTCTGGAGTATGATGGCTTTTTATATATTTGTATTAGATTTTCTGTTTTCAAGGTTTTTGTAGCTATTGCAAAAGGCATTTTTTGTGTAAACATTAAATGTTTATATGCTAATCTGAGTTCTCTTTATTCATCAGGAATGTAAAGCATAAAGTATACTTTTATTATTTCCTCTGTCTTGATATTTCTTTACTACATGCTTTGATGTTTCTTTGTGCACCATGCATTTTTCTCAATTTTGTGGCACAAATTATTACACGGATATAAGTGGCGTAGCTAGCGTCTTTGACACCAGCCAGATTATTTTTTTAATCCCCCTCTTCTATATGCTCAAACTATTTTGAGTAACATTTATTATACTTAAGGGATACTAATAATGACCAAAGATGAAACAAAGACAAGGATTTATTTTAATCTGTATATTGTTTATTTAATCCTGATATGAAATTTAATTCTGATATGTAATACTTGCTTTCTGTGTGGAAGCAATGGTTTATCTGCAGAAGTCTGATATGCTCCCTGCTAAGTCAGACCTCTAGCTGTGTAATTAAAAATGGCAAGAAAGTATGCTGGCAAGGATATACTTTTCTTCTCAGGCTGTACCTGCTTTCTAAAGAAAAGTAGCTTTAAATTTGTAATAAACTCTCATTGTGTTTTTTTTTTACTTACAGGTAAGCTTAAAATAAAGGTTACCTCTAGGTAAAATTAATATCTTCTAAACGTGCACGGTTTAGGAGATATAGTAACGAGCAGAAACCGGTGTAGAGTGCTGGCACATGCATTCTACATGAACAGAATACCCGTACCTTTCCTTTAGAGCTGTGTGCCATGGCTGGGAGCATGTGTGGGAGTGACATCATCGCAGCTCGGTCAATTAAGTGGCCGCAGTATACGAACCTGGAAGATGGAAGCCACTGCAGCGGTGACATCGTGCCACTGGAGAACTTTGTTTTTACTCCCTCATAATGTGCTAGTATGCATCACATACAAGCACATTATGCCTTTGCCTTGCAGGGAGAAACATTTTTTTTTAAAGTTTACCAGCACTTTAAGACTTTGAACATTTTGTTTGGATGCACCTGAAATATGAATTCAATTAGCTAGTTCAGCTGGGCTTTAAAAAGAAAGCCCATAGTAGAAATGTTACGCAAATAATATTAAATTCTTTACTACTAGTGTTGTTTTCTGAGCTGTTTTTACTTATATTCTGCCTACTTGTGCATGTGCAGAGTATTTTACATCAAAGACATGCCTCTGCTGAGAAAATCACAGTTGTCAGTGTGTTTACAGTATGTCAACTTTCAACCAATATTTCACGGCTGGTGTCATAGGTGGTCACACGTGCGGCACCATGACAACTGTAGATCTAAATAGAGGCTAAGATGGTACTGTCCTCAGCAGATAGGAGGACAGGAGGGGTTTGTTCCATTTTAAATTATCTTGACCCAACTTTTTTCTAAGAGATTTTACAGGGCTACTAATAGTAAATATATTTATATCCATATTTGCAGTATTTGGGTCTTCAGTAGAATTTCAATTGCACTGTCGTTTGATATTAAACCAATTGCTTGTGTATAAAACATCAAAGATACTTGTTGAAAAACAGCTATCTTATATTATTTGGCACCTTATTGCCTAAGTACTTTTCATGAAAATTGCAGGTAAACATATTACTAACCATTTAAACTGTTATGTCTGTTATTGTTAATTTGCCAAAGCAAGATTTTTTTTCAAAACCCAACTCTAAGTCAACTATTTTTAATAGAAGGGACCATATAAAACTTTTTTAAAGATTTTTATTGATATTAATACCCATACACTATCAGTTCAGGGACTCTCAAGGACAAGAAGTGAGGAGAAAGCTGTCCAATAAGGACAGAAACAACAACAAAAATCCTCTTTTTAGGGGTAGAGATTTGTGTTAATGTCAATACCTTGTTGTCTCAGTGACTCCAGATCCCCCCATTTCTTGCTCTGTTGTCACAGGGATAAAAAGTAAAGACATTTCCTAATTATGTAACAAAAAAAGTAAAAACTTGACAGATATTTTTTACTTTCTACGCATTTTTTTTCAAAACTTAAGAAAGTTTTGAACACACAAAAATAAAGTATCCACACTCCATTAGCATTACGCAGGTCCCAATTTAATAAAGCAAACAGTCACTGTGAAGTCACCGCCTTTGGGACCTCCTCTCCAATATGTTTCAAAAGGGTTGCTTTCTGTTTTTTATATGTTGTAGTGCAGATGCTTTACCTGTACATGGCTTAGAGACCAGAGCAAGAACAACTAAGCTTATTTTTTCATTTTTATTTTAAACTAAATATTGATTGAGTTGAACTTTTAGAAACAAAAAAAAAATTGCATATGTGCTGTATATTCTTTTTTCAGACTCTCTGGCCAATCAACTTTTTACCTCAGCTCATCTCCAGGCACATTGTTTTCTCTGTCCATCACTTAATTAGAGCCCTCTAAAACAACAAAAAACAATACTCAGGTCTTTACATACAGTTTTTGGCCCCTTCAGAGACGTCACAAGTTTCTGAGCAAATATCAGTAAATTATTATGCCAATGTGCAAGTGGCATAAATTACCAAAAAGTCAAGTAATACACTCACATTGGATGGAAGTGTGGTGACGTCATTTCCAGTTTGACGGAAGTCGCCATTTAGGTACACCTTTCTCCAGGGCTTTTTTTCTCAGAGAAAAGGTGCTGGAACTCACCTTCCCCGCCCACATGCCCACCCAACTCCGCCCAAAACCCCACCTCAACTCCGCCCACAACCCCAGCCACGCCTTCCTCAGAGGTGAAAATTAAGTGGTCGCCAAATAGCGGGTGTGATCAAGGCTTAGAACTGCGTAACGCAGAAGACGCAAGATTCAGAAGACTGAAGCACACATTACCCCCCTACCTGTACAAAAAGCCCCCTCCCTATACACATTACCCCCTTCTCTGTACATACAGCCCCCTCCCTGTACACATTACCCCCTCCCTGTACACATTACCCCCGCCTTGTACATACATCACCCTCCCTGTATACATTAGCCCCCTCCCATTACATACAGCCCCCTCCCTGTACACATTACCCCCTCCCTGTACTTACAGCCCCCTCCCTATACACATTACCCCCTCCCTGTACATACAGCACCCTCCCTGTACATACAGCCCCCTCCCTGTATACAGGGAGTGCAGAATTATTAGGCAAATGAGTATTTTGACCACATCATCCTCTTTATGCATGTTGTCTTACTCCAAGCTGTATAGGCTCGAAAGCCTACTACCAATTAAGCATATTAGGTGATGTGCATCTCTGTAATGAGAAGGGGTGTGGTCTAATGACATCAACACCCTATATCAGGTGTGCATAATTATTAGGCAACTTCCTTTCCTTGGGCAAAATGGGTCAAAAGAAGGACTTGACAGGCTCAGAAAAGTCAAAAATAGTGAGATATCTTGCAGAGGGATGCAGCACTCTTAAAATTGCAAAGCTTCTGAAGCGTGATCATCGAACAATCAAGCATTTCATTCAAAATAGTCAACAGGGTCGCAAGAAGCGTGTGGAAAAACCAAGGCGCAAAATAACAGGCCTTGAACTGAGAAAAGTCAAGCGTGCAGCTGCCAAGATGCCACTTGCCACCAGTTTGGTCATATTTCAGAGCTGCAACATCACTGGAGTGCCCAAAAGCACAAGGTGTGCAATACTCAGAGACATGGCCAAGGTAAGAAAGGCTGAAAGACGACCACCACTGAACAAGACGCACAAGCTGAAACGTCAAGACTGGGCCAAGAAATATCTCAAGACTGATTTTTCAAAGGTTTTATGGACTGATGAAATGAGAGTGAGTCTTGATGGGCCAGATGGATGGGCCCGTGGCTGGATTGGTAAAGGGCAGAGAGCTCCAGTCCGACTCAGACGCCAGCAAAGTGGAGGTGGAGTACTGGTTTGGGCTGGTATCATCAAAGATGAGCTTGTGGGGCCTTTTCGGGTTGAGGATGGAGTCAAGCTCAACTCCCAGTCCTACTGCCAGTTTCTGGAAGACACCTTCTTCAAGCAGTGGTACAGGAAGAAGTCTGCATCCTTCAAGAAAAACATGATTTTAATGCAGGACAATGCTCCATCACACGCGTCCAAGTACTCCACAGCGTGGCTGGCAAGAAAGGGTATAAAAGAAGAAAAGCTAATGACATGGCCTCCTTGTTCACCTGATCTGAACCCCATTGAGAACCTGTGCTCCATCATCAAATGTGAGATTTACAAGGAGGGAAAACAGTACACCTCTCTGAACAGTGTCTGGGAGGCTGTGGTTGCTGTTGCACGCAATGTTGATGGTGAACAGATCAAAACACTGACAGAATCCATGGATGGCAGGATTTTGAGTGTCCTTGCAAAGAAAGGTGGCTATATTGGTCACTGATTTGTTTTTGTTTTGTTTTTGAATGTCAGAAATGTATATTTGTGATTGTTGAGATGTTATATTGGTTTCATTGGTAAAAAAAATAATTGAAATGGGTATACTGTATATTTGATTTTTGTTAAGTTGCCTAATAATTATGCACAGTAATAGTCACCTGCACACACAGATATCCCCCTAAAATAGCTAAAACTAAAAACAAACTAAAAACTACTTCCAAAAATAGTCAGCTTTGATATTAATGAGTTTTTTTGGGTTCATTGAGAACAAGGTTTTTGTTCAATAATAAAATTAATCCTCAAAAATACTCATTTGCCTAATAATTCTGCACTCCCTGTACATTATCCCTTCCCTGTACACATTACCCCCTCCCTGTATACATTATCCCTTCCCTGTACACATTACCCCCTCCCTGTACATACAGCCCCTTCCCTGTATACATTATCCCCTCCCTGTACACATTACCCCCTCCCTGTACACATTACCCCCTCCCTGTACACACAGCTCCCTCCCTGTACACACAGCTCCCTCCCTGTACACATTACCCCCTCCCTGTACACACAGCTCCCTCCCTGTACACATTACCCCCTCCCTGTACACACAGCTCCCTCCCTGTACACATTACCCCCTCCCTGTACACACAGCTCCCTCCCTGTACACATTACCCCCTCCCTGTACACACAGCTCCCTCCCTGTACACACAGCTCCCTCCCTGTACACAATACCCCCTCCCTGTACACATTACCCCCTCCTTGTACACATTACCCCCTCCCTGTACACATTACCCCCTCCCTGTACACATTACCCCCTCCCTGTACACATTACCCCCTCCCTGTACACACAGCTCCCTCCCTGTACACACAGCTCCCTCCCTGTACACATTACCCCCTCCCTGTACACACAGCTCCCTCCCTGTACACATTACCCCCTCCCTGTACACACAGCTCCCTCCCTGTACACATTACCCCCTCCCTGTACACACAGCTCCCTCCCTGTACACACAGCTCCCTCCCTGTACACATTACCCCCTCCCTGTACACACAGCTCCCTCCCTGTACACATTACCCCCTCCCTGTACACACAGCTCCCTCCCTGTACACATTACCCCCTCCCTGTACACACAGCTCCCTCCCTGTACACACAGCTCCCTCCCTGTACACATTACCCCCTCCCTGTACACACAGCTCCCTCCCTGTACACACAGCTCCCTCTCTGTACACATTACCCCCTCCCTGTACACACAGCTCCCTCCCTGTACACATTACCCCCTCCCTGTACACATTACCCCCTTCTCTGTACATACAGTACCCTCCCTGTAAACACAGCCCCCTCTTGCACACATTATCCTCTTCCCTGTACACATTACTCCCCTCCATATTTGTTGTACACCATCCCCCCTCTTTTGCACATTACTTCCTCCCTGTACATACTTCCCCCTCCTTCATTCATTACCCCTATACACATTGGCCCCCATCCCCCTCCACATTATGCCACTTCTTCACAAAATCCCCCCCATTCTCCTTTACAATGCCTAATCCCCTTCACTAATTATTTCTTAGCCCAGCAAGGGTTAAAGCTAATGCTGGCAGGGTGCTTTCTCCACTCGGTGGGGATTCTCACTTTCACAAAGCTATAAATCACCCACAGTGACAGTCTGCTCACATTCCTGACATCGAGAGCTGTCCTGCTGACCTGTCCAGCTGCAACTTCCTTAGCACACATCCAAGGATGAGAAGGCTGATCCTCAGACACCCTCCAAAGTAAGGCAAGTGTTGGAGCAAGTCAGGGCAGCTGAGCTCACACTTACCTCTTGCTGAACTTGTCAGGGGACGTGCTCCCTTCAGGCTCTCAGCCATGCTGGAGGAGGTGGGTGGAGCCAAAACTGACTAGGCGCAGGGGAGGAAGAAGTTCCTCCTCCACTCAAATGCTTTTACCTCTCCTCGGCCTCATAACATGAGGTCACTGGTTGCTAGACACAAAGCGGCAGGCTATTCTAGCAACCAGTGCTGGAGGCAGCAGAGAGGCCATCGGACAGTGCAGGTGCTCATGATTTACAATATATATGTGAGTGACACAGCTTCGGCGCCCCCATCTGCAGCAGCCCTGGAACCTGGAGAGGACAGAGTTGCCAAAGGTTCCGGAACTGCGTTCCGCCGCGTTCCGGCAAAAAAAAAGCCCTGCCTTTCTCTATCCCTATGAGCCCTTCTATAGTGATTTCAATGTGAGTGCATTTCTTGGCTTTTTTTTTTATTTAATAAAATACACTATAACACTATGGGAAGCCGCTCTGTCTTTGTTCTATGATTTCCTAGTGGGTCAATTGTATATCCAAAGGGACACACATCTTTGACCTGGAGTGACATTTGGGACCTGGGGACAAGGGCCTGTTTCCCATAACCCTGGCCGGTGGTGCTGGGGGTCTGTGGGCAGGGGGCTTATCAGAATCTAGGAGCCCTCTTTACCAAGGGGAAATAAAAACAAAAAGCAGAGCACCTCTAAGTGTTATCAGTTTAATTAAAAGGGTAAGGCAGGTACAGGAAAACTGCTCACATTTAAAACAGTATAAAATAGCTCATCTGTTAGGTGGTCTGCAGGAACACAGGGGTCCACGGCTGAATGTTTGTGGCTCCAAGAGGTGGTGCAGGGGATATTGAAGGAGGGAGATGTCTGGAGGGCCAAGAGACCAGATAGTAGGATGGCCAGCGGCTTCAGGAAGGTGTTCTGTTCCTCAGGGAGACACCTGGTGAGCCGAGAGACCGTTAGGTAGGATGGCTTGCAGCTTCAGAAGGGCACCCTGCTCATCAGTACATCCGGTGCCAACAGATAGGGGAGCCCAGCGTGACAGATCCAGCAGCCAATCGCACAACGCATTTCCGACCATGCGCAGTAACCTCACAGGGCGTGTGCGCTGCTTTCTCAAGTGCAGAGACTGCAAGACTGCACTTGAGAAAGAAGTGCAAACGCCCTGTGAGGCTTCTCTCTGCAGCTGAGCTGGCCCTGAGTGTCATCTATTTCAGCCATCAACTACACCAAACTAATGACTATACATGAACTGCATACCCCTTGATGCTATATAGGTATGTGTGATGCGCCAACTCCTATCCTGCCCCTTTACCAAGGGGGACCCCTGATCCCACCCTCCTATGTTAATGAGTATGTTAAAAAGTGTCAAAAATAAATAAAAACACACAGTTTTCAGCAATTCCTCTATTAAAAAAAAAGTCCCCCCATTGTAGATTCATCGCCAATCATGATGCCCGCCACACCGCCGGTTTCAAAAAAAGAAAAAAAGGTCCGCCTGCAATGAAGGCTAACCGCCAACTGCCTGCTTCACTGTCTGACAGTTCTTTAATAGGTAAGGGGTGAAGCCACCTGGCAATATCACCTAGTGACACTGCCCTCCTGTGACATCACCAACCGGTGCATGCTGTTCCGGGCCAAACCGATGCTTAGTCTGAACAGTTTGCCCATCTCTATTCATTATTTCATTTTTTTTTCAAGCTTATCTTGTACAGGCTGTCTCAGGTCATTTGCCATGTAATTGGATGTTTGCTGAACAGTTTTCCGCATGGACCAATTTTCAAATGGCTTCATGTGACATATTCTTATATTTTATTTGAAACTTTATTTGACTTTTCTTGCTTGTGGTAGGCATTTGTTTTCCATTGAAGTAAACTGATTGTCATTATTGGTTACATGGTAACTATTTATCCTATGAAACTACATTTACATTTCATTCTGTGTGAATTGGGCAAATTCAAACGTTAGTAGTCTATTTTCTCCCCAGGTTGAATGTTATTTATTCATATACAATAGAGTGGATCAGGAAAATGCCACATTATAGCCACTAGATGGAGCTGATTATCAGAGATATAAACACATATTTACTTCTATTGTCAGCTTTATCTAGTGACCATTACAATATTTTTCCTAACCACTGTTTTTTTAATGAATTAATAACATTTTACCTGGAGAGAAAGTAGCATAACACATTACATTTTGCCCCATTTGCACAGAAGGAATGTACATGTCTTTAAACAGGATTAATAGCTCTTAAAATGTTTAAAAAATACATACACTCTTAAGAGATCATTCATATAACTGACTTCCCATATAAACCCTTCATATATTTATTCAGATCCACTTTGGAATACTATGCATACCAAATGACAAATAATAGGCAAATAAAATGTCACCTTTACTGTGGTGTTCACATAACTGACCTTGTCTTGCTTTCTCTTCTGAAACAGTAAGCCTTTTGTACAACCAGCTTGATTATGTCTTAAAGTTTAGACAATTATTAATGCTCCTGCTTTAAAGCCTAATGTATGGCTCTCCTGTTTTTTTTTTCATCCACTCAAGGCTCATTTGCAAATTATGTATTCAATTTTACTGGGATTCTGCAAGGGCCATGGAATTTTGGGTTTGATTAACCTGACAATTTTCAATCAGGTAACTGTATTTCTAAACGCCACTACATTTACTTTTGAAAAATAAAAAAATTAAGGAACACTATCATTATTTAAATGTTACAAAGAATATAACAGAATATGTAAAAAGGAAATCAGAGACACAACAATTCAAAATTAAAGACAAATTGCAAAAGATAAAAGGACAAACCCCCAAAAATTATTCAAATATATTATTAGTAAAAAGGTCAAGTCTAAGCATGTAGGTCTTTTACAAAATAATCTAGAGTGGGTGACTGCGGACAAAGAGCAGGCAAATGTAATAAATACCTTCTTCAGCTCTGTGTATACAAAGGAGCATGGGGGAGCTCATGTCCATAATGGGGATGGTATTGACACAGCCCCAAATGATCCACAATGGCTCTAAAGTGATATGGTCCATAAATATTTAGACAGAATAAATGTGGATAAAGCCCCTGGACCAGATGGCATACACCCATGGATCCTAAAAGAATTGAGCTCTGTTATTTCAAATCCATTGTTTCAAATTTTAGGGACACTTTAATAACTGAAATAGTACCACTGTATTGGCATAAAGCCATCATGGCGCCTATATGGGGCCTATATTTCAAAAGGGACCAAAGTAGCAATAGACCTGTTAGTTTAACTTTTATAGTTGGGAAGATACTGGAGAGTTTAATAAAAGACCACATAGATGAGTTCTTGCTGGAAAAAAATATTTTAAGCAATAAACAGCATGGATTCATGAAAGACATAAGTTGTCAGACAAATCTGATTTCTTTTTATAAGGAGGTAAGTAAAACCTTAGACAGAGGGGTGGCTGTGGACATGGTATACTTGGATTTTGCAAAAGCATTTGACACAGTTCCCCACACACAGCTAATGTGTAAAGTAAAGTCTACAGGCTTGGAAAGATCAGTTTGTAAATGGATAGAAAATGGCTTCATAGAGTAGTGGTTAATGATTAATGCTCTGAATGTGCTAGGGTTATCAAGTGTGTACTCCAAGGTTCACTGTTGGGACCCTTACTTTTTAATACATGTATAAATGGTATAGGGTCTGGGATTAAAAATACCATTACAATGTTTATAGATGACACCAAGCTATGCAGTGGAATAACGTCCTAACAGTCTCCAACTTACAAGCCAACCTCAATGCACTGTTTAATTGGGCAACTATGTGGCAGATGAGGTTTAATGCTGACAAATGTAAAGTTATGCACTTAGGAGCTAAGAATATCAATAAATCATACATACGAGGGGGAGTTCAACTGGGGGAATCGATGGTGGAGAAAGATCTGGGTGTTTTGGTAGATCATATGCCTAATAATAGCATGCAATGCCAAGCTGGGGTTTCCAAAGCAAGCAAAATCTTTCTTGTATTAAGAGAGGTATGGACTCCAAAGAGAGAGATATTATTTTTCCTCTGTACAAATCATTAGTAAGACCTCATCTAGAATATGCAGTTCAGCTTTGGGTACCAGTTCACAGAAAGGATATTGGGGAAATGGGGAAAGTGCAGAGAAGAGCAGCCAAACTGATAAGAGGCACGGAGGAGCTCAGCTATGAGGAAAGATTAGAGGATCTTTCAAGTGAATTTCTTCTCACTTGAGAAGAGGAGATTGAGGAGGGATATGATCAACATGTATAAGCACATAAGTGGTCCATATAGTGAACTTGTTGTTGAGTTATTTATTTTAAGGTTATTGCAGAGGACAAGGGGCCACTCTTTACATCTAGAGGAAAAGAGATTTAAGCTCCAAATATGGAAAAGTTTCTTCACAGTAAGAGCTGTGAAAATATGGAATAGACTCCCTCAAGAGCTGGTTCTGGCTAGCTCAGTAGCTTGCTTTAAAAAAGGCCTGGATTCTTTCCTAAATGTATATAATATAACTGGATACTAACATTTATAGGTAAAGTTGATCCAGGGAATATCTGATTGCCTCTCAGGGGGTCAGCAAAGATTTATTTTCCCCTGCTGGAGCAAATTGGATTATGATTTATTGTTTTTTTTGCCTTCCTCTGGATCAACTCTGGGTAAAGCATTGTGTACATGGAATTGTATTAATTTTGTTTTATTTTTTCCCTTTTTATTGGTTGAACTAGAGGGGCTTGTGTCTTTTTTCAACCAGACTAACTATGTAACTACAGGCAATACAAACTATATTTGTTTAAAGTCTGAACCAACTCATAATACTAGTCTTCAGTTACCTATGCCACTAACATTTTAAATGTTTAATGTGTTTCTTTGAATGTGAAGTAATCTGTGTATATAAGGTTACCTATAGTGCTTGCTAAAAATTGCAATATTTAAAATATATATTGTGTATAAACCCCGTGTTATGATGCGATAAATTGTGAAATTTCATATATACTTAATATGTTCAGAAATTAAAATTACAATAATTAATAAAAATATAAAAAAATATAAAAAAATAACAAGTTAATATATATAAAGTGCAAACTTTAGTGTTCTAATAAGATTTATTTAGAGTTCATGTGCCAAATAAACTTATGTGCAGAAAAGTTTATAATAGTGTAACTTCATGGAAAAAGTTCAAAATAAGGTGCACAGTGAATAGTGCTTAGTGCTTCATAGTTACATAGTTACATAGTTACATAGTTAGTGAGGTTGAAAAAAGACATCAGTCCATCCAGTTCAACCTATGATGTGTGTGTGTGTTTGCTTTTAACCATACATTGTATACCCCTGTATGTTGTGGTCTTTAAGGTGTCCATCTAATAGTTTTTTGAAACTATCAATGCTCCCTGCTGATACGACTGCTTGTGGAAGAGAATTCCACATCCTTACCGCTCTTACAGTGAAGAACCCCTTATGCACTTTAAGGTTAAACTGCCTTTCCTCTAGTTTTAGTGAGTGGCCACGTGTCTTATTGTATCTCCTTTCTCCGAATAGTTTGTTCCTTATGCTCGGGTCACCAGTACAGTATTTGTACATTGATATCATATCCCCCCTCAATCGTCTCTTCTCCAGAGAGAATAGGTTCAGTGCTTGTAGTCTTTCCTCATAGCTGATGTCCCCCATTCCCCTAATTATTTTTGTTGCCCTTCTCTGGACTTTCTCCAGTTCCAGCACATCCTTCCTGAGGACCGGTGCCCAGAACTGGACAGCATACTCCAGATGTAGCCGGACCAGAGTCTTGTATAGTAGGAGAATAATCTCTTTATTTCTGGAGTGAATCCCCTTTTTTATACATCCCAGTATTCTGTTGGCTTTGCTTGCGGCGGCTTGGCATTGCATGCCACTGCCAAGCCTGTTGTCTACCAGTACCCCCAAGTCCTTTTCCATCCTAGACTCACCCAGAGGTTCCCCCCTAGTGAGTAGCTTGCTTTCTGGTTTTTGGCCCCCAAGTGCATTACTTTACATTTTCAACATTAAATCTCATCTATATCAAAAATAGGGAAGGGGAATAAGAGAGACCTCAGACTCCCCAATTAAAGAGGTACTCAATGGGACAGGGGAGTGGGAAATGGAGAATTGGTTCTGGATTTAGGATACCAAGGTATATTGGTTACAAATCAACATCATTGATCATGTTGATTTGTAACCAATATACCTTGGTATCCTAAATCCAGAACCAATTCTCCATTTCCCACTCCCCTGTCCCATTGAGTACCTCTTTAATTGGGGAGTCTGAGGTCTCTCTTATTCCCCTTTCCTATTTTTGATATAGTCTAGCATCTGGAAGTTGATACCACTATGGTTTTATTAATTATAGGTTTACTTTGAATTAAATCTCATCTGCCATGTAGTTGCCCACCCCGTTATTTTGTTCAGGTCCGCTTGCAAGGTTTCCACATTCTGCATAGAAGATATTGGCATGCCTAGTTTAGTATCATCTGCAAATACTGGATTGTACTCGATATCCCCTCCTCTAGATCATTTATGAATAAATTAAACAGGATTGGTCCCAGGACAGAACCCTGGGGGACCCCACTTTCTGTCACTAAATGAATTTTGCACTCACCAGATATCGTGGGTCCTATGTGCCTTATGACACTAAGACCATACAAGCTTTAGTGACCCACCAGGGTCGGGATACGTTCCCTTCAAGCAGGTGCCTTTTCCTGTAGCAACGCTCCTCCTGTTGTTCAACTCCAGTGGGGATCTCAACGTCCAGCTTATTGTATAAAAAAAACTTCTCTCTCTTTTTTTTATACAATAAGCTGGACGTTAAGATAGGACACCCACGATATCTGGTGAGTGCAAAATTCCTTTATCTTGTCACGGTGGAATACATTGAAGGACACCAGGGAGATAGTGGAATCATCTACTACGAAGCACTAAGCACTATTCACTGTGCACCTTATTTTGAACTTTTTCCATGAAGTTACACTATTATAAACTTTTCTGCACATAAGTATATTTGGCACGTGAACTCTAAGGAAATCTTATGAGAACACTAAAGTTTGCACTTTATATATATTAACTTGTTATTTTTTTATATTTTTTTATATTTTAATTAATTATTGTAATTTTAATTTCTGAGCATATTAAGTATATATATGAAATTTTGCAATTTATCGCATCATAACACGGGGTTTATACACAATATATATTTTAAATATTGCAATTTTTAGCAAGCGCTATAGAAAATCGTATATACACAGATTACTTCACATTCATCACTCGCACTTTACTATAGCAGCTGCAAACTCACATCTATTTATTTGTTTATTTATTTGATTAATTATTTATAAGTCTTAGGTTCTCCACTTGGCGTGGGAAATATACCCTTGTATATTTTTTTATTCTTTAATGTGTTTCTTTACCTTGTAGTTACAGTTCCTTCTGTTACAACGATAACCAGCTGGTGGCACCATGCAATAATCTGGTGTATTGTTCATGAGCTTGGTATCTTAAAACATGCTTGGTGCATCAGAACTGTATATTAAATTTCTAAAACAAAGAAAAACAGGGCTAAGTTACAATGGTAGGGGCCATTATAACGGTAATTTGTCTTAAATGTTTACTGAATAAAAGCTCAAACTCACAACTTTAGCACATCTCTCTGCTGCCCTGATCTGCTTCTTGAGTACTATCAAATAATCTGATACTTTTAGGTAGAGGGGAACATCTGATTTTTCCTTTTTTCCCCACAATTAGGTTCTCAGTGCATAAGCAACTGTTCAAGAGCTGTGGCATAGGGATGGAGGGGGTTTATTTAGCCCTGTGTAATAATCACCTTTTCAGACTTTTTTCTTCCTCTGCTTTTGAGAGGCAGGGTAGTGCATTGAAGGTAAAAACAAGCACTCAATGGTGTCAGTTGGTAAGTCAGGTTATTAGGTAAACTTATACTTAATACAGATTTACTTCATGGATTTAGCATAGGAGAAATGAAAAGTATATTAAAATAAAACTAAAAATTCCCATGACATATTTTGAACGAGGATGAGTCCTGTGACAGCCTTAGATTAGACTGATGGGTTCAAATCTAACAAATATTACCGTATATACTCAAGTATAAGCCAACCCGAGTATAAGCCGAGGCCCCTACTTTTACCACAAAAAGATGGGAAAAATGATTGACTCGAGTATAAGCCTAGGGTGAGAATGCAGGGCGGCGGGCATGGTACAGGAGAATTCAGGGTACTGGCATGATACAGGAGAATGCAGGGTGACTGGCATGGTACAAGAGAATGCAGGGTGACTGGCATGGTGCAGGAGAATGCAGGGTGACTGGCATGGTGCAGGAGAATGCAGGGTGGCTGGCATGGTACAGGAGAATGCAGGGTACTGGCATGGTACTGGAGAATGCAGGGTACTGGCATGGTACAGGAGAATGCAGGGTACTGGCATGGTACAGGAGAATGCAGGGTACTGGCATGGTACAGGAGAATGCAGGATACTGGCATGGTACAGGAGAATGCAGAGTACTGGCATGGTACAGGAGAATGCAGGGTACTGGCATGGTGCAGGAGAATGCAGGGTACTGGCATGGTACAGAAGAATGCAGGGTACTGGCATGGTACAGGAGAATGCAGGGTACTGGCATGGTACAAGAGGATCCAGGGTTGTGGGCATACTACAGGAGATGCAGTGCTGTGGGCATGGTACAGGTGGACCATGCCCGCAGCACTGCATCCCTTGTAGTATGCCCGCAGCCCTGCATAATGGCAGGTAGTGCAGCAGTTTCCCTTACCTGTTCCAGAGGCGCCTTCATTTTAAAAATGGCGCCGCCCGGCGCCGACACGTCATTGCGCACGCCCGCCGCCGCTCGTATACTTTCGGCTATTCCCGGCCTCTCCCGAGTGGCGGCGGCGCGTGCGCAATGACATGTATGCGCTGGGCGGCGCCATTTTTAAAGCTCAAGCACATCGAGCGGCCGGGAACTTTTTTTTTTTTTCTTGACTCGAGTATAAGCCGAGAGGGACGTTTTCAGCACAAAAAAATGTGCTGAAAAACTCGGCTTATACTCGAGTATATACGGTAGTTAATTTGCTAATGTCTAATTGGAATCTATGTTAGTATCTTTATGTCAGTGATCCTATTAGGGTAATATTTCTGACTTTTCTGTTACTTTTATGATCCCTCCGTCAAGGATCAGTTTTGATAGTTTGGACCCGTGACTAAAGCACTTTGCAATGTATTATTTACTTCCAGTTCTTTAGTCATATGTAGCAGATCACATGTTTTTCATTGGTTTCACATTCCTGCAACTAATTGATTGGTTGATTAATTGATTTACTCATGGGAAAAAACCTGTTTAATTTGCAAAGAAGTTTTCCCTTAGTTTAGTAAATAGAGGGGAAATTTGCTTTGAGAATACTCATTTATGCACATGAAAAATTGTGTGGAGAAGGATCGTCTGGTTTCATACAAAGGCACCGTCCCCAATCAAAATTGAAAATTACAGCAAATCCAGATATGCAAGTGAGGCAAAGGGAAGGGAAATGTGGAATAAAGTGGGAAAAAATCAAGCATATCTGGGCAAAAGGGGATTTAATTGTGCCATATAAACACTAAATAAAAACAAGAAATATATAAAAATATCAAAATTTTATTTAAACATATAAATTATAACATATAACTCTAAAAGCGAGGATAATCATAATTATTGTAAATATTCCAGCACATATCTCCAGGTAAGGAGGTGTGCATAAAGGTTCACTGATGGATCGACGCGTTTCACTGTGGCAGCTTTATCAGGATCCAGCAAATATAATTCAAAATGGTATACACAGTGTTTCTTATCCTTCATATAAAATCAAGCCAAACAGTATTAAGGCATCAAATCATCCTATGGATCAACTAAACAAGGCCAGCTACAGTCTGCCAGTGGGATATATGGTCTATATGTGTGAAGATCTTCCAGTTGTGGTGACTGACTATGGATGTGTAGGGAGATTATCTTCTCATCTCCTTGACCATCAAGGGGCTACGGGTCCCCACTGGATATTTTCTCTTCTTATCCCAGTACCACCTGGGTTGTCTGGTCTACCCTTACCTATCCATAGCTTGATGGAATATGAAACTCTGGACATATGGGGTACTTTGAGTGATAGGCTGTACTAGCAACCTGTTACCAGTCCCCATACTCTAAGGGTTTGGGATCTCTGGATAAATAGCCTTGTTTAGTTGATCCATAGGATGATTTGATGCCTTAATACTCTTTGGCTTGATTTTATGTGAAGGATAAGATAACACTGTGTATACCATTTTGAATTATATTTGCTGTATCCTGATGAAGCTGCCACAGCAAAACGCATCGATCCATCAGTGAACCTTTATACACACCTCCTTACCTGTAGATATGTGTTGGAATATGTACAATAATTATGATTATCCTTGCTTTAGAGTTATATGTTATAATTGATATGTTTAAATAACATTTTGCTTTCTTACTTTAGTGTTTATATGTCACAATTAAATCCCCTTTTGTCCAGATATGCTTGATTTTTTTCCCACTTTATTCAACATTCCCCTTCCTTTTGTCTCACTTGCATATCTGGATTTTCTGTAATTTTGAATTTTTAACTTGCAGATGGAAGTCAGCAGAGCTTCCCCACATTCATTAACTAGGGGAAATTTATTTTCAATGGTAGCAGCCTATTTGCCTTTAGTAAACCAGCCCCTGAATATTTCTGTGATTTTTATAAGACACTAGGTTGCAGCACATTTAACACTCAATAGACACGTTTATCAAATTGTACTGTTTAGAAACTACTGAGTTACACAGAATGTCTAAATAGATTAAATAATAAATGGAAAACCTGTTATAGAAGAATTTTTCAAATTATTCGCCACACCTGATTAAAATAATTTGACGCTGACATGCTTCACTAAATTGCACCAGGATATTTGGGGAAATGTGTCCTATTAGTTACAGTAAAATAATACTTTTGATGATGCCCCAAAAACAGTCTTTTATAAAGATTAAATATATTGCAGACAGTACCAACTAAAACCAATAGGATATATTTTACATAATACATTGGTTGAAATCACTCTGTATCTAACACATGACAACTGTAAGGAAGAACACTTGTACATTATCCTCAAATACTTATTTCAATTATTACACTTATTAACTAATAATTTCCAAATATTGTTAAAACAAACTTGTAATATTTATTAATAAAAGATATGTCAGCAAATGAAAAAAAAAAAAAAAACATAGGGTAGTTAGGTAAGCTATGTTATTTTGTGTTTGTGACATTTTATGTCAGAAGTACAAACTTTGAAAAAACCTTAAGACTAGAATTATATTAGAAAATTCACGTTAATGAACAAAACAGCATAATAAGACCCTACAGACAAAATCTATGTAATTTCCAAATAAGCAAATCATTTAATTGACTTTGAAATGCTTCTGCAGATATAGCTTTAGTTGCCTGTTTAAAGTTCAAGTTTGCCTGAAAAAAGAACTATAGCAATGCTTGGAGGTGTTGCTGTCCCAGGGATGTTAGCATGCCCTGTCAGAGGTAGACAGTTCATACCACATGGCTTCATGTGCTAAATTAAGAACAGTAAAAGTTCATCCAAAGTGCACATTAAAATTTTCAATAGGACTTTAAATGACTCGGAGGCATGAGCAGGCCTGTCACTTTTTCTCAGCTTCTTGAGCAAATGATGGATTCACTCTATGGCCAAAACATAACCCATGAGATATGCCTGACTTCGTTTGTTATTCTTCATTGCCAGTCATGCTGAAATACAGTCTGTGGTTAAACAAATCTGCCTTTATAAAGCAAAGTATTGTGAAACAGAGATGATTATGGCCCGGCACAGTAAATTAAGCCGAAGTGTAAAGTAGATATAATGATTCCATCATTATAATTAGGTTTTATATCTTTAATTGATGTAACTTTGATTGCAATTATGTATCTTGTATTTTACTAAAATAAGCTGCCGTCAATATAAAGAACCAAGAAAGTTAAAAAATTTAAGAATAAATGTTTTCTTTTTACTTATAAATTATAAAAGCTTTTACATGTTCCCATAAGCTGTTAACAATTTCTGAAAATGGTGTGATTAAAGTAAGCTAAATTTATTGAGAATGTAAACTCTATTCAGATTTGTAGCAAAACCAGCACAATATCACTGCTGTGTTTTGTGTAATTACATGAAAAATGGTATATATCTTTGTACTTAAATGCGTTTGTTAAAAAGCTAGTGATTTCGAGAATGAAAACACTTTTTTTCCAAATTTTTATGAAAATATAATAATGATATTTTTTATTTAATTTACAGCAAAATTGTATTTCACCTCATACATGACATGTAATAGAAAATTAAAGATATGCAAGAAATATAACAATATAACAAAAATGGAGCATATGTGTGTGTGTTACTTTAGGTCAGTAAAAATGATTTTGCTTTAAAAGATGGAATTTCATCTTCAATTTATTTTTCCTTAATTTACTTCATTGTAAAATGTATTACCTATTCCATAATATGAGTTTTTCTTTAAATTCATTTTAGTAGAATGTAGTTCCTCTAACAATTTAAATTCATTCAAAGAGAATGTAGTTCCTCTTACAGATGTTTGCTTATTGTTTGTCATGCCTTGTAAACAGATTTCAATATAAAACTGGCAATATGACCTATTAAAAGGCAAGCAATGCTGAAAAAGTCATGTTTATGCATAGCACTACAAATGCAAATATCATAACTCTTTTATGACACAGATAGTTTACACCTGGGATAAAAAGAGCTGACATTACTAAAGATGTAATTTTTACACTTGATCAATGAATTTATTATTTAAAAATAAATAAAAAATGCACAATCATTTACATTGGAATTCATTATATTTTTCAAGTTTCCCTGATTTCAGTTGGATGCTTAATTAGAACAAAACCTGTTTGTTTTAGCAGAATACAAATGAGTATTAATTTAATAGCCTGTAAAATGTAAAATGTAATTTTAGTTCTAAATACCAAAGATAACTATCCTATAAGTTTTTCAAATGATATAGTTTATTCTCACTTTTTAAATAACATGTTTTCATTCTGTGTTTTACCTATATCAATATAATATGTGAATATGTATAATGTATAATGTATAATATGTATAATAAAGACATTACCACTAAATTAAAAGAACAATAATAAAATCACAGGCCCATGCACAAGTAGGGAAATACTGGTTTTCAAAATGAAATGCATCCTGCCTCAATCCCAGAGGCTTTGTGCAATCACCCCAGTCAGAGAAAGCCATGAGAAAGAAAAGAATGTTCCCCTTTGCAGATCTGCAGGCTTGTTCAACCCAAGATTCTTTTAGAAGTGACAACCAGACTGATCCCAAAGTGACTTATATCCCCATCTCCACAAGACCCCAGACATCATATAAGCCTTGAAAACTTTTGACAAAAATGCAATTAAATGCACATGGAACTGTTAAAGCATATCTAAAGGCAACACATGTTTTCTTTTGTTTTGCATAGAATGTGGAAGAGTGAAATGACTGAAACGAAATACTACTGAAAAGTGTTTATTAGATGTTCCTGAAGACCAGAATTGCGTTATTTAGTTTGAATCTTCATGCAATCAACTTCATGCAGGTTTGTTTGCAGAAGAGGCAAACATTATGCCATATTATCCAAAGGAGCATATAGCTATTATATGAAAAAAGCACTCCATAGTCCCTGTAATACCAGAGCTTTAACTGGGACATATAGAGCTTAACTTACATTTCTTCTTTTATAAACCACTTCAATACAGAGCACTTTCACCCCCTTCCTGCCCAGGCCACTTTTCAGCTTTTAGTGCTGTTGCATTTTGAATGACAATTTGGCGGTCATGCACCACTGTACCTAAACTAAATGTATGTCATTTTTTTCCCACAAATAGAGCTTTCTTTTGGTGGTATTTGATCGCCGCAAGGTTTTTTCTTTATTGCTAAACAAAAAGACAGAAAAGTTTGGAAAAAAAAAGTTTTTTTTTGTTTATGTTATAACATTTTGTAAATAAGTTTTTTCCTGCACTGACAAGCACTGATGAGGCCACACTGACAGGCACTGATGAGGAGGCACTTATAGGGTGGCACTGATGATGAGGCACTAATATGCAGCACTGATGGGCACTGATAGGCAGCACTGATGGGCATTGATAGGCAGCACTGATGGGCACTTATAGGCGGCAAAGATGTGCACTGATGGGCACTGATAGGCAGCACTGATAGGTGGCACTGATGGGCAATGATGGGTACTGGTGGGTGGCACAGATAGATGGCAATCATGGGCACTGGTGGGTGGCACTGATAGATGGCAATCATGGGCAGCACTGATGAGGATGGCACTGACAGGCTCCCTGAGCACTGATTGGCATCCTTGGTGGCATGGGTGGGCATCCCTGGTGACCATGGGTGGGCATCCCTGGTGGCTTTAGTGGCATCCCCCAAGGGTCTGAACTGGTAATTAATGCTCTAAATTGATAAATGAACAACAGGTGATCAGCGCTGCTACTTTAAGATATAAATTCACAGTGCAAATGGTATATGTGCAAAGTAATCAATAATAATCCAGTAATCAATGACAATCAGTGGATACTACAAATCAACTCCTTGTGCAATGGTGAATAAATAATACACTTAGTAAATACATATAAAATGTAAAAAGTGCATAAAAAATCCTTAAGTACAAATATCAAAACAGTCCTTAACTGCAGATAATCAAAGTGCTGTAGTGCTCCTCTTTCTTGAATTACAGTGCTGGTGCTCCCCCTTGTGGTTCCCTACTTATCACAGGCAGATGTATAACCAGCATTGAATTGCATACAATCTCTTGATATATATCCCGAGATCCTAATAGGAGCAGCCTTATGAATAACAATGCTGGGAGAAATCCTTAGTGCCAGTAATTCACAAATCCAGGGTGCCCTCCTAAAAGATAAAGCCATCCATGGTGAAGTACGTATACATAATGTTTATTAAAGTAAAGAAACCTACTTACAAATCGACAAGTAAAATGTACAGAGCATGGCTCGGTGGTTAGCTGCTCTCGCAGCGTGCGCTCCACCGGCCGGAAATGACGTCGAACGTGACGCGGGATGCTTCAGCCAATCTCTAGACGCGTTTCGCCCTCCTCCCAGGGCGTCAACGTACGACGTCATTTCCGGCGAGAGCAGCTAACCACCGAGCCGTGCTCTGTACATTTTACTGTACATTTTACTAGACGCATTTTACTGTACATTTTACTAGACGCGTTTCACCCTCCTCCCAGGGCGTCATCTGTAGCTACAGAAGGCAGAAAACAAAATAAAGAGAGCGCACACCGCCCTAGTGTAACACCATTTAATGAAAATAATTAGAGCCATAAAAACAGGTACTCACAAACAAGTAGAGTGTCATGCATGGAAATGATATCCCCCGATCTGATGTGTGTAGGGTACTCTCCTCCTTGCCGGCGGCTCAGCTGTTCGTTCCCGCAGTAGTACGTAGATAATGTCCAGTTAAGGCAACCACCTCGGATGACTCAAGGTAGCTCAATGCGGTGCGCCTGCGCACGGTCCAGCCGCTCGCTGCACGCTCTGCAAGAGCCGGATACTGTAGCCGACAGTGCGGTTACACAGAGGGGAGATCCCCGATCAGGACCCAGGACATGACATTCATGGGGTTGCTAAAGACACTAGGGAGGTGTGCGCTCTCTTTCTTTTGTTTTCTGCCTAGTTTCTCTGCCTCATATCCCATGGAGGGTTAAGAGAGCTGCCACGCTTTTACTCATGTGTTTCACCACTGGCCAAACTACAAGGTTCCCCAGCTTGACAATTAATCTCCAGGATCTGCACAGGGACTGGTAATGTGTTTCTCTTTTATGCAATTCAACGCTGGTTATACATCTGCCTGTGGTAAGTAGGGAACCACAAGGGGGAGCACCAGCACTGTAATTCAAGAAAGAGGAGCACTACAGCACTTTGATTATCTGCACTTAAGGACTGTTTTGATATTTGCACTTAAGGATTTTTTATGCACTTTTTACATTTTATATGTATTTACTAAGTGTATTATTTATTCACCATTGCACAAGGAGTTGATTTGTAGTATCCACTGATTGTCATTGATTACTGGATTATTATTGATTACTTTGCACATATACCATTTGCACTGTGAATTTATATCTTAAAGTAGCAGCGCTGATCACCTGTTGTTCATTTATTACTTTAAAGGCACTAGCACTTTATCGCTCAGCAGCAGCTACAAACACATATATATATATATATACTAGCAAATTATTTATACTAGCACATTATTTATATTTTCACCATTTACCATAAGTGCGAGGTCACACCCCCTGTTTCTAATGCTCTAAATTACCAGCACATACCCCCTTGTCAGGAGAGCCACCGATCGACTCTCCTCTACTCACGCCTGTCAGGCACGAACCTGAAGAAAGCTGATCAACGGCACTTCCTATTTACTATGTGACCAGCTGTGATTGGACACAGCTGGTCACATGGTAAAGAGCCTACATCATAGGCTCTTTACCAGGATCGGAGATGCGGTGTGTCAGAGTGACACACTGCACCACCGATCGCCGCTCTGTGGCCTATCCTGCTGGACATCATATTACGCCCAGTCAGGATAGAGCAGCCACTTTGCGGCCATCATTTTGCTATATGACGTGCAGGAAGTGGTTAAACTAGTATTGTAGCTGTGATACAAAACAGACTGTATGCTAGTGACTTCATATAATTAGGTGTCCTTGGCATCAAAAGCTGATATTGCCCCATGTAGCAGAAATAACTTTTTGTATGCATATTGTAGAACTGCCTACACATCAATGTACTTTGTTGTATTTTTTACCACTTTGTGCGGAAATCCTTTAGTTGTAATATACTTTTCATGAACTGCACGTTTTATTGCTTTGAGTGGAATCAAATCATGACCTCTTAGACAGATGGCCTCACATTCTGATCAAGCACACTTTGATATTATGAAAAAATTATAGCTGATTTAGTAACTGAAAGCTTCCAATGCTTTGAAGCAGCATAGCAACCCCAAGCCTTAACCTATCCACCACCATGCTTCACAGTTGGCATGATGTTCTTCTCTTGAAATGCTGTGTTGATTTACATTGGTTAAGAACACATTGTTCCAGAAGGCCTAATCTTTGCCTATATGTTCAAAGACAAACTGTAGTCTTGATTTAATATTCGTTTTGGGCAGACATGTTTGTTCCTGAGACACCTGTTCCTGGTTAATTTGGTGTATACCAATATCTTTCAAAATGTACATTCATGCACTTTGACACTAACTTCTGCAAGAGTTACTTGCAGATCCAATTTTGGGAGTCTTGGTAATTTTTTAACATCAAATGGTCAGCACTTGGTCTGAATTTTCCAGGCTGGATATTCTTGTTGTTTGAATTCTACAGCACTTGTATATTATTTTCCTCACAGGGGATTAATTGATTTAAAAATATTTGGTGATTTTTTTAAATCCCTTGCCAGACTCAAAAGTACCCAAAAGCATTTTTCTAAGCACCTTAGAGAGCCCTTTAAAACTTTAACAGCAAAGTGAAAACAGACCCCGAGGGATTGAGTTACTAAAGGCAAATAGGTTGTTCATTTGCAAGGGAATTTGCACTTTGCATGGAAATGTTTCTCAGAGCTTAGTGGGTCAGATGAAGCTTTGTGGACTTCCATCATGCATTCATGTTCAGGTTAAAATGCTTTTTTTTTTTTTAATTATCATATTCTTTGCAAACATGAAACTTCACCACATTCGCTGCAGAAAATTTCCTAGCACAGTGCAACTTCCCTTGGGAAGCAAACAGCCTTTTCGCTGTTAGTAAATCAACCCCTAAATATATGAGGTTTAAATTAGACTGGTCCTATCAGCAAACTTCCTAAGGTGCTAATCACATGCACCTAATCTAGAACACCTGATTCAATTCCCATGGGCTAGGTGATAAATTTGGGATATACTTGCTATTCTCACATAACAGATAAGCATTTTTAGTTCATTTAGATTATGAGAATGAATACACCATGCCAATTATATATGTAATTTGTTCAAGTATATTACTATTATCTGTAGGCACTGTTTGAACGGAGATCTAATGTGTGCCTGTTTAAATATTTTCAAACAGTTAGCAATTTATGTGGGCTATTCTTTCATTTTCACATGACTGTAAATGTTATAGCCTACATTGCTGTAGTCGTATATACTGTAGAAATGACAAAGCATGGAAGACTGGATGAAAATAACTTGTTAATATAGCCAAAGAAAAGTTTTCTGGAGTAGAATCGATCAATCTATTTTATTGACCTCCTTTACGTTGTGTTATAATTACGCAGGTTGATCACTGCTTTTGCACTAACATAATGGCTTATTATTTACTGCAATTCATGGGAGCACTCCTGGGGGCATGCGCCTGCCCCCATTAGGCAGCGGAGAAGCTGATCCATAGGGCCGGTGCCCGCAATTGCCAGTGGGCACCCGTGGAAACAGAACGACTGTCTGCTGTTGTAAACATAGCAGACCGTTGTTCACTCTGGAATGAACACAGAGCATGCGTGATCTTCCTATTTAGGATCACAGGCTTGTGTTTATTCCACAAGTCCCTCCCCCATACAGTTAGAAAACACCCCGTAGGCTCTCACTTAACCTTTAGATCGCCCCTGGGCTAACCCCTTTCCTGCCAGTGTCATTATTATAGTAACATTGCATTTTTTTAGCACTGATTACTGTAGTAATGTTACTGGTCCCCCCAAAAGTGTCAAAAATGTCAATTGGGTCCGATCTGTCCACTGCAATGTCGCAGTCCCACTAAAAATCGCAAATTGCCACCATTACTAGTATAAAAATAAAAATCACATCAATCTTTCCCCTAGATTGTAAAAGCGATAACTTTTGCGCAAACCAATCAAAATACACTTATTGGGATTTTTTTTACCAAAAATATATAGCAGAATACAAATTAGCCTAAAAGGATGAAAAATTTTATTTTTTATTTTTTTTTTTTAAATGTTAGTTAGCAGATAGTGAAACATTGTTTTTTTTTTTTTCCAAAACTCTTTTTTTGTTTATAGCGCAATCAATAAAAAGCTCACAGGTGATCAAATACCACCAAAAGAAAGCTCTATTTGTTGGAAAAAGGGACATCAATTATATTAGGGTACAGCGTTGCACGACCGTGCAATTGTAAGTTAAAATAACGCAGTACTGAATCACAAAAAATGGCCTGGTCATTAAGGGGGCAAAACCTTCCCGGGGCTGAAGTGGTTGAACAAAAAAAAAAAAAAAAAAACAGTAACAAACACACATGTACCCTCAAAAAGGATGGAGCCTATAAAAACTGAAGGACTTATCCCATGCTTTATATCATCTTCCATTTAAGAAAAAGTAAATGACGATTTAGATTCCTTCTAGCTATAACAGTTCAGGCTTAGTTCAAATGAAGTTCAGTTATGTCTAATATATTATTCCGGATGAAAGAGACAGAAGGATTAAAGAATAAAGAAAAATATCTCCCAATCTGCATGGGATGCAGCATTTAGTATTAAAGTCAGGTGACACAATTCTAGCTAGCCTTTGGAAGCTAACCTGGAGACCTTTGGGTGTTGAGCTGGAAAAGATGAAGTATGATTTTGACTTCAGTGTATAAACAGAATGTCACATAAAAAAACCACCCATAGCGAATCTTCGGCTCCCTTAATGATTATAATCTTCACATCCAACCATGGGAACATAGAAAAACAAAGATTATGTAAATAGGCAAATTAGGCTGATTCAGAAAGCTTAAAATTGTATATTTTAGTTATTAGTAATATAAAGTTAATATAAAAAAAAAAAACATTTACAATGCTTATAGTACCAGTTTGTAACATACATATTAACGCTGCAAAAATAAGCTGTCTTTTTGCTTCTCTTCAATGCTAAAATCAAATCATTTCTATTGTTATTTGAGTGTACATTTTTTTCTTAGATATTTCAATGGAGATGCGCTCCTTCAATGTATGTCTTTTATACTTCTGAATTGTTAAATAATATGTCCATATAACAAGTTAATAAGGTTGTATTTGTTATATAAAAAAATAAAATACAACCTTTGTAGGGTGTATTTTTGTGGCAAATTCCCTGAATAAAAATATGTGTATAGTGTTAATATTTATTTGAAGGCACTTGCAGACGTCAATAAAAACTATGCTACAATTTGTAACTTGCAAACTTTGTGCAATTACACAAAAATGCACAAGACATATTTTAACATCCTTATATTTTAAAAACAAATGTGTTTAACGATTGTGTATGACATTGTATCCAAATGATATGCCTTTGTCCACATAAAATGTTTATATCATTTTGGCAATTAAACTGGAACACAACAACAAATATTTCTTGTTTTAAAAATAGTTTTGTGTCAGAATTGAAAAGCATGGCAGTTAAAGGTAGCACTTTGTTGCTACATCTACAGAAACATAATGTTATGCCAAACTGAAATCTTTTCTTTAAATGCATTTCTATAACAAATTATAAAATGCAACATTATCCAGTAATTTGCTTAAAGATGTATCATTCTAATATTCAGTTTAATAGTACTGTTGCTAATGTTATAAATTAAACTAATTATAATAATAAAGCTAATTATTTTTTAACATTTTTTTAAATAGCAAAAAAAAAAAAAAAAATATATATATATATATATATATATATATATATATATATATATATATATATATATATATATATATATTCACATAAACTTGTTTAGCTACAGTTTGTGGTAAGATTATAAAAATGCTTGACAGTTTGCTTGGAAGTTTTAATTTTTTATGTATTTTTCTTGATGAATCATCAGAAAGTAGTAATCAGTTGAAGACAGCACTGATTTTTTTTTTTTTTTTATCCCATGACAAAGGCAATCTGTTTACTGTTTGTTACCATGTTTTATAGTCATAATACAAATGTTATTTACTTTACCCTGGAGCAAAATGTTTGTCTAAAGGTGCATATAAATATAGTATGTAGTACACCTGTAGAAATAAAATAACATTTGCTCACGACTGAAATTACACTGCTTAAATGTCTGCTTGATAATGTCAAGCACTTCTGAGATGTTAACACAAAATTCACCACTATCAATTTACGGTACAACACAAGTCCATGATCCTGTGTCATTTGTATTAGAGATCCTGTGATGTGCATTCTATAAACTAACAAGTTCATCGGACTTTAAATTAAATTACTTTTAATCTGTAACTACATACAGAAATTTAATATGAATTAGAATAATGATGTATAGTAAATAAACATTTAAAAAAAATTATAAGATTTTCCAACATGTAAAAAAAAAAAAAAAAGCAGCATAGTAGTAAATTACTTAGCTGAAAATAACGAAGTATTTAAAGAAATTTATTGGATGTGCTATAAAACTTAATAAGAAATTTTCACACTAGCCTGGGGATTTCGTGTTTGTTTAAATAGCCCAGAGAGAACTTTTTGGATTTGACATTATCATGGTAAATTAACTTTATAATGTTACATCAGCAACCGTGCAAACAGTAAAACTGCAACTCCTAATCTGCATTCCTGGTCCATGTCAGTCACTTCTTGAAGTGTATGTAGAGACATTTTTTTTCAGTTTTGGAGTGGAAAAGGCTGGAATTTCTGTGTAAGTTGTCATCAGAACAAGAGTATATATTTCAACGGGGACATCTATTGTGGTTAAACTTGCCCCTCATTTTAGGCAGATTTACTCTATTGCCCTGTAAATTTTCTGGGACAGCAAAATCTCACCAAAGGGACCCAGACAGCAAAAAGTAACCTTACAGAGTTTTAACTATATATATATATATATATATATATATATATATATATATATATATATACATTAATCAGTGATGCCAGAGGATCAGTATGACAACAATATAGCTATCATTTCAGAAGTGGGTTAGCAGTGCCAAAATAGGTGTTTCTCCTGTTGCATTCATAAATTATTTCCTAATGAAAAATTGATCTTTATGCTTAGTGTAAGATTTATTTTTATAATGGTCCAATAAACATTTGTTTATCTCATCCAGGTTTCTTTTAAAATTCTATATACATGAACATTCTTAAGAATACAATGGCAAATGTAATCACTTGTACTTATCAAGCTTTACTATACATAGAATGGATTGACCTTTCTGGTGAAGTCAATTGGATGAAAAGCATTGCAATGAGTAAATTGTCAAAGCTGACTATAACTCAAGATCCATCTGTCACACTAAGAAACATGGAGAAATGATTGCAGTTTGTGAAAGCTTTCATAGTATAAATATAGAGCAAGAATAAAATGATCATCATTTTTGTTATTAGTATCTATAGAACAGGACATATTCGGACACTTTGGATGTGCTGTGAATTTTATTTTAACTCCTTATGTTAGGACTGGACTTTTTTTTTTTTTTTTTTACTTTTGTTAAACACCTGTTCATTAAATTCATAAAAAAAAAAAAACTCATGCATTTAAACATATTCATGAGACACAGCTTAAAAGTTAAGTGGGTCTAATTTTCATTTGGGCATGACATTTTTGCCGTTCGTTGTCCAAATCGCAACGTTTCTTAACCTACTTCCTAAATTTTTACTGTTGGCAGCAGGTTGGAATTTTCACCTGAGGAAATGGTTAGACTTTTGAATGTGACTTCACTGTATATATTCGCAATATGGGACAGTAAGAAAATATAAAAAATAATCAGTTACTGAATTGGCAAATAATTTAAAACCTGAAGTAAATAAAACACTCAACAAGTCAAAAGAGAAAACAAAACTGAAATCACACTTCAAAAAAGTATAATTAAAAAAAAAATATATATATATATATATAAATATATATATATATATATATATATATATATATATATATATATATATATATATAGAACATCAAATGACATGCATTTGCATGAAGATCAGCTTGCTATGTATAAGTTGTAAGCACTGTCAGAAAACTACATTCGCAGCCTTCCCGCATCGCATAAGTGTGAACCGGGGCTTAGTTTTAATGTTTCATAGACATACTCTACAACAAAATGTCGGCCGGGGTCTTCTGATTCCTACGGTATACGTCTCTAAGCTGTGAGATTTAGAGCTTTTACACTAGAGCCGTATGAAGATGGGCACCTCAAACTTTGGTAAGTTGCCCCATAAGAATGAATGGCGGAATGTTCCGCAATGTTTAAAACTAGACCGTTTGTATCCAACTGCCAAAGTTTCTTAACTGCTACCACTCACACACACACACACACACACACACACACACACACACACACACACCACACCACACACACACCACACAGCACACACATACCCCACACACACACCCCACACACTCACACCACACACACACCACACACACACTCCACACACACATCACACACACACACACACACACAGCACACCACACACACACACACACACACACACACACACGGCACACACACACATCACCCACACACCACCACACACCACACTTACACCCACATACACACACCACACACAACACCCACACACCACACACACACCACACTTACACGCACATACACACACCACACACACACAACACCCACACACCACACACCCACCACACACACACACCACACTTAAACACCCCCACACACACCCACACACCACACACACAACACACACAAAACACACACACACCACACACACACACACACACACCACTTACACACACTAAACACACACACCACTTACACACACACACACACACCACTTACACACACACAACACACACTACACACATACTACAAATGCCCACACAACACACAAATTGCTGCCACTCCCACACACGCATAGTTACTCCGCCCACTCCAGCTGGAGACAACCGGTGGCGGCAAGAACACTTCACACAATTTCCCCAGAAATTGTAAGTTTTCAATTTTTTTAATCTTTTGCTTTTAAGAGTAGAGGAGAGATCTGGGTTTTTCTAGACCCCAGATCTCTCTATAAAGAGAGCCTGTCATGCTGCATTGTTAAGGGAAGTGTACATTACTTGCAATAGCAATAAAAGTAATCTTTTTTTTTTTAAAGGGACAGTGTAAAAATGAACAAAAATATACTAAAATACATTTTAAACAATTAAAGCACCCGGTCCCTGCGTGCTAGCGCGCAGTAGTAAACGCATATGTAAATGATGTTTGCACCACACATGTATCGCCACGGATGTCTAAACGAGAAAAATATTTCTAGCACTACACCTCCTCTGTAAATCTAAACAGGTAACTTCTAAACATTTTTAAAGCCTCGCCTATGGAGATTTTTAAGTACCGTCGTTTTTTTGACATTCCACGAGCACGACCAATTTTAAAGCATGACATGTTAGGTATCTATTTACTCAGCATAACATCATCTTTCACATTATACAAAAAAATTGGGCTAACTTGACTGTTTTTTTTTTTCATTCAATTATATTTGTTTAAAAAAAAAAAAGCTGGGCAAATACAGGGTGACATAAAATTTTGCAGCAACTGCCATTTTATTCTCTAGGGTCTCTGTTAAAAAAAGTACATCATGTTTGAGAGTTCTAAGTAATTGTCTAGTAAAACGAAAAGGATTTGGTGCTAACCAAAAAAACCTGCGCAAAAGGATAATATTTGACAACAGGAATTCTCAATAAATGAACAAGTGAAAAATAAATTAAAATAAATTTGTTTCCGGGAATTTCTTCCACACTGCGAGCCGCAATATGAACGTGAAAACGTGAAAGATTAATACCAAAAGTGAGTATTGCGCTTAGCAATCAATTCTCCTTTTAAAAAGTGCTATAGTGCATAAGTGCATAAGTGATTGGTCAATCTTGCAATATGCAAATACAATACATATACAAATAAATGATTGCATAAATGGTAAACTGAAAAGTCCTTAAAGTGCTCTGTGCAAACTGTGCAAACTAGGTCTTCAGCAATCTTGGACTTGATGGGAAACCTCCACCAAAACACCTCCACCCAGTGGTCAGATAATATACTCCTTACCAGAATACGATGACCCCTTAATTACAGGGGGTCAAAACCGGCATTTATCTCCACACTGGCTCAAGATTGTCCTCATCGCTGTCATCACATCAAAGGATTTTTAGCCCCAATGCCCGGATCTCCGGGCATCATAGTGCAAAAAAGATAAAAAAGATAAAGGAAACTCCAATAGTGCATTACCTTCATATAATGGGTTTTAATGAGATAAATTGCACTTACATCATAGCAGTATTCCAACGCTTAGAAGTACAATGCATACAGCTGGTCTGGTGGATGGGACGCCGCTCACGCTCTGCGCTTCACCTCACCGGAACTCTACGGTCTCACGCTCCCGACGCACGTTTCGTCAGCCGTGCTGATGTCATCAGGGGGATCCTCTGTCTAGTAAACAATACTGATTTTAATTTGTAAGCAACAAATGTCAGAAAAAGACTGGGTCAGCAAATGGTTAATAGATAAAAATAAAAATACTTATTTAATTCCCTTTCAGTGGGTTACCCATCCTTTTTGGTAACCCAGAGCAAGGCATTTTATAATAGCAAAGTTCTTGTTTAAACTAATAATGCTTGAAGTTTATCCATTGTGACAACCATGGCTTCCTGGTTAGGTTCAGTGGAGAAATAGGAGTACCAACAAAGAGACAGGAAGGGGTGAATTTACTAAAACTGGAAAGTACAAAATCTGGTGCAGCTGTGCATGGTAGTCAATCAGAGTCTAACTTGGGCTTGTTCAATTAAGCTTTGACCAAAAAAACTGGAAGCTGATTGGTTTTTATAAAGAGCTGTACCATGATGCACTCTCCAGTTTTAGAAAATCAACCCCCGAAGGGTGTTCACTGGATTACCAGATGAAAATAAAGGGAACAAAATAGAATTCATGACATCTGAGGGCTGGTAAGCTACAATATATATGATTTTTGTTTTTAGGTTTAGGTACATTTTAGCCAATTCAATACAGGGCACTATTATCCCCTTCCTGCCCAGGCCAATTTTCATCTTTTAGCGCTGTCGCACTTTGAATGACAATTGTGCGGTCATGCTACACTGTACCCAAACTAATTTTTTATTGTTTTGTTAACACAAATAACGTTTCTTTTTGTGGTATTTTATTACCACTGGGTTTTTGATTTTTTGCTAAATTAAAACAAAACATGTTTCTGTTATATAATGTTGCAAACAAGTCATTTTTCTTCATACATTTAGCCAAGAATGTATTCTGCTACATTTCTTGGTGAAAATACCCAAATCTGCGTATATTATTCAGTCTGTAGGAAAGTTTTAAAGTCCAAAAACTATTGTATATATATCTGGAAATGTATCAATCCTGATGTGTGCTAATGGACTATTGCATTTCTTGAGTAGTGATGGGCTGAACACCCCCCAGTTCGTTTCACACCAGAACACCCGAACATGGAAAAAGTTTGTACCGAACAGTGAACCTTATTAAAGTCTAAATGGTTACAGAGATGGAGGTGGAAAAAAGAGGCTAGAATAGTGTAATGCATCCCCCCAAAAAACAATATACAAACAAAAACACAGAAAGTCCCACTGGTGTTTGAGTGAGGCATACACATGGAGGAAGTAAGAAGGTAACAAATGTAAAAAGAAGTAAAATATTACAATTATATTTAAACAAAATATATATAAAAAATCCATTCACTCTTTTTTAATACTTTGTTTAAATAAAATTGTAATATTGTACTTCTTTTTACATTTGTTACTTTCCTACTTCCTCCATGCGTATGCCTCGCTCAAACCCCAGTGGGACTTTCTGTGTTTTTGTTTGTGTACTATTAAAGTCTATAGGACCAAACTTGAAAAATAAAAAGTCCCAATTTTTAAGGCTTAGATGCAATTTATTGGCCATAAAAAAAGGTATGGAGCCCGGGTACTGCCCTGGGAGACCTGTATCAATGCAAAATGTTTTTTTAAAAAAGATAATTTTTAAAGGAGCAGTGATTTTATTGATGCTTAAAGTGAAACAATAAAAATAACAAAGTCCTTTAAATAAAGTACCTGCAGGATTCCCTTAGTCTGCTGCAGTGAAACTGACATATATATATATAAAAAAAAAAAAAAAAATACATTTAAATAGATTTTTCTGGCTCCAAGCTTTCTTTAAAATAATAACAAAAACATTGCCAGCAATACAAAAAAGTGAAAAGAAACAGCTAGGGAATGCCCCCCCCCCTCAATCCATGCCATTCATTTTGGGTCTGGTATGGATTTTAAGGGGAACCCCAAGCCAACAATAAACAGTGTGGACCCCCAAAATCTATAATAGACCCTTCGGTCTGATATAGATTTTGAGGGGAACGCCCACCCAAAACTTTTTTTAAAAATGACGTGGGTCCCCCCCAAAATCCATACCAGACACTTATTAGAGCATGCAGCCTGGCAGGCCAAGAAAGGGGGGACAAGCGAGCGCCCCCCCCCCCTCCTGAACCATACCAGTCCACATTTCCTCAACATAGGTGGGTTGCTTTGGGACAAACGGACTCTGTCCCAAACGTATGCTTAGTCCAATCTGCTTGCCCCTATTCTTGAGACCCTAAAATGCCAGGACAGTGGTATTACCCCCCAAATGACCCCTTTTTGGAAAGGCATGGCAAGTGTTTTGAAGTTGTAATTTTTAGTCATAATTTTTTGGAAAATGAAAAATAAATAAATAAATGGTTTCACTATTTTTTTTTTTTTTACATACTGTCACCAGTGCAGTATAGCATCATCATATAACTGATCTGGTGGTGATCAGGGATACTGTTTATTTTTTTATGATTTTTATTAACACACTGAGACCAGAGCAATATAATGTTCCTCAGTAACATTGTACGACTCTAGGGAAGTTATCAGGATTTTTTTTTTTTTTACACAGTATGTTTGCTTATAGCAGTGTATTGCTATAAGCAAGCATTCAGTCTGTTTTTATGTGATTATCTGTGATTGGTCAAAGTTAATCATATAGTTTAAATGGGCTGTGATTGGCCTTGTCTGTACCATGTGATCAAACTGACCAATTACAGCTAGTAACACAATGTACACAATGGATGGCATGAAAGAAAGCCATCTATTGGGTACAACTATCATGTGACTTGCTGTGATTCAATCACATGGCGGTCACATGGCACCAGCAGTGAGCCGGTACTCCGATCAGTCATCACCTTTGTCCCCTGGACATGGGTGGTGACAGATTGCGCCAATGCGTGGGCCCCACAATCGGTGCTTCCTGACAGGTTATCATATGACGTGCAGTCAGGATGAGAGAGCCACCGCCCGGCCATTAATCTGTTATTGGCTGGGCAGAAAATAATTAATGTGATTGTCAGTGTACAGGAAGGAAGTTGTGACTTGGCTAAGCTTGACTTTCAAATGAAAAGTCAAAACTTGCTTATAAATTTAGTATTCATAGATCAAGTTGCAGACCACAGAGAAGACCCATCTGTACGGACATGATTGATGGCATGGTTTAAGGTCTTGACATCTGGTTATATTGATGACATGTATGGGCAAGCAAAGATTGGATATTGAGCTGAACTTCTGCTGTCACTGGCCAAGTGAGTTTGCTGTCTATACTATTTGATTTGAGGGTAGATAATACCACATATCTATGCCCGCGGAATGCTTTATTGGAATATAAGTAGGGTTAATGGCTGGCTCAGTTTGTCACTGCAAAACCTGCCCAACTCCAACTAATAAAATAGAAATCTGTTATATGTATAATTGTTCTTTAAGTATGGCTGTCATATTCCAGTTGCTATTGATGGCCTTTTTTCAAAAATATAGGTGCCTAGCTGTCCTGTTTCCAGATATATTTCACACAGCTAAAACAAGCATGCAGAAAATAAAAGTTTGCGGTTGGATTTCATTATCCCTATTGTTTTTCTGTCCTCTGACCAACTATGACTTTGTATACTCAACTGTACATTGTGACATCAACATCAATTTACCCTGTAAACAAACATTATGAGGGTAAATATTTGCATAACTGTCAGAATAACATCAATGAACAGCTGATGAAAAAATGTATAAAAAAAAAAAAATACTGATAAGGTAAGTTGTCTTTAAGTTAACGAAAGTGCACCATTGTTATGTGAACTAAACCAAATTAGCAGAATGCAGTACCTTGTGTCTCAGAAAGTTGTCAACATACTAATCGCCTGTAAAATATCACATAAATTAACGTAAAACAATACAAAATGCGCACTATGTTAGTTATAACTCATGTTCAAGGATGTCATAATATTGACATATTTACACAAAACAGTATTCACCATTAGAACATAAATTTCATAAATATGACTGATATAATTAGTTTGTGATTATATGTTTTTCCTGTATATATATTATACAGAAGAAATAAAGAGGAAGTGAAGTTAGGCATAAAAATTTTCATTTGGGTATAAATACCAATAAATTAAACCTAATCAGGTCATTTCAATGAATGCCATTCCTTGTGCTGCCTTACTGCAAGTTCTCCTGTTCTGTCAAATGAGCCAGTGTCTGCAGGGTGACCTTATTTGCAATGCCATGGTGACTGAGTCATGGCTAAACAAACCTTTTAAATGGATGTGCAGTGGATAACAGCAGGGAGATAATTAACAACAGTAATGAAGTTGCTTACTAGATTTTATAACAATATCTATCACAGCAGGACTGTTCTACTATTTGTGGGTGCTGTATTTGTCTAGAATGTTTGTACTTGACATTTTCTAATTACTTCTAGCAGATTCTGACAACACACCTTAGTATTTAATTAACAGCAAGGACTTTAGGGGACATTTAAAAAGATAATAACCTTGAGAAAATCATAAAAAAACTTTAACAGTTACAGGTATTTCAAATAATTGTGACTGATAGGTTTGGACTTGGTTTTACAATATTTTTTTTGAATAAGATGTTCTGCTTTTCAGTTTTGTATTTTTGACAGCTGTGTCAATCTTTGAATTATTACCAACAAATGTTGTGTTCTAGCATTTCTTTCTCTGCAATGGATATCATAGGGTGAGTTACTAAAGGCATAACTTTTACTTTTTTTTTGCATGTTACATAGCACAGCAACACACAAGCACATGGAGAATAGGTGAAAAATCAAGTGTTTCTCTTGCTGGTTTTGGTGTTTAAAACAAACAGATTCCTTCAGCTAAGTGAAGTTTTTTTTTTTTTTTTAATCAACCTAAATATTACTTATATTTAATTTAACAGCTTGTTTCTTAGTGATCAGCCTTTTTGCTGTGTATCAGTTTTATTCCCCCCAAAGACATTTGTATATTCTAACTGTGTTTGTCCAGGTTACCAGTGCTTTAGTTTTTCTCAAGTCCCAACCAAACAAAAGCATATTAAAGCATATTAACAGTTCAATTAGTTTAGGACTGAGCAAAGATGTTGTTTTTTTTTACAATTTTACCAAGCAGAGACTAATGGCAATAGAAGAAGTTCACTTTTGGAAAAAGGAATGCATTGTGCCTTTATTTATTTAATTTTCGCTGTTTAGTCATTACTACGAATTACCAGCAAGTGGAGTGTTAGGTTCTTTTTTACATGTTTACGAGGCTTAACTGATTTTGTTTTTTTTTTTATAGAGCTGAATTGCTGAAGCTCAAATTGCACACACCGCTAAATAATTTAAAAAGAGTGACTTACCCACATGGAAACTCAATTTGGGAAAGAGAGTTACAAAAGGAAAATATATTGTTGTGCTCTCTCAACAAAAAACACAGAATTATTTGTAAAACCACAGTGCTCTGCATTTATTTTAAGTTTATTATGCAAGTTTACTTTGTTAGAGAGACACAAAAGTGCCTGTCCCCTGACACTGAACCAACTCACTTTCATGAACATTAAGTAGTCCTTGATCAGCAATGATTACAAAACCCCTGCGGTGGATGCTAATAAATATATTTTTCTTTTTAATCCCCTACCTACCAGCTCTTGTCATCTTGCCATCATTACCAGCTCTTGAAGCCTTTGCAGGCCCATCTCCATTACCAGCTCCTGCCTTCTCTGCTGACTTGCTGCCACCATTGCCAGCTCACGCTAATTCTGCTGACCGACCATCCTTACCGGCCCCTGTGCCTCTGCTTGCCTACCTCCAGTACCAGCTCCTACCACCTTTCTTGGTCATTCACCATTACCTTGCCACCTTTTGTTACAGAGACACAAGATTCCTTGAAACCGTGAACTGGCTAACTTTCATAAAATTGAACCAGTCCTGGTTCAGTTGTGATTACAAATCCCCAGCAGCTGATGCTATCAAACATATTGTTTCTTTCTCTTTCAATAGCTGCCTATTCGAGGGCTCTCATACTATTTCCACACTTGCCAGATTCCCCTGGATGCATACCTGAAGTATGGGTGAAACTCCGCTTTTAAGCTAAACTAAATGTTAAAGTTAAATAAATGAATTACATTTTCAAAACTTGTAATGCCAGAATACTATGCCACTGACCCTGTCCCTGAAAATCGCACTGTTGCTTAACACCACATAAAGCCTAAAGGCATCTACCAAGCATGTATTTTCAAGGATTGATATTTTCTTTGCTGTTCTCAAAGTCACACCAAAATTTTGTATTGGTAAATGTTACCAATGGCAGTACTCAGCTTCATATGCCCTTTTTAACAATCTCCTGCATATTAGCCCTAAAAATAGACAAAATACATTTTCAAGATGTTTCCCCCCTATAGACTTTAATGGAGTTCAGATTTAAGTTAGCATTTTTCAGATTTAATGATGGGTTTAACCAATTCCTTACAACCCAAATCCAGATATATTTTAGTCATGGCAATATTTGATAAAATGGTTTGAACTTATTAGTACTAAATGACCCATCTTCCTTCTGCTTTGTGAGTGATAATATTGGTTCTTTTTGTTGCTCCGGGCTCCAGCACAGCAAATGTTAAATGGTCCTAAGAGGACCATTTTTTGTCTGGAACAAATGCGTCACTAGAATTGTGATTCGTTATTTGAATTATTCAATGTATTTGAATAGTTATACGAAGCCTAAAAAGGTTATATAAGGCGCTTATAAAAAGTTACAGAAATTTCCAAATCAATATCTGTAACTTGCTGAATAAACACTGAATAAACACTTCCTTGTGACAAGTACTGTGAAAATAATGCTTGGACGAATGGGAACATTCAATTGGAGCTCAGTTTATCACCAGAGATTTAAAGACAAACAATTGAGATCTAAGGAAATTTACACATTACTTTTTTTTATATGGTTATGTTTTTTGACATGAATTCCTTTAATTAATACCTATGTTTTTCAATGTAGAAAATAAAAAATGTCTAGTAACGTAGAGCAAAGAGCATGAATTCAAAATATTAAATAATTAAACTAAATTATGGGCAAAAGGTATACATGACAAATATTCTAATGATTCTGCAGGCCAGGGCAGAAAAGTAAAGCAATGGCTGCTTAGTTAAAATGCTCATAGGGTTTTTTATATGTAAAATCTAGGTTTAGCGGTTTCATACCTCAAAAACATTTACATGGTACACATGCAAACACACACTCTTAAAAGATGAATTAAAATGTCAAATGTGATAGAGGGTGAAAGAAGAAAATAATTTATACAAGACCTTGTGCAAAATTTGCAATGTTTCATCCAAGCAAAATACTAATGTATTCATTCTGAACAGATAAAGAGCGCAATGGCATGATGTATTCTAGCTTTATTATACTATGCATTTGTAATACAATGTTTTTTCAGCAGTTAGAATGACTACAGACATTAGCAAGCTTCATAGCACACTGTCAGATGAGAGAATTAGGTCATTTACAAAGCATTCTGAAAGAATTAGGTCAGCCCAATCTGGCAGTGAATACAGTGAAAGTGACCTGATTCACCCAGCAGTCGGATGAACTTTCTGTAGCACTGAGTCCTGGGTTCATAAAAATCATTTAATACGCTAGAACTACAGCTTAATACTTGAGTCTATTACTCAATGAGCAATACATTTATGTGTAGGAAGTTCAAATTTCCAAAAAACAGAAATGTTGTTTGTTGAGTTTATTTATCTATTGTTGACAATCTTCACAGATTGTCTTGCCATCTCCAACCAATGTTACTGGTGTTATTAATGCATAGCTTTGATGACTATAGAAATCTAATTCACAAACAAGTAACACTTTGGTGACTGTTTGAAAAGAGTATAGCAAAAGTAGAACTGTGTCCTATAGTAATCAATCAATCAATCAATCAATCGTGTTGCATGGTTTTACAGAGTGCTCAGGTTTGGCACATCATTGATAGGATTGACAGATTGTTCGTGGGGCTTGGTAGGACCCAGCTGTCATGGTACGTATTGGTACCAATGACAAAGGTAGATGGAGCGCCCTTAGAATGGACTTCAGGGCCTTATGAGCTATATTAACGAAAAGGACCTCCAGGGAGGTATTCTCAGAAATGCTGCCTGTACCTTGAGCCACATCAGAGTGGCAGCAGGAACTTAGGGAACTTAACAAGTGGCTGAGGAACTGGTGCAGGAAAGGCGGTTTTGGGGTTCCTGGAGAACTGGGCTGACTTTGTAGTCGGTTACTGGATCAGAAGAATATAATAGAGAATAATCTTTGTTCACTAAATGCCTGTGCACTCATTTGTCAGGTTTCCTCCCACTGTCCAATATGCCTCCCTATTGGACCAGTGTGAAACACTTCAGACAAACTGAGTTTCACCTGCGCACATTGAGCAGACCTCATTAGCAGATCCTGCTTTCTGGTAGAGAACAATATAGATTTACCTGGCAATCATTCTGGTAAGCATAAAGGATCCAAAACTATACTCTCTCTCTCTCTTTAGCACCTACCTAGGAGGGTGCTACATACACATAAATTAATTCTAGTGCAAAAAACACAATAGAATACCCATTTTTGTACAGAATAAAAGAGGTTGTGTTGAGTAAATAGATACGAAATATGTCAGGCCTTTGCATGAGTCTGCAAAATGACAAAAAAATTACTGTATCCACAATTATAATGAGGGGCACTTTAAATCCATTTGCAGTGCATCAGATTAGAGTTAACTGTAAATGAGGGACCTACAATTATTGCTCTCACTTTGTCATTCACAGCAATATGTAACATAGATGCAATCAATGTTGACATACTCAAACACACTTGATGTACACATTTGTGTCCATGTATGTGGACAGAGTGATTAGGGTACTTTAACCACTTCCTGCAAATGGACATACCCATATGTGCTGGGTGTAGGTGGATCTACCAGTGTCCTGGTTGCCACTGCAGTCATGACCCTAGTATGTTTTTTTAAGATGGTGATGCTCTATACTGTAAATGTGATCTGAGCCGCTATACAGCTACCAGATCACTTTTACATGTGGTGTAAGGGGGTTCCTCCTTCTGCCACCTTCCTGGGCTCTTCTGTTCCACCAAGGATCCCGGGACTGAAATAGTAATTTGGGGTGGCACACTATAGAGATTAAGGAGGATCTTGGTTGCTTTTGAGGGCAGAGGAGAGATCTGGGGTCAAATAGACACCAGATCTCACAGTAAAAGGAACCAGTCACTGCCCGTTCTATTACAAGGGATGTTGTTCATCCGTTGTGAAAGCAATAAAGTTGATAAAAAAAAGACAGACAATGTCAACAATAATTGTAAATAAATAAAACACATGTGAGGTATTTCCAAAAACATTAGTATGAGAGCAACATTTCTAGCACTAGACCTCCTGTTTTACTCTAAACTGGTAACCTGTAAAGGCTTTTAAAGCATCATCTATGGAGATTTTTAAGTACCATAGCTTGTTGCCATTTCACAGGTGTGCATAATTTTAAAGGTCTAAACCAGGCATGTCCAACCTGCGGCCCGGGGGCCGCATGCGACCCAGAACCGCAGGCAATGCGGCCCACTGCCCCCTGACAATTTTTTTTTTGATGAGGAGGAAGGAAGTCGGGTCTGGGGCACGGCCACAGCAGCTTCCAACTAACGGTAGGCAGAGGCTGCCTCGAAGGGGGGAGGCAAGAATGTGCAGTGTTTCTGACTCCTACCACCATGACCACTTCAAATCACTGAAGTGGTCATGGTGGTTTATTATCTCTCAGAAGAAGTAGACCTCTGTATACTGATTCCATTTGATCATCCTCCAGTTGTGCTAAATTAGTGCGGGGGGGTGTGGCGGCTTGGGAAGGGTGCGGCGACATTTTATTACTTATATAACTTAACTATAGTATATATTTTATATGTGGCCCGAGAAAATTTCTCTACACTCAATGTGGCCCAGAGAAGCCAAAAGGTTGGACACCCATGGTCTAAACAATATGTATGTGAGTAAGCGCTTATTGTGATAAAATTAATATTCCCTATCTGCGTGCAAATAAATCTGGATATATGATATATGATATTGAAGTGCAGATAAAATTAAAAAAAGCAGCGCTAGTGAAAAGTAAATCAAATCATCCAGTGTTAGGCTGCATTCACACTTGAGCGTAGCGTTTTATACCGCGATTTTACCGCGATTTTACCGCGATTTTTACCGCGATTTTTTCAGGCGTTTTTCATTGACATCTATCAAAAACGCTGGTAATCAGCCCAAAAAGAAGCTCATGTACTTTTTTTAGCTACAGGCGTTTTGCAAAACGCTCAGATGTGAACAGGGGCCATTTAAATGAATGGGGTTTTACTTGTTGGGCGTTTTGGAAGCGATTCTTTTGAGCGTTTTTGGAGCTGAAAACGCCCAGGTGTGAATGGAGCCTTAATCAAATACATATATCAATGTGTATAAATACAATGATGATATCAGAAAGGAAAATAAATAACAAAAAACAAAAAAAAAGGAGTCTAAATAACATCTTTGCACAATTATTTGAACTGTTTTTTGTTGTTGTTGTTTATTTTCCTTTCTGATATAACCATTTTATTCATACACATTGCTATATGTATCTGATAACACTGGATGATATGATTTACTTTTCACTAGCGCTGCTTATTTGATTTTATCTATAATTTTAAAGGTAGGTATTTCTTTACTCAGTGTAACATCTATTTTTATATATTACCAAACAATTGAGTATTATATTGTCTTTGTGTACACAAACAGAAAAATAGATTAAAGGGTAGCTCCACTTTCATGGGGAAAAAAAATAAAGAAAAAACAATATAGTGTATACAATTGCGGCACAAATCATATTGTAACTGAATGTTATTAAAAATTACCTTTCCTTTTTAATCTGCAGCTGTTGTAATTTTCTGAAAATGCAAAGCATTATGGCTACCTGGAGCTGTTCTGAACACAGAATGTGTACTGACCACACCCAATAAACATAATTTTCTGCTTGCGTGATTGGCTCATCAATTTTCCCAGAAGTCTGCCTAAGATACAAATAAGATTTCTGGCATCCCCTGCAACAAAAATGTCATTTTTGGTGAGATATTTCTTTTTTTTTAAATATACTTTATTAAAGTTTTCAACACATTAACAAGTATAATAACCATTGTGACAATACAAATTGATCATCAAACAGGAAAACCAGTAGATCAACAGATCAACATGTCAACAGATTAGATACGGTCAACTACAGATCAAGCCTCACGACAAAGGACAGTGTGCAATCAAGTAATACTTGAGGCGATGCAGGGAGGCTTATAACAGTGTTAGCTAACAACTCTATGGTGGGGGGGGAGGGGGGGTGCAGTGGGGAGGGGGTGGGCGGGAAGGGGAGGGCGTGACTCCGCCTGATAGGATCTGTAGACCAATTGGTTGCGTGGCATGGAATCGTAGAATAGGAGACGTGGGTGGAACTAGTGATATTAAAAAGGCTATTGGAGAAAATGAGCTAGGCCTGGTGTCCCCCAAAAGAGGTAGTAGCCAGTAGGGATGTCACATAAAAGAAGAACACAAAGCAAATGGGTTATCATCTCAGTGGAGAGTCAAGTGATAGAGTCATGCCAAAGACAGTTATGTGGACGTAATATGAGGTAGAGTCATACAATCAAAGCGTGTAGTAGAAGTAGGCAATGCTGTGGCTCAAAGGCCCGTTGATTAGTGGCATAAGGTCTAGGATTCTTGGTCATCCACTGAGAATCGCATTGGATCGTGGGTGTAGGAAAGCATCCCATTTGCGGTTAAAGTTAGTATAATTGGGTGAGGACAGGGATTTAAGATCAAGGGCTTCTCTAGCGTGCAGTTGGCGTAGGCCTGTGGTCACCTCAGACAGAGAGGGGGGAGTATTGTGAATCCAATTGGCCAAAATCGCCCTTCTTGCGATCATGAAACAAGTTGACAACCAATTTTTATGTGCTTGGAGCAAGAGACGTTGGTCCTTCGGCAAGATGTTGAGGGGTTTGTCCAAGTTTCCGAGCAGGAGCGGGTATGGATCACGCAGAGGTTTCAACCCTGTGATGGAATATGCATAAGTTTCTACTGAGGACCAGAAGGCTTGGATGCGCGAACATGACCAAAGTCTATGCGCAAGGGTAGGTTTGGGTGAAGAACACAGTGGGCAGTCTGTCGAGTGTTGAAGTTGTTTAGTCCTGGGGTAAGGAACGTAGCTGTGGTGCAAAATCTTGAACTGCTGTTCTCGCCAATATTCATTCGTGATGACTTTATGAGTGGCAAGGTAACCCGCCAAGATGAGCGAATGGGCGTTCGGGTCCGGGAATTCTTTGTCCCAGGTGGTTGTGGCATAAGAAGATTTGCTTATAGAGGGGATTGATAATAGACATTTGTATATGTCCGAAATTTTGTGGAGTTCTTGATCCAGGAACTTGGTGGCAATGTCGCTCCGGAACCGGTGCAATTTGTTGGGGCAATGCTTGACAACAAAACTGATAGCCTGCAAGATGCCCAATGCGTGGCCTTTAGGTAAGTGAAAACATTCAGTGATCACCGAGATCGGTAGAGGGTTGCCCGATTCAGAGTCAAACAATTGAGCAAAATTGAGGAGATTCTTGGATCGCCAGTCTTGGAACGGGGTATAGCATTGCGCTTGGGGGAAGAGAGGATGACCACAGATGGGTAGATGGCGTGACATATTAGGAGATGCTTGGGTTTTACCGAGTATTTCCCTCCAGGCAATGTTGGTGTCCCTGATGAGAACGTTGTGTCTCAAGTGTGGCGGTATGTCCCTGTGTCGGCAGTGTAGAAGGGCGGTTAGGTCGTAGGGAAAGGAGAGGTGGGATTCAAGGTGAAAATTAGAGTATCTTGAAGTTTTGCCAATCCAATCCAATCCCACTCTAAGCACACATGCCAAGTTGTATAAACGGGCGTTGGGAAGCGACACACCCCCCTCCCTCCTCGGCAGGTATAGTTTCTGAAGCGCGATACGTGGTCGCTTCTCTTGCCAGATAAAGGCGGTAACTGCTTTGGTCAATTTCTGCATGTCCTTATGTCTTATTAATAGAGGTATTGTTTGAAGGGGATATAATAGTTTTGGGAAGGCCACCATCTTGTACAAGTGACACCTGCCGAACAGGGAGAGGGGAAGACCCCCCCACGCGTCCAAGGTCGAGACAATTTTGGTGATGGTGGGAGGAATGTTCAGGTGATAAATGGAGGAGGGAGTGCGGCCTATTTTAATGCCCAAGTAGGTGATGGATGTTTTTGCTATTGAGAAGGGAGGTGAGAATGTCCAAGGGTTATGTTTAGTATGGCGAAGGGGTAGGAGTTCACTTTTAGAAAAGTTAATTTTCAGGCCTGAGCACATGCGAAAGTCTTCAAAGATCTTGTAGACTAATTTGGAATCTCCGACAGGGTCCGATGTGAATATGAGTATGTCGTCCGCAAATAGGGCTATGCGCAGGTCAGAGTCGCCTATGGGAATACCGTGGATATCGGGATGATGGAGGATAAACCTTGCCAGGGGTTCTAGTGCCAAATTAAATAGAAGGGGGGACAATGGGCATCCCTGTCTAGTTCCTCTTTGCAATGAGAATGGGGCAGAGGTATGGCCATTCACCACGACACTTGCGGAGGGGTTTGTATACATGGCTTTGATAAGGTGGACAAAGGGCCCCTGGAACCCAAAACGACGCAATACCAATTGTAGCCAGTCTATGTCCACCCTATCAAAGGCCTTTTCCGCGTCTAGGGAGATAATTGCCATATCAGAAGTCGAATCAGCATGGGAGGCTTCCAGTGCTGCCAAGACTTTTCTTATATTGGCTGTGGCTGACCTACCCGACGTAAATCCCGCTTGGGAAGGGTGAATCAAGGTGGGCATGATGGGGGCAAGCCTATTAGCTATAATTTTGGATAAAATCTTGCCATCAAGGTTTAGAAGAGAAATGGGTCGGTAGGAGCTAGGTTCTGTCGGGTCCTTTCGAGGTTTCGGTATTAATTTAACATGAGCTTGCAAGCCTGTCGGGAAATAAGGGTTGCCATCTAAAATATGCTGGTACAGTGACTGAAGAGTTGGGGCTATGGTCTCGGCCGAAGTCTTGTAGAAGTCCGAGGTGAAGCCGTCAGGGCCAGGGGCTTTGCCCGGAGGCAATTGTGCAATGACGGATTTGATTTCCTCCAATGAAACAGGGGCATTCAGAGAGGAAAGCAGATCATCCGCTATGGTGGGGAGGGAAACCGAGGCTAGCCAGGACTCAGCAGTATTAGCGTCATGATGTTCTAAGCTGTATAAGTCAGAAAAGAAGTTGGAGAGAGTCTCAGCAATCTCCGTGGGCGAAGTGGTTAAGGGCCCCTTAGTAGATTTCAGTGTTGCAATGTGAGTAGGCGCGAAGGGGCCTTTGCATAGCTTGGATAATAACTTGCCTGGCTTGTTTCCATATTTATGGAATTGAAGATCCTGGATAGAGGAATACATTTTCTCCTGTGCCGCCGCCCAGGTATCAAAAGACAACTTTGCTTCCTGCCATTGTCGTCTATTGGAGCAGGTGTTGGCCTGTGACAACGCCAAATGGGTCTCGCGCAACTTGGCACTGGCCTCGGTATAGGCCTTCTTAATAGCACGTTTTCGACCCGCGGCATAGGAGATAATGCGGCCCCTCAATACTGCTTTTCCAGCTTCCCAGAACAGGGTTGGGTCAGAGGTATGTGCTGCATTGTTAAGTGCAAAGTCATGCCAAGCATCGTCTAGCAATTGTGGTAAATGTTCGTCGTGGGCCAAGAAGGAAGGGAACCTCCAATTATGTGAGGGGGGTTTTGGGAACGATTCCAACAGATCTACCGAGACAGGGGCGTGGTCGGATATCGCTAGATCGTGTATGGAGGAATGTAAAATTAAGGGCTGTGATTGGGAGTTAGTGAATATATAGTCTATACGGGAGAGGGAGTTATGTGGGTTGGAGAAAAAGGTAAAGTCTCTACCTTCAGGGTGCATGAGGCGCCACACATCCGTGAGCTGAGCATGTTCCGCAAATTCGGGTAAGTGGGCAGGTGGAAGGAGCCTGTGTGAGTCTTGTAGGGGAATAGGACGGGACCTATCCTCCCTAGGATCCATAACCGCGTTCATATCGCCAGCTAGAATCAGGGGTACATGTAGGAACGGAGCTAGATTGGAGACCAATTCATTGAAGAATTGCTTTGAAGGTGAGTTGGGGGCGTACGTGGCGGCCAGAACCCAGTCTCTCTGGCCTGAAGAAGCTGTGACCGCGAGGAATCGACCTTCCGCATCAACACGAGAAGATACTATCTTGCAGGGAAAATGTTTGCTTATGAGTATGAGAACCCCTGCTTTGCGGTTGACTGCAGGCGAACCCAGAACCTGGCCCACCCACAGTTTACGCATACGGGTGAAATCCTGTTCAGGGAGATGGGTCTCCTGAAGGACAGCTATGTCTGTCTTAAGGCGTTTCAAGTGGCGAAGTATCGCCATTCGTTTATGGGGGGAGCGTAGGCCATTCACGTTCCAGGATACTATCCTAACCATTGGTGCGTACTACAGTAGAATAGTGGAGCACATATTATATTGACACTAGTATGTATAGTAGCAGGACTGTGTCTACGGAGTCCGAAGAGTGCGGAGGTGAAAGGGTGTGTCAGGGAATGAGGCAGGGAAATAGGGGGTAGTGGAGAATGGACTGGCAAAACTTGCATAGGCAAAACAGCACAATACATTACAAACAGAAGACACTTACGTGTCAGAGGAATTACGCACTTCACTTCTTCCCACATGTGAACAACCACCCAACAGTAGCGCTACCGGGGGATATCAGGCCCAGACCCGTGCGGTGTGCCCGCAACCTCACTCACGGTTTGTTGATGGAGAAGAGGAAGTGTCCGTCACAGCGCACCCAAAGGCAGGGTGACAACGCTTACAGAAGTGGAGCAGACATTCCGCGGTAGCACCCTATGAGGAGGTGAAGAAGGAACAATGGCAAATCAATTAATAAAGAAAGCACAGTCATAAGCAATAAACATATAACCTAAGCAGCTTACGTATCCATCCTGGGAGACATAAGCGCAAAAGGGCCAAGGCATATCAACCAGTATTGGAGGCATAACTCGTGGGGTGGGGGGAAGGAGTCCCATTGGTGAACATCTTGCATAAGGGAGCTAAATCAGAATATCAGCCTGGGGACACCCAGGAATGGGACACGAAAGGAAACTCAGATAGTAGTACTCAGGGGGGAACATAGCAACTCAAAGACTGGATCCGTAGTAGGGGTGTGTGGTCAAGCAGGAGTGAACTTCCCAGAGAGGTCCGTGAGTCTCAATTTCTTAGCCGGCTCCTGACGAGGGCTCCGTTGGTCCCTAGATTGTAGAGGTCTGGCGGAGTGATGTCTGGGAGGCATGGAGGTGTCCATGGGCACACGGAGATGAGATTTTAGGTAATCCCAAGCTTCGTCCGGGTGGGTGAAAGATTTTGATTGACCCGAGGAGTCTGTGAACCGCAACGTAGCAGGATACGCCAGGGTGAATTTAATACCTTGTTGGTAGAGAGCGTTGCAGACAGGCTGTAGGGCTTTTCGCCTGCGTGAAACCTCCTGGGAGTAATCTGCAAACAGCAGTAGTTTGTGTCCGTCAAGTTGCAGGGCTTTGGAGTTGCGGTAAGATTTCATTAAATTATTTCTGTCAGCAAAGTTCAAGTACTTCACAATAACTGGGCGGGGTGTACGTCTCTCGTTAGAGGGGGGGCCCACCCGATGTGCGCGTTCCGCAACGCAGAAATTGGAGAGACCCAGGGCTTGAGGTATACGCTGAGAGCACAGATCCATTAAGGAGTCCGTGCCATACGACTCCGGGAGACCAATAATGCGCAAGTTATTTCTACGCGATCTGTTTTCTAGATCATCCACTTTTTCTAAAAGATATTGCTGTGTCTGCTGAAATTGAGTTTCCTTATGAAAAGAAGCTTGTGTCTCCTCCTCAATTTCGGCGACCCTGCTCTCCAGCTCAGTGAGCCGCATCGCGTGCTCGCCGAGATCCTTCCTGATCTGGGCTATCCCTGCAGCCATTGCCTTGTCCACAGCTGCCGTTATTGTGGGCGAGAGCAGGGCTGCCACAGCTTGGGCGATACCCGCATAGTGGTCGGGTGATACCGCTGAGGAGAAGTCTGTGCCGGCCGTCACTGCAGCATAGCTGAGTCCTGAGGCAGCCTGACTGGGGATCTGAGGCGCGCCCTCCGCCATCTTGGCTGTGTGGGTGCCGGCGGGAGAGCTGTCCGTGCGGTCAGCGGAGGCAGCTACAGAGGGTCCGTGGAGCAAAAATTTGTCCATGAGAGGTTACCCCGTGTGACCGGAGTGGCTGGGGCAGTCGCTGGCTCACCGATCGGGGACTATTGCCGGTTTTCTATGCTGACGCGCCCGGAGCCGCTACTTCCTGCTCCTTCACATCTGGCGCCGGAACCGGAAGTCTTTGGTGAGATATTTCTAATGGGAACACATCTAAAGGGATGCAGGTCCAGCAGCTTTCCTCATTAGAGCCTTGCAGCTACCAAAGCTGATAGATAATTATGAAACCACTCCCATTATTAACATAGACACAGAGGAACAAACAATGATTTCTTCAGAATAAGAAAATGTAGGAATCTGCAAGAAAGTTTGTTAAAATCCTTGTAATGTACATAGATCACCCAGAGGGGAATGTTTTTTTTCTCAACAAAAGTGGAGTTACGCTTTAGGTGTATTTATTACAAAAAAAAAATGCATTTGAAAAACCAGTGCGCAAATATCATGTGACACAAAAAATTGCAACAACCGCCATTTTTTTCTCCAGGGTCTTTATTTATATAAGTAATTATCTACAACATTATAATAATAAAAAAAGATGGCGATTTTTACATGTATGTGAGAAGAGTCAAAATTGGCTTTGGCAGCAATTAGTTAAATTGTTGTATTTTTATTATATTTATTTTATTACATTTTATTTTTTTTTTTACATTTTTTTTTCTACACTTCTGTGTTTATTTTTACTAAAATGTATAACAGTCCCATAACAAGCACCTCCTGATAGCACTAGCAGACAAGATCAGGGAATGTACATTAGCCTGTAGTTAAAAACTAAAAGAAGCTCATGACGGCTACTGCAGCCATGAGCTTGTTTTAATCTGTTCACACTTTGGAAGTACCAGACATGTCTAAACAGGTGAACTAGTTAAATTGGACTTCAGAGTGCTTGTTGTATTATTTAAAGATTGTAGAGGATGAATAAAGTCACAATAAAGTCACAAAAAACAGCTATAAAGGTGAGTTAGAGTTAGTTTGTTTTGAAGACATTTAACTGTTTGTTCGGAATATTTCCCGGCACGGAAAGCCCCGAATCCTCTTTGGATCGGGGCACTCTAAAGCCGATTGGTCGGTTTCTGACCTTCCACTATCCCCATCGGGGATCCCGGCTTTTACTCCGTGTCGGCGGCCGCAAGGGCACATCCGCACGGTCACAAGGGAACGTCCGCACGGTCACAAGGGATGCAGCTTCTGCATTGCGCAGGCGCATTTCTTGCCAGACCACGAACACTGCTCACTGGCGTCACGCAGCGCATCACTGCGCATGCGCGACAGCCTTTAAAAGGCCGGGGAACACCTCCGAGTCCTCAGTCTCTCCCGGACCAAGGGAGGAGAAGACCTGGAGGCAACGTGCTGCAATACCTCATTGAACTGTGCATCAGCAAGTGTAAGTATAGACTTGGAGAAGATTATGATATATCTTCTGACCAAGTCTAACCACTTATTTTTACTTTGCATTTTTTCCTCCCAAATTTTCGTACCTCACTTTCTATGATGTACCATTCACAATAGCCCCATAATTTATATCTCTACTACAGATGACCTTCATCGATGTGGACTCATTGAATTTTTGGACCCAAAAGCGTGGCCCAAGAAGTAATAATACTATTTTCACTATATCATTTATAGTCCCATTTTGCTTGGCTTTACAACCCCAATCAATATTATACCCTCTCACCCAACACAGCACTGTTCCTGCAGCTCCCGGAGAAACTCTGGGGAAGCAATAATCCAGGATTTGGACAAAAATATGTATGTAACATTACAATTTCATGTACATTCAAGTCTATTACAATTATATATTTGCTACCACTGATATTCATTTCACTTACCTTTTAGAATCGGTAGTATATCCTTGAAAAAGGCCGCCACAGGCCGAAACATGTCGGAAATACCGATCAGGCCCTTTCTCTGCAGTCATTTCCATCTCTGGATATGAGGAACGGCAGAGCAGGACCATTTACCACTTTGTTTTTCAAAGTCACTTATTTCACGGTTAACACAACTTACCATTCCTCTTCACTACCACAATGGGACTTTACCCATTAACTCACCTGCATTTATGTATATAACCTTATATGCAATAAATTTTATTTATAAATTGTACTACCTTTGTGTACCTGTTTTACTCCTGCCCTTAAAATCCCATACTTGACTTGAGGCACCACGAACCGACATACTATAACTCTGGGATGGTGGCAGAAACTACTATTTTTCATCCAGCTTAGATCCAAAAACGTACTTGCTCGGAATATGTAAATACGTTAAAGACCATAGTCTGGGCACTGATGCATAGTAGGTGGATCCCCTGAAGATAATGCATTGGGAAGGGCCCATACATGCTGTCATCATGCCGCCGAGTCTGTGAGCCGCATCGGCTGCCATTGGAGTGAGTTTGCTTGCTCATTTTAACATTTTCTATGTTGTTATGTATTAACTTGTATTGGTCAATTTTAACATTAAACTACTGCACTATATACTTGTTTGTGGGCTCCAATGTGTGAGCTATTCCACTTGGGAAAATCAAGACTGCTATCTGGAATTTAGGTTACTGAGGAGTCCCTGGTGATATAAGAATAAATACCTACATGCATTGATATCTCATCCATCTGGTGAGTGCATATAGGAGATGGAGGTTTGACACACTGCATGTGGCAGAGTGGAGTATCCGTGCACCTTCAGACTCTTTGCACACACTATTTGGAGGAAGAAGGCTGAAATATATTTAAGTTGTATTCAGGACTGTTTACACTATAAGAACTTTATTATGGACTATTTTATTTGCTGTGGGATACTGTTTAGCACATGAATTGTTTGCATTAATTGTTTCTATTAACTTACTCTTTTAGTTTTTTGGGTGGCACCTGTTGACTCAGTTTTATATTTTGCACAACAAACAAAGAAACACAAAGTGCATTATCCTCAATATTGGCTTTATTAATAATACATAAAAATGGCTACTCACAGAGGTGAAAAACTAGCATATCAAACTCAATCACTTGAGTGTCAGGAGTAGTCCATACAAGTGTCCATTGTCCTAATTGGATGATGGCTGACGCGTTTCGAGGCATTCGTCTCTTCCTCCGAGAAGAGGAGGATCCGGGCCACTCTGTGCAAAATCAACTGCACAGAGCAGGTAAGTATAACATGTATTATTTTAAAAAAAGAAAAAAAAACAGACTTTACAATCACTTTAATTATTATGTGAACAGTCTGTTTTAGAAAAAGAAAGGTAAGGGACCATGCAATGCTGGAACCCCCCTAAATGCTGGACTTTATAGACTTCAACACGGGAGACAACAACAAATTTGTATAAAAAATTATTTTTATTCGTACATTAAAATCCAATAATAAAAAAGTAAAGTCTTCATCAGCCTATATCATCCAGTGACTACCGTAGTATGTAGCTCTATATAACTGCTGGAGGGGTGTCCTGGTGGACGGTGCACATGCATCCTGCATGTACCTGTGGTGCCTGGTTACCATTAAGGCTACTACATTCCCTTGAGGGGTGATCTACAATTGGATGTCTGGTTTATCTCTGTCACATACTACTAATGCATTCGGCCAATATTTTTTTCAGTCATTACCAGCTCTTAATTGGTTGCCCATAATTACTACCAAGGACTAATTTAGTACATAGTTAGGATGATAATTCACCTCTCGGCTTGTAGGCGCTCTCCTATTTTGTTCCTCTGTGTTTGCTCCCAGGCTCTACTTTTTGGATGTCCTACAATTCACAAACTACTGCTGCTCTATTGTGCCCAAGTGGGTCCTGAAAAAGCTGCTGTACTTGGCAAAACATTGACCTGGCATATCTGGCTAACAGAAGTATACGTTGCATACTATGTTATGAGGCTATCTTACAAACGATCATAGTCTTCCTGCAGTTTTTTAGAGCTACATACTTCAGTAGTCACTGGATGGTTTAGGCTGATGAAGTCTTTACTGTTTTATTATTGGAATTTAATGTACTAATAAAATGTTCTATTTTTATACAAATTTGTGGTTGTCTCCCGTGTTGAAACGTGTATAGTCCGGCATTTAGGTGGGTTCCAGAATTGCCAAGTCCCTTACCCTTCTTTTTCTATACTATATTCGGAAGAGGCTTTCTTACCAAAATGCGTTCCTTTTTTAGTTTCTATTTTAATATATCAACAACATTCAGTAGAAATTCTTAAATAAATCATAGTAAGTCCAAAAATTATTTAAAGGCAATCTACAATGTATTTTTAGTGGCTCCGCATTTTGGTTACTATTGTAACTGTTTCCTAAAAGTCATCTGTGATGTGAATATGGCATATTTTTGTTCTATGATTTATTTCTAAAGATTTCTAGTACTCATGTGCATATTGGCAAATATTCTAAGCATTGCTTAACCTTACTTTGAGCAGAATAATGCAATTTCACTTTTTAGCATTGGTTCGATAGGTTGTGAAAGATGATTTTCAGTGTTCAGTGACAGGCTTCCTTCTTTTTTTTTTGCAAAGGAGCATACATGTGCTTATTGCAAGAGAATCAGGAAGTGTGTACAATTGTGAGAGATACAGTTCTGCAATCAGTATCATCTTTGACAATAAACATCCTTTCTGAATGTAGGATAACATTTGTTCTGTGTTTTATTATTCTTATTTTAAACACATTGGGACACTGGGCTATGTGCCTATAATTTGGTGGTTAATTAGGGGCTAATTAAAATTGAATGTGCTTAATTAGGGGTAAACAGGAAAGAATCTTCATTAATTTTTTTCCCACATTACAGATTTCCTGCATCCCCAGTTCAGGTAATAGAACAAGCCTATAACCTGAGTTACCAAAGCTGCAGCAGCCTAAGGCTGGCCATACACTATACAATTTTCTTATTCAATTTCCTTTAGATTTACCTTAAACTATGTAGTGCAAGGGCCTGCCTGACTGCATGCAAATTGAAAGTGTTTAGGTTTGACCCTATATTACATGGTTTTGGTAAATCTAAAGGAAAGTTGAACAAGAAAATTGTATAGTGTATGGCCAGTCTAAGTTTGTGACCAAGTGAACACGTAGGGCTTGTTCACACCATTGTGGTGGGGTAAGAGACGCTGTACCCAAATAAAATTGATGTTTTTTTTCCCCCACAAATAGAGCTTTCTTCTGGTGGTATTTGGCCACCTCTGTATTTTTTTTTTTTTTGCGCTATATATAAAAAAAAGACCGACAATTTTGAAAAAAATCAATATTTTTTTACTTTCTGCTATAAAACATATCCAATAAAAAAATGTAAAAAATCAAATTTCTTCATCAATTTAGGCCAATATGTATTCTGCTACATGTTACAAAAAAAAAAAATGCCAATAAGCATATAATGATTGGTTTTGTGCAAAAGTTATACCATCTACAGACTATGGGATATTTTTATGTTTTTTTTTTTTTTTTTTTTACTGGTAATGGAAGGGATCAGCGGGACTGTGACATTGTGGCAGACAAATCGGACGCTAAGTGACACTTTTGACACTTTATTGGGGACCAGTAACACCAATACAGTGATCAGTCCTAAAAAATATGCACTGCCACTGTACTAATGACACTGGCAGGGAAGGGGTTCACATCAGGGGCGATCAAAGGGTTAAATGTGTTCCCTGGGAGTGCTTGCTAACTGTGTGGGGGATGCTTTGACTGGGGGAAGATTGAGATCCATGTTCCTGCTTAGCAGAAACACAGGATCTCTATCTTCTCTTGTCACAGAACAGTGATCTGCCTCGTTTTCATAGGCAGACCGCTGTTCTGCCTCTCTCAGATACGATTGCCGGGTGCCAATGAACATTGGGTCCACCGGACCCACTGATTAGCTCCCGCTGTGTCCTGCTCCAGACCCGGAAATGTAAATGACCTACAGGTATGTGATTTTGCGCTAGGGGCCGCCCTGATGCAGTACATGTACGTGGGACGGTCCGAAAGTGGTTAATCAACGTGACATGTGTGAGTGCATTGTGTTACTATACATTTTTAAAGGCATCTCAACCCAAAAAGGAACAAACATGTGTTGCAGTGCATAGGAACGCACGGTAACACACATGTGTTGCGCTGCAACGCATTGCAGAAAGAGGATCATGTGCATTTTCATGGTCTTCTTGGTACTTTGCCAGCACATTAGTTTGAATAGACTGCCTTAACACAACAGATGTTTACACAGGCAAAAATATATGTTAACACATCAGAACACAGGAGGTGTGAATGGGCCCCTATTGATTACTGTAAGTGGCTATTACAGTTATAGCAACTCTGACTGGATGCTGATTTTTTTGTATTGAGCCTCATGCTGTCAGTGGGTCTGCTGAGACAAAGCCATCCTGAATGTTTAAGGCACATCTAAACCTCCTTCTTCCTCCCGCACCTATATACAGTATATATATATATATATATATATATATATATATATATTTTTTTTTTTTTTTTTTCTTTAATTCTCCCTTTTTTTCTTAAGTTTTGTTTAAGCGTCTGCAGTGGACTGTCTCTAATGCTACAGAGGATAATGGTGATGTCAAATGTCTATGCAGTATTGTTTTGTGGGCCCAGGCTAATAGTGTCTGCCGTAGACTGTCACCAATACTGTATGGAATGATGTTAACATCAAATGTCTATGCAGTACTATACTGTAGGCCAATGGGAGGGGGGGGGGGGTGTAATTTCCACTAAAGCCCAAGCTCACAGTAAACAGGTTTTGATTGAGCACATTGTTTAAAAAAATATACATTATTTTTGTTATAATAGGTTGACAAATATGCAGAAATGTAAACAAAGTCTTATTTCTTAATTGACCCTCTTCCTGACTGCCCCATGCAGGGTGGCCACTCTGCACTAGATCACGTACTAGATGCGTGATATGGCACTTCCGAGTCTGGCGACCTGCTCCCACTGTTGTTGGACACAGCGGGAGCAAATCAGCGGGCCTGGAAGACCTGATGTCTGCTGGGGAGCGCTGATCATTTGGGATACAGGCAGTACAGCTGTCTGCCTATGTAAACAAGGCCAACCACCGTTCTGTGACAAGAGAAGGCAGTGATCTTGTATTTCTGCTAAGCAGGAACACAGATCTTGGTCTTCCCCAAGTCAAAGCACCCCCCACACCGCTAAGCAGAAACATGGATCCTTGCCTTCTCTGAGTACAACCACCCCCACACAGTTAGAAAGCGCTCCCAGGGAACACAGTTAACCCTTTGCTTGCCCCTGATATTAACCCCAACCTTGCCAGTGTCATTGGTACAGTGGCAGTGCATATTATTTAGTACTGATAGCTGTATTAGTGTCACTGGTCCCCAAAAAGTGTCAGTTAGGTTTTCAATTTGTCTGCTGCAATATCGCAGTCCCACTATAAGTAGCTGATCGCCACCATTCCTAGAAAAAACATGTCCCATAGTTTATAGATGCTATAACTTTTGCGCAAACCAATTAATATACACTCATTGGGATTTTTCTTTTTTTTTTTTTTACCAAAAATATGTTGCAGAATACATATTGGCCTAAATTGATCTAAGAAATTAGATTTTTTTTTTATTGGGTATGTTTTATAGTAGAAAGTAAAAAATATTGTTTTTATTTCAAAATTGCCTGTCTTTTGTTTATAGCACACAAAATAAAAACCACAAAGGTGATGAAATACCACCAAAAGAAAGATCTATTTGTGGGCAAAAAAGGACAATCATTTTATTTGGGTAAAGCAATTGCAGGGCCGTGCAATTGTCAGTTAAAGTACTGCAGGGCCATATCACAAAAAATGGCCTGGTCATGAAGGGGGGTAAACCTCCTGGAGCTGCAGTTATTAATGTCATTAGTTTTAGTACTGTGATTTTTTTTATCTGAAAATGAAAGTGTAAAACGGTCATACACTGCCACCTTCAGCCCTTCAGCCTGCAGTGGCATCTGTAGTGCCATTTACAGGCTGAAGATATATTTTGTCATAGCCAGCATGATGATCACATGATCAGGAACCATTGTGATTTGTTCCTGATTGTTAGTGAGGGACTTGAACTGCCAATGACAGCCAGAAATTGGCATGCCTCCCAACTTTCTGAGATAGGAAAGAGGGACACCTATTAGAAAAAGTATGTAGGTATAGGGCACACCTCCTGCTATGCCCTCTTAAAGGGGAATTATACAAAAAAAATAATATCTAAACCCACAAGTGTTTTTTTTTTTTTTTACCGCTACTATACCTTTATACTAGCTTTTGAAATTTACAGATGCAGCAATTCAGAAATTGGATGAAAGGTTTAACACTGGGAAACACTTTTTGAAGGATAAATAGTGCATTTTATATACAACTATATAGATCAGACCAAAATGAGGGACAAATGAGGCGGAAAGAGGGACAGAGGGATTTTGATCAAAATCAGTGACAGTCCCTCGAAATCAGGAACAGTTGGGAGCTATGTATTGGAGCTAGCAGTCACAGAAGGTGTCCTGTCACTGAAGGAGCTTATGATCTAAGGTTTCTATTGCAATCATCCACATTCATACACAATAACATCTGTCTGAGTGGAATTAACCACTTCCCGCCCGCCCTATAGGCAATTGACGGCGGGAATGTGGTTGTATTATCCTGACCGGACGTCATATGACGGCGGCAGGATAATACAGCTCTGGGCGCCCCCCGGGGGCGCACAGAGCGGCGATCGGTGATGCGAGGTGTCAGCCTGACTCCCTGCATCTCCGATCTTTACTATGTGACGTAGCTCTTTTCCATGTGATCAGCCGTGTCCAATCACGGCTGGTCACATCGTAAACAGGAACAGCCGTTGATCGGCTTTCCTTAGTCCATGAGTAAAGGAGCGCCGATTGCGGCTCCCCTGACAGGGGGGGGGGGTCGGCACTGGTAATCAGATCATTGATTACCAGTGCAGACCCTCGGGGGGGGTGCCACTAGAACCACCAGGAATGCCCACTATGACCCCAGGGATGCCCACTATGACCCCAGGGATGCCCACTATGGCCACCAGGGATGGCAATCAGGGCTCAGGGAGCCCCCCATTGCCCTCCCCATCAGTGCTGCCTGCCAGTGCCCTCCCTATCAGTGCTGCCCACAAGTGCCCATCATTGCCATCCTTTAGTGTCACCCACCAGTGCCCATTATTGCCCACCAGTGCCGCCTATCAGTGCCCATTAGTGCCCATCAGTGCCGCCCGTCAGTGCCGATCAGTGCCGCCCATCAGTGCCGATCAGTGCCCACCAGTGCCGCCTATCAGTGCCCATTAGTGCCCATCAGTGCCACCTATCAGTGCCTGTCAGTGCCACCTATCAGTGTCAATCAATGCCGCCTATCAGTGCCCAGCAGTGCCGCCTATCAGTGCCCACCAATGCTGCATATCTGTGCTACCTATCAGTGCCACATATCAGTGCCCATCAGAGCCGCATATCAGTGCTGCCTATCAGTGCCGCCTATCAGTGCCACCCCGTCAGTGCCACCCCATCAGTGCCACCCCATCAGTGCCTCCTCATCAGTGCCTGTCAGTGCAGTCTCATCAGTGCTCATCAGTGCAGGAAAAAACTTATTTATTTACAAAATTGTATAACATAAACAAAAAAACGTTTTTTTTTTTTCAAACTTTTTGGTCTTTTTTTATTTGTTTAGCAAAAAGGAAAAAACCCACAGGTGATCAAATACTACCAAAATAAAGCTCTATTTGTGGGGAAAAAATGACATAAATTTGGTTTAGGTACAGTGTTGCATGACCGCGCAATTGTCATTCAAAATGCAACAGCGCTAAAAGGGGAAAATTGGCCTGGGCAGGAAGGGAGGGAAGTGCCCTGTATTGAAGTGGTTAACTAAACTGCCTGTTTTCACATTGTGGAAGGAACCAAAAGAGCCCAGAAAAGACTCATTCAGACACAGAAAAGGCATACAAGCTTTGAAGAGATGTAATAGGATGACAATGAAATGGTCTACTATATTCTATCAAATATATTCCTTATATATTATATATATAATATATATATTGTATACACATATAGTACAGAAGGTAAACAAATGTCATATACAGTAATATGAAATATTTGCAGAGCCTATTTATACTTAATCTGAATACCAATTACTGAACCACAGCTAGGATAAGTACTTGAACCAAAACCCGAATGTTAAGTTTATTTTAGAATTATATTTAAATATTTGACAAAAATGATCATAGTTCTTCCACAGTAAGCAAAAAAATAAAAAAAAAACAGTAGAAAAGTGAACAGGCCACCTGCTGGAGAGTGCAGTACTTCCATGTACATTAGCAGAAAACAGTTTGAGCCCATTGAACTGCAAGAAAGAGGAACATATAAAGGAATTAAATCAAATACTGCCTTGTAGGATTCATGGACAACATGGGAGTCCAAGTGAGGGATTTATATTTTTGGTACTTCTTTTCTACTGTTTCTGTACTAGAAAACATTAAAAAATAACATCAATGACAACAGGTTAATTTAACCACTTTACCACCAGAGGATTTTCCTGATGTACGTCCAGGCCACTTTTTGGGATCCGGCACTGTGTGACTTTAACTAACAATTGCGCAGTCATGCAATGCCATACCCAAACAAAATTTACATTCCTTTTTCCCCACAAACAGAGCTTTCTTTTGGTGGTATTTGATCACCTGTACGATTTTTATTTTTTGCGATATTAATAAAAAAATGTGACAATTTTGAAAAAATAACAATATTTTTCTACTTTGACAGTTAAAAAATATCCAATATATTCAATTTTTGTCATATATTTAGGCCAAAATGTATTTAGTTACATGTCTTTGACAAAAAAATTCTCAATGGGCATATTTTTAACCGCTTTAAGACCAGAAGATTTTACCCCATTCCTGACCAGGCCATATTTTGCGATTCGGCACTGCGTTACTTTAACGGACAATTGCACGGTCGTACGATGCTGTTCCCAAATTAAATAATGTCTTTTTTCCCCCACAAATAGAGCTTTCTTTTGGTGGTATTTGATCACCTGTGCGATTTTTACTTTTTGCGCTATAAACACAAAAAGAACGACAATTTTGAAAAAAATAACAATATTTTTCACATATTTTTATATGAAATTCCCCCCCAAATAAATGTAAAAATCAAAATGTTTTAACATTTTAGGCCAATTTGTTTTCTTCGACATATTTTTGGTAAAAAAAAATCGCAATAAGCGTATTTTGATTGGTTTGCGCAAAAGTTATCGCAGCTACTAACTACGGGAAATTTATGTCATTTTTATTGTTTTTTTTTAAACTAGTAATAGCGGCAATCTGCGTTTTTTTTTTTGCGGGGCTGCGACATTGCGGTGGACAGATCGGACCCTTGACTGACATTTTTGACACTTTTGGGGATACCAGTGACATTACTACAGTAATCAGTGCTAAAAATATGCACTGTTACTGTAAAAATGACACTGGCAGGGAAGGGGTTAACTTTTATTGGTGATCAAGGGGTTAATGTATGCCTGGTGCTTACTAACGTGTGTGGGGGGAGGGGACTGTGTGACACAGGCACAGATCGCAGGTTCAGCTATGCTGAATCCTGAAATCTGTCCCTGCCTGTCACTTAGGAGATCCGCCCGCTTTGTTTACACAAGCGGGCGGATCTCCACACTCGATCCCCGACGATCGGGGAAGAGCGGCAGTTATCACCGCCGCTCCTCCCCTGGCCCGACTCCCGCTGTGACTGAATACAGCGGGAGCGAGCCTCCGGCGGCGCGCGCGCGCTGCCCACAGGGGGAGGAGTCCAGCAACGTAGGTCTACGTCGCTGGACGATAACAAACCACTTTGCCGCAGTAGGGTCAACGTGACTAGTCGGCGAGTGGTTAAAGGCTAAGTTCACCTTTACAAACATGTTACACCCACATTTAGAGTGTAAAAAGTTGAGCAGGGAATCTTCTGTCACTTTTTGCAAACAGTTTGGCTGTGTGGAACTCTGCCCATACAGTCACGTCATTCATTTACAGAGACCAGTGAATGAAAAAACTACAAGTACCATCCTCCACTATGGCTTTTTGCAGATTTGTAGTTTGAACGGGCTGAGAGCTTTTGAATTGAAAGCCCATAAGGAGATACCATCACAAAGCTAGGGCAGGAGCCTGACATTGCACCCACAATCTGCTGATAATGGATGCAATGCTCTGCAAGCTCCAGTAAAACAAATAAATAAACAAATACACTTTTTTTTTTTTACCTGCAGAAAAATGTGCATTTATTTATTTTTGAAAGTGAAACTTATCCTTTAGCCCCGGTTCACACTAGGGCGACCTGTGAGGCGACCTGGTCGCCTCACAGGTCGCCGCAGGTTGCCTCCCATAGGGAAGCTACGGACCCGTTCTAATAGGAGCGACACAAGTCGCTCCGACCTAGAAAAAGGGTCCGGAGCTTCTTTGGGGCGACCAGGAGGCGACCGCCATAGACTTCAATGTTATGAAGTCTGTGGCGGCCGCTCCGAGGTAGCGGCGCGCTGCTCGCACCGCGATCTCGGAGGTCGCCCCTGAAAGTAGCGTCGCGCCAGTGTGAACCGGCGCTTACCAAGTTCACCAGGCAGTGAATAGTAATCATCTCCTCTTCTTCCCCTTTTGAGGGACATTCATTTCTCTTGTTGGCATTTTCTCTAGGATGCCAAAGGCTTAGTGGGAGTCATCACTATTCTGCATATGCAGGTAGCCCAAGAGTATTGAAAACATTTAGGGAAGTAACAGAACTAGTTCTCAGACCAACAGCCTGAAAAAGAAAGACACTAAAAACAAAGGTAGGAGGGGTTCATCTGGTTAAGCTAAGCTTGTTCTTTGTGAATTTCAGCATGGTGGGTCTTTCAGAAACACCACTTCTAAAGTGTATTTCAAATTAGCAAAATATAAAACAGATACTCATTTTTAGGAAACTTTTTGTAACCCATTAGCAGCAGCAATAGTTAAAAAATGAATTGGTATTTCAAAGAATTCAAGTGTTCACTTCCATCAGTTCTGACAAAAATGCACACATAATGGGAAATTATTTAAATACCTGCCATTCTTATCTAAACCTAATGATGCTTTAGCTGATTAAATTAGATGGTATGCCATGGCTTTTGTCCAGAATGATATAGTAATATTGCACTTGCTGCTGTGTTGAGAGAAAGCAGACCCCTTTATAACAAGGTCTGATTGTATAGAAAAATCTATGTTTGCAGAATGTAAGACAAAAATGTATTTCATTGTTGCAGAGCCTCTGTGTATTAGAATTGCAGCTCTATTTAACTAAACCATAGTTGCCATAAGTGCAAGCATAAGCTGAAAAAAATGTCATGCCTCTTTTCAAACAGTGTAACATAAAGAATAAGACCATTTGACTTCTGTAACTTTTAGGAGTTAATTTGGAGAAGAGGAAAGAAATTATCAATGAGACAAGAAAGGATATTTAATTAAAATGAAAATGGATTCTGATTTATTGCACCCATTATTATAATAATTATGCCTTTGCAAATATTATTAAGAAAGAGAAATGAACTGAATATTGATGCAATTACAGATATTTGGCTGTAAAATAATGAGATTTGTGATGGTAGCTTGTGTTATATTGCAACAAAAATGTTTCTATTACCAGTTTATAATTTAACAGTGCACATTAAATGAACTGTCACATACAGTTATTATAGTTTATGCTACTGAATATAAAATATTAGGTTATTCAACACTGAATATTTGTGTTGGATTGAAGCCAATATGATGATGGATAGGGATGATATTATGGTTTGGTCTAAATACTAATTGTTCAGACTAAACTTTGGCTGTTCACAGGTTGGGCATATAATAGCGGTGTTTCTATTTTTAACATAGTTATTTTGATCAAATGTAATTATGTATGTGCCATACCTGTGGGATCCCCATGAAAGCTGTAAATCACTGTAGTGGGCACCACTTTGCATTCATTGAGAAAATGCTGTGTTCCCAGAATGATACCTGTACTAAGCAGATGGCCTGCTGTGTTCATAATGCAGCAAGGCAGCTGCTTAGCATGGACCTAGAGGCTAATGAAGATCACTGCAGTAGCAATGCCTACTACAGTGATTTCACAGGGAATCCACATGTATGGCACATACGTATTTACATTACTCCAAGATGGACCTAGGTATCTATGAGAAATTTGCCATACCGATAGTCAACTTTAACAATCAGTGATGTCACCAGTCTATTGTCTTATAAGGATGGGTCCTACATAATTCATACCAGGACCAATGCAAAAAAACAAAAGCATGGGGTCCCACCACTGAATCCCAGTGACATAATTGACCATTTATGGTCATTTCCATATGTGTTCAATGACATCATCTTAGAGACCCTGCCTCTTTGTTTATACAAGCTGGTATCCACCTGACCTGTTATTCAACGGGTTAGAAGCAACAGTAGCAGACAAGTGTCAGTGGGCAGTGCTTTTTTCTTCTTTTGATGGATCAGGCATTCTTTTGATGTATCGGGCATTGATGGAGTGTCGGGCATCATAATGGACATGGATCTACATCAATGAATGACGTGATTGATGATGGAGGTACAACGCAGGAAAAAGTTTTTTTTTCAAAGGACTTGTCAATGATACATTTTTTATTTTTTGGAAATGAGTAGGAGTATTAGGTACCCATTACTCATTTACAGTGTATCCGGAAAGTATTTACAGCGCTTCACTTTTGCCAAATTTTTTTTAAGTTACAGCCTTATTCCCAAATGGATTAAATTCATTATTTTCCCCAATATTCTGCAAACAATACCCCATAATGACAATGTGAAAGAAGTTTGCTTGAAATCTTTGCAAATTTATTAAAAAATAAATAAAAAATTCCATGTACATGTATTTACAGCCTTTGCAATGACACTCAAAATTGAGCTCAGATGCATCCTGTCTCCACTGATCATCTTTGAGATGTTTCTAAAACTTGATTAGAGTGCACCTGTGTGTAAATTGAGTTAATTGGACATGAATTAGAAAGGCACATACCTGTCTGTCACAAGTTATCCTGTAGTTTTGTTTGTATATTCTTACCTCCTTGCTGCAGTGCTTCAATATTGCTTCTTTTCACATGTGGTGTTTGGCTTCTCTGTTCACCTATGGGCGTCACCTGCTCCACTGTGTTTTATATTCTTTTCTTGTCTATTACTTCCTGTGTCACCTCCCTCTTTGCTTCCCTATATATACACATACATTGCTCAGTGCACTGATCCTTGCTTGAGCAGCTTTACTGTTCTCTGAGCTCCCATCTGTATACCCGAAGGCTATTGTATCTGATTTACTGTGCTTCATTTTCCCGTCTGTGTTTGCTTGCTGCCTGTCCTGATCTCGGCTTGTCTCGTGGATATCCTTTTGTCTGCTGTTTACTCTGCACACACCAGTGTTCTCTGCATCTTCATCTGGGCCTACCTGGGGGCCACGACCTGTTTCCAGCCTGCTGCAAGTCTATCCCCACCATCAGGGGCCCTGGTGAAGAAGCAGGCTGGGGCTTAGACTCTTGGGGAATCCGTAGCTGGGGATCTACAAGGGCTCACTACCACAGTCATGCTGACATTGTCTGTATAAGGTCCCACAGTTAACAGTGCATGTCGGGGCACAAACCAAGCTATGAAGTCCAAGGAATTGTCTGTAGACCTTCGAGACAGAATTGTATTAAGGCACAGATTTGGGGAAGGGTACAGAAAAATGTATGCAGCATTGAAGGTCCCAATGTGCACAGTGGCCTCCATCACCCATAAATGGAAGAAGTTTAGAACCACCAGGACTCTTCCTAGAATGGGCTGCATCAGCTAAACTGAGCGATCGGGGGAAAGGGCCTTAGTCAGGCAGGTGACCTAAAACTTGATGGTCACTCTGACAGAGATCCAGCATTTCTCTGTGGATAGAGGAGAACCTTCCAGACGAACAACAATCTCTGCAGCACTCCATCAATCAGGCCTGTATGGTAGAGTGGCCAGATGGAAGCCACTCCACAGTAAAAGGCACATAACAGCCTGGCTGGAGTTTTCCATATGGAATTTGAAGGACTCTCATGAGAACAATAATTGAATTCTTTAGCCCAAATAGCCCACATCATGTCTGGAGAAAACCAGGCACCACTCATCACCTGGTCAATACCATCCATATGGTGGCAACATCATGTTGTGGGGATGTTTTTCAGTGGAAGGAACAGGGAAAATAGTCAGGATCGAGGGAAAGATTAATGCAGCAATTTTCAGAGATATTCTTTATGAATACCTGCTCCAGAGCGCTCTGGACCACAGATTGGGGAAAGGTTCATCTTCCAACAGGGCAACGACCCTAAGCACACAGCCAAGATAACAAAGGAGTGGCTACGGGACTACTCTGTGAATGTCCTTTAGTGGCCCAGCCTTGAACCTGACTGAACATCTCTGGAGAGATCAGAAAATGGCTGTGCACCGATGCTTCCCATCCAACCTGATGGAGCTTGAGAGATCCTGAAAAGAAGAATTGGAAAAACTGCCCAAAAATAGGTGTGCCAAGCTGGTAGCATCATTCTCATAAGACTTGAGGCTATAATTGATGCCAAAGGTGCTTCAACAAAGTATTGAGCAAAGGCTGTGATACCTATGTACATGGGATTTTTTTGTTTTATATTTTAAATAAATTTGCAAATATCGCAAACAAATTTCCTTCATGTTGTGATTATGGGGTATTGTTCGAAGAATTTTGAGGAAAATAATTAATTTAATTTATTTGGGAATAAGGCTGTACCATAACAGAAAGTGGAAAAAAGTGGAGTGCTGTGAATGCACTGTATATGGGGGCGTCAGGTATCTGATTGCCCCCCCTCTTGTTAAAGATTGTTTAAGATAGGGTGCATGCACATGGCTTATCATGGCAGATGCAAGCTAGATTGGCTCTGCCACACTACGGCCTAATTTAGCTGCATCCAGAGGATCCAGGGGACCCAGCCACTCCACATCCCCTCTGCCATCCTCCCATACAGGCCATCTATCTCCCTATGCTGAAGGGGAAGCTGGAAGGTGTGGCGTCACTGTTACCAGACGAGAAGATACAGCTGACCCAACCTGGCAATATGGCAGCCACGTATGTTATCTCCTCTCCTGCTGAGCAACCTGCCTCTGGGCTTCCATCTGCAGATGCCTTCACAGGTCTAGGTGAGTGTAGCCCCACTCCTGAAGCCCCCCAGACTCCTTTTGAAGAGGAATTCCCAGGTGGGGAATCCCTTTTTTTCTCTATGGACAGGGCAGTAGAGGAAATCCTCACTAGACAAGGCAGCCTGCAGACCTGACCTGAGCTTCTGCTGATAAAGCCCCTGCCTCCCCCCCATCCGCATACTCTGGTGATGCCATCATCCTTGCCCACTTCTCAGCTCTATTAGAACAAGGGCTTGAAAAAGCCAGCAAAAAGATCACAGGGGACCTTAAGCAAGAATTTGGAGATAATTTGGAGATTTGGAAATAAGAATACTGATCCTTCTGTGACCTCCAAATACAACTGGAGGAAGCAGTGGCGAAAATCTATGGTTTAGAAAACAGATACAATTTTCGCTTAAGGGCCCTCCCCGAGTCAGTGATGTATATCCACAGCACAACCACAGACCTTTTAACCTCCCTTTTTCCTGACTTGCCCAAACACAAGCTTGACTTAGATAGAGTTCACAGGGCCCTTACTGCTCCGTGACCTGATGCCCCCCCCAAGGGTCATGCAGAAAGCCCAACAACCTCCATCACTTCAATTACTTGGTCATTATATTAAAATATTTTTGGATATCTCCCCAGCAACAGGGCAGGAGCGCCTCTCCTTTAAGCCCCTTTTGCAGCCTCTTCCTAAAATACCTTTGCTCTTTCCCATTTTGCCTGACGTTCCCGTACCAGGGGTAATCCTACTCTTTTAGATGTTCTCTAAAGGCCTTGCTCAAACATCTGGTTCTTATCTCAACATCACCCCCTGCCTCTCCACGATCATATGCCACCCCATTTCACCACTTTGGCAACCCCCGTCGACAATCCAGACAACCGTAAACCCTATCCCCTGAACTCTTAAAGGAGTTGTAAATGCAGAAGGTATTTTCTATCTTAATGCATTCTATGCATTAGGAGAAAAAAGCCTTCTTTGTGTGGCAGCCTCCCCAGCACTCCCTAATACTTACCTGTGCCCATCTCTATCCAGCAATGTCCACGAGTCCGGGACTTTGCCTCCTGATTGGCTGAGACATAGCCATGGCACCAATGGCTTCCGTGGATGTCAATCAAAGCCAGTTAGCCAATCAGGAGAGAGAGAGGTGGGAACAAATGGCAGCTCCATGTCTGAATGGACACCTGGAGCTGCAGCTCAGCTCGGGTGCCCCCATAGCAAGCTGCTTGCTGTGGGGGCATGCGATAGGAGGGAGGGGCCAGGAGCAGCAACGAGGGACCCGGAAAGAGGAGGATCCAGGCACACCTGTGCAAAATCAACTGCACAGAGGAGGTAAGTATAACATGTTTGTTGTTTTTAGAAAAAAAAAGAAGGGGGGGGGGCTTTACAATCACTTTAAGCTTTGACCATTATGGCAAAAGTCACTCTTTTCCCTATTACTGGATCCCTTGAACAGTATATTATTTCTGGTTATTATGCAGTGTTTTTTTTAAATTTGCACTATTTAGTAAACCCTCTGAGGTGACTTTTCCCTTATGTCCACTAGGGGGCAGAATCATCCTACAATTTTTGTTTTAGTTATTATGGTTATTAGCCATTATGTTGGTGTGTTATATTTTCTTCCTTTCTTCTTAATGATGCCCTCACCTCAGGGTACCCTTTGCTACACTGGCCAATTACCTTATTTCAGTTTTATATTTGTTTTTATTGGTCAGCTCAGGCTGTTTCGATGAGCTTATCCTCAACCAATCCGCCCACCTCCAGAGCACCGATAAGCAGGGGTAAGTGATCTTCATCCTACCTATGACCATGGCTAGCATAACGTTCAGGCCCTCAACTCCCCAGTGAAGAGATGTAAGGTCTTTAATTATTTTCATTCTAACTGTGCAGAGATAGTGTTTTAACAGGAAACCCCCTTTCCTGTATTGTACAAGCCTAAATTTTTCCATAAACATTATCCTACTTTCTTTTTGTCCAACGCTCCAGATAAAACATGGGGGGTCACCATCTGCATCTCCAAACCCCTGTCCTTTTATCCAGCATAGGTCCTTATGGACCCTGTTGGCCGATTTCTTATGGTAAAGGGAGACTTGAAAGGTTCCCTAGTGACATTATTGATGTATTATGTCCCTAACACAGATCAACTAGGCTTCTTCCAGACACTCTTATGTACACTGTCCCGCCATTCTCAGGGTGCGGTTCTGTTGGGAGGGGTTCTAATACTGTTTTGGATTCCTCTCTTGATAAAACATGTCCACCAGGTTCCCAGATCTTGAAACTCTCCTAGATGGGTACAAAGTTTGCCAAATTGTTACACAACTACAATCTACAGTAGTGGATATCTGGAGGGATTTTAATGCCACTCGGCGAGATTAACCATTTTTCTCCCATGTTCAATCCTTGTATTCACGGATTAACCATGTTCTAATGTCCTCTCAGTCAAAAGTTCAAATCTAGGAAGCGACAGAATTTTTGCAAGTAACAAAGAGACCTTTGATTTACCAGGGCTCATTGTTGTTATTAAACATGACATGATTACTGAGCCCAGTGTCAAGGTTTGTCTTAGCCATTAGCACTTCCCAAAAGCCCAGATAAAGGCTGTCTTGGATAAGGTAAAGCAGATGTTGGTGCTGGGAGTATTTGAGGAATCCCAGTGAGTGGTCGACCCAATTGTGTTATACCCAAGCTAAAAGGCTCTTTGTAAATTCTTCGATGATTTCTTAATGAAGTGTCAACATTTGATGTCTATCCCATGCCCCAGGTCGATGAACTCATTGAAGGACTAGGTTCAGCTCAGTAAATCACTGCTTTGGACTTTACAAAGGGATTTTAGCAGATACCAGGCTACCTGGAAGAAGACACTTTTTTCCTCCCTAGAGGGGCATGTTCAGTAAAAAAAAAATGCTTTTTGGCTTTTCGGCTGCTTCCACCACCATGTTTCAACAAACAGACCAGATGTTATGCTGTCATCAAGAATACAGCTTGGTGTATTTGGATGACATTTCTATTTTCAGTAGGGGCTGGGAATACCCTATATTCAAAGTCCAGGCAGTGTTAGACTCCATGAGGAGGAGGCAGATTTTCAATGAACCCAATAAATGTGCTTAAGGCACAGAGGTAGTGAAGTATCTTGTGTAAATCATGGGAAGAGGGATGGTGAAGCCCAAGTCAACATGGTAGAGACTATAAAACCCTATGCATTATTGGGCATGATGGGATACTACAGATAATTTGTGCCTAATTTTGCCCCCTGGTGGTGCCGTTGACAGATCTGACCAAGGGTCTGAAGTCAGTGATGATCAAGTGAAACACCAATACTGAAAAGGCCTCCTGGGAGCTAAAGGAATTATGCCAACTTCTTAACCTGGCAACTCCTGACTTCTCAGAAGAATTTATCACACAGACAGATGCTTCTAATGTGGAACTAGGAGCTGGAGAGGAGAATCTCTAGGTCTTATTTCAGTCAAAAATGAACCACAACTGAGAAAAAACTACAGTGGAAGCAGCATATTAGGTGAATAAATGGGCTCTGGTAACATTCAGGAAATTCAGGCTTATCTCTTACCATTCTCTATATAATATTTATTTTATAAATGAAAATTGAATACATAGCAAATAATTTCCTTAATTTTTTCATTCAAGAGATACAAGAAATTTCTTCTTAAACATCTTCATCAATGCATTCATGCTATGTGGAAAAAGACAGACCCACCTAGCATTACACAGTGACACACCAGAATCTTGGACATTGAACTGATGGAGCAGTTCAAGACAGGTTTGACCAATCGAAAAAAAAATTTTACATGTGGTTTTTCTGAATTTTATATAGAGAATCCCTGACCCCCAATGCCCGGACTCCCTTGTTGTGTGTATTTAGCCCTGAGACTCATTTTCTGGCAAGAGAAATCCCTCATCTTCTCCCCCCACCTTTTGTTTCCTCCTAGCTTTGTACACTCTCACTAGATATCCCAGTTGTCTTCTTCTCTCTACCCTTACCCCTCTGACGATACAACATCCATCCTGTTCCTTCACCAATTATTCATGCAAATCATACAAAAATTTAAATATACATACAATAGTAAACAAATCCAAAAAAAATTGATACATCACACCATTATAAATATTGTATTGTAAAGAATCAAGCCTCCACGATTTGGCATATACATGCAAGGAAGAACAGAGAAGAGGAAGAGCAAAGGGAACAAAATAAAAGGGGGGGGGGGGGCAACCCACACCCAAAAAACACCACTCACATACATCCACATAAGTGGGTGATAGTCAGCACCTCATCATTTTCTTCCACAGGTGTTGATTCTAGAGGGAGTGGTGGGCATTTAAAGAGAGTTTAAAAACAGGCTCCCTCTGGCGGTGAGGGACCTGCACCATGCACCCGTCACAATTCCAAATGTAGAAATAGCTGTCTTCCTATATTGGTATGGATAGAACTGGGTAGGACCCTCTAACAAATTTTTGCTGGGGTCTGTGTCTCTAATAGGAAAATGTGTCCCATCAGTTTCCCCGGTTATCATCGTCACTAGACATAAAGTATAGGGAAAAGCCAACATTTTAAAAATTTCTCTCATGAGAGTAAGAGGTGAAGAGAAAAATGTTCTAGTTACAACTGTTACTAATATGGGAATCCCCCTCACTTTTGGGAGACATTTCCTCTCACTTTGTGTTGCATCTCCAAGATAGGCAATGTATCTAGTGGGACATAGACAGAAAAAAAATACCTTTTTCAGAGGTTTTTTTCCTTCACTACTTTCTCCAAAACTAAAAAAAAAAAAAAAAATTCTATACACACTCTATTATGTTATGCACTGTTTAACAGAGGTGGGGGACTTGAGTCACATGACTTGACTTAAGTCAGACTTAAGTCACCAGTTTGAGGACTTGAGACTTGCTTGACTAAAATTAATAAAAGACTCGACTTGACTTTGACTTGGTATTCATGACTTGAGAATTGACTTTGACTTGAGACATATGACTCGAAATGACTTAACTTTTTTAAGTTATTAAATATTTGCATTTTCTAAGGATGTGTTAAAGCAAAATGAATGTGCCTGTTATGTTTCTGACACCACAGTTACTTAAAACACCTCAGTGTGTTCTGATTTTTAGGACACAAGCTGTTTAACAATGGAAATACTTAACATGGTTTCTTTAATATGCCAAGAAAAAAGCACTAAGCAGTTTTGTTAATGTTGAAAATAAAACAAAACCTTTCCTGACCACTGACTTTTAACTGATTTAAAGGTGAAAATCGGGGTGGATCAGTATTTTGACTTGATTTGTGACTTGACCAAAATAAATGACTTGACTTGACTTGCTTGACTTCTAGCAGGGACTCGAATTGACTTGCTTGGTTTTCGCCACAGTAACTTGGGACTTGCTTGAGACTTGAAGATTAAGACTTGAGACTTGCTTGTGACTTGCACATGTGTGACTAAAGCCCCGTACACACGTACTGATCGTCGGCCGAACGATCGGCCGTCTTTTGTCCAGGGCTGTCGTGTCTGTTGAAAACTGCAAAAGACTGCACACGAATTTTGTCGGCCAACAACAGCCGACTGCAGAAGTGATGTCATGTGATGGTTAACTTTCCTTGTCTTTTTTCTTTTCTGAGCATGCCCAGGCTTGCTAATCTGCTGTCTGTCGAACGAAATCTGTACTGACTGGCAAACAATCGGCCGTTCTGGTGATGGCCAACAAATATTTTAAAGTCTGCACGACAGATTCTGTTCAGCCAAAAATGCGCTGTCGGCTGTCGGAAGCATCATACTAACAAGCCTACAATCGGCCGATCGATAGGCGGCCGAATATTTACGGCCGACAATCGGTACGTGTGTACGGGGCTTTACTCCCATGTCTGCTGTTTAACCACTTTACGGCTGAGTACCATAGTACTACTGCGGCAAAGTGGCTCTTGTAGGTCTGACCACGTAGACCTACGTCGCCAGACTCCTCCCCCTGTAGGCGGCGCTCGTGCGCCGCCGGAGGCGCGCTCCCGCTGTTTTCATTCACAGTGGGAGTCGGGCCAGGGGAGGAGCGGCGGCGATCGCCGCTGCTCTGCCCCGATCGTCGGGGAATCCAGTTTGGAGATCCGCCCGCCTGTGTAAACAGAGCGGGCGGATCTCCTAAGTGACAGGGAGTGACAGATCGGAGTGTTCAGCATAGCTGAACATCCGATCTGTCCCTGGCTCACTCAGTCACCTTCCCCCCCACACGTTAGTAAGCACCAGGCATACAGTAACCCCTCCCTCTCCAATAAAATTAACCCCTTCCCTGCCAGTGTCATTTTTACAGTAACAGTGCATATTTATAGCACTGATTACTGCAGTAATGTCACTGGTACCCCCAAAAGTGTCAAAAATGTCAGTCAAGGGTCCGATCTGTCCGCCGCAATGTCGCAGTCCCGCAAAAAAAATTGCAGATCGCCGCCATTACTCATTAAAAAAAACAACACCAAAAATGACATAAATCTTTCCCTTAGTTAGTAAACGCAATAACTTTTGCGCAAACCAATCAAAATACGCTTATTGCGATTTTTTTTTACCAAACATGGGTAGCAGAAAACAAATTGGCCAAAAATTTAAAAAAAAATTGTTTTTTTACATCTTTTTTGGGGGGAATTTCATATAAAAAAATGTTAAAAATATTGTTATTTTTTCAAAATAAACGCTCTTTTTTTGTTTATAGCGCAAAAAGTAAAAATCGCACAGGTGATCAAACACCACCAAAAGAAAGCTCTGTTTGTGGGAAAAAAAAAGGCCGTACATTTTGTTTGGGTATGGCGTCGCATGACCACGCAATTGTCAGTTAAATTCGCACAGCGCCGAATCGCAAAAAGTGGCCCAGACGTAAGACAGCAAAATGCTCTAGTGGTAAAGTGGTTAATATAAACATCTATTTTTTAATACCACATTTGTACCTGTTGATATTCTGGGTGATTCTCTTGGCAAGACTTATTGCTGTCATAGGACACTAATTAACTGCTAGTTACTGGGCTCAAAGGAGTTTTACTTTCTGCTTTGCTGCTTTGGTAGATATCAAGTTCTTGACAGTCTCTAAAAATCATTGAAGTATTTGCGTATTTGCATAGTGGACATTCTTTATGTGTATAGTTCTTTTTTCATTCCAGACACTCTCTTGTAGTTTCTTGTTAATGCCACAGTCTGCTGAACAACTTGTCTTAGGATATTTTATGTATTTTATTACCTGGACTATCCTCCCTCGTTATATCTGTCACTTCGTCTATTGCCATGCATTTGTTATATAATTAAATATATAACAAGAAAAAAATGTCCACACAAAATGTAAAAAGGGGATTGCTTAAAAAGTAATTAAAACATTTCTATGCATGTTACTTTTTTTACTGACTTCACATGATTTGAATTGCCTTGTTTAAAATCTAAAAAAAAAGTGCATATTTGGAAATAAATGTTCATATTTTTGTAGATTTTCTTTTTTACAACTGGAAATATAATAAATGTATTCAACATAACAGCAATAGTTTTTCCTAAATAAAAACTGAATAATGTATTCCGCTGCATGGTGAATATTGGCTCTACAAACTTGAAAGGTTAGTGCGTTATCTAAAATGAGCAATAGAGTCCTTTTCATCAAGGTGCCAGATGCACAAGCCTTGAGCAGTGCTCTAACAAGACATTACTAATTACTGATAGAGCTCTAGAAAGGGAACATTGGCATTGATGATGTATGAGCATATTTATCTTAGTAGTGACAAATCCCATTAAGGTTACTGGGAGGATTGAAGAAAACAAATGCAGGGTCATTTGTATTGTGTTGAAACAGAATAAAAAATAAATAAATTCATAAAAATAGAACAAGAGTAGCATTTAAGAAAAGGCATCACTGTAGAATAAACCAATCTTTGCAAAAATAAATTTGCCCCTAATCAACGCAATTACAGTGGTTCTAAAGTCTAATGTTTTTTTTTTTTTACCTAAATGCATTCCCTGCATTAAGATAAAAACACTCCCCACTAGCTGTCCTAGCTGCAGCTCATATCCTGTCATTTCCCTGGTCTCACAGGAGACACAGGCAGCAGCATGGGCAATAGGATTCTGCTACTGTAAGTCAACTCCTATGAGGAAGGAATGAGGTGCATTGTTGAGCCACGCTGTGTGCATCTATGGAAACACACAGCCCAGATCAGGAGCACACCGATGCAGGTGCCCCCCATAGCACACAGTTTGCGTTTGAGGCACTCGAAGGAAGAAGGACCGGACAGCAGCTAGGGGGGACTCCTGATTAGGAGGTAAGGGACCACTCTGCAATGTTATTGCACAGAGCAGGTAAGTATAACCTATTTTTTTATTTAAAGAAAGAAAGGGTTTTTTAATATTATTTTAACCACTTGCTGATCATATAACTTACATATATGGTGGCAAAGGGGGCATTGCTGCGCCAGAGTACGCACCTAGTATGTGATCCAACACTTCTTGTAGGGGGTACGCATGCGCACTGCCGGCTGGCCGCTCTGATTACACACAGCCGAAGCTGATCTGTGGGTACCATGTACTCAATGTCTGCTGGCACCCGATGATCATTCGGAACAGAGGCAGAATGGCAGTCTCCAGAAAGAAAATTGTAATGCTTGGCACCTTGCTCCTGCGCTCAGAATCAGGTTCTCTGACTGCCTCTATCCGGGGGATCTCACTTGGCATCCACTAATGGCTAAGCTTTGCTGCCCTCTATGACTGGGGTGGTCGACAAAGCACTGTAGACATAAACAAAAACAAAAAAGAAGGGCGCATCAGCCTAGCGCATTAGCCTCAGTAAGTTTTAATTGATAAAATATAAAAAAATGGCTACTCACAAACATGCAATGTAAACCAGCATATCAACTCCATCGAACAACGTCCATGATGTAAGAGTCCGATATCTCATGAAAGTCAAAGGCTAACGCGTTTCGAGGCAGTGCCTCTTCCTCAGAGCCTCGTATGTAAACAAGGCAGATTGCCATTCTGTCAGTAGGGAAGGCATGGATCCTGTGTTCCTGCAAAGCAGAGGCAAATATCCATATCTTCCCCTAGTAAAAGCACCTTCCACATTGTACAAAAACACAGGCTAGGCACACAGTTTACCCTTTGATCGCCCCAATGTTAACCCCTTCCAGCCAGTGTCATTAGTAAAGTGGCAGTGCATGTTTTTAGCACTGATCACTGTATTAGTGTCACTGGTTCCCAAAAAAGTGTCAGTTAGTGTCCGATTCGTCCACCGTAATATTGCAGTCCTGCTTTGAGTTGCTGATTGCTGCCATTACTAGTAAAAAAAAAAAATCCATAAATGTATTCCATAGTTTTTAGATGTGCAAACCAATCAATGTATGCATATTGGGATTTTTTTTTACCAAAAATATGTGGCAGCATACATATTGGCTTAAACTGATGAAGAATTTCGATTTTTTTAAAACATTTTGTTTATTGGATATGTTTTATAGCAAAAAGTAAAAAATATATATATTTTTTTAATTGTCCATCTTTTTTTGTTTATAACACAAAAAAAACGCAGAGGTGATCAAATGCCACCAAAGGAAAGCTCTATTTGTGGGAAAAAAGAACATACATTTTATTTGGGTATAGCATTGCATGACGGCGCAATTGTCAGTTGCCAGACAGCGCTATTGCAGTACTTTATCATAAAAAATGGCCTGGTCAGGACAGGGGGTAAATCTTCCGGAGGTCAAGTGGTTAAAGAACTACTGTGGATAGTTGGTTAAATCTGCTATCATTGTTCCAGTGAAACATTACAAAGTTCTATGAATGGACAGACTTTATTCTAATAATGATAAGTGAACAGCAGCTAGATGATGGTTTTACCATTGTTATCATTGGAGTGATATAGTGAAATTCCCCTCTCCTGCTCACTGTTGTGAGCAGCAGTAAGACCTCTCCAACAGATTCAAGGCATTGGCTAAATTTACTAATGAACATTTACAATTTGTTGTAAAATATGTTATTTTAGAATATATCAAAGTATAGAATACTTTAAAGGATAAATGTTGATGGGAATTCTATTGCACATGAGCAGTCTGGCTAACAGACGTTTTGTAAAAAGGTTGTACCGCTCTCAACAGGCTACATAGTGAAAATCTACAAGGAGTGGGAACAGCTAGGTGTAGGCTTTGTAAAGTGGTGTTTCTGGAGGGACACAATGTTATTTAAAGCATAGCCACTGAAAGCATGATTCTTCTTTAAAGTTTACATGATAAATTTAATAGTTTTTAAGTTCCTGACACAAACAATAACAAGCATTTTAAAAAAGGAAACATGGAGATATGCCAATTATGGATGACCTGACGGTTTGGTCTGAATCTAAATTTGCACCAAACTTTGGACATTGGGGCACATACCCAAACTTTTGACTATTCAGCCCCCAGTGCACAGTAGCCAAGCATAATTTATAGAAGTGTTATTTCTTCCACTTCTACATATGACAACTTTCCACTGTCAATGGTGTCCAGCAAAGCAGATGGTGCTGGCACTCGCTGCATCCCTACCAACTGCCGCTGTCACCAGCACATTGCTTACATGGCAATGAAGTTCACCAAATATGGCCATTACAATTTTTGGTCAGTTATGTCACTGCTGATTGATAACAGCTCAAGGAGCTGTCATGCGGTGAGTGGTACCATTAAGACCAGTTGTGTGCTCTGGGTTTATCAGGCTTTTAATTTTGGAGAGTTAGTTTGTTTTGGTATTTTTTAAAAGGACTTGTCAAACATTTGGATTTTTATTTCAAGATTACATGTTTTTTAATAAGTAGGAGTACTATGCACCTCTTACCAATTCATGTAGGGGGGGGGGGTGGCATCTAGGATACCCTTTATTTTTTAAGGGGGGAATACAGATTCCAATAAGTTACCCACAGAATCCCCTACTTGCTAGCCAGGGTTGTGGGGAAGAGACCCTGTCCTCATCAACATGGAGAAAAGGTGCTTTGCCAGGGTCCTCCTCACTACATTGTGGGAATTTGGCCAGGTATAGTTCAGGAGAGTGGGTTTGGGCTCATTCCTCCCCTTAAACCTATTAAATTCAAAATCATTATTCCTCTGTAAATGTAAATGTTTTCAAAAATCACGGCTCAGTGATCCAAATCACCATTCAGATTCAAATGAAAACCTACCCACCTATTTTCTTTTTTGTTTTACAACCCCTTTCCTATTAGCCCAGAAAATGGGTGTTTTAGATTTGATAGATTAAGCCCCCATTGATTTTAATAGGGTTTGTGTTTGGCTCCTGAAAAGAGAATTCCAAGTTTACTGAAGCATTCGCCTGTTTATTTGGGGAATGAGTTGAGGGTGGTAAAAAGAAGAGGAATAGATTAAAACTAGAAAATGTACAATTTTCAGGGAAATTGTGTGAAGTGTTCTTGCCGCCACCGGTAGTCCCAAGCTGGAGTGGACGGAGTAACTATGTGTATGTGGAAGTGGCAGCAGTTTGTGTGGTGTGGTGTGTGTGTGTGTGTGTGTGTGTGTGTGGTGTGTGTGCGGTGTGTGTGTGTAAGCATGGTGTGTGTGTGTGGGGGGGGGGGTGTGTGTGTGTGAAGAATTGACTGAATTATTGGCTCATCCCTGCTCTCTAACAAAGCCCAAGACCATATTAAAATAAAGGGAAAAAAAGTAAAGCCAACGTGGTACCAATATTTAAAAAAGGGCCAAGATATATCCCTGGAAACTACAGACTTGTCAGCCTAACATCGATAGTATGTAGCTAATGGAGGGGATAATAAGGAACTATATCCAAGATTTTAGTAATGAAAATGGTATCATTAGTGGTAATCAGCAAGGATTCATGAATAATCCTTCTTGCCAGACCAATCTATTAACATTCTATGAAGAATGAACTGCCATCTAGATAAAGAAAGGCCTGTAGATGTGGTGTATTTGGATTTTGCAAAGGCATTTGATATAGTTCCCCACAAATGTTTACTTTACAAACTGAGTTCTGTTGGCATGGACCATAGGGTAAGTACCTGGATTGAAAACTGGCTACAGGGGCGGGTCCAAAGGGTGGTGATAAATAGCGAGAATGGCCAGGTGTGGTAAGTGGGGTCCCCCCAAAGATCTGTTCTGGGACCAATTCTTTTTAATTTATTCATAAACAATATAGAGGATGGGATGAACAGCTCAATCTCAATATTTGCAGATGATACAAAGTTAAGCAGGACAATACTTTCAGCACAAAATGTGAAAACCTTACAAAAAGACCTAAATAAAATAATGGGGTGGGCAACTACATGGCAAATGAGGTTTAATGTTTAAAAATGTAAAGTAATGCATTTGGGTGTTAAAAATACGAACACAAGTTACTCGCTAGGGGGAGAACCTCTGGGGGAATCTAGGATGGAAAAAGACCTGGAGGTCCTAATAGATGATGAGCTCAGCAATGGCATGCAATGCCAAACTGCAGCAAGTGGAGCCAACAGAATATTGGCATGCATTAAAAAGGGGATTCACTCCAGAGATAAAAACGCACTCTACAAGACTCTGGTATGGCCGCATCTTGAGTATGCCGTCCAGTTGTCCAGTTCTTGGCACCGGTCCTCATAAAGGATGTGCTGAAACTGGAGAGAGTCCAGAGAAGGGCAACAAAGCCTATAAAGGGACTAGAGGATCTCAGCTATGGGCAAAGACTACAACACTGAACTTATTCTCTATGGAGAGGAGACACTTGAGAGGGGATATGATAGCAATATAAAAATACCGTACTGGTGACTAGGGATGATCGAACTTTTGAAAAGTTCGGTTCGACCAGAACACCCGAATTTTCCAAAAGTTCGGTTCGGATTTCAGAACCCCATTGAAATCAATAGGACCCGAACTTCGGTAATCAAAAAACACAATTTTTAAGCCCTAAAACCCAATAAATGCCGCTAAAAAATGCCTAGGGTTCTGGGTCATGCCCCATTAACTATTAATCACACAAAAAAAGTTCTTAAAAATTGTCATTTTTGATAAAAAAGCCAATTATTGAAAAAATTTTAAAAAAAGAGAGAGATATTTTGATTTTTACTTTGAATTTAGTATCTGGGGGGTCTAAAAGGTGTGCATGTGAAGTTTAAGCTCTGTAGCATGTCCAGAACCATGAAAAAAAAAAAAGATAATTTTTCAGTAGAACAGGGATGTGGGTCGGGACCCTCCTTTAACTTTAACACCTATATGATCTTTTTTTCTGGTTCTGGACATGCTACAGAGCTGAAACTTCACAGGTACACCTTTTAGACCCCCCAGACACCAAATCACACAAAAAGTTCTTAAAAATTGTCATTTTTGATAAAAAAAGCCAATTATTGAAAAAAAAAAAAAGAGATTTTTTGATTTTTACTTTGGATTTCAGATCTGGGGGGTCTAAAAGGTGTGCATGTGAAGTTTTAGCTCTGTAGCATGTCCAGAACCAGAAAAAAAAAAAGATTGTTTGTATTAGAAAACTTTCAGATCACACCAATATGGTTTCTCGCTTTGCACAGCACCTTACCGCTTTAATAGCAGGCATTTTTTTGGGTTCTTTGGAGTCAGAAAAAACATCTGAACTTGTGTATAGTGGTACTGTGCACAAGTTCTGATGTTTTGCCTGCCTCCAAAAACCCCCAAAAAATGCCAGCAAAAACACACCTGGGCATTTTTTTTTTTTTTTGACGCTAGCGTTTTTTTTGGCATTTTTTGGGGTTCTTTTGAGGCAGGCAAAACATCTGAACTTGTGTATAGTGGTGTATATACACACATCCATATATTTATATACACTTTTTTGAGGACATGTTTGATGTCAGACATGACATCTGAACACGTGTATAGGGGGTATATATAGACATATATGTCTGAATATATACCCCTAGACATATATAGGTGTGATAGTAGCAGAAATAAATGCTTGCACTAATGAAATCATTTACAGTAATAAATGATTTCACTGGCAGTGGCAGCCCCTGCAGCATAAAAAATGCTTGGCTGGTGAGAAACCATATGGCTATTCAGAGAAATGATCATTTCTCTATAGCGGTTACCCTGCTATGGAAGGGTTTTGTCACCCTGCCATAGCAGTCACTGCCAGTTAACCCTACACTACAATACGGTCCCCTTACACTTAACACTTTCCCTACAGAAACTGAATTTTTGAAGCTAACTTAAGTGTAAAGGAGCACTCTAACTACACTAGATATCCCTTTCCTCACACTAAAAATAGCTAAATGACACTTTTAAAGTAAAATTAACAGAACTGCTTACATTCTCTTCCATGTCCAGTATAACAATGCTAGGAATATGGTGGGGGCGATCTTATATACTGGGGGGCGTATTCACTAATGATTGGTCTAGGGACCCCCTAGTCACTCCAATCACATTCCTAGCATTCTCCTGCCCCCTCAATTGGCTTTTGCTAATGGTTCTGGTCCAATCACGGGCTTTTAAAGCCCATTTCCTGAAGCATTGCATTTTGGGCGGTTCTGGTTGCCGAATTCCGAACTTTTTGGGCAAAAAGTTCTAAATTCGGCCGAACCTCGAACACCCAATGTTCGGGTCGAACCGATGGTCGACCCGAACCGTTCGATCATTCCTACTGGTGACCCTAGCATAGGGAAAAAAACTTTTCAAGTGAAAGGGGATTTAAAAAGACATGTGACCATTTACTGAAATTAGAAGAGAAATGGTTTAACCTTAAACTGTGTAGAGGGTTCTTTACCATCAGAGAGGTAAGGATGTGGAATTCTCTTCCACAAGCAGTGGTATCAGCAGAGAGTGTCAATAGTTTAATAAAACTAGATGGGCACCTTAAGGATCACAAAATTCAGTGATATACATGGTACTAATGACATAAACACAAGCACACTCGCACACCACAGGTTGAACTGGATGGACTGGTGTCTTTTTTCAACCTTACCAACTATGTAACTATGTAACCAGAGTTTTAAAGACATTTGTATGAAGGGTATATAGTAATTGTGTGCAGGGGCATTTACAATTATATAATAATATAAAATATTCTGGTAATTATTATTATTGCTACTGCAACTCTTTTTCTGTCTTTCTACTGACTACTTGTTACGCTGAGCGCTCCGGGCCCCCTGCTGGCCTCGGAGCACTCACAGCGTATGCCCCCAGGGAACACTCCAGCGTCCCGGCGTGTGCGTCCCCGCTCTCTAGGGTGGGCGCGCGCCGGGACTCTTAGATTCAAAGGGCCAGTGCACAAGTGATTGGTGCCTGGCCCAAAGTGGTTATTAAGGGTTAAGGTTTGTGAGAGGCAGTGCTGACTTAATTAGGCTTCACCTGTGCACTGCCCATAAATACCTTCTCCTCCCATGGCTTCCTGCCAGGTCTTTGTGCCTTGTGCCTCTGAGAAAGCGTTCCCTACTGTGTTAGTTTGCCTTGCCTGTTGCCGAACCCGTTGCTACCGACTACTCGCCTTTGAAAGAAGGGGTGTATATGACCAGTGTTCAAATGTGCCACATCCCTGATAAACAGTACATGGAGAGGGGTTCCCCTAAATGGGACTTTTTAGGCACAAAAGGATCTAGTAACGTAATAATCAAAAATGATTTTGAAAATAATGGTGATTTTTATTAAATGTGTATAAACAAAAAATTAAAAACATATACAAGCTATACCAGATGACACCAATTTCCAACCAAATAACAGAACTTTAACCCGACATGTTTCGAAGATAATAAACTTTCTCTTCTTCTTCAGGGGAAGCTCAAGTAAGTATTAAGGTTGATAGTGTCTAGACTCAAAAAGCTTGTACAAAGGATTAAAACCAAGGAAGCTGGGCTTGATCTGACTGGCGGTGTGGGCTGCTGATATGTGTATACAGCTAGGATGGTATGACAGGGTAAGCTGACCCGAGACCTCCACTATGGGCATCTGAAGTCCAATAGGATTAGGAAGCCAAAGAAGGTGCCATAACTTATCCCTTTCACATATGATGTCTAAGCCAGACAGCTTAAAGGATGTGTAGATGGACAAACCGATCCTCTCCAGCGATACTGTGCACAGTATCTGCTGTCTGCTCACTGGAGAGGATCGGTTTGTCCATCTACACATCCTTGAAGCTGTCTGGCTTAGACATCATATGTGAAAGGGATAAGTTATGGCACCTTCTTTGGCTTCTTAATCCTATTGGACTTCAGACGCCCATAGTGGAGGTCTCGGGTCAGCTTACCCTGTCATACCATCCTAGCTGCATACACATATCAGCAGCCCACACCGCCAGTCAGATCAAGCCCAGCTTCCTTGGTTTTAATCCTTTGTACAAGCTATTTGAGTCTAGACACTATCAACCTTAATACTTACTTGAGCTTCCCCTGAAGAAGAAGAGAAAGTTTATTATCTTCGAAACATGTCGGGTTAAAGTTCTGTTATTTGGTTGGAAATTGGTGTCATCTGGTATAGCTTGTATATGTTTTTAATTTTTTGTTTATACACATTTAATAAAAATCACCATTATTTTCAAAATCATTTTTGATTATTACGTTACTAGATCCTTTTGTGCCTAAAAAGTCCCATTTAGGGGAACCCCTCTCCATGGACTACTCGCCTTTGAACCTTTGCCGCCTGCCCTGACCTCTGCTACATCCGACTACGCTCTTGCCTACTCCCTGTGTACCACGCCATATCAGCTGCCAGAGAGGTCGAGTTGTTACTAGGGGACACGACCTGGTAGTTACCGCCGCAGCAAATCCATCCCGCCTTGCGGCGGGCTCTGGTGAAGACCAGTAACTGCTTAGAACCGGTCCTCTAGTATAACCCGCGCCATCGCCTCTCTGGTCCAGAGGATCCACTACCAGTCCTGCCGGTTTGTGACACTACTAGACCTCCTATTTCAGCACTTGCTTGCTGTAGAAGTTAAAATGATCCTGAGATCTAATATGATTAAAAAAAGACTAAAAAGCTACTGAAGACAGAATATTTTGCTGAAAAAAGTAAATTCCCGAAAACTAGGGACTGCCCTGGACATTTATATCCATAGCACTGGTCCCCAGTAGTGTACTGTATGTGTATTAATATGTTAATCACTCTCATGCTGCCTTTCTTGTTTAATGCATACTTTTAACTGCTTGCCGACCGCCGCAAGTAGATTTACTGCGGCGGTCAGCCCCTGCCAGGCAGAGTGACGTTAATTAACGTCACTAGCCTGGGAGGGTCTGGGGAGCGAGCGCGCGCCCGCTGAGGCGCGCTCCCGCTCCCGCGCGGTCACGCACCCCCGCGTGTGACCAGCGGACCCGATGTCCGCCGGCCACTCGGCGATCGTCGGGGGAAGAGGGAGAATGTCAGGCAGCTTGTGTAAACAAGCTGCCTGTCATTCTCCTCGCTGTAAAGACACTGATTACACGGATCTAGTATGTAGATCCGTTGATCAGTGTCCTTACAGCTAGAGCCACAGCCAATCACAGTAAGAATCACGCCCCTAGGGACACACACAGCCCCTCCCTCCCAAATAAAGTTAACCCCTTCACTGCCAGTGTATTTTTACAGTAACAGTGCATATGTATAGCACTGATTACTGTAGAAATGTCACTGGTAACCCCAAAAGTGTCAAAAATGTCAGTCAAGGGTCCGATCTGTCCGCCGCAATGTCGCAGTACCGCAAAAAAAATCGCAGATCGCCGCCATTACGCGTTAAAAAAAAAACAACAAAAATGACAAAAATCTTTCCCTTTGTTAGTAAACGAGATAACTTTTGCGCAAACCAATCAAAATACGCTTTTTGCAATTTTTTTTACCAAACATAGGTAGGATAAAACAAATTGGCCAAAAATGTTAAAAGATTTTGACTTTTTTTTGGGGAATTCCATATAAAAAAATGAAAAATATTGCTATTTTTGCAAAATTGTCGCTCTTTTTTTGTTTATAGCGCGTGATCAAAAAATCGCACAGGTGATCAAATACCACCAAAAGAAAGCTCTGTTTGTGGGAAAAAAAGGACGTCAAATTTGTTTAGGTACAGCGTCGCACGACCGCGCAATTGTCCGTTAAAGTCACGCAGTGCCGAATCGCAAAATACCCCCTGGTCTTTTAGCAGGAAAATCCTCCGGGGCTTAAGTGGTTAAAACATAAGTTTAGATCAATAGTGTTATAAGACTGAACAAGAGCAGTTGCCAAATATTTTGGGCAAAAGAATGCTCCAGTCTGTAAAAGTATGTTTCACTCCTCAGAATAATGCAAGCCATATGTCCTATGGGACACTGATGGAAATGAAAAATTAAAGTGTTTTATAAGAAGACACTGGTCATAAATCTTCATGCACATGCACAACATGCTCCCCTACTTACTTAGAACACACAGCACAGATTTTAGCAATACTACTTTTTTTTGCCCTTATATTTGCTTAAGACCTTAGTTTAAGTTATTGTATAAAAAAAAACAAAAAAACTGTACTTGTTATCCAATTCAGCTCAGTTCACATTGCTGCGACCTGGGATCTGACTTGTGAGACCCCCAAGTCGCATGACATGTCAAAGTCAATGTTTCCCTATGAGAGCCATCTTAACTGATGCTACACAAGTGGCTCCTATTTTAGAAAACGTTCCTTCACTACTTTAGTTCTTCTTGGGTGCAATTTCAGCCCTTGTACAGGCTCCTACATAGAATCCGATTCGGATCAAGTAGGAAGACAGTCTCAGGGCAAAGTCACAGGCAAAGCCGTAGGACTTTGCTGTTGCAGCAGTGTGAACCGAGCCTAAAGAAAATGTATTTCTTTTTATTTTCTTCAGAAACTGTCTTTCGTGTCTGATATCCTAACTAGTGTTGAGCGAACACGGACTGTATTATTCGTTTTCGTACCGAATAATTGGATTTTTGTTACCCGAACATGGACCCGAAAACTTTACTGTATGTTCGGGTTTAAAATCCGTGTTCGGTCATTTTATTTCCGGGTTTGTATGTATTGGCGCGCTTTTAATGGTGGGCTTTCAACAGCCAATCAACAAGCATTTAACTGGTGTGCCTTAAGCCATCCCAGCCATGCCTACAAATGTATTAGTAGCTGTGATTGGCCATCTGAAGCATGTGACCAAGTCTTTATAAGTTCGAGACCGAGTGCCACTGCGTCATTCTGCTGTAGTACAGGGAAAGAGCACACATCATACGTGCTGGCTGCTGATTAGGGACAGACAGTCATAAATTATATTGTGTCCGAAAAGAATTCAGAATCAGGGACAGGTCGGAGTGCTGCAGGCAGGGCGAGTTGTTAGGGCATTTTAGGGCGAGGCTGGAGATAGGCAGGGTCAGTGTTTTACAATCGATTTTGCTGTGTGGGGGGGGGGGGGTTGCAGTGCCGGCAGTGATCGATCTTATCGATCATTTTAGGGCCAGGCTGGAGATAGGCAGGGTCAGTGTTCTACAATCGATTTGGCTGTGTGGGGGCTTTGCAGTGTCGGCAGTGACCGATCTTATTGATCATTTTAGGGCGAGGCTGGAGATAGGCAGGGTCAGTGGTCCACATCGATTTTGCTGTGTGTGGGGTGGTGTGAACACAATCTTTTTGCCCGCTGAGGAGGAGGGAGAAAAAAGTATTTTTTATCAGTCAGTTGTGTGCAGCATTTTTCCTTCAGTGCTGCTGACTGTGATAATACACTGCTGTGTTCACATGTGCTATTATTGAGTGATTTCAAAATGTATACACTTTTTTTCTATTCCACTATTCAATATACACCCTTTTGGGTTAAAAAAAAAATTGTGGCATAGTCTGTACTAATCTATTTAAAAATGACAAACTTAAAAGGGGAATTCTTTTTTTTCCCCTCCATAGCCTGCAGCAGAGCTGACTGATATAAGACACTGCTGTTCACATGTGATATTGAAAAATCACCAATTTTATATCATATTTTCTATTCCGCTATTCAATCTACACCCTTGGGGTAAAAACAATTAAATTGCGGGATAGTCTGTATCGGTACGTGTGAGATACACCTTTCCAATTTTTGGGGCGCATCTCATACTGCCAAGGATTGCAGGGTGCTTCAGTGTGCCTCCTGCCTGTTCCGAACTCCTCCTACTCCTCATCCTGCCTTTGGGGGTACAAAAAATAGTAATTTGGGCCTAGTCTGGGTCTGTACGTGTGAGATACATACACCTTTTGATATCATATATTCTATTCCACTATTCAATCTACACCTTTGGGGTAAAAACAATTAAATTGCGGGATAGTCTGTATCGGTACGTGTGAGATACACCTTTCCAATTTTTGGGGCGCATCTCATACTGCCGAGGATTGCAGGGTGCTTCAGTGTGCCTCCTGCCTGTTCCGAACTCCTCCTACTCCTCATCCTGCCTTTGGGGGTACAAAAAATAGTAATTTGGGCCTAGTCTGGGTTTGTACGTGTGAAATACATACACCTTTTTATATCATATTTTCTATTCTGCTATTCAATCTACACCTTTGGGGTAAAAACAATTAAATTGCGGGATAGTCTGTATCGGTACGTGTGAGATACACCTTTCCAATTTTTGGGGAGCATCTCATACCGCCGAGGATTGCAGGGTGCTTCAGTCTGCCTCCTGCCTGTTCCGAACTCCTCCTACTCCTCATCCTGCTTTTGGGGTTACAAAAAATTGTAATTTGGGCCTAGTCTGGGTCTGTACGTTTGAGATACATACACCTTTTGATATCATATTTTCTATTCCGCTATTCAATCTACACCTTTGGGGTTAAAACAATTAAATTGCGGGATAGTCTGTATTGGTACCTGTGAGATACACCTTTCCAATTTTTGGGGCGCATCTCATACCGCCGAGGATTGCAGGGTGCTTCGGTGTGCCTCCTGCCTGTTCCGAACTCCTCCTACTCCTCATCCTGCCTTTGGGGGTACAAAAAATAGTAATTTGGGCCTAGTCTGGGTCTGTACATGTGAGATACATACACCTTTTGATATCATATTTTCTATTCCGCTATTCAATCTACACCTTTGGGGTAAAAACAATTAAATTGTGGGATAGTCTGTATCGGTACATGTGAGGTACACCTTTACAATTTTTGGGGCGCATCTCATACCGTTGAGGATTGCAGGGTGCTTCAGTCTGCCTCCTGCCTGTTCCGAACTCCTCCTACTCCTCATCCTGCTTTTGGGGTTACAAAAAATTGTAATTTGGGCCTAGTCTGGGTCTGTACGTTTGAGATACATACACCTTTTGATATCATATTTTCTATTCCGCTATTCAATCTACACCTTTGGGGTTAAAACAATTAAATTGCGGGATAGTCTGTATTGGTACCTGTGAGATACACCTTTCCAATTTTTGGGGCGCATCTCATACCGCCGAGGATTGCAGGGTGCTTCGGTGTGCCTCCTGCCTGTTCCGAACTCCTCCTACTCCTCATCCTGCCTTTGGGGGTACAAAAAATAGTAATTTGGGCCTAGTCTGGGTCTGTACATGTGAGATACATACACCTTTTGATATCATATTTTCTATTCCGCTATTCAATCTACACCTTTGGGGTAAAAACAATTAAATTGTGGGATAGTCTGTATCGGTACATGTGAGATACACCTTTACAATTTTTGGGGCGCATCTCATACCATTGAGGATTGCAGGGTGCTTCAGTCTGCCTCCTGCCTGTTCCGAACTCCTCCTACTCCTCATCCTGCCTTTGGAGGTACAAAAAATAGTAATTTGGGCCTAGTCTGGTTATGTACGTTTGAGATACATACACCTTTTGATATCATATTTTCTATTCCGCTATTCAATCTACACCTTTGGGGTAAAAACAATTAAATTGCGGGATAGTCTGTATCGGTACGTATGAGATACACCTTTGCAATTTTTGGGGCGCATCTCAGACCGCCGAGGATTGCAGGGTGCTTCAGTGTGCCTCCTGCCTGTTCCAAACTCCTCCTACTCCTCATCCTGCCTTTGGGGGTACAAAAAATAGTAATTTGGGCCTAGTCTGGGTATGTACGTTTGAGATATATACACCTTTTGATATCATATTTTCTATTCCGCTATTCAATCTACACCTTTGGGGTAAAAACAATTAAATTGCGGGATAGTCTGTATCGGTACGTGTGAGATACACCTTTACAATTTTTGGGGCGCATCTCATACCGCCGAGGATTGCAGGGTGCTTCAGTGTGGCTCCTGCCTGTTCCGAACTCCTCCTACTCCTCATCCGGCCTTTGGGGGTACAAAAAATTGTAATTTGGGCCTAGTCTGGGTCTGTACGTGAGAGATACATACACCTTTTGATATCATATTTTCTATTCCGCTATTCAATCTACACCCTTGGGGTAAAAACAATTAAATTGCGGGATAGTTTGTATCGGTTCGCATGAGATACACCTTTCCAATTTTTGGGGCGCATCTCATACCGCCGAGGATTGCAGGGTGCTTCATTTTGCCTCCTGTTCGGACCTCCTCCTACTCCTCATCCTCATCCTGCCTTTAGGGTACAAAAAATTGTAATCGGGGCCTAGTCTGTGTTTGTACGTGTGAGATACACCACCATTTTGTAAAATTTTTCCTATTACGCTATTCAATATACACCCTGTTTTAGTGTAAAAAATTAAATTACGGCATAGTCTGTATCGGTACATGTGAGATACACCTTTTAAATTTGTTTGGCGCATCTCCTTCCACCGCCGAGGATTGCAGGGCACTTCAGTTTGCCTCCTGTTCCCAACTCCTCCTACTCCTCTTCCTCATCCTGCCTTTAGGGTACAAAAAATTGAAATCGGGGCCTAGTCTGTGTTTGTACGTGTGAGATACACCGTATTATAAAATTTTTCCTATTCAATATACACCCTTTTGGAGTGTAAAAAATTAAATTACGGCATAGTCTGTATCGGTACGTGTGAGATACACCTTTTAAATTTGTTTGGCGCATCTCCTTCCACCGCCAAGGATTGCAGGGCGCTTCAGTTTGCCTCCTGTTCCGAACTCCTCCTACTCCTCTTCCTCATCCTCCCTTTAGGGTACAAAAATTTTTAATCGGGGCCTAGTCTGTGTTTGTACGTGTGAGATACACCGTTTTTTATCCTTTTTGCTATTCCGCTATTCAATATACACCCTTTTGGGGTAAAAAAAATTAAATTGCGGCATAGTTTGCATATTTGACTGTGAGATACACCCGTGCAATACTGTTGTTGTTTTGTTCCGCTATTCAATAAACACCTTTCTAGGGCAAGATCATAAATTACAGAAATATGAGGAGACCGTCAAATAGGGGCCATGGCCCGGGTCGTGGTGCTGCTGGTAGAGCTCCTGTTGCAAGGAGAGGACGTGGTCGATCTGTGCCAGCTACACGCACAAGTGAAACACCTTCCCCAAGTGTGAGTAGGCGACAGAACCTGCAGCAGTATTTGGTAGGGCATCATGCGCCTCTAGAAGTGATGAGGCCAGAAGAAGTACAGGTGATAGTAGATTGGGTTGCTGACAGTGCCTCCAGTTCCTTCACATTGTCTCCCACCCAGTCTACTGCAGAAAGGTCAGAGTTGGCACCTGCAGCCAATGTCCAACCGTCTTTCACCTCACCCCCTTGCAAATCAGGCAAGCAGTCTGAGCCCCATGTCATGCAGCAGTCTCTTCTTCTTTTTGATGACTCTGTCAGCAGGGTTTCCCAGGGCCATCCACCTAGCCCTGCCCCAGAAGTGGAAGAGATTGAGTGCAGCGATGCCCAACCACTTATTTCTCAAGATGAGTACATGGAAGGATCATCGCAGCACGTCTCCGATGATGACGAAACGCAGGTGCCAACTGCTGCGGCATTCAGAATTGTGGAGACCGACAAGGAGGGCAGGGGTGAAGACTGGGTGGAAGATGATGTGGAGGAGGATGAGGTCCTCGACCCCACATGGAATGAAGGTCATGCAGGTGACCTGAGTAGTTTGGAGGAACAGGCGGTGGTCGCACAGAGCCACCAGCACAGCAGAAGAGGGAGCAGGGTGCAGAAGCGGAGCGGCCGTGCCCTAGACACTACGCCTGCTACTGCCCAACGCAGCAAGGGAACGAGCACACCAAAGCGAGCTCAAAGGAGTTCTCTAGCGTGGAAGTTCTTCAGAAAATGTGCTGATGACAGGACACGAGTGGTTTGCACCCTGTGCAATCAGAGCCTGAAGCGAGGCATAAATCTTCTCAAACTGAGCACAACCTGCATGATCAGGCATCTAAGTGCAAAGCACGAGCTGCAGTGGAGTAAACACCTTCAAAACCAAGAAAGGTCTCTGGCTCCTCCTGCTTCCTCTTCTGCTGCAGTCTCGGCCTCTCCATCCACATCTGTAGTGATACCGGCACCTGCCACCCCGCAAACAGACGATCTGTCAGCAACACCACCACCTGGGTCACCAACCATCTCCACAATGTCCCATGGAAGCATTCAACTTTCCATCTCCCAAACACTTCAGAGGAAGAGGAAGTACCCCCCTACCCACCCGCGATCCCTGGCCCTGAATGCCAGCATTTCAAAATTCTTGGCCTTTGAAATGCTGTCATTCCGTCTGGTGGAGACGCACAGTTTTAAAAGCCTTATGTCGGTGGCTGTCCCACAGTACGTCATGCCCAGCCGCCACTACTTTTCCAGGCAAGCCATCCCTTCCCTGCACAACCAAGTGGGGGAAAAAATCAGGTGTGCACTGCGCAACACCATCTGTGCCAAGGTCCACCTAACTACCGATACGTGGACCAGTAAGCGCGGTCAGGGGCGTTATATCTCCCTAAGGGCACACTGGGTAAATGCAGTGGCGGATGGGCCTAAGGCGGATAGCAATTTGGCGCATGTCCTTCCACCACCGAGGATTGCAGGGCGCTTCAGTTTGCCTCCTGTTCCTAACTCCTCCTACTCCGCTTCCTCATCCTCTACCGCCTCCTCATCCGGTCAGCGTAACACCTTCACCACCAACTTCAGCACGGCCAGGGGTAAACGACAGCAGGCAGTTTTAAAACTTGCCTGTTTGGGGGAAAAACCACACACCGCGCAGGAGTTGTGGAGGAGCATGGAACAGCAGACAAATGAGTGGTTGCTGCCAGCGAGCCTCAAGCCCGGCCTGGTGGTGTGCGGTAACGGGCGAAATCTCATAGCAGCTCTGGGCCTAGCCGGTTTGACGCACATCCCTTGCCTGGCGCATGTGCTGAATTTAGTGGTGCAGAGGTTCCTTAAGAATTACCCCGATATGTCAGAGCTGCTGCAGAAAGTGCGGGCCGTCTGTGCGCACTTTCAGCGTTCTCACCCTGCTGCTGCTCGCCTGTTAGCGCTGCAGCTTAACTTCGGCCTTCCCGCTCACCGCCTCATATGTGACGTGTCCACAAGATGGAACTCCACCCTGCACATGCTGGAAAGACTGTGCGAGCAGCAGCAGGCCATAGTGGAGTTTCAGCTGCAGCACGCACGCGTGAGTCGCTCTGCGGAACAGCACCACTTCACCACCAATAACTGGGCCTCCATGCGAGACTTGTGTGCCTTGTTGCGCTGTTTTGAGTACTCCACCAACATGGCCAGTGGTGATGACGCCGTTGTCAGCTTAACTATCCCACTTCTATGCCTCCTTGAAAAAACGATTCGGGCGATGATGGAAGAGGATGTGGCACAGGATGAGGAGGAGGAGGATGAAGAGGTAACATTTCCAAGGCTTTCAGGGCAGTAATTCGCAAGTGGCTCAGAGGGTGGGTTCCTGCACCCACAAATGCCAGGGACACAATTGTCCAGCAGGGGCACAGTTCTGGAGGATGAGGAGGAGGAGGAGATGGAGGAGGAGTTGGAACCATGTTCACAGCAGGGTGGCACCCAGGCCAGCTCATGGCCATCACTGCTGCTTGGCTGGGGGGATACAGAGGACACAGACGATACACCTCCCACAGAGGACAGCCTTTCGTTGCCTCTGGGCAGCCTGGCACACATGAGCGATTACATGCTGCAGTGTCTCCACAACGACCGCCGAGTTGCCCACATTCTAACTTGTGCTGATTACTGGGTGGCCACGCTGCTGGATCCCCGTTACAAGGACAACGTACCATCCTTAATTCACTCACTGGAGCGCGATCGCAAGATGCGCGAGTACAAGCGCACGCTGGTAGACGCGATGCTGCTGGCATTTCCACCTGACAGCGGGGCCACAGTGGAAGCACAAGGCCAAGGCAGAGGAGGAGGAAGAGGTCGCCAACGCAACCAGGGCACTGCCAGCACCTCAGAAGGCAGGGTTAGCATGGCCGAAATGTGGAAAAGCTTTGTCAGCACGCCACAACAAACAGCAGCACCAGCAGCTCATATGGAACATCTTAGCAGGAGGCAGCATTTCAGCAACATGGTGGAGCAGTATGTGTGCACACGCCTACATGTAGTGAATGACGGGTCTGCCCCTTCAACTTCTGGGTCTCCAAATTGGGCACATGGCCTGAGCTTGCCCTTTACGCCTTGGAGGTGCTGGCGTGCCCTGCAGCCAGTGTATTAACTGAACGTGTATTTAGCACGGCTGGGGGCGTTATCACAGACAAGCGCAGCCGCCTGTCCAGAGACAATGTGGACAAGCTCACGTTCATTAAAATGAACCAGGCATGGATCCCACAGGACTTTTCCGTACCTTGTGCAGAATAGAGATGGATACCGACCTTACCCAGCCATTGTTCTATTTTTGATCTTTCTCACTCTTTTGGGGTGTACCCTCATTTAAAATGACTGAAAAAAAGCAGTGTTGGCTACCTCGTCCTCCTCCACCGCCGCTTCCACCTACACCGCCCATAGGTGTGCGCAGCCTATTGCATTAGGGTATGCACCCCAAAGTTTAAATACACATGCATGTGTTTGCCTACATGTATATGGCCCCGGTACATTACTCTCCTTGCTGGCAAAGTGAAATAGAAGTGTGTGGCACTTCTCTTATGCCAGTGCAGGTCCGAGGGAGATCTTTCCCATGTCCTCACTGGCAAACAGAGCGATAATGCTAATGTGCCCTAGGTGATTAGGGTGTGCCCAGGCACCCTGTGCCACCGCCACATCCACCACCACCTCAACCTCCCTCCTACTCCATATGGGCCTCGTCCTTCACAGATGAAGAACATTGTTTTATTTTTCTGTTTTTTTTTTGTTGTTTTAAGTTATTTCCCTATCCACATTTGTTTGCAGAGCACTCGCCATGCTCTTAACTATGTTATACTGCCATTTGCAGCACTCTAGCCCTTTCCATTGGTGTTTTAGAGCCATTTTAGTGCCTGAAAGTTCGGGTCCCCATTGACTTCAATGGGGTTCGGTGTCCGGGTAAAGTTCGGAAAAAGTCCGGGACACGGACCCGGACTTTTTCTTTCAAGTTCGGCCGAACCCGCCGAACACGGACATCCAGGTGTCCGCTCAACTCTAATCATGAAGTTTTCTTTGTGATATTATGCAGAGAACACTGCATTGGTTACTGCAGGCTCCATACCTCACTTCTCATTTTATGAGTGACACATAAAATGCAGTCTCAGTGAGGAAAAACCACACATAGTTCATGTTCACCTTCATTTTATATGCATGCAGCCAAAAGAATGCTCAAATTTTGAATAGCTGATTTACATAAAAGTATGTTTGTCCTTGGCATGTGTAAAAGCTTAAATACCCAATCAGGTTCATGGGATTTTAAAAAAAAATAAATTTTCTCTGAACCTGATTGGGTATTTATAGCAAACATAAGCACCTTATGCTTTCTTGTACTTCACAGCAGGATTCCGACTGGAACTTTGCCAAATTACCATTTTACAGATGGATTGCTTGGTGGGTTACAAATATTCTAAGGATATTTCAGGCAGTCTAATTCATAGTGAAAGTCTGCTCCCTAGTGTTACAGTGTAGTGCAAGTTCTATAGTTCAAGACAAAGGTATTATAATTCATATAGACAGAGGAGAACTGACAATCTGCTGGGAATTTATTGTAGAGGAATTTTAAGGGAACACATACATCACATGTTTATAAAATGGTGCACTACTCCACATATTTGTACAAATTGTCTGTTTGCAGAATAATGACACGCTGCTTAAAAAATAATTTTAGAAACAAAATGCAAATCTTTCAACAAAACCTCACACTTTGCCTAATGTTCTGCTATTCAGACACATCAAGCACACTGTCATAATCTAATATTTATTTTAAAGTTAATATAAATTGTTTTCATTAATTCCTATTCACTAAACCTCTTTCTATGTATTTTCACATCTTTCATAAAATACATTTAGAAACAAAATTATCAACTTTGCAAAGTGATTCAAAATTCATTAATTTTCATTAAGCTTAGTGAATAGGATAAAGTTGTGTCCACTTCAATCATCCAATCTTGTGCAAGCAAAGTCAAGAGATGTTCATTGAAAGACTGGAAATAATTCAGTAGGTGCTGCTATACTTGCAAGATGCAAACATGTGAGGGAATTTTTTTAGCCATTGATTAATAAAAAAAAGGGTTATTTTGTAATATTTTTTATTTAGTTTTAGAATTTTTAATAAGCTCACAAGTATACAATGCCATTTCAATGCACAAACAATAAGGGCAATGTGGACCAATATAAAAGTGTAAGCAGAGCTGAACAATGAAGAAGTACACTAAAAAAAGTATAAGGTGTCATCTGAATGGCCCATGATGACATAGTGGGGTAACAATTTAATTCTAAGTGACAGCCTTAGGATATTTCCACTAACATCCAAATTGTTGTGCATACATTGTTTCCCTGGGAATAGGTTTCCTAGAAGTGTAGTGTACAGGGTCTAAAGGGAGTAACACTGCAAAAACAAGCTGGAATAGGGCAGTCACCTTTTCCCAGTATGCCTGTATCAGTGGCCATTGCCTAAATATTTGAAAGAGTGTACCCACTGATTGTCCACATCTCCAACATATCCTAGAGATGGAAGGATTGTAAGGATATAAATTCTTTATATCTGCACAATAAAATTTTGTATACATATCTTTATGAGTAAAACAGAGTGATGACTTACTTTCAGGAAGACCACTCTTTTTACTCAAATCATTAAAAGTCCTTAATCGATGAGTTACTAATTGTCTGAGTTGGAACAGTATATGCCCAAGGTAACACATTATGCATAGAAAGATTGTCTATCTAATATTAACTACAGCAGAAAAAGGGGAGGAAAAGGAGTTTTACTATCTGCATTGATTTCTTGCGGCAGTAAATTGCATTGAAAAGAAGCCCCAGTCTACCAATCAGTTGGTAATTAGAGGGCCCTACCAAGGAACAAGGATGATTTTGTAGATTCATCTATGTTTAATCTCTGTCCAAACATTCTGGGAATATTATGTGTACCATAAGGTGAGTTTTGGGCTAGCAATTCCTTGTATAAATAACAAATTGGTAGCCCAAAAGAAACTGCGCAAATGGTGATATTCGATAATAAATTAGTTAAATTATTAATCAAATATTAATTATATATGTGAGGAATTGCTTCCATAGTGCAAGCTGCAATAAAAACGTGTATACGCATAAATAGTGAAAAAAGAGTGAATATATTGCGCTCAAACACTTAAAACACAACCAAAAAAGTGCTTGTGTGCATAAACATATAAATAAATAAATATAAATGCTAGTAAATGTATATGTATAAATAAATAAATATGATGTGAAAAAGTCCTTAGTGAAATAAATCAACAGTCCTTAAAGTGCCCAGTGCAATCCCCTGATGACGTCAGCGCGTCTGACGAAACGTGCGTCGGGAACGTGAGACCGTGGAGTTCCGGGTTGGTGTTACGCAGGAACAGAGGAGCGTCCCGTACACCGAACCCATGCTGCATTTACCCCATGAAGGCATTCTGTTTATGATGTTTGAGTAAGTGCATTTCTATTACTAAACCCCAATATCAGAACATACTACACTATCGGAGTCTCCTTATCTTTTTCCTTATACCACCCTGGAAATACTTGGAGTTCCTTGTGCGAGCTGAGCCATATAAAGGGACCTGAAGGATAGCTTGGAGGCATTTGTGGACCATATATGCTGTTTTAGACCCCCTGTAATTAAGGGGTCCACCAGCTTCGGTAAGAAGTATTTACCCTGAGCACTGGGTGGAGAAAGTCCCTATGGTGGAGGTCCCTCACTTGAAGCTAGAGTGATATTCAGTCATTGCTGAGAGATCCGTATTGCACTGGGCACTTTAAGGACTGTTGATTTATCTCACTAAGGACTTTTTCACATCATATTTATTTATTTATACATATACATTACATTTACTAGCATTTATATTTATTTATTTATATGTTTATGCACACAAGCACTTTTTTGGTTGTGTTTTAAGTGTTTGAGCGCAATATATTCACTCTTTTTTCACTAGCAATTCCTTGTGCCTTAAAAGTTAAAAGCTTGATGGGGCTCTATGAAGGATGTGGAGATGGAAGAGTAGGAAAGTATCCAGGAGATTTTCTGTAAAATTGACATTTCTCTTTAAGGGGAGTTGGTTATAGGAGGTCCATTGCTTAAGCAGTTTGTGCACTTCCTGGAAAAGATTTATAAAATTAGCATTATATAGGGTATGAAGGGTATGATTATGAGAGAGGCCTTTAACATTGTAAGTTAGTAGTTTCAATGCAGAATAGTTGAGAATAGTTTAGAACAGTATGACATTAAAGTAAAACAATGGCAAAACTTAGTAAGTTTCATCCCTTAGGGGAGATATATCTTCACTGCTTGTCCCATAGTCAAAACTGGAAGTGAGGAGCGTTCTCTCCAAAGTGAGGTCATTCCTGGTTCTCACCAGAAAGACACCAGCAGAACTAGTGTCCCCATTGGAAGATTTCTCTTCTGTTACTATTTTGGGGACAACCCAAAATGTGGGATTTTTCCTTCACTTATAATGGTAAACATAACAAAAAGAGAGGGTTAATCTCCCTAATGGGTGCACTGGCAGAAATACAATTCTGACAGGTATTCTAATCTCTCCCCACTCTCTCCAAAGCTAGTTTTACTTAAAGCTTGCTACATGCTGGTGACTTAGACATTTTCAAGAAAATTAAAAACAAAACAAAGAAGACAACAAACAATTTTGTTAAATGAAAGCAAACATTGGTCTAGGTAAGACTTACTAGACAAAGGTGTTTCGGAGGATAACAGAAAAAAACACTGCTAAATGGGGAGAAAGCCTGCAAAAAGCATTATCACAACAGAAGGCACAATCTACTCTTAATAAAGAAAGATAAAATAAATGAACAAAAATAGTGCAAATGGGTATGGGTACCTTTATGGGTACTGTGAAAATGGATAGCAAAAGAAATTGATAAAGCAGAAGATAAAGTTTGGCAGTGAGAAAGACTTAACTTTCAACTTAAAATAAAATAAATGCACTCTGTACGCGCTTTCATGTACAAAGCTGGAGGAAGAGTGAAAGGACTATGAGGGTGCTTATCAATGTCTTCACAGTTCATGCAAGTTTGTAGTTTATTCATTGACAGATCCCTGTGAATTAATTATGTGGCTGTGTGGGACAAGCCTCTCACAGCCATTCTGTTTTTTAAATGTGTCAACTGGTGCAGGGAGAGGATTTCATGCCTGTTGTCTGGTGGGGAGAGGGAGGTGCTTAAAATTAACATTTTGCATGTTACCTATGGTGAACATATCCTTTAATCTCACCACAGGAAACAATATCAGAGTTTAGGGAGGATATACACTTTGCAGAGCCTGGGATTTCTAGATTTGGCTGATGTTCATATTTCGCTGGGTGATGTCGTTGTTTGAGCTCTAGGAAGCTGTGCAGCTGAGATATAATCTGAAAAGGGGGGGCATGCTTAGATTCTTGGTAAACACTTTATCATCCAGGAGGACTTTGATTTTTTACTGGGACCTGTCGCTGGATACTATTGGCAGGAATGAAAATCCCCAGTGGTATAGGAGGTAGTACTTCTGAAATGGTAGGTGATATGTTTTAACAATCTACATTTAGTAAAAATGGTTACAGAGAGATGGCTAAAGATTTGAATGTTTTAATTCTATAGTTCACAGTGGACTTGTTTCAAATTGAGGAGTAGGGATGGCCTTGCCGTTCGCCCGGCGGTCGGTTCGCTGCGAATTTTGCTTGTTCGCTACCCGCCAAATTTGCAAACACATTGCGTTGTTCGCGGTGGCCATATTAGTTTACATTGGTGAGAACTTTGACCCACGACACAGCCGTCAGGTGGAACTGACAGCCAATTCAAACATTTCAGCACATGGACATGCCCTCTACCTTATAAATAGACCTGAGCTGTTGGCCATTTCACATTCCGCTTTTTGCCAGTGTAGGGAGAGGTCTGCTGTGCTCATGAGGGAGAGATTGCCAAACACAAATAGCTCTGTGAAGATCCACAAAAGTCCTTTTCAGGGCTGGTATATCGGTATAGGTCTACTAGTATCTTCTCAGGTTAGGGGCAGGTATCCAGTCGGTGCTTTAGGGGCAGTTAGAGATTGGCAGCAGTCACACACAAATCGCTCTGTTAATGTCCACAAAAGTCCTTTTCAAGGCTGGTATTTCAGTATAGGTCCAGTCTCTCTTAAGTATAGTGACAGGTATCCAGTCTGTGCTTTAGGGGTAGTTAGAAATCAGCAACTGCAGTGACACAAATCGCTCTGTTAATGTCCACAAAAGTCATTTAAAGGGCTGCAATGTCAGTATAGGTCTATTACAGTCTCTTCAGTATAGGGACAGGTATCCAGTCTGTGCTTTAGGGGCAGTTAGAAATCGGCATCTGCAGTGACACATATCGCTCTGTTAATGTCCACAAAAGTCATTTAAAGGGCTGCAATGTCGGTATAAGTCTATTACAGTCTCTTCAGTATAGGGTCAGGTATCCAGTCTGTGCTTTAGGGGCAGTTAGAGATCGTCATCTGCAGTGACAAAAATCGCTCTGTTAATGTCCACAAAAGTAATTTAAAGGGCTGCACATTTTTTGGTATTGCTGTGCAGTGCACTAAAAAAGGGGTGGGGGTTAATCCACAGTATAATATACTTTGTACAAAGCATATTATAGTGGATTAGTAGTATTATTGTGCACTGTGCAGCATTGTGACAGGTGTGGTGACTGAGCGTTGCTGCGGCAATACTACACACAGTGACAAAAGCACATATAATGTATTATAACTGGTGTGATAGACCAATGCCCCCTCCCCCCCCAATACCACATATTGAAGTGGGGTGTTATCTGAGTATACTTTTACATGTTTATTTGTGTCCTGCAACAACATTGCCTCTGTTGCTGTGTGAAGTCTGATACACACAGCGCCAAACTCACTGGCCAACTTTTTCAACAACTGGTGTGATAAACCAGTGCCCCCCCCCCCCAATAGCACATATTGAAGCGGGGTGTTATTTATCAGTATACCTTTCTAAGAGTGTATTTTAGTCCTGCAAAAATGTGGCCTCTCTTGCTGTGTTGACTGTGCTACACACAGTGACAACAGTTACTGGCCAATTATTTGTAGAACTGGTGTGATACCAATAGCATAGATTGAAGCTGGGTGTAATCTACCTTTTTCCAGATATACTGCGATTCTCTTGAGACTTTTGTCACAGGGTAATTAAAACATGACAGGCAGAGGAAGAGGCAGAGACGTACGCAGGGGTGGTAAGGGTAGGGCAGGAGCAGTAGGCCGGAGCCTAACTGTGAAGTTTCAAAAGCCACGTGCAATTATGACAAAGGACGCACCAGACCTGGTTGAGTGGGTTACTCAGCCTTCCTCTTCTGCACCCTCCTCATCCTCTCTATCTGCACCATCTTCACTCTCTGCTGTGTGCACCCCCAAAGACACCACCACCACCAGCACATACCCTCCACTTGTGTCACTAGAATTATTTTCCGATCCATCACAAGAGGTTTGCGATGCGCAGCCATTGTTGGAATTGGATCAGGAAGAGGAGGTAGCAACAGCCGCCACTCAGCAGTCTGACGACAGTACCCAGATCAGCCCAAGGAGGTTGGTCCCCGCTGTTGATGCCCACTGTTAGTGGTGGGGAAGGTGACGTCGATGATGATGAGTCTATGGGCATCACGTGGGAGTCCACAAGGGAGGAAGAGGAAGGAAGTTCAGAGGGAGAGATGGACCGGCAGATAGGGAGGAGAGGCAGGCAGAACTTGCTTTGCACAAGAGGTAGAAAGCAGACTGCAAATGTATCAGGAGCGAGCCATCAACCATGTACAGTCACATCTGGCGCTCCCAGGATGCCAGCACATGGCTCCGCAGTGTGGGCTTTTTTTAATGTGTCCGTTGCGTACAACAGTGTTGCCATCTGCAGCCTTTGCAGTCAACGCATAAGTCGCGGTAAGCCCAACACTCACCTAGGGACAACCGCTTTAAGAAGGCACCTGAAATCCCATCACCAAGCCCAGTGGGAGCAACACCGTCAGAACCCACAAAGCCACACTCCAGGCTCTCACCGTCCAGCCTCTTCTCCTTCTCCTTCTTCTGTCTCCTCACAGTTGTCCAACACTCCACCTTCCATGATGCTGTCATCACGTTGTTCTGGAAAAAGGCAGGCTTCTGTGGCTCAAATGTTGGAGCATAAAAAAAGGTGTCCGACTACATCGGGTTAACGGTCGATGTGGACGCTCTGAGGAGTGATGAACCCCTGGACTACTGGGTGGACAGGCTTGACCTCTGGCCAGAGCTTGTACAATTTGCAATGGAAATGTTGGCTTGCCCCCCAGTCCAGTGTCCTGTCCGAAAGGACATTCAGCGCAGCAGGGGGGATCGTGACCGATAAGCGCACTCGCCTAGCTCATGACAGTGTAGACTACCTCACATTTATAAAAATGAATGAGGCATGGATCTCTGAGGAATTCAACACATGTGACCAGTAGACCATGTTTCATTGAAATTCCTCATGACAGGCCACAAATATCTGCCAGACCGCCATCCACCCACAACAATTCCTGGTCCTTGTTTTCGCTAAATACAGCGGCATAAAAGGCATTTCATGTCCATTGAATGGCTAATTTTTGCAGCCTATACAGGCCGACACTTACTTCTGTATACTGTGAATGCCTAATGTACCTCTAGCCATCAAATACACTACGTTCTTTGCTGTCAGTTAAACCCATGTGAGCTAATTTTTGGAGCCTATACAGGCCGACACTTACTTCTGTATACTGTGTGAATGCCTAATGTACCTCTAGCCATCAAATACACTACGTTCTTTGCTGTCAGTTAAACCCAAGTGAGCTAATTTTTGGAGCCTATACAGGCCGACACTTACTTCTGTATACTGTGTGAATGCCTAATGTACCTCTAGCCATCAAATACACTACGTTCTTTGCTGTCAGTTAAACCCATGTGAGCTAATTTTGGAGCCTATACAGGCCGACACTTACTTCTGTATACTGTGAATGCCTAATGTACCTCTAGCCATCAAATACTACATTCTTTGCTGTCAGTTAAACCCATGTGAGCTAATTTTTGGAGCCTATACAGGCCGACACTTACTTCTGTATCCTGTGTGAATGCCTAATGTACCTCTAGCCATCAAATACACTACGTTCTTTGCTGTCAGTTAAACCCATGTGGGCTAATTTGTGGGGCCTATACAGGCCGACACTTACTTCTGTATCCTGTGAATGCCTAATATACCTTCAGCCATAGAATACTACGTTCTTAGCTGTCAGGTAAACCCATGTGGGCTAATTTTTGGGGCCTATACAGGCCGACACTTACTTCTGTGTCATGTGAATGCCTAATGTACCTTCAGCCACAGAATACTATGTTCTTAGCTGTCAGGTAAACCCATGTGGGCTAATTTTGGGGGCCTGGAATGGCCGACACTTACTTCTTTATCCTGTGAATGCCTAATTTTTCAGACTGGAAATGAAAAGCAATGGGTCTGTAAAAGTTCCGCCAAATTGTGGAATGGATGCGGACCCATTTTGCAGATGTGTGAATGGACTATATTTACCGACTGCTGTCAGTTCTGGCTGATTTATGAAAAAATATATATATTTTTTGCTGTAAAAAAAAAAAAATTAGGGCAACTTTTCCAATTGCAATACTTCTGTTATGACATTATCCATGTGCTGGGACTATGACTATTTGTGCACAGCTTGTACATCTTTTGTGGCTGCAAATATGACCTAAAGGTTTTTAAAATTCGCCTCCCATTAAAGTCAATGGGGCCCGCCGCGAACTTACGGTTCGTGGACTTTTGAGAAAATTCACGGCTGACGTTCGCGAACAGCCCCGGCCGATGTTTGTCTATTTCTATTGAGGAGAGCATGGTTACTCTCATAGAAATGAAAGCAAATTAAACTGTTGCTTGGACATGCATCAGCTGGAGATTTTCACCCCAGTGAACAGTATGCATAGTCCATATACAAAAATACATTTCAGAGAAATGTAAATAAGCCCACAAGATAAGACTGAAGCTTTGTGTAACTCATATATACACTGCAGATGATTTTCTGTAGCAGTACATAGAGCACATGTTAACTGTTAGGTGTTTAGTGGTTGGTAGTGTGGCTGGTGTAAAATCATCCAAGGCAGCATCCTCTCTGTACTCCACATGAGGTTCAACAGGGGAAGAGATGGGATGGTAAGGCTGGCTAAGCTGGAAACACCCTATGGTGGGGTCTTTGTTAAGCTGTGGCCTACATGGCAAAGAGGTGGAAAAATTTTGCTTTCCTTTTGCACTCATAGTAGTAGCTGGTGAAACAAGCAGGTCAAGCAGAAACCTTCCATGATTACTTTATAATATTACAGAATACTGATAGTTGCAGACAGGGCGGCAAAAATGAGCAAACCATGATTGCTGCTGTGCATGTTCCCCCAAGTGGAAAAGGGTTTTTAAAAAAGTATAGTACTGTATAGCAAAACCCTACAACTACAACACACACATGAGCCATCCTAATTTTCAGTTACCAGTATTTACAAACCATTTGCTGGCAGGCAAACCAGTACAGTGGATAACAATTATTAAACAGATTTAACAAATAGCTCTCAATCAGCAAAATTACAAAAACATGTAGTAGCAGTGATGCCTCTAAAGGGCAGTCTGTTTTAGGACCCCTACTCCAGAACAGACAGCTCTACAGAACCAATCCTGACAGCCCTGAGAGATGTCAGCTACAGCAGAGACACAGAGCTAAGGAAAGCTCTTTTAAGCTCCTCCTTGACTTTGATGTGTCACATCACACAACTAAGTGTAAGCTTAGGAGCATTTCCTCACTCAAGTGTAGGAATGGAAGGAAGGAATTTGCTGGAGAAGTTGATAGTTTTGCTGGGGAGGGAAACTTTGGTGAGAGGGAAGTTTTTTTGGGTGAATGTTTTTTTCTAGTTGGGGGATTGTCTTTGTAAGTGGAGGATTTTTGCTGGTGGAGGACGAGTTAGAAAGGAATTTTTACTCAGTGGAAGAGAGAAGGGAAGCGAGAAGGAATTTTTTTAACTGTATACCAATTGCCCATTTGTTTGTATATTGTCATGGCTTCCAATAGATGTCTACATATTGCCATAATTGCTTGTATATTTTCCCTCTAGCCTGTTTCTTTTTGCTTATTGTCAAAATGACCAGTTTGTTGCCCCAAGATAGTCACAAATTAATGTTTGTTGCTGCCATATAGTCAGAATTGCCCATTTGTTGCCTGCATATTTTCACAATTATCTATTTTCTTACCACTTGGCTTATTGAATATCTACTTTCTGATGAATTTTGCAAAATACACTTTTTAATGATATGATGTGATATTGTCAAGATATCCTTTTTTTCCCTACGTATTGTGAGTTTACTGCTGTTTAGAGGATCATATTAAAATAATTTACCTCCCTGTAGGCAAGTCACCATCAAAGCACTCTGCTTTTTTTTTTTTACCATGCTGTTATTACCATGTTTTTCCAAGGCACACATAATGGACCACTTTTAACACTTTAACATAAAAGGTATTTAGCCTTTTAAATAATCCTTATTTGAAATAACATTTGAAATCTTTATATTTTTAAAAAAATTAATTATCCCAAAATTCTAAATTTGGACTGCTATATATGTAGAAGAACTTATATAGTATAGTGGTTACTGAAGACACTTTCATTTTCAAAGAATATAATTTTTTCATATCTAAGCAGCACTTGTTTCTCTATATGAGAATATTAGAACAAGGAAATGATGCATGTCCTCATTGTTGGCAGCCATAATTTTCACCGTACTAAGCTACATGCAAAATCCTTTTCTAAGAAGAAAATCGTACAGTCATCAGTATACATAGAAGTAACTGACAAGAAAGCTTGATTTAAAATGTGATTGGAGAACTGAAAAATAGCTCATGTTAAAATAATTTCAATCATCTGCTCAACATGTCTTCGTCTAAGATTCATAATTACGTATTCAATCTGGCTTAAGTTTGCAAAATGTCCTTTTGGCACATCTGAAAACCTCCTGCTTCAGGTGATTTTTACATTTTGTCAGAGGGGCATTTTAATGTTTGCATACTATTAGAAAAAAAAAATAACCCTTTTTTGGTATAGACTGCCAATATAAGTTAACAGTGAGATTGGCAAACTTTATTTCTTTCAGAACTATTCATGGATTTATATGAATTTGTAAAATTAAGGTAGAAATAAACCTAATACGTAAAATAACATATAATCTTTAACATGTCTAAGTAATTGCAAAAAAATCTTGAGTTCTTATTAAAAACTTACCTGGTAATCCAGCTATTAGGGTTCTTGTTTAGGGACTTCCTTTAATAAAGTGACCGCAATCTGTTCCTGACTTTCAATTGCTCTCCTATATTGTCAACCCTTACTTAACATGTACTTCTAGTTAATGCTTTAAGCAGCCATGTGTTTTCTCAATACAATTTCCAATATTGTAACCATAAGGTAGAAAATAAGGAAAGGAACTACACCCTTCAAGTTATGTTCCTAAAACTTAAAATAGGTGAATTCACAAATTTCCTTTTCCAGCAAAAGCTCACTAGAGCTGGTGTGTGCTCTGCCAGCTTCTTACATTTTTAGTGCATCCTGCCTGGATAGGGGAAAACATAGACATGTGCGATTTGTTTTGCTATAAATCACAATAGTAATGAATTTTAACAAATCCTAAAAAATTAACAATGAAAACAATAAAGTTATTTGTATCCATTTGTTTGACCTCCTGCTGACCGCCCAATGTACATTTACTATGGGGCGGTGGCTTCTCTGTGCAGAATCACGTATAGGTAAGTAAATCTGCACTCCCCGGTCAGGGGCACTCGCGTGCCGCCAGTGACCCGCTCCCACTGTGATTGAACACAGCGGGAGCCAATCAGCGGGTCCGGTGGACTTTATGTCCGTCAGAACCCGGCAATCATTTGGGAGAGAAGCAGAACGGTGGTTTGCCTATGTAAACAAGGCAGAGCCCCGTTCTGTCAGTAGGGAAGATAGTGATCTTGTGTTTCTGCTAAGCAACACAAATCTCTGCCTTCCCACAGTTCAAGCACATTCCCTGCAGTTAGCAAACATTCCCTAGGCACGCATTTAGCCCTTTGATCGCCCCCTGATGTTAACCCCATTCCCTGCCAGTGTCATTAGTATAGTGACACTGCATATTTTTAGCACTATTTTTAGTTATTCCCAGGTGGGGTTGTTGCATTTAATTGTTCAATCCATAAAGTCTCTTGTTGTAGGATGTGCCTATCCCAATGATTTCCAAAACAAAAAAAAGTAATGACTGAATTGTCAAATCTATGACGTAAACCAATATGTCTGGTAACTGGAGTCAAAATCTTCCCATTGCATGAATAGTATATGTGGTCAGCTATTCTTTGAGTAAGTTGTCGTATGGTTTTGCAAATGTAGAAAGCTCGACATTGACATAATATTAAGTAGATGACAGCTTGGGTGGTGCAATCGCCATAATTCCGTGATTTATGTCATTCACCATTGGGTAGTTTGATGCCTGTGCCTTCCATGACCCAGGGGCACCTAGGGCATTTGCCGCATAGATATGTGCCCCTGGGTAATGGGGAATTTTGAGTCACCTGGAATAAACTCGCAGTAAGTCAGTCTCTAAGAGACGTAGCTCATCTAAACACTAATTTAAGTGTGGATCTAACATATTTAGATGGAGTGTGCTCAGTAGTTAAAAGGTGCCAAGGTCTCGCAATTGTAGATCATACCTGCTGTTCTTGGGCTGAATATTTGGTTATAAGTTCTACTGTGCCCATTTCTTTCTTCGGGGGAGTTCCATATAACAAAGAGGCTCTATTCCAATTAATGACCTGTTTATAGGCTTTTTTTTAGGGCTGAATGTAAATAACCATGATCAAACAACTGTAGTTTAAGGTAATTTTCCTTAATTTTAAAGTCAAATTCAGAAGTAGAATTTTGGCGTATTCTCAGATATTGTGCATAGGGTATACATCTAACCAGTGGGGCTGGATGAGCATTAGTAGCGTACAGTAAGGTGTTGCCTGCACTCGGTTTGCGATACAGACTGGTCGCAACATATCCATCCAGTTGTATAAATATCTCCAAGTCCAGGAAATATATTTTCTCTTTACCAAAAGTATGCTTTGGGTATCCGAATATTTGGTGCATGCACAGTTTAGGACCAACTGGCGCCATTTCCAGTGGGGCCGGAATGAAGTGCCGGATTGGAGTGGACATATAAGGGGCTGCATCACTACAGATGGTCCTGTGATGTGATGGGCCATGCTGCTGGGCATTTTGGAGACAGGTACTCAGATCAGGATTATACATATGGGACCTCTGTTTATATCTTTTCCCATGTTACATGCTGACTGCTCCCTAGGCCTACCACAGTCTGTTCCTCCATTTTGAATTTAGTGCCAATAATATATCTTCAAAAGATCTCTAATATAGGTATGTTTTTCCCTCTGCCTGTTTATTATCTATTCCTCTTGAAATAACCCCTACCTATATACCTTTGTTGATAGATCTAGGGTGAATCTTATGATTCCTGTTAAAAAAATACATGCATATTTCTTTTAGCATACTATCATCTTATAATACCAGATCAAGTTGTGGATCTTTTACATACTCTCATACACTCAGCTGTTTATATTATCATTGGCCTGATACATTGGTCTCATCTATCAAAGCCATAATTGGTATGTATCCTCCTTTCAAACTTTAAGGTTCAGCTTAGCCTTCTTCATTTATATCTATCTAACTTTCTCTGTATATATATATATATATATATATATATATATATATATATATATATACACAGTGGGTACGGAAAGTATTCAGACCCCCTTAAATTTTTCACTCTTTGTTATATTGCAGCCATTTGCTAAAATCATTTAAGTTCATTCTTCTTCCTCATGAATGTACACATAGCACCCTATACTGACAGAAAAACACAGAATTGTTGACATTGTTGCAGATTTATTAAAAAAGAAAAACTGAAATATCACATGGTCCTAAGTATTCAGACCCTTTGCTCAGTATTTAGTAGAAGCCCCCTTTTGATCTAATACAGCCAGGAGTCTTTTTGGGAAAGATGCAACACGTCTTTCACACCTGGATTTGGGGATCCTCTGCCATTCCTCCTTGCAGATCCTCTCCAGTTCTGTCAGGTTGGATGGTAAACGTTGGTGGACAGCCATTTTTAGGTCTCTCCAGAGATGCTCAATTGGGTTTAAGTCAGGGCTCTGGCTGGGCCATTTAAGAACAGTCACGGAGTTGTTGTGAAGCCACTCCTTCGTTATTTTAGCTGTGTGCTTAGGGTCATTGTCTTGTTGGAAGGTAAACCTTCGGCCCAATCTGAGGTCCAGAGCACTCTGGAGAAGGTTTTTGTCCAGGATATCCCTGTACTTGGCCGCATTCATCTTTCCCTCGATTGCAACCAGTCGTCCTGTCCCTGCAGCTGAAAAACACCCCCACAGCATGATGCTGCCACCACCATGCTTCACTGTTGGGACTGTATTGGACAGGTGATGAGCAGTGCCTGGTTTTCTCCACACATACCGCTTAGAATTAAGGCCAAAAAGTTCTATTTTGGTCTCATCAGACCAGAGAATCTTATTTCTCACCATCTTGGAGTCCTTCAGGTGTTTTTTAGCAAACTCCATGCGGGCTTTCATGCGTCTTACACTGAGGAGAGGCTTCCGTCGGGCCACTCTGCCATAAAGCCCCGACTGGTGGAGGGCTGCAGTGATGGTTGACTTTCTACAACTTTCTCCCATCTCCTGACTGCATCTCTGGAGCTCAGCCACAGTGATCTTTGGGTTCTTCTTTACCTCTATCACCAAGGCTCTTCTCCCCCGATAGCTCAGTTTGGCCGGACGGCCAGCTCTAGGAAGGGTTCTGGTCGTCCCAAACGTCTTCCATTTGAGGATTATGGAGGCCACTGTGCTCTTAGGAACCTTAAGTGCAGCAGAAATATTTTTGTAATCTTGGCCAGATCTGTGCCTTGCCACAATTCTGTCTCTGAGCTCTTCAGTCAGTTCCTTTGACCTCATGATTCTCATTTGCTCTGACATGCATTGTGATCTGGAAGGTCTTATATAGACAGGTGTGTGGCTTTCCTAATCAAGTCCAATCAGTATGATCAAACACAGCTGGACTCAAATGAAGGTGTAGAACCATCTCAAGGATGATCAGAAGAAATGGAAAGCACCTGAGTTAAATATATGAGTGTCACAGCAAAGGGTCTGAATACTTAGGGCCATATGATATTTCAGTTTTTCTTTTTTAATAAATCTGCAACAATGTCAACAATTCTGTGTTTTTCTGTCAGTATGGGGTGCTATGTGTACATTCATGAGGAAGAAGAATGAACTTAAATGATTTTAGCAAATGGCTGCAATATAACAAAGAGTGAAAAATTTAAGGGGGTCTGAATACTTTCCGTACCCACTGTATATATATATATATATATACATATATATTGTGAGGGATTAGCTCGGTGGCGGGTGTGGATGACCCCTTGGGGGGGTTAGTTACACAGGGAGATAGCCGAGAAGTGGTTGCAAACAACAGTGTATGGTTTTATTCTTGCAATTTTCTTCACACAAGTGCAAGCATCAAAAACAGCATACTTCAAAATAAACATAAAATAAAATAAACCCTTGCCACTGTGGGCGGCTACCTTCTCACACACAGGAACCTACCTAAGGAGTCTGTCCACAACCTACTGTTGGGTAGACTTTGCTGATCCTACAGCAGACCATCAATAGTCCATTTATTTTCTCTTCACATGGAAATAGTTCATTTTCTCTTCACATAGAAAACATCCATTGGTTTTTCTCTTCACATAGAAAATGTTCATTGACCTCTTCACATAGAAAACATTCCTTTGTTTTTCTCTTCACATAGAAAACATTCCTTTGTTTTTCTCTTCACATAAAAAACAATCCATGACTTCACCTTGAGAAGTCTTCAGTCCCTTTACCCTCCTCAGCGCACATCGCTTCAGGAGGCATTTCCTCTCCCATGTTCACATAGCGTCAGGAGGCATACATCTGACTGTCCTCCTCTACCCACACAGCGTCAGGAGGCAGCAATCAATAGACTTCCTCTGGACAAATTATAGAGGCCTTAATTTCCTCATTCTGAATAGCTGAAGGGTTTTCAACTTCCTGCTGGCTACCTCTGCAGCCGACACCCTATAGTAATTGGTGAATTGTCTAAACCAAGCAGACGTGTATCTCCTGTCTGTGACAACATCCACAGATTTACCTGACTTCCTGTCACAATATATATAAACAAATACTACATTTCTGGGATTGTCTCCATTAAATCATAGCTTTCCATCCTTCTGGAAGAATTTAAGGGTTACTGTATGTACACTGACAAACCAGTTTGATATGATATTCATGTTTAAACAACTTGATAGGGGTATTTATAGATTTTGTTTGGACGTTAAACACGTTTCATAATCGTATACCTCGTTAATATAGTCTCTTATAACTATATTTTATCATACCCCCCCCCCCTATTTCTATATATACAGTATCTCAAAAAAGTGAGTGCAACCCTCACATTTTTATAATTATTTTATTATATCTTTTCATTTGACAACACTGAAGAAATGACACTTTTCTACAATGTAAAGTAGTGAGTGTACAGTTTGTATGACAGTGTACATTTGCTGTTCCCTCAAAATAACTTAACACACAGCCATTAATGTCTAAACATCTGGCAACAAAAGTGTATTTGTAGCACATATAAACACATATAAGATGGTAGCTGGAGATTCAGTCGCGGCATCCCGCAAGTAACTCATCAGCATAGACAATAGCCGGCTCAGAGAAGGGACGTGTGGACGTTGCGTCTGGAGTCGCCAACATTTCGTCATCAAGTTCTTATTAAAAATTATAAATACAATATATGAATATTATAGGAGTGAGACAAAATTCAAGTGAATAAACCAAAAAAATCCAAAAAAATCAAATATTACAAACACTAAAACGTCAATAATGAAAAATATAAAATGGTGTGATGGCGAGCATGATAAATTTGGAAATAGATATAGTTATTAAAAACGCACAGGGTATATACCATACATACCCTCAACATGTAAAACAAATAATTAATACATGGGCAAAGGACATATGCATAACAATATTAATAAGACATAAAAGTAAAATCATGTAAAAAAACAGAAATAAAAGCATGAAATATGTTAAAATTAAAAAAAATAAAAATCAACTGTTGTTGTTTATTATTTTTTTATTATTTTATTATATTGTTATTTTTTTTATAATTTTATTATTTTTTATATTATTATTTTTTTAAATATATATTGTATTTATAATTTTTAAAAAGAACGTCATTGTTCTATTTATTATAATTATAATATTTATCACATATTTTAAAACTCATGTCCAAATTATGGCGTTGGTTGCATTTGACACATACACTTGGTTTTGTTTATATGCACGAGTCACTTTGTCATATTTTAGATCTATTCACTAAATTTTTAGATCTAGGTTATTCTTCTTTGAATAATACCGATTTTTATTTTATTTTTTCCAATAGAATGTTGGAGCGATAATACCCCCCTAACTTCATTCTCCTTTGGGAACACTTATTAATTTTTTCTAAAATGCCTCCTCTCATTTATATGAGAACGTGGCACATTTAATAATTTATTTTGGATATAAACCATCCATCACTCATTACTTGGTTTAATATTCTTTGTCCACATGATGGCGCTAACCTAAAGATATATATATCCCTTTATGATTATATGCACAGGTTTTTATACCATACAAGACCCATCTAATATGTACATAAAGTGTTTTTACAATGTTTAAGTATTGGACAAACTCTTTCACTTCTGGATGAATACGATTCTCCAGAAATTTAGTCCAATCGAACAGTTTTTGTTCTTTTTTGCTCACATGAAAATAAGGCACATTCAATTTTGTTTTCAGGGTGATTGGCGTATACGTACGCTACTCACCTTTTCCTTTAATGATGCGGCGTGTAGCTCTCCGCCTTTGCTTTAGTGTGATAGGCCGAGTCATCTATCATTCACCTTACGGTCCATGTGACGTGTGGGTTTGGCTTCCGCCTCCGCCCTTCTGCTATTGGCCGAGATACACGCCGCTCATCTAGCTCAAGGGGGTATATGGCGTGTGTCTTGCATCTGGTAGTCATGCCCAGACGACGTCTTTTGATGACGAAACGTTGGCGACTCCAGACGCAACGTCCACACGCCCCTTCTCTGAGCTGGCTATTTTCTATGCTGATGAGTTATTTGCGGGACGCCGCGATCGAATCTCCAGCTACCATCTTATATGTGTTTATATGTGCTACATCCATGTGAGTAGTTTTCGTTAATAAACATCATTATTATCATTTATGGGATTACACTATGGTCTTTTGTACAATTTTCTTCTATATATCCATCTGACCACTATGGAGCTTCCTTGAGGAATTCATTATTCTACGGTGCTATTTATGGTTTCTTGGAATCCTGAGATCTATGTGACATGCTTTATCTGGCGAGGCTTTCTCATTAAGTTGAGTAGCCATGGCTTTTTGGTAAGCTGCTACCCTCATTGGTGCACTGTGGTGTCCCCATCTTACACATTCCCTGGGTGTCACAGGAAGGAAGGACTGTTATCACAACCACTTTCTTGGATTTGTTTTACTTTGGACTTTTTCCTTGGGATTTTTAGACACTCTACACCTATCTTTATATGTCATTTCTAAATGCCATTTGTATGATATTTTTTCTGTCATTGCATTTATGATCCAATTTTTTTTTTTTTTAGCGCTGCACTTTTTGTGAATATTAGTACCTTTTGATCACTGTCTGTGGATCTTGTGCTAGCTGCTTTTTTATTTATTTCAATATTTTTCACAATTTTTTCAATTATTAGCGCAGAAATACCCCTTTATCTTTTCCAAAACAAAACAGATGCCTATGGAACAGTTAGGGCTAACGGGCATGACATGCCGCCAATGTTTGTCAATAAGAAGCTGAAGACTAGAGAAATGGTTGCCTGGCAGAAAGGCAAAATGATGGCACTGCGATTTTGTGACAAGAAAGATGTGGAACAAGAGAGAAAAGAGAGCAGCGCCATCTAAGTGCAATATAAAAGATGCATTTAATGACAACAGACAAATGCAAACTTACAAGATGGGCATGATAAACCAACATGTAAAGGGTTCATCCACTCCGGTGGGAGGACGAGAAGCACTTCCAGGTACGCAGTGTCCCTCAGAGAAGAGCCGCTAAATTCACTTTCAGGAAGAAGGTGGAGTGGGAAGTGCTGGGAACCACCAGTACAGCCAGAACCAGCAAAGATTCCGCAGATCCCCGCTACTCGTCCTCCCACTGGAGTGGATGAACCCTGTTATGCCTGTTTATCATGCCCATCTTGTGAGTTTGCATTTGTCTGTTGTTATTAAACGCATATTTTTTACTGCACTTAGATGGCGCTGCTCTCTTTTCTCTCTTGTTGTACATTTCCACAGAGTTCCTTCTAGCTCTCATTAGAACCTGCAGCCAGCATCTCCCCATTGTGCAGCAATCAGCCCATTCTTGAACTTTATGGACATTTCAACCAGAACTTACTCCTGTGTATGCCCTCCTCTTCTCAGCCTATCGAGCGCTTTTGTTTTTTTTTTTGTTGTTTGTGCAAGAAAGATGTGTGCCTAATGAGTACAGTTCATAATACCTCCATTATTATGGTAGGCACAAAAGGTGGGAAATAAATCATGAAACCACAAGTAGTGATAGACCGCAATAACACCATGGGAGGTGTCCACAGAGCAGACCAAGCAATAACATTCTACCCAGCAATGAGGAAACAGCAAAATAAGTACTACAAGAAGATCTTCAGACATCTTCTTGAGCAATGTTTGTGGAATGCCTACATTCTGCTCAAAAAAAAGTGACAAGCCTGTGATTCATTCTGACTTCATTTGGAAAGTTGCCAAACGTATCTTTGTGAACCACCAAACACCATCAATGGCTGTTAATAGAGCTGGACGTCATGCTGTTGGCATTGTCAACCTAGAACACCTGACTGGTCGTCACTTCATGGACTACATCCCACCAACCGAGAAAAAGTCAGCACCTACAAGAATGTACGTGGTTTGTTACTCAAAGTGAGATGACATTGGAAGGAAAATCAGAAAGGAAACCAGGTTCCATTGTCCCGATTGTGAGGTCGGACTTTTGTGCAGTCCCATGTTTCAAAATTTTTCATACCTGGGATGTTTACTAGACCAATATGCAGTGTCTAATATTACAGTGATAAGTAATATTGCACCCTTGTTTGGACCAATTTCTGTGCTTTTGGTTTGAATACATTATTAAATAAAATGTATTATAATTTATGATTTTGGGTTTCATACTCGGGATGTCTACTAGACTCTTGTTTAGACAGATTTAAGTCAGTTATTCGTAAGAATTACAGGCCTACAATATAAAACAACAGATTTCCATGCAAAACAATATACCGCTTGTCAAAAATACTGACATAATCAGACTACCAAGGAGGTTAATCCAGGGAATGCATTAAGGTAAAAAATGTTATGACTTTAGAACCATATACACTTTCAGATAACAACACAGTTTGACTGATTAATAGGGACTGTTCAATTAGAAAAGTAAATGTTGGTATATACTGCAAAGTGAACTTTCAATACCAATTCATAAATCGGATACAACTGTTATGATTGATCCTTTATGACCATAGACACACAAGTTTTCAGCATGGCTCCTTAAGACGGAGCAGATGGCAGAGCAGGAGGATGACAGCAAAATGAGGAGCTTTTAATACAGTAGAAGAACCACAAAACCCAGCACTGCCCTGCTTCCCTTTTTATATTGTGTGCTGTAACTAGGATAGATTTACAAATCTTACAGAGAAGAAGATATGTATGTCTGCAGAAAGATTGTCTGTGGTGTTACTACATTGTTCCTCATTGGTTCTAAAATCATCCTAATAAAGACTACTGTATTAATAAACTCAGAATTCTGACTTTGAAAGTCAGAATTCTGACTTTTAATCTCAGAATTCTGACTTAATACATTTTAGCATGGTCCAAACTTGTAATCTCAGAATTCTGACTTGCAAAGTCAGAATTCTGACTTTTAATCTCAGAATTCTGACTTTGGAACTCAGAATTCTGTAAAAAAAATATATATTTTTTTCACATTTAGAAATCTTTGAAATATCTTTTATGATGGCCCCAGGGATCTTCCATAGTTATGCCATATTGTACTAGTATATATGTAAATACATTGGTTGCACGGTACCAAAGGATTTGATGAAGAAAAAGTTTTTTATTAACATTTGTAGTACAAGGTACTGCTGTACCTTGTACCACATATGTGAAAAAATAACTTTTTCTTCATCAAATCCTTTGGTGGTGTGCGACCAATTTCTTCACATATGTTCTCTGCGGTGGTGAGCCGAAGTTCAGCACCTACCTTGTTACTTCTCTCTACATAATGTACTAGTATGTTTCAGGCTGCTTTTTCCAGACCACTTAAGCGCTGACAGCTGACTTTTTACTTGATAGGCTAGATCGCGATGATCCCACTCTCACGCATGCGCACAGGAGTCACATCCCCGCGGCACATATCAGGGGGCGATCAGGGCCGTACATGTTTGCTGAGCTGCACATGAGCAGCTCAATGAACATGACAGCTGACAGGCATAAGAATGCATTTATGGCAGAAGAGACCAATAGGCAGTCATGCACATGTGCAAGTCACAAGCAAGTATCAAATCTTAACCTTCAAGTCTCAAGCAAATCCGAAGTTATTGTGGCGAAAAGCAAGCAAGTCAAGTCGAGTCCCTGCTAGAAGTCAAGCAAGTCAAGTCATTTATCTTGGTTAAGTCACAAATCAAGTCAAAATCTCTAAAGAGAGAGATTTTTACTGTTAATCTACAAAAAGTGCTATTGTTATGGAAGAGACAAAGTACCTGGAGTACATTGTGGGTAGGGGATTATTGAAACTCCCCAAGGGACAAGGCAGAGACTATTCAGGCTTGGCCTTTCCCCTTCCAAAAGAAAAATGTCCTAGCAATTTTAGGAATTTTTGGGTACTACTATCTGTTTGTTCCCAACTTCACCACGGTTGTTGGGCCACTGACTGATATGACAAAGAGTAAAAAGTAAGTCATGGTCAAATGGAATGACAAGACTGAAGAGGCTTTTCTGGAGCTTAAGTCTCACATATGTGGTATTGCCATACTCAGGAGGAGTGGCAGAATGTATTTTGGGGTGTCATTTTTGCTATGTACATCAGTGTTAATTTTGGCAGCAAATTTCAATTTAGTTTTAGTCTTAGTCTTAGGACTAAAATGGCATTTTAGTTTTAGTCCCATTTTAGTCTTCTGCAAGTGTTTTAGTTTTAGTCATATTAAGTCGACTAAAACTCCAGTACATTTTAGTCGACTAAAACTCCAGTACATTTTAGTCGACTAAAACTAATTTTAGTCATCTATAATCGAATGGGTGTAGTTCAATTGTAATTTGTAATGCATTATTTAAGCATTTCTCTACAATTTCCAAACTCATTATATACTACTGCTGGTCCTGGAGTGAAAAATCGAATATGTTATTATTTATGGTATTAAGCTTTGAGCATGCACTAGCACAGCACTACACCAGTGTTAAATTTGGCAGCAAATTTCAATTTAGTTTTAGTTATAGTCTTATGACTAAAATGCCATTTTAGTTTTAGTCGTATTTAAGTCATCTGAATTGTTTTAGTTTTAGTCGTATTTTAGTCGACTAAAATTGTGTTCAGTTAGTCGACAAAAACGTTTTAGTCGGTTTTAGTCGACGAAATTAACACTGATGTACATGCTATGTGTTAGAAATATCCTAAAAAATTGACAACTTTGTGTAAAAAAAATAGGTTTTCATTTTTTTCCCACATTTTCCAAAAACTTGTGGAAAAAAATAACATGTTGAAAAGACTCACAATGCCTCATAGAATATACGTTGGAGTGTTTTCTTTCCAAAATGGGGTCATTTTTGTGGGCAATTCCATTGTCTTGGTGCTCCAGGGCCTTCAAAAGTGTGATAGGTAGTCAGATAATTATGTGTGTAATTTATGCTCCTAGAACGCCTGGAGGTGCTACTTGGATGTTGAGTCTCTTTATGTGGTGAGGCTGTGTAAAAATCTCACACATGTGGTATCTCCATGCTTAGGAGGAGTAGCAGAATGTATTTTGGGGTGTAATTTTTGCTATGTACATGCTATGTGTTAGAAATATCCTATAAATTGACAACTTTGTGTAAAAAAAAAAATAGGTTTTAATTTTTTTCCCACATTTTTCAAATACTTTTGGAAAAAAATGACATGTTCAAAAGACTCACAATGCCTCATAGAATATACGTTGGAGTGTTTTCTTTCCAAAATGGGGTCATTTTGTGGGCAATTCCATTGTCTTGGTGCTCTATGGCCTTCAAAAATGTAATAGGTAGTCAGATAATTATGTGTGTAATTTATGCTCCTAGAACGGCTGAAGGTGCTGCTACTTGGATGTTGAGTCTCTTTATGTGGCCAAGCTGTGTAAAAGTCTCACACATGTGGTATCGTCATACTCAGGAGGAGTGGCAGAATGTATTTTGGGGTTTCATCTTTGATGTGTACATGCAATGTGTTAGAAATAGTTTATAAATTGACAACTTTGTGGTAAAAAAAAGAAAAACATTTTTTTTTTTCATTTTCCCAAGAATTGTGGGAAAAATTCAAACTTCAAAAAACTCACCATGCCTCTTATTAAATACCTTGGACTGTCTACTTTCCAAAAAGGGGTAATTTGGGGGTATTTGTACTGTTCTGACATTTTAGGGCCTCAAGAAAGGAGATAGGCCGTTAGTACATCAGGTTTGATCAATTTTCAGGAATTGGTACATAGCTTCTAGACTCACTAACTTTCACACAGACTAAATAATATACACTAATTTGGGTTATTTTTTATCAGAGATAAGTAGCAGTATACATTTTGGTCAAAATGTATGAAAAAAAATTAATTTTTTGCTAAATTTTTTAATAGAAACTAAAAAAAGTGTTTTTTTTTTCCCAAAATTTTTGCTCTTTTTTGCTTATATCACAAAAAAAACAGTTGTGATCAAATACCACCAAAAGAAAGCTCTATTTGTGTGAAAAAAAATGATAAAAAGTTTTTTGGGTTACAGTGTAGCATGGCTGAGCAATTGTCATTCTGAGTGTGAGAGCGCTGAAAGCTGAAAATTGGTCTGGGCATAAAGGGGGTCTAACTGCCCTGTATTGAAGTGGTTAATGAAACCCTATTCCAACAAACCTATCCCTCCTAAGGAAACTACACCTATAGCTTTAAAAAATGAATTCTTCTGCATTGGACCTTCTGGATAGCCCCTTTAGCACATATGAGCCCTGTGCTGAGGGGGATTCAGATCTAGATGAGTATCTCTTTACACAACATCCCTATACTTCCCCAATGATATCTCATACTAACCTATGCCCCAAGTCCACATTTTATCCCACTCCTGCCAAGGGATCATAGCTTGAGGCGTTTTATAGAATTGTCTTTTCAGATTTTCAGAAGTTGTTCTCTGGTTCCTCCAAAAAAGAAAAATACTTATATAATAATCTTAACCTTGGTGAAACAAAAACCCTCAAACACCTTACAAACCATCCTGATCTTATTATAAAACCAGTCGATGAGGGTCTGGGCATAGTCTTCCAGAACAGAACAGATTATATCTCAGAAGCTGTTCGACTACTTTCAGATCATGACACTTACTTTAAACTCCCACTGTCCAACTTCAAAGTAGAGGCTGAAGCAGTCATCTAGACAGCACTTGGAACCAAAGTTGTTGATAAGGACAGGGCTTCGTTTTTGTGTAAAGACTTTTACAATACACCTTATTTTTGCCATCTGCCAAAAGTGCACAAATATCTTTCACTTCCCCCTGGTAGGCCAATTGTTGCATCTATGAACAGTATAACTAACAGTTTTTCACAATACATTGATTTCTTCATACAACCACTTGCCCAGGACCTCCAATCCTACATATGAGACTCCACTCACTTACTAAAAGAAATGACCATACACCCATCATGCAATTCGATCTGTACAATATATATAGTATATATAATACATATTGGTTTTAGGAAATGACCAAGTTTACAAAAGAGAAATGTCATATGCTAAGGCATTTTCTAGTAAATTAACAAAGCATATCTTCAGAAATATGAAGTTGTAGATTGTTTGATGTGTTGCATAATTACTTTGAGCATGCTGCTTTCAATAAATATTTAGAACAAATTAAAACTACAATTATGTGAAAGGAATAATGAGATCTTCTTTTGAGCTTATAATTAAAATGCTCTTTTGCTACCATTAATTAAAGACAACACAGAAATTTCATTGCCTTAAAAATACGATGTGTTATGGCATTTCCATATGTTTAACAAAGGTGACATCTTATGCATCTAAGCAAATATTTAAATCTAAATGCTATTTGCTTCATTTTTTTAATTATGTATGCAAAATGAAGTATCTTTACATGAAAAGATAGTACAAACATGTCATTTAATGAGTACTCAAAAACCCATTTTAAAATTTTACAGCACTGAATACAATTTTTTTAAAGAAGTGTATTGCTGGTATACAATGTCAGGTCTTCCACGAGACAAGGTGAAATAACAAAAGGGGTGGAACATTTAGTAAAAGAATATATATATATATATATATATATATATATACCCTCATCTTAAAGTCTCTGAAAATCAAATAAAATAAAAGTACTTTGATTGAGAAGAGCTATCACATAGGTGCAGTTGAAGCAGATGCTCCCACGCAACCATAACCAGACATGGCCATGCTTGATTCCTACTGCAGCTGACAAAGTATAAGCTCACTTTTCTTAGTGTCCCTATCTCCAACCTTAAAGCCTTCTTCATTCCTTTCAAACTAGGGGGGATTTCATAAAGCTGCTGAACCACTTTTCTGGTGTTAATCCCTCTTGTTAATGTACTGAGCTAAATTCATGAAGCATTTGGTTTTGACAGCAGATTGTGCACCAAATTCTGATAGTTCTATAATGTGTTACTTTTTCATTGTGGTGCATTGAGTGCACCAAATTCAATATAAAATACTGACAGTTCATGTCTTAAGAAAGTGGGGCTAATTAAAGCAGTAGCAAATGCACAATTCTAAGGTTGGTGTTTGACATAGTGGTGGGCTTAAGCACAATATGGCCATATGGTGTGACTAAAGCCCCATATTTATTTAATAAGAGCAGGTGTTTTTAAATAGCCTTGCAAGGTTTGAAAGCAACTTTTTTTGTGTATGTGTGCGCTATTATATGGTTTAATTTGTATATTAGTCCTTATAGCATCACCAAACTTAGAATTGTGTGTTTAAGGTGTGTTTTGTTACATGTTTAGTCTTGACCACCTGTGAGTAGTTATAGGAAGGGTCCCTTCATTGCAGTTTTAGCAGAGGAATCTGCAGCTAGCAAACTTCTCCCATGCAAGGAGTGAATATGCCCTATGGTTCTTAGAAGTGGGATGTATATTTTCTATGAATAGCGTAGGACCCACTAAAAATGGGGTACTTTGACATAGCAGTGTGCTTAAGCACAATATGGCCATATGGTGTAACTAAATCCCCATATTTATTTAATAAGAGCAGGTGTTTTTAAATAGCCTTGCAAGATTTGAAAGCAAGTATTTTTTGTGTATGTGTGCGCTATTATATGGTTTAATTTATTCACATTTAAATACCTTTCCTCCAAATGTAGCTCAAAGTAACAAAAAGTACCTTATAACGTAATATATCAGCTTGCCAGATTAATCTATTAAAACAAAGGGTTGAAATTTTACTCATAAAATGAGTGCACTTCATCCAGGGCACAAACAAATTGCCTCTTTAAACAAGCATTTCCCCCTTAAGGTTATACTTTAGCTTCAGATACCTATCCAAGATGGCCAACCTTATCAGCATAATGATGTCATCAGACCACGCCCTTGACGTGTTTCTTCATCCAATCATGAGTCATGACTGCTTCAGAAAGACTTCTCCTTCTCATCTCGGATAGGTATGTTTGGAAGGTGGAAGAAGCACTCTGTAGTGGTGATTCATTTAGAATATTCACTGATGCATATTTCATTTTTTATGGACTCAAATTGAGGTGTAAGAAAAAGGAGGTGGACTGTTAAATATACTGAACAAAATTATAAACACAACACTTGTTTTTCCCAACATTTTACTAGAGCTGAACATAAGGATCTAAGAAAACCGGTATTCGCCTGTGAAGAGAACACCTCTCCAAAGTGCCAGATGCCATCAAATGTGAGCATTTGTCCACTCAAGTGGGTTACGGCGATGAATTACAGTCAGGTCGAGACCCCAATGAGGACGATGAGCATGCAGATGAGCTTCCCTGAGACAATTTCTGACAGTTTGTGCAGAAATTCTTTGGTTATGCAAGCCGATTGTTGCAGCAGCTGTCTGGGTGGCTGGTCTTAGATGATCTTGGAGGTGAAGATGCTGGATGTGGAGGTCCTAGGCTGGTGTGGTTACACATGGTCTGCGGTTGTGAAAAGGTTGGATGTACTGCCAAATTCTCTGAAACACCTTTGGAGACGGCTTATGGTAGAGAAATGAACATTCAATTCACTGACAACAGCTCTGGCAGACGTTCCTGCAGTCAGCAAGGCAATTGCACGTTTCCTCAAAACTTGTGACATCTGTGGCATTGTGATGTGTGATAAAACTACACATTTTAGAATGGCTTTTTTTGTGACCAACAAGCAAAGGAAGGGGGAAGGGTGAAAGGAACAAACCCACCGCTCCAAAGCAGCCTACAATGCAATGATCCCAGAAAGGCTGAAATTGACCTATAATAGGGTGCTCGCTGAGGTCCGTGGCCTGGAAAGTTCAGTAATAGGAAAGGAGATGCGGCACTTCCAGATAACATGAAAACGTGTTGTTTATTGTACATCAAAAGATCCGACACTAGACAGCAGGACAACACACCGATCAGCAGAGGCGTTTCACACGATAGTGCTTAATCATTACTGATTATCGTAGGGTGTGTGGATTCTCTTATGGATCGAAATATGCAAATGACTTCAATTAGAACCAAATTAATGTTGTCCAGGTATTTCGCAAAGGATCCATTAGAGAAAGCACTCACACATTTACATATAACTGACAAATGTATGTCTAATGCCCCATACACACGTGCAGATTATCTGCAGACTTTTGTCTGCAGACTTACCTTTTCTATGTAGTGCAAGGGCCTGCCGGATTGCATACAAATTGAAAGTGTTTAGGTTTGACCTCATATTATATGGTTTTGGTAAGTCTGCAGACAAAAGTCTGCAGATAATCTGCACGTGTGTATGGGGCATAAGTAAACAAGAAAATAAAGGAAAGTTTGTAGCAATACATGTAGTGAAAGACAAACAAGTATGTCAGCTGGCATCCACAATGATAATAAAATCAAAAAAGTGAATAGAAAATACCAAATGCCTCAAAAGAAAAGAAAAAATATAAAACAAAGACAAAAAAAGGTAGTATTTGCATACATCAAAATTGTATACACAGAACATACATCAACCCACGAAATACATATTATGGTAAAAAGAGAAGGTAGCAAGTGGTGTATATTAATACACAAATACACTTACTACACATATATCTGGTTTATCTCTGATTTCCGAAAGAAAAATTAGTATATCAGAACATTCCTCCTAAATAGATGTCATAAAAAGAGAGAAATGCTTTACACATATATAAAAACATATAGCATATACCATATATATATATATATATATATATATATATATATATATATATATATATATATATAATGTGCAATGGTGAAAAAAAACAAATATCTCTACCAAAGAAAAAAGCATATCGTACAAAAGCTCATCTATATTATTTAAAAGAAGACGATATAATAATATCTTTGTATTTCTTCCACCCTCATAAGATATGCAAAAAAACTGATATATAAATAGGAGGAACATGAAAAATATATATATCAAAATAATATCAAAATATCAAAATAATGGGACAAGTCCCACTCATGATTCATACCTTTGGGAATTCGAGTATCTAGATGAAAAATCCAATAGACTTCTCTTCTACATAGAAGTCTAAACAAGTTACCCCCCTGGCCTTAAGACGCACTTTCTCCACTATTTGAGCCTGTACTAAATTAATGTCACCATTAAGCTGGATATTGAAATTTCTAGCTACATTCGTGGATTTTTTGATTCTGATGTCACTCAAATGTTCGCGGAACCGTTCCCGTAATTTACGGGTGGTGCGTCCCGCATACTGCATGTTACAACCTTTGCAGGTAATAGCATACACTACATAGCTGGTGTTACAGTTAAAATACTGTTTTATATGGGGTTTCCTGCCATTAGTAGAAGAAAGCACAATCTGTCCTCCAAGTACATGTGGACAACAAGAACAATCATTTGTTCCACACCTGTAATTGCCTTTAAAATGGAGCCATGTAAGTGGCTGTTTTGGTGTGGAACAAAAGAAACTAGGCGATAAAGAGGTGCCCAAAGAACGAGCCTTTCTAGGTACAAAGTTTATCCCACTGTCCAGGATATTTTTAAGAATATCATCCTCAAACATAATGGGTAAATATTTGTTAATTATACCTCTGATTTGATGAAACTCTAAACTGTAAGGAGTTACTAAGGTAGGTTTATCACTATGTTTGTTTAGATGTTTATATTGTTGTGAAAGGAGTACATCTCTATTTTTAGTTCTCGCAAGACCAAGAGCATGCTCGAGCATCCACACCGGATATCCTTGTTCCCTAAATCTCATGAAAAGAGCCGCTGACTCTTTTTCAAAGTCCTCTTCATCGCTACAAATACGATGCAGGCTGACAAATTGTCCTACTGGTATGCCTTTGATCGTATGTGTGGGAAGGTTAGATTGAGCCATAAGAAGGCTATTGCCGGCTAAGGGATTTCTGTACAGACGTGTAATAACTCATTCACCAGAGGAGACCAACAGGACATCTAAAAAACAGGTTTGACAATTATCCATGTGTCCTGTAAATGATAAATTATTCTCATTGGAATTTAAATATGTCAAAAAAGTTTTTAGATCCCCAACTCTCTCATCACAGACAAATAGCAGGTCATCAATGTAGTGAAAAAATAAATGTATACCCTGTCTGAATGGATTTCTATCTCCATAAATGTGGGACCATTCCCACCAACCCATAAAAAGGTTGGCGAGTGAGGGCGAAAACTTCGCCCACATCGCGGCCCCATGCCGCTGGAGATAAAAAGAGCCATCAAAGAGAAAATAGTTATGTGACAATAGATAATCCAGAATTTCTAAAATAAACGCAGATTGTGTAGGTGACAAAGCAGTGAAATTATTCAAATAGAAAGACACTGCAGTAATGGCAAGGTTGTGCGGTATACTAGAATATAAACTGGTGACATCACATGTTATCCAAGAAAAATTCTGTTTCCACTCAAAGCCATTCATAACATTTAATAAATGATTAGTGTCTTTTAGAAAGCTAGGCAAGGAATGTACTAGAGGTTGTAATTGGCCATAAAGCCACTGTCCCAGTTTTTCATTAATTGCCCCTATGCTTGCTACAATAGGTCTACCAAAAAGAGGGTCTAGACCTTTATGTGTTTTAGGAAGATGATGGAAAATAGGTGTAATAGGGTGTTCAGGAATAAGAGACTCAGCTTCTTTAACACTGAAAACTCCTAAATAAATACCTTTCTGTATTAGACCATACAAGGTACTCCTAAAAATCATAGTTGGATCATTTTTTTATTGTCTGTAAGTTTGACAATCTGACAATTGTCACATGGCTTCATCACGATATCTATTGGCATCCATGATGACAATCATGCCACCTTTATCCAAATTCTTGATGACTATAGTGTCATCATTGTGTAAATCACGCAAGGCAGCGAAGTGAAAATCTAGTGAAAGATTGTCGGCATGGGTGTCAGTAGTATGGGGATCAAAATCTTTTGTCAAAGTTAACAAATCTCTTTCCACACACTTTTGAACTCTATCCATACCAGGTGTACGTACATTAACGGGATAAAAATCATACTTATTCTTAATATGTACTTTGATTGCTCTCTCATTGATCACATGACCTACAGACATATTGCCATCACTCTCAAGTGCTAAATCTGTAAGATCTCTCAATGAACAAAGTTCTTTAAAGGAAAATGAATCAGATGAACCTTCAGTCATAGACAGTGGCGGCTGGTGCTCAAAATTTTTGGGGGGGAACAAACAGAAAAAAGTAATAGTCATTGCTTTGCGGCAAAAAACGCTGTTAAAAATTGCGTGACTTTGAGGTCGAAAAAGTGTGAAAGGGGCCTTCAGTAATTAAGGTATAGTGTGCCCCCTTTCAATGCAGAGAGACCAGCGTGCCCCCTTTCAATGCAGAGAGACCAGCGTGCCCCCTTTCAATGCAGAGAGACCAGCGTGCCCCCTTTCAATGCAGAGTGACCAACATGCCCCCTTTCCATGCAGAGAGACCAGCGTGCCCCCTTTCAATGCAGAGAGACCAGCGTGCCCCCTTTCAATGCAGAGAGACCAGCGTGCCCCCTATCAATGCAGAGAGACCAGTGTGCCCCCTTTCAATGCACAGAGACCAGCGTGCCACCTTCAATGCAGAGATGCCAGCGTGCCCCCTTTCAATGCACAGAGACCAGCGTGCCCCCTTTCAATGCACAGTGACCAGCGTGCCCCCTTTCAATGCACAGTGACCAGCGTGCCCCCTTTCAATGCACAGTGACCAGCGTGCCCCCTTTCAATGCACAGGGACCAGCGTGCCCCCTTTCAATGCAGTGACCAGCGTGCGTGCCCCCTTCAATGCATTGACCAGCGTACATGCCCCCTTCAATGCAGTGACCAGCGTACATGCCCCCTTCAATGCAGTGACCAGCGTACATGCCCCCTGCAATGCAGTGACCAGCATACATGCCCCCTTCAATGCAGTGACCAGCGTACATGCCCCTTCAATGCAGTGACCAGCGTACATGCCCCCTTCAATGCAGTGACCAGCGTACATGCCCCCTTCAATGCAGAGATCAGCGTGTATGCCCCCTTCAATGCAGTGACCAGCGTGCATGCCCCCTTCAATGCAGTGACCAGCGTACATTCCCTTATTCAATGCAGTGACCAGCGTACATGCCCCCTTCAATGCAGTGACCAGCGTACATGCCCCCTTCAATGCAGAGATAAGCGTGCGTGCCCCCTTCAATGCAGTTACCACCGTACATGCCCGCTTCAATGCAGAGATCAATGTGCGTGCCCCCTTACTTACCTGGAGCAGCAGCGGCGGCGGGCGGCTTCTCCTCAGTCCCGGCAGCTGCTTCTCCTCAGTACCGGCGGCGCGTCTCCTCGAGTCCTCCCGCTCCCACCTCCTCTTTGGCCAATGGCATCGGGTTTGCCTTGCGGCCAATCAGGAATCAGGTATTAGACCCGCTCCCTGATTGGCCAGGAGGAGGATCCATGTGACAATAGCGAATTTTCATTCGCTATTGTCACACAATGGGTGGAGTCGGGGCACACTGCTCTGCGCCCCGGGTCCACCCTGTGCTGCAGCCTATTAGAGCCTCTGACTCTAATCAGGTGATGCAAAAAAAAAAGCCCCATTGAACTCCATGCGTCTGGCGCCCCTGCATGCAGATTAGGGGACCGGACGCATGGATAGGGGGGGCGGCGCCCCTTGCGCCCCCAACACACCCGCCGCCACTGGTCATAGAGATGGAAGCTGGAACATCTTGAACATTCTCCTGACTGGACATGAAATGTCTCTTGATGGTAATATTCCTAATGAACCTATTAATATCCAAGAGTGTACTGAAAACATCAAAGTATTGTGATGGACAAAAAGCCAGTCCTTTGGATAATAATGACACCTCCCCTGGAGTGAGGATACATTTTGAAATATTAATGACATTATTCAGTTCCTGTGTGTCTGGGGTCTGAGGGAATAAGCCCCCCTCCCCCTCCTCCTTTTTTTCTGGCCTCCTCTCCTGGTCTTTTTCCACCTCTCTTGTGACTAGGGATGATCGAACGGCTCGGGTCGACCATCGGTTCGACCCGAACATTGACTGTTCGAAATTCGGCCGAATTCCGAACTCTTTGCGGTAAAAGTTCGGAATTCGGCACCAGAACCGCCCAAAATGCAATGGGACAGGAACTGGGCTTTAAAAGCCCGTGATTGGACCAGAAACGTGCGTAAAAACCAATTGAGGGGGCAGGAGTCTGCTAGGAATGTGATTGTAATGACCAGGGGGTCCAGAGGCCAATCAGTAGAGAATATGCCCCCCAGTATATAACATAGCCCCGCCAAATCTCTAGCACTGTAATAGAGAGGCTGCAGAAGAGAGTGGAAGCAGTTCTGTTACTCCTGTTGCTCCAGTGTCATTTAGCAATTATTAGTGTGAGGAAAGGGATATGCAGTGTAGTTAGGGTACTCTATACCACTATAGTTAGATTCAATAATCTAGTTTCTGTAGGGAAAGTGTTAAGTGTCAGGGTGACCAGGGTGTCAGGGTGTCAGGGTAGTGTAACGTGAACTGACTCTGCTATGCCAGGGTGACAGAACACTTGCATGTCAGGGTGACCGCCAGAAGAAAAAGATCATTTTTCTTAGAATTATTAGTAGAACAGGGATGGGATTCCGCTCCTTTCACACCTGGGCGTTTTTGTTTCAGGCGTTTATTGGGCTTTTTTGTGGACGTCTTTGAAGGCAGGCATGACATCTGAACTTCTGTGTAGGGGTATATATACACACACACATATATGTATATATACACATACACACATATAGATGTGAAAGGAGCGGAACCCCATCCCTGCACTACTGAAATAATTTCAGTAGCGCAGGGATAGGGTTCCGCTCCTTTCACACCTTGGCGTTTTTGTTTCAGGCGTTTATTGGGCATTTTTTGGGCGTCTTTGGAGGCAGGCATGACATCTGAACTTCTGTATAGGGGTATATACAGTATATATATATATATATATATGTGTGCGTGCATATGCCTCATGCACGCACACACATATATATATATATATATATATATATATATATGCCTGCCTGCCTCCAAAGACGCCCAAAAAATGCCCAATAAACGCCTGAAACAAAAACGCCCAGGTGTGAAATGCGCGGAACCCCATCCCTGCGCTAATAAAAATTCTAAGAAAAATTATCTTTTTTTTATGGTTCTGGACATGCTACAGAGCTGAAACTTCACAGGTACACTTTTTAGACCCCCCAGACACTACATCCAAAGAAATCTCTTTTTTCTTTTTTCAATAATTGGCTCTCTATCAAAAACGACAATTTTTAAGAACTTTTTTTTTGTGTGATTAATAGTCCCTGGGGCATGACCCAGAACCCTAAGCACTTTTTAGGGGCATTTATTGGGTTTTAGGGCTTCAAAATTGTGTTTTTTGATTCCATATATATATATATATACACATATATTATATATATATATATATATATATATATATATATATATATATATATATATATATATATATATATATATATATATATATATATATACCCCTATACAGAAGTTCAGATGTCATGCCTGCCTCCAAAGATGCCCAGATAGAAAATATTCAGACGATTTTTTTTTTTTTAGTCACACAAATCTATTATTCATGCATTTGAAAGAGTATTATAGGCTATGTATATATATATATATAGAAAGTCCTTTACTAAAAAGCACAATCCAGTCTGGGCAATTTGGTCATTGTGAGGTAAGAAGTATGTTTCCAAGAATCAGGGAAGAACTGGGAAAGGAGAATGGTTCCCCTGGCAAAACTGAACCAAGACATTAAAAATAAATAAATAAATAAATAAATAAAAGGAATGGCTAACAACATTGACTAGCAACAGGCATATCACTAAAAATGATAAACTGGGGGAAAGAAGGTTGATAACTAGGTAAATCAGAACTAAAGGCAAAAATATTCACCTATGCTTCAATATGCCCGACATTCATGAAGTTCCTTGTCAGCATTGACATATTCTTTAAGGCTTCTTCCAGGTGCTTGGCTTTGGCCATCTTGATTGACCACTGCAGGATGATGTCATTCACTCAGCACACTTCCTCTATGCTGGAAAGCTGTATTCTGAAAAGGATTGCAGACAGGTAGGTAAGTTTTGTTTTGGATATCTCCAGTGTGTGCACATCTGAAAAGCCAACTGGCTGTCAGAAAGATGCAACCCACCAGGTGTACAGTTGCTGGATCACTTCCACACCCTTTACAGAGGGTCTTCCCCCATGCACATGCCCCTGCCATGCTTCCTAGGCTCTGTGCGTGCATCATTACCTATTTTGCTAAGCATATTTTATTGTTCTTTGCATACTGGGACTTTTTGTTTAATTGTTTTGGGGTTTTTATCTTTTTTCTTTAATAAAAACTGTAAAATGAAAAGGCTAAAGAGGTTGTTTTTGGTAAAACATTGAATAGAGATTCTTTAACCCTCAGAAGTAGTTTAAAAAAAAATTTAAGTGTCTCTATTTATGTCATCATTTCTGGACAATAATAACTCATTTACATTCATCCTTGCTCTTAAATGTTCTGATCTGTAAGCTTTGGTAACCCATACCTTTTGAATACTACATGTAGTTTTTCTGTAATGTATTTCTGTGCTCATTTACTGCAAACCATTTCTTTTTTCTATAAAGGACTGAGCATAAGGCAATATTTCTTTAAAAGTTTGCTTTTCATCACAGTATAAACATGATCAATTGCAACATGAAGAGGAGTTTACACATTTTTAATAAAAATTAATAATATAACTTTCTCTCAGTGAGTTATGCAAATGAGTTCCTTTTTAATAACATGACTTCAGTGATTATTTTAAAACATGTACAATTCAAATTATAGTCTAATGACCTGTGTGCACTTTGACCTGCTGAAGTGAAGTTGACAGTCAATTATAGCTAAACTATTATGCCTGAATTTAAAGCACAGAGATTCAAACATTAGCTTCATTGACAGGCTGCCTTAATTTAGTTCATTCAATACAACAAACCATCTACAGAATTCACCCTAGAGGGCTACGCAAGAGTGCCTAATGGTTTCCTACTTTTACAGTACTGTATAAAATTTAGGACAGAGATTTTTTTTATTTGATAATCTGATGAGTGATCTAATCAGGGACAGCTGCAGCATCAGAGTCCTACAGCTATTACATGTCAACTTGTATAAATGTAAACTGTTTCCACTCACTTTTTGGTGAACCTATTCAGATGCAGTGGACTATGCCTAAAAATATATATGATTTAGTTCAGTGATTATCATTGAATCAAATCAAATTTTTTAAATTGGAAAATAAAAATGCAGGGTTATTTAAAGGGCAAACACAATGTCAAGACATAAAATAGTAAAGGCTGTTTATTATTGTAATTATCTGTGTGGTTGTTGTCTCTGGTTTGTATTTTCAGTAAAAATAACTTTAAACTGAACTGTAGCAAATGTACATTATAGTGAAAATAGCCCCAGGTTTCAATCCTTGACAGGATTTTTGTTTTGCCCAGGCAGTGGTGCTTTCAATGCTGAGGGACTCCACCTCAGCTTTTGGCACTTCAGTGGGAGGCCACAGATGCTTGAGCGGAGGTAGGGTCTCTCAGCAACATGGATCGCCTAACCTAATTGTGCTACTAAAGGTACCTGTGAAATGCTTGGAGTTTTTTATGTTTTCCTTTGGATGCATCCTGTGAGTTTTACCATTTCTGCAAACAAAACTGTACAGGCTGTATCTGTACCATTAACTAGGGATCGGTGAACGGTTCGCCGAACACCCAAACTGCACAGTGCATTCTGCGTCCTGATTGGGCAAAGCTTTGCCCAATTGGGGTGCAATGTAAGCTGGTTGTTAAGGAACAGGGCCGGGAAGCCAGCCGTGGAATCCTTTACAACCAATGAGTCATCAGCTGTCAATGGGTTTCCCCGCTGACAGATGAAGAAAAAAAAGTGCCAGTAAAAAAAATAAAGAAAAAAATGGCGTGGGGTCCCCCCAGTTCTGGTATGGATTTGGAGGGGGTACGCCAATTTAAAAAAAAAACAGCGTGGGGGCACCCCCCCCAAAATCCATACTTAAGCACTTTGTCCCCACGTTAATGGGAACAAGGTCCTCTTCCTGACAACTCAGGGCTGTGGTTGTTATGGGCTGCAGGCAGGGGGCTTATCAGAATCTGGAAACCCTATTTAACAAGGGGGCCCCCAAATCCCGCCCCCATGTGAATTGGTTTTGGATACGTAGTACCCTTACCCATTCACCAAAGAAGTGTACAAAAATAATAACCACATGAGACATTTTTTGACAAGTCCTTTATTGAAAAATAAAAAATAGTGTCCCTCAATGTAATTCCATCGTCAATCATGACGCCTGCCAACCCAAAAAATAGAAAACATTAAAAACGCTTTCACAACCTGGGAGGCCTCCCGCCTTTTGCCCGCTCCATGCTTTAACAATTTTGATATAGGTGTAGCACCTTACAAGGTAGGTGCTAGGTTAAGTGTAGTAGGCCTTGTCTGGTTATCAGTAGGGATGATCGAACGGTTCGGGTCCACCATCGGTTCGGCCCGAACATTGGGTGTTCGAGGTTCGGCCGAATTTAGAACTTTTTGCCCAAAAAGTTCGGAATTCGGCAACCAGAACCGACCAAAATGCAATGCTTCAGGAAATGGGCTTTAAAAGCCTGTGATTGGACCAGAACCATTAGCAAAAGCCAACTGAGGGGGCAGGAGAATGCTAGGAATGTGATTGGAGTGACTAGGGGGTCCCTAGACCAATCATTAGTGAATACGCCCCCCAGTATATAAGATCGCCCCCGCCAAATTCCTAGCATTCTTGTACGGGACATGGAAGAGAGTGGAATGCTGTTCTGTTCTAATGTGTTACAAAGTGTCATTTAGCTATTTTTAGTGTGAGGAAAGGGATATCTAGTGTAGTTAGAGTGCTCCTTTACACTTAAGTTAGCTTCAAAATTTTAGTTTCTGTAGGGAAAGTGTTAAGTGTAAAGGGACCGTAGTGTAGTGTAGGGTTAACTGACAGTGACTGCTATGGAAGGGTGACAAAACCCTTCCATAGCAGGGTGACCGCTATAGAGAAATGATCATTTCTCTGAGTTGCTTCGGGACAGGAATATGGCTTCTCACCAGCCAAGCATTTTTCATGCTGCAGGGGCTGCCACTGCCAGTGCTTTTTTGAGGACATGTTTGATGTCAGACATGACATCTGAACATGTGTATAGGGGGTATATATACACATATATGTCTGTATATATACCCCTAGACATATATATGTGTGATAGTAGCAGAAATATATGCTTGCGCTAATGAAATCATTTACAGTAATATATTTCTGCTACTATCACACCTATATATGGCTAGGTGTCTAAATACATATAATTATGTGTGTATATATACCACTATACACAAGTTCAGATGTTTTGCCTGCCTCAAAAGAACCCAAAAAACTGCCAAAAAAACGCTAGCGTCAAAAAAAAATGCCCAGGTGTGTTTTTGCTGGCATTTTTTGGGGGGTTTTGGAGGCAGGCAAAACATCTGAACTTGTGTATAGTGGTGTATATACACACATACATATATTTATATACACACCTAGACATATATAGGTGTGATAGTAGCAGAAATATATGCTTGCGCTAATGAAATCATTTACAGTAATATATTTCTGCTACTATCACACCTATATATGGCTAGGTGTCTATATACATATAATTATGTGTGTATATATACCACTATACACAAGTTCAGATGTTTTGCCTGCCTCAAAAGAACCCCAAAAAATGCCAAAAAAAACGCTAGCGTCAAAAAAAAAAATGCCCAGGTGTGTTTTTGCTGGCATTTTTTGGGAGTTTTTGGAGGCAGGCAAAACATCAGAACTTGTGCACAGTACCACTATACACAAGTTCAGATGTTTTTCCTGACTGCAAAGAACCCAAAAAATGCCTGCTTTGAAACCGGCAAGGTGTGAAAACCGAGAAGAGAAGCTAACCCCCTGAGCTGAAAGTGTTCTAATACAAACAATCTTTTTTTTTATGGTTCTGGACATGCTACAGAGCTGAAACTTCACATGTACACTTTTTAGACCCCCCAGATACTAAATCCAAAGAAAATCTCTCTTTTTTTTGTTTTTCAATAATTGGCTTTTTTATCAAAAATGACAATTTTTAAGAACTTTTTTTGTGTGATTAATAGTTAATGGGGCATGACCCAGAACCCTAGGGACTTTTTAGGGGCATTTATTGGGTTTTAGGGCTTAAAAATTGTGTTTTTTGATTACCGAAGTTCGGGTCCTATTGATTTCAATGGGGTTCTGAAATCCGGGCCGAACTTTCGGGAAGTTCGGATGTTCTGGCCGAACCAAACTTTTCAAAAGTTCGATCATCCCTAGTTATCAGCAGGGCCATGATTTTCAGCTAGGTTGTCATTGTTCCCAGGTGTGGCTATTGAGACTGGGGAGTCTCCCCACTGTGGAGGGCTCTCATTGGGCAGTGGAGGAAACCCGGCCAATGGCACACCCAGGCTTGTATCTACCCCAGAAAGGCATATTCTGCCGCACAGCATACTGGGAGTGGGTATAAGTTTGAGGGAAACACATGACACAGCATCTTTGGCGGGAAGCAGAGTCCCAGGAGGAAAAGTACGGCTGTATCTCCTCCTGTCAAGAGGAATCGGGTGTCCCAGGTGGCTTGCCTGAGGGGACAGAGTGCTAAGCCGAGCTGCAGAGAGGCTCTGGTGTGCTGAGGACCAGCGGAGCTGAGAGTAGTCGAGTTTCAGGAAAGCATTCCCAGTCGTGAGTATTGCAAACTGCCCCTGGGGGTCTGCCTAGTGAGAGGGGACCACTCCGGAGAAGGTCAGAGGGATCCGGGAGCTAGCTAGCCGGTGCAGGAGGAGTAAACAGGGGTGCCAATGTTGACCCTGAAGAGTAAAGGGGTGCCAGTGGTTGGGCCCTGAAGTATTCAGTGCACAGTGGAAGTGTACAGTGGAAGTGAACAGAGTTCAGTTGACAGTGTTGAGAGTTGCAGTAGCAGCAGCAGTGTTACTAAAGGCAACCTCAGTCAGGAAGGACTGGAGGGAGCAGTGGCAAGGACTTTTGAGCTAACCAGAATGTCAGAAGTCAGTCTTCAGGACCGAGCAAGCAAGTCAGTGATTTCAAGCGCCAGCAAGCGATGGTTGGCATCCAGCCGGCATCAAGTCAGCACTGAAAGGCATTTTTTCTCAAGTGTCCCAATTTGTACCTAGTTGAGCCAGAGGAGTATCCCACTCATTCCCTTCTCCCATTCCTTTATCAAATAAACAAAAGAAAACAAAAGATGCCGGACTGTTCTTTGACTCAGATCTCACACTTGGGAAATCAGTTTAAATGTGCTGTTGGTGTTACCGGTGACCATGGCAGACCCACGTCAGGCTCAATGCCTGTAAATATTGCTACATAGGTAAGGGGCAGGGCCACCTGGCTATGTCACCAAGTGGTACTGCCCCCTTCTGACTTTAGCATTTTTTTTCTTTTTTGGGTGCAGCAGGCGGAGTGATTGACGATGGATTTACATTAAGGGACACTGTTTTTTACATTTTTTTTTTTCTTTAAGGAATTGTCAAAAGCTGTCTCTGTGTTTTTATTAATTTTTTACACTTTTTTGGTGAATGGATGGTGGTACTATGTACACTGCGAAAAAGAATAGGCAAACATCAGAGGTTGTGTAAACTACAGTGTGCCCCAAAACTTTTTGTCTGATCACAGCAAGGACATTAAATGTCTGATGGTTTTAGCAATCAAATACATGTCAAACAGAACTGTGACAGAAAATGAAAAATACCCTCTACTTTGTAGAAAGTAAACATTTTGGATTTTCAAGCTCAATACGCTATCGCCAAATGGCTTAAATGAAGAGTTAGAGACACACAGCTTTTCATAATAATTAATATACAGTATATGGTATTAGAAGACATATCTGTCTATGGCATCCTATATGACTTTACCTTGTCTAATAGCTTGTATCATGGTTGATCACTTTGGTCACCCCCCCCCCCTCCCTTATACAACCCTGGGCCTTGGCACTGCCCGTAATGTCATTTCCTGGTGCCGGGTTGATCTGTTTCCTCCAGTCCTCGGTCTCCTCCTCGTTCAGCATGCTCCGGCGTGAGGTTGAGGTGTCATCTTAGCAGGCTTTCCAGTGGCCGGTGCTTCCGGGTGCTTCATCTCTTCATGCTATTTATATAGTTGATTTGTTCTTTGGTATTTCCATCCATAGCCCATATTAAAAGTTGTTTTAATGTAATTATAAAATGTATACTTTTTTATACATTGTGCCTTATGGTTTTGGTCCGTGGTGCCTATATTAGTCCTGCAATGTGGAGGATCATCTGTGTTGTTGTATCTATTGGGATGATGGCACTCTCATAGCTCCCACCATACATCCTCTTTCTGTGCTCCAGACATAACATCAATCATCACCCTGGACCGGGTTACTATCGGTGCCACGAGCAGCCTTGCAAGAGCCCCCTTACCTTCATAGAACAGATCTTAGCATTTTTAGAGTATTTCATAGAGCATTTATCTTAGAAGGTCATATTGTTGCTTGCACAGGAAGTTGGCTGGAGGTTGCCCATTTTTTACACACAAATCTTATATATCACAATTGCAGCCTGGAACATTCAGTCTCACATCAGTGCTGCCTTGAGACATGTGTCTGAACCTGGACCTAACCAAGATTCATCACTTGTGCACCACCAAAGAAGAGCCCCAACTAAGCTAGCAAAAAAGAATAAGAAAAGAGGTTACATTTTGGGGACAACCTTTATTTTTAGCAGTCTCATTATTTATTTTATTAAAGATCTTTTCTTATACATATCAAAGACTTGCAGGTAATTTGTATTTAGCAGGGCCATCCCTGAATCACTGAGGTAGATAAGCTCCCTACAGTTTTTTTTTTACATTTTTTTAACTAGTCTGTTTGGACTCGGGTGGTCCTGTTACAGGTCAAGTTATAAACTAGGTGGAATCTGGGCCAAGTTACCATTAGTAAAAAAAAAAATCTCCATAAATCTTCAGTCAGTATTGTTAGTGCATTGCTTAGTAGTAAATTATTATGAGGTTGTTAGGAGGTTATTATTGTACTGTATAACCTTGTCTTTGTTGACTCACTTACCTTCAATAAACTCAAGGTCATTTAAAACTGATGTGGTTTCTGTGTGTAAAGGGTGTGTATCGGAGTGTTTGAGTTATTACATTACTCAGTTCAGTAAAAGAAGAATAACTCCAGAGGGATTACCAAACTAGCAGCTTCTGCTGTGTGCGCTACATAAAGTATTTTTCCTGAAGTTCAGAAAACGAGAGTGATTTTTGCACGGCATGTAAATTGTTTATATAATTTACTCACTATATTGCACAGTAATATAAACTATAAACTATAAACATATACACAGTAATGATTAGAGTTTAGGTATGCGTGTTATTGATTTATGCACTTTAGTTAAGGTTGCAATTGAGGGAGGTGCATTTTCTGTACAGTTCCATGTATATAGTGTCACTGAAGGAAATCAGTTTTATATTATTGTGGTGGTTTACAGTGTTGCAAGTGCCAAACCATATTGTTTTTACAGATAGAGAAAAAAGTATTTGATCCCCTGCTGATTCTGTACGTCTGCCCACTGACAAAGAAATGATCAGTCTATAATTTTAATGGTAAGTTTATTTTAACAGTGAGAGACAGAATAACAACAAAAAATCCAGAAAAAAAGCATTTAAAAAAAGTTATAAACTGATTTTTTTTTTTATTTTAATGAGTGAAATAAGTATTTTATCCCCTCAGCTAAAATCCTGGATCCCAGGTTTCTTCTATACGGGTAATGTGCTGAGATTAGGAGCATTCTCCTATAGGGAGTTCTCCTAATCCTGGCTTGTCACCTGTATAAAAGACATCTGTCCACAGAAGCAATTAATCAATCAGATTCCAATCTCTCCACCATGGCTAAGACCAAAGAGCTGTACAAGGATATCAAGGACATGATTGTAGATTTACACAAATGGAATGAGACCATCACCAAGCAGCTAGGTGAGAGTTGGTGCAATTATTTGCAAATGGAATAAACACAAAATAACTGTCAAGCTTCCTCTGTTCGGGGTTCCATGCAAGATCTCACCTCGTGGAGTTTCAATGATCATGAGAATAGTGAGGAATCAACCCAGAACTACACGGGAGAATCTTGTCAATGATCTGGAACCATAGTCACCAAGAAAACTATTGGTACCACACTATCTGGTGAAGGACTGGAATACTGCAGCACCCTCAAGGTCCCCCTGCTCAAGAAAGCACACATACAGGCAGGCCTGAAGTTGACTAATGAACATCTGATTGATTCAGAGGAGAACTGGGTGAAAGTGTTGTGGTCAGATGGAACCAAAATCGAGATCTTTGGCATCAACTCAACTTACCGTGTTTGGAGGAGGAGGAATGCTGCCTATTACCCCAAGAACACCATCCCCACCATCAAATAGACATTATGCTTTGGGGGTGTTTTACTGCTAAGGGGACATGGCAATTTCACTGCAACAAAGGGACGATTGATGGGGCCATGTACCACCAAATCATGGGTGAGAACTTCCTTCCCTCAGCCAGGACATTGAAAATAGGTCAAGGATCAGTATTTCAGCATGAAAATGACCCAAAACACACGGCCAAGGCAACAAAAGAGTGGCTGAAGAAGAAGCACAGTAAGGTCCTGGAGTGGCCTAGCCAGTCTCCAGACCTTAATCCCATTGAAAATATGTGGAGGGAGCTGGAGGTTTGAGTTACCAAACATCGGTCTCAAAACCTTAATGACTTGGCGAGTAGAGATGGCCTTGCAGTTTGCCCAGCTGTCGGTTTGCGGCAAATTTTGTTTGTTCGCAACCAGACAAATTTTGCGAAAACATGGCGTTGTTCGCGACGGCCATATTAGTTTACATTGGGGAGAATTTTGACCCATGACACAGCCGTCAGGTGGAACGGGACAGCCAATTGAAACATTTCAGCACATGGACATGCCCCCTACCTTATAAATAGACCAGAGCTGGCAGACATTTCACCTTTTGCTTTTTGTCAGCGTAGGGAGGAGTTGGCTGTGTTCATCAGGGAGAGATTGCCAATGACACAAATAGCTCTGTTAAGATCCACAAAAGTCCTTTTCAGGAGTGGTATATGGTATAGGTCTACTACAGTCTCTTTTCAGTTTAGGGACAGGTAGGCTGTGTTCATCAGGGGCAGATCGGTAGTGACACAAATCGCTCTGTTAAGGACCACAAAAGTCATTTTAAGGGCTGCTATTTATTTGGTATAGGTTTGCAGTCTTTTGTCAGTGTAGGGACAGGTATGCTGTGTGTGCACCGAGGACAGATCGGCAGTGACACAAATAGCTCTGTTAAGGTCCACAAAAGTCATTTTAAGGGCTGGTATTTGGTATAGGTTTGCAGTCTCTTTTCAGTTTAGGGACAGGTATGCTGTGTTCATCAGGGACAGATCGGCTGCAGTCTCTTTTCAGTTTAGGGACAGGTATGCTGTGTTCATCAGGGACAGATCGGCAGTGACACAAATCGCTCTGTTAAGGACCACAAAAGTCATTTTAAGGGCTGCTATTTATTTGGTATAGGTGTGCAGTCTTTTGTCAGTGTAGGGACAGGTATGCTGTGTGTGCACCGAGGACAGATCGGCAGTGACACAAATGGCTCTGTTAAGGTCCACAAAAGTCATTTTAAGGGCTGCTATTTGGTATAGGTGTGCAAGTGCACTATATAGGGGTGTAATCCACGTATAATCTACTTTGTAATATAGAAAGCATATTATAGTGTATTTGTATTGTGCACTGTGCAGCATTGTGACTGGTGTGTTGAGCGTTGCTGCAGCAATACTACAAACAGTGACAAAAGCACTTTTAATGTATTATAACTGGTGTTATAGATCAGTGGCCCCCCAATACCACATATTGAAGTGGGGTGTTATTTAACAGTATACTTTTCTAAGAGTGTATTGTAGTCCTGCAAACATTTAGCCTCTTTTGCTGCGTTAACCGTGCTACACACAGTGACAACAGTTACTAGCCAATTATTTGTAGAACAGGTGTGATAAAACTGTGGCCCCCCAATATCACAGATTGAAGAGGGGTGTTATCTGAGTATACTTTTATAAGTGTATTTGTGTCCTGCAACAATATTGCCTCTTTTTCTACATTTACTCTGCTACACACAGTGCCAAACTCACTGGCCAATTTTTTGTACAACTGGTGTGATAGATCAGTGGCCCCCCAATACCACATATTGAAGTGGGGTTTTATCTGAGTATACTTTCATAAGTGTATTTGTGTTCTGCAACAATATTGCCTCTTTTGCTGTGTTAACTCTGATACACACAGTGCCAAACTCACTGGCCAATTTTTTGTACAACTGGTGTGATAGATCAGTTGCCACCCAATACCACATATTGAAGTGGGGTGTTATCTGAGTATACTTTTATAATTTTATTTTTTGTCCTGCAACAATATTGCCTCTTTTGCTGTGTTAACTCTGATACACACAGTGCCAAACTCCCTGGCCATATTTTTGAACAACTGGTGTGATAAACCAGTGGCCCCCCAATACCACATATTGAAGTGGGGTGTCATCGGAGTATACTTTCATAAGTGTATTTGTGTCCTGCAACAATATTGCCCCTTTTGCTGTGTTAACTCTGATACACACAGTGCCAAACTCACTGGCCAATTTTTTGTACAACTGGTGTGAAGGATCAGTGGCCCCCCAATACCACATATTGAAGTGGGGTGTTATCTGAGTATACTTTTATAATTTTATTTTTTGTCCTGCAACAATATTGCCTCTTTTGCTGTGTTAACTCTGATACACACAGTGCCAAACTCCCTGGCCATATTTTTGAACAACTGGTGTGATAAACCAGTGGCCCCCCAATACCACATATTGAAGTGGGGTGTCATCGGAGTATACTTTCATAAGTGTATTTGTGTCCTGCAACAATATTGCCCCTTTTGCTGTGTTAACTCTGATACACACAGTGCCAAACTCACTGGCCAATTTTTTGTACAACTGGTGTGAAGGATCAGTGGCCCCCCAATACCACATATTGAAGTGGGTTGTCATCTGAGTATACTTTCATAAGTGTATTTGTGTCCTGCAACAATATTGGCTCTTTTGCTGTGTTAAATCTGATACGCACAGTGCCAAATTCACTGGCCAATTTTTTGAACAACTGGTGTGATAGATCAGTGGCCCCCCAATACCACAAATTGAAGTGGGTTGTTATCTGAGTATACTTTCATAAGTGTATTTGTGTCCTGCAACAATATTGCCTCTTTTGCGTGTTAACTCTGATACACAGAGTGCCAAACTCCCTGGCTAAGTTTTTGAACAACTGGTGTGATAAACCAGTTGGCCCCCAATACCACATATTGAAGTGGGGTGTCATCTGAGTATACTTTCATAAGTGTATTTGTGTCCTTCAACAATATTGCCTCTTTTGCTGTGTTAACTCTGATACACACAGTGCCAAACTTACTGGCCATTTTTTTGAACAACTGGTGTGATAAACCAGTGGCCCCCCAATACCACATATTGAAGTGGGGTGTTATCTGAGTATACTTTTATAAGTGTATTTGTGTCCTGCAACAACATTGCCTCTTTTGCTGTGTTACCTCTGATACACACAATGCCAAACAGAAACCCAGCAGGCACTTTATTCTTGGGTATTGATAGATACACGGGAAATTGGCGGGGGGGGGGGGCAATCTTACCAGAGGGGTTTCCAGGTTAGAAACTTCCTGGATCTATAAAATTAAACCTTACACCCCACTGGGCTCAACATTGAGTGGGATTTGAATGCGTTTATCAATAACTCATAACGCACTTACACTTGTTGTTTGCCCTGTTGGGTGTAAGTTGGATTGAATTATCGAATAGGCCCCCTCTTTTATTATTCACAATTACCTTTTATATATTTTATCTTATGTCTCATTTCATACGGTTGAATTTTATTAAGTCCTCAGGATGCACCAAAATGTTGGGTAAAATTATATCTGGCGAATTTTTAATGCGTTTATAAAAGGGATTTTTTCTCTTTATTGTATAATTTATTTACAAATGATATTTGTAATTTTTTATTTTTCCCCTTTTTTATGTATGTTTGTATTTTAATGTTTGCTTATAATGTGATATTGCAGAGTGGCGGATTTGTACAGATGTCATTTAAGTGTGGTCTTGTTTTTTGCCACAAGATGGTGCTGTCATCTGACTTCGCACGTCCTTATATTTAATATTTTATGGTAGAGATATGGCATGTCATTATGTCTAATAAAATATATTAGAAGGCCGGTACTATAGTCCATTTTGAGCATAATTTATACCTGCCGGATTAAAAGTACAAATTGCGGCAGATTAATAATATATACTTGCCTTTTCTGGCCTTTGGAGCGCACTGTGTTTGAGTTCCTATTTCCGGTTTGTCCCGCCAACCAATCAGCTCCGTCTTGCCTGTATAAAGCCACGTCCCTTCACCAGTGTTGGGGGTAACTAGTTACAAAGTAACGGATTACAGTAACTACATTACTTTTTTTGGTAACAAAGTAAAGTAACTAGTTACAATACTAATATTGGTCACCATGAGGCCACGCCCCTGACGACGTCATTGCGTATGACGAAACGTGCGTTGGGTGGACCCTTATTGGTTGATGTCGGATGCATGCGCAGTTGAGGAAGACGGCGGCCATCTTTTCGGTTGGAAACAATCCATGCTGAAAGACCATTCCTAAATGCTGCTGCCACTTTGCAAAAATGTGAGTTTCTCTCTGCTTTTAATTAATAAATAGTCTTTTGACATATTACACTATGAGAGGCCTTTTTTTGCTTTTTCTGAGAGAATAACTTAAAGTGGTATAGCGACTCGTGAAGGAAGACAGAATGTGGAAACAGTCTTGGGTGTAGATCGGTCCCCTATTGATTTGTGCCATCTGCTATGTACTGCCTGTTTGATCTTTTGATCAGATAAGGGTATTTTGGTACCTCTGTAGGTGGCGATTCTGTTTCACCCTGTCTCTCCCAGGAGTGTTGGTGTGGGTCATCTTAAATATCACATGTATTTTAACCAGCTTTTATGTGGATCTTATAAGGACTTTCTATCCATTCATATTTATATGGACTTTTATCTATTTATGGTCATAACTAGCGCTACAAATTTTATTCACATGCATTTTTGATTATTTCAGAATCTTTTTTGTGTAGCTGCTTTTTAAAGTATATTTAAAATATATATTTTACTTTTACTTGAGGTGCATAGCGCAGCTATTTGTATATTATATACAGAGACACACAGTGCCAAACTCACTGGCCAATTTTTTGAACAACTGATGTGATAAACCAGTGGCGCCCCAATACCACATATTGAAGTGGGGTGTCATCTGAGTATACTTTCATAGGTATATTTGTGTCATGCAACAATATTGCCTCTTTTGCTGTGTTATCTCTGATACACACAGTGCCAAACTCACTGGCCAATTTTTTGAACAACTGGTGTGATAAACCAGTGGCCCCCCAATACCACACATTGAAGTGGGGTGTTATTTAACAGTATACTTTTCTAAGAGTTTGTTTTAGTCCTGCAAAAATGTAGTCTCTTTTGCTGTGTTAACTGTGCTACACACAGTAACAACAGTTACTGGCAAATCATTTGTAAGACTGGTGTGATAAACCTGTTGCCCCCCAATACCACAGATTGAAGCGGGGTGTTATATACCTTTTTCAAGATATACTGTGATTCTATAGAGACTTTTATCACAGGGTAATTTAAAAAATGACAGGCAGAGGAAGAGGCAGGCCCTTCTGCATGGGTGGTAGGGGTAGAGCAGGAGCAGTAGGCCAGAGCATAAGTGTAAAGTTTCAGAAGGTGCGTTCGATTACGTCAAAGGATGCACCAGACTTGGTTGAGTGGCTCACTGAGCCTTCCTCTTCTGCACCCTCCTCATCCTCTCTATCTGCACCCTCTTCACTCTCTGCTGTGTGCACCCCCAAAGACACCACCACCAACACCACCACCACCACCACCATATGCCCTCCGCTTGAGTCACTGGAACTATTTTCCGATCCATCACAAGACATTTACGATGCGCAGCCATTGTTGGCATCATATCAGGAAGAGGAGGTAGCAACAGCCGCCACTCAGCAGTCTGACAAAAGTACCCAGATCAGCCCAAGGAGGTTGGTCCCCGCTGTTGCTGCCTACTCCGAGATCTCGAATGTTAGTGGTGGGGAAGGTGACGTGGATGATGATGTGTCTATGGACATCACGTGGGTGGCCACAAGAGAGGAAGAGGAGGGGAGTTCAGAGGGAGAGACGGACCAGTAAATAGGGAGGAGAGGCAGGCGGAACTTGCATTGCATAAGAGCTACAAAGCAGATTGCAAATGAATCAGGAGCGAGGCCATCAACCATGTACAGTCACATCTGGTGCTCCCAGGACGCTGGAACATGGCTCGGCAGTGTGGGCTTTTTTTAATGTGTCCGTTGCTGACAACAGTGTTGCCATGTGCATCCTTTTCAGTCAACGCATAAGTCGCGATAAGCCCAACATTCACCTAGGGACGACCGTCTTAAGAAGGCACCTGAACTCCCATCACCAAGCCCAGTGGGAGCAATACCGTCAGAACCCACAAAGCCACACTCCAGGCTCTCACCGTCCAGCCTCTTCTCCTTCTCCTTCTCCTCTCTCCTCACAATTGTCCTCCATTCCACCTTCCATGATGCCGTTGTCACGTTGTTCTGGAAAAAGGCAGGCTTCTGTGGCCCAAATGTTGGAGCGGAAAAAAATGATGATGTCGGATAACCCTCTTGCCCAACGTTTGACTGCTGGCTTGTCAGAACTGATAGCCCGCCAACTACTGCCATATCAACTGGTGGACTCAGAAGCCTTTTGTAAATCTGTGGCCATTGGAACACCACAATGGAAGGTCCCAGGCAGGAAATATTTCTTGCAGAAGGGCATTCCAGCGCTGTATGGCCATGTTAAGCGGCAAGTGAATATACCTCTGGCACACAGTGTTGGTGCCAATATACATCTGACCACAAACACATGGTCTAGCAAACACGGGCAGGGAAGGTATATCACTTTTACTGCCCACTGGGTGAACCTTCTGACGGCCGTCAAGCATGTAACCCGTGGCAACCGTGTAGATTTGGTTGACACTGCTGAATTTGACAGTTGGTAAAGTGGTGTGCGACAACGGTGCCAATCTGCTGAGCGCGTTGAAACAGGGCAAAATAACACACGTGCCATGCATGGCACACATCCTGAACTTGGTGGTGCAGTGATTCGTTGCCAAATACCCTGGGGTCCAGGATGTCTTGCGGAAGACCAGGAAAATCTCGGGCCATTTCAGAAGATCTTACACAGTCATAGCTCGCCTTGCTGACATTTAGCGGCGATACAACCTGCCTATGAGTAATGATTAGAGGAACTGAATTTATTCTCTCTGGAGAAGAGGAGATTAAGGGGGGATATGATCAACATGTATAAATTCATAAGGGGTCCATATTGTGAACTTGGTATTGAGTTATTCACATTAAGGTCAACACAGATGACAAGGGGCATTCTTTATGTCTAGAGGAAAGAAGATTTTCGTCTCCAAATACGGAAAGGTTTCTTCACCGTAAGAGCTGTGAAAATGTGGAATAGACTCACTCCAAAGGTGGTTGTGGCTAGCTCATTAGATTCATTTAAAAAAGACCTGGATTCTTTTTTAGGTGTACATAATATAAATGGGTACTAATATTTATAGGTAAAGTTGATCCAGGGAATATCTGGTTGCCTCTCGGGGGATCAGGAAGGAATATTTTTCCCCTACTGTAGCAAATTGGATCATGCTTTCCTGGAGTTTATTGCCTTCCTCTAGATCAGCTGCGGGTATAGGATTGTGTATATGGGATTGTATGGTTGGGTTTTTATTGTTTACTATTTACTGTTTTTTGTTTTTTGATGGTTGAGCCAGATGTAACTATGTAACTTTATGAGTCTTTACCAAACACTTGTGTTCTGTTCGTTGGAGGGCTTTGTTAGCCCTACAGTAGCTATAATTATATACAAAGTACTTTTTTCTTTTAAACTCTTATTATTAATGGAGAAAAAAGCACAAAGTACATACAACAAGGCACTCAACAGGAATGCCAACATATCAGATAAAAAGAAAACAGAAACGGTACATCAAGTTATGTAAGCATACAATAAAGAGTTTCCATGATAAACATTGTATCTCAATCATGTGAACTTAGAACTCAAACAGCACACAGCAATCCAACACGGCATAAAGTAAAACCATCAGACATGACATAAGAGCATTGTAGAGAACGGCATATGCAAAAAAGGGACCAGCTCCACACAGCCAAAGCTAAACAGCAGAGTTAGTAAGATCAGAGGCGCACCATGCCCCCCAGACCTTATCATACTTAGCCGGGCAACCTCTATGTTCAAACACCAGTTTTTCATATGGTAACACTTGATTAACCAATTGCAACCACATACACACCGAAGAAGGAGCAGGTTGAATCCACCTGAGGGCAAGGGCCTTATGTGCCATAAACAGAGACTCCTGTAACAGTGTCCTAGCGTGTCTTGGCCACTGCTCCTCGTCCAGCACTCCCAACAGGCACACCATTGGCGTGCACGGCACCGTGTCAGACAGGACCGAGGAGAGGACACGCCACCTCCCAATCTTCATCCAACAAATCAGGGATAAGTTGCTGCCACTTGGTGTGCACAACCAGTGGACTACCATTAACTGTGGCCGATAACAGATGCAAATAGAGCGTGGAAATAAGACCCCCTAGGTCCCTGAGAACGCAGGATACCAATTAGTGGATAATCAGAGAGGATAACCTCATTAGAGCGAACTGGGAATGGAGTGCATGGCAAAGTTGGAGGTACCTGTAGAAGGCGCCACGGGGGAAATCGCATTTGTCCCTCAGCAACTGAAAGGAAGCAATCATATTCCCCTCTTAGACATCTCCCAAGGTAGAGATTCCCCTGCACTCCCAGAACCTACAATCCAGAAAGGCTTGGAGACCGGGGAACGTTGGATTATGCCAAATAGGTAGAGCTGCCGCAATGTCGCCAGCGTCAGTAATCTTCTTAGCCTCCCGCCACACTGCCCTGGCTAGTGTAAAAATCGGGATCGAACGCCCTCCCAGAGCCCTTGCCAGGGCTACCAGAGCCACCAGGAAGTGCTCCAGCCCCAACACCCTAGCAAGATAATATTCAACAACAGCTGGAGTAGTCGGCAATAACCAGTCAGTCAAATGGCTTAATTGTCCTGCCAAGTTATAGTAGTACAGATTGGGCAGTGCCATACCTGACTCCAATTTTGGGCGTCTAGTATTCCATATAAAGGACACAAAAAGTGAGTCCCAGGATTTAAAAAATGATTTAGGGACCGGGACAGGTATGTGAGAAGTCACATAGAGACACTTAGGTACCAAGATCATCTTGATGAGGTTTATTCTACCCGCTACCAACAAAGGGAGCCTAGACCATATCCCAAGTTTGTGCTTAACCACCTGTAGCAGGGGATCTATATTAGCCCGCAGGGCATCCGATGGAGACCATGTAATGATAATACCCAGATACTTAAATGAGGACACCACCCGTAGGGGGGTAAGGGGGTCACCTGCCACAGTAGCCCTGGCGTCAAGTAGCATCAGTGCAGACTTCTGCCAGTTAATCTTCAGGCCAGAATAGGCGCCAAAGCCATCTATGATATGCATCATGGCCGGCAGCGAAGTGGATGTGTCCCCGACGTACAAAATTAGGTCATCTGCGCAAAGTCCAATGACGTCAGTCCTTTCGCCCATAGAAATGCCTCTCAGGAGGGGAGACTGCCGAAATCTCAATGCCAGGGTCTCAATGGCCACCGCGAATAACAAAGGGGACAATGGACACCCCTGTCTAGTACCTCGGTGTAGCTTTATAGACGGTGACAGTAGATCATTAACTAGGATATGGGAGGTGGAGTCCCTATAAAGGATCGAGACCCAAGCCTGAAACTTAACCCCGAAGCCAAAGGAGCGCAATTCCGCCATCAGAAACCGCCACTCGATTGAATCGAAGGCCTTAGCGGTATCTAGTGAGGCCAGCATGCAAGACTCCGGAAAAGACCCCTTAAGTTGTAAGATCATCTGTGTCCTCCGAATATTAATAGATCTGGACTTGCCAGGCATAAAGCCGGTTTGGTCCGGGTGAATAATTTCAAGAATCACAAGATTAAGGCGTTTAGCCAGAATTCTCGCTACAATTTTGTAGTCAATATTCAATAGGGAAATTGGGAGATATGAGGCGCAGTCCGTCAAATCTTTATCAGGCTTGGGAATGATAACCACCGTGGCCGAGTACATGGATGAAGGCAGCCTACCCTCCTTGAAAGCAGTGGAGTAAACCTGGGCCAGGACCAGAGCGAGAACATCCAGATAGCGACAATAGACCTCTAGGGGCAGGCCGTCAGGTCCAGGGGTTTTACCCTTACCCAGGGAAGTAATCGCCTCCCTAACCTCATCCTCTGTGATATCTGCCTCTAACCCCTCGCTCTGTTCTGTTCAAAATTTACGCTCTTTTTTTGTTTATAGCGCAAAAAGTAAAAATCGCACAGGTGATCAAATACCACCAAAAGAAAGCTCTGTTTGTGGGAAAAAAAGGACGTAAATTTCGTTTGGGTATGGCATCGCACGTCCGCGCAATTGTCAGTTAAAGTCGCACAGTGCCGAATCGCAAAAAGTGGCTCAGACGTAAGACAGCAAAATCCTCTAGTGGTAAAGTGGTTAATCTCCTCCATCTTGCCCATCAGAGAGGTATTGGAGGCAGTAATGGCCTCTAAAAGCTGAGCATTTACCTGCTCTAGGATGAGCTTACCCGGTTTCTCAGCCGTGGAGCCGATGGGTTTCACAGTCTTTCCCGCCACCACACTGTTGCTCCGCGTCAAATGAGGGCCGTGGCCATCATGATTTTCCGTGCGGGCAAACTCCTTTAGGCGTTCCCGTGGAGTTGGATGAGAAATCCTTACTCATGACTGCAAGGGTTGAAAGTACAATATAGGGAAACTGTAATCCTGTGAACGTTATAAGAAATCCAGTCGGTGTATCTGAGCGAAAGTCACATCAAGGCGCAGTGCGCAGAAGCCAGATATATGGAAAAGGAAACAGGAACAGGAAAGCATTCAGAGTTGATAGTTGTTCATCAGGTGGAGAGTGATAACTGGAGCAAATTAGAGCATTAACTGCAGACAGTGGTATTATGAGCAGGTGCAAAGATCTGCAGACAGCACAGGAACTGCAGCAGTGGCTGGGACAGTCCGTGTATAGAGACAGGCAGGTCACAAATTCAAAGGTGGGCACATATGAGGTTACACAAAGCTGGCACAGGAGGGTTCAGAGCAGCAGGAAGGCATATGGGGGTCCCAAGGGCTATTAAGAATGGCACCAGGGGGGACACACAAGCCACGGTGATGGAAACAGTGAGCCAGGCTAGAGGTAGTATGGCAATAGGCGATCTATGGCCCGGCAGACTGAGAATCAGGCAGGGTCGCTGGTCTCTCCCAATAGGAGTCGCAGGTAGGGCGATCAGGGTCCGGTGGGCACCAGCACTAGCAAAATGGCGGCAGGTCGCGGGCGGATAAAAGGCCCAAGCAACCAGGGGACTCCAAAGGCAGGGCTGCAGACCGATGTCAGGCAGGGGCTCAGATTTGGAGGTTGTTACAAGGATCAGGCTGACTCCTACCTGGTTTCCGGGTGGCAGCTACTATAGGCCCGGAGGCTTCCGGTGGTGGCGTAGGCCGTAGTAGGCCGCAATCCTCCAGCAGCTGGAATCCGGGCTCCGGCACCAGAACTACGGACCAAGGTACCAAGGGCAGGGCCCGCTGTGGCGGATGGAGGCTGGAAAGGACCGTAATCTGGCTCCGAGGCGGGGGATGGAGAGGGATGGAGAGGGATGGAGGCTGGCGGCACCGGAGCTCACCCGCCAGGCGTCCGGGTCGGCTGATGGCTGATGATGGTTCCAGGCTAAGCAGGCGTCACTGCAAGCACAATTCTGAAGGAGAGCAGCTAGGTAGATGCAGGATGGATAAGGATTCTGTGAGCGGCCGGCGGAGCTCCTCTCAAGCACGTTCGGCCATGCCGACGTAAACCACGCCCCATATACAAAGTACTTATACTTAATATATTGCCCCTGTGTTATATTCTGGCTTCACACATGTCTATACCATGTGAATCTCCAGACCTAGTAAGCTTATATCATCAAGATGGGAATCCCTAACGACTGGTGTTAAGTTCTCTTGTCATATAATGAACAACCTTTTTGGTCTGTCTGTATTGCAATGAGTTACCAACCTGCATACTGTAAATGGTGGTGGTTTCTGCTTTATCAAAAATCTTTTATATGATAAACTTGCCCCCCTCTATTTATCTATTATATTACTGTTTATTGAGCTTTTTGATTATGTTGTATATCTTCTGATATCTGGTGTGTGTCTTCACATCTGCCTCTGCCTTTTATGCATGCTGGTTATGGTTCTGGGGTTTCAGACACAATGTGAACGTACCTGTTGATAACTCACGTCTGCATTATTTATTTGTGTAAGGTAAAGGAATTACCTGCATGTACATGAACTTTGTTTTTAATTTTGTACACTCACTGATATGTTTTCATCATATAGAATATGTAAAAGAAAATAAGCTCCTGAAGAATCACGAAACATGTTGAGCTTATAGCCAGTTTATATCCTATGCCATCCCTGAGACAGGATTCTGTCAGGTTCTAATATTCTACTGGCCCTGACCTAGCAGTCAGAGCAGGTTAACTATTTTACCCTTAATGTTTGTTGCGGTTGTAATTTTATTATGTATTCTTGTGATTATTTTATGAATTGTTATCAATAAAATTAATATTTTTTAAAATTTGTGCCTTTAAAGTCCATATTGCTCACCTTTTTTGACTATATACCATAATCATTATGATGTGGCACTGGTTCTTACCAATTATGCACCCACAGAACCACCCTGTGTTGGTGTACTTTGTCAATTTTCAGTCTTCAGCATAAAGTAAGTGTCTAATTCAGAACTGATTTTTTTCTACGAGCTTTATATCTTTTATATCTTTATAATAATTTAGCTTCCACATGAGGGCTTCCATGCTCTGCAGCTATATTTACTTTGAGCATCACCTCTGCATGATCTGAAGTGTAATTGGTGTAATTGAGCTTCTGGCATAGGCTGCTAATAGCTTCTGGCATAGGCTGACCACACTAGAAAAATATTGCTTGGCTGGCACATCTCCTATTAGAGCCTTTGTGTACCTATTTTAATGTCATTGACACTGATAACCTCCTATCTAAGGAGGCATTACTGGCCCATATTGTGGTTATAGCCAAACCTGGGAAATATCCGCTATATTGCCAGAATTATCGCCCAGTTGCTCAAATGAATTCTGATATCAAGATTTTCTCCAAACTTCTAGTATCTCCTCCCCACGATCATCCACCCTGATCAAACGGGTTTTAAATTGGGCAGGGAAGCTCGTGATAACACAATCAGAACATTCTTCATTGGACCCGTTATGGCCCAGACCAATCCAATGGTTAATTCCCAGGCTTAAAGTGATTATAAAGTCTTGTTGTTTGTTGTTGTTTTTTTTTTTAAATGTTATTATTACCTGCTCTGCTCACAAAGCAGTCCATATCCTCCTCTTCTCAGGTCCCTCTTTGCGGCTCTTGGCCCCTCCCTTCAGTCGAGTGCCCCCGCAGTCAGCAGCTTGCTATGGGGGCACCCGAGCTGAGCTGCAGCTCCGTCTGTACATACGCCGACGACATACTATTTTACGTCTCTCAACCTCTTACTACCCTCCCGATCTTATTATCAGAATTTCACAGATATTGCCACCTCTCTAACTTTGGCATCAACTATGGGAAATCTGAAATCCTACTTTTTAAGCTATCGCCAAATCTAATATCGCAGTCTAAAGCACATTTCCTATTTACTTGGAAAATGCATGATTTACCTGTTTTGCACACACAAATCCCCAGACCTCAAATTGTTGTATTCTGCAAATTATGGTACACTATTTCAGATAGTAGAAAGGGATTTAAGAACTTAGCACGCAACTACACTCACATGGTTGGGATGCATTAGTGATCTTAAAATGTCAGTACTGCTGGGAATTAGAGATGTCGCAAACATAAAATTTTCCGTTCGCGAACGGCGAACGCAAACTTATGCAAATGTTCGCGAACGGTAGAACCGGGCGAACCGCCATAGACTTCAATAGGCAGGCGAATTTTAAAACCCACAGGGACTCATTCTGGCCACAATAGTGATGGAAAAGTTATTTCAAGGGGACTAACACCTGGACTGTGGCATGCCGAAGGGGGATCCATGGCAAAACTCCCATGGAAAATTACATAGTTGAGTCGGGTTTTAATCCATAAAGGGCATAAATCACCTAACATTCCTAAATTGTTTGGAATAACATGCTTTAAAACATCCAGTGTGTGAATACGATCAGGTATGATGTTGTATCGATCAGGTAGTGTAAGGGTTACGCCCGCTCCACAGTGACAGACCAAAATCTGACAGACCAAACTCCCCGTTTAACGCACCGCAAACAACCGCAAACAGTCCATTTGCAGTGGGCACAGTACAGTCTGTGGGCCTGACACACACTGGCAGGCAACTGCAAGTATATTACAGAGAAAAAATGAAATGACTTTTTTTATCTGCAAGGTGCTGTGCCACCCTATATGAGTGGTGGGCAGGCGGCACAGTACGGTCTGTGGACCTGACACTCACTGGCAGGCAACTGCAATTATATTACAGAGAAAAAATTAAATGACTTTTTTATCTGCAAGGTGCTGTGCCACCCTATATGAGTGGTGGGCAGTGGGCACAGTACAGTCTGTGGGCCTGACCAGTTGTGGCCGGCCGATAGGGGGCGCAGGGGCGCCACCCCCCAAAAAAAAAGAAAAAAAAAAGATAAACAAAAAAAAAGCCCACTAGGGGCGCCGGACTCATTGGTGGCTATGGGGGGTGGGGTTTTCCACCCGGCGGAGGCGCCGATTGGTGGCCTTCTGGGGGGTCACCTGGGCGCAGAGCACTGCGCTCAGACACTCCACCTTTTGTGATGTCCTGGATCATGATTGGTCCAGACTCCAGCCTGGACCAATCATGATTCAGGACATCCCTGCTGACCTCGTTGGGGGGGTGTTGCGTGCATCAGTCACTCACCGTCACCGCCCGGCCACCTTCCCACCGCCGCAGAAGAGGACGGAGTCTCAAGGAGAGGAGAAGCCGCCGCCGGGACTAAAGAGAAGCCGCCGCCGGGACTGAAGAAGAAGCCGCCGCCAGGTATGTGCATTGGTCTCAGGGGGAAGCCCACACTGCAGTGAAGGGAGCACGCACGCTGGTCTCTGCATTGATTGAGGGCATGCTGTGGCGCTCTGCATTGATGGGGGCATGCTGTGGCGCTCTGCATTGATTGGGGGCATGCTGTGGCGCTCTGCATTGATTGGGGGCATGCTGTGGTGCTCTGCATTGATTGGGGGCATGCTGTGGCGCTCTGCATTGATTGGGGGCATTCTGTGGCACTCTGCATTGATCGGGGGCATGCTGTGGCGCTCTGCATTGATGGGGGCATGCTGTGGCACTCTGCATTGATTGGGGGCATGCTGTAGTGCACTGCATTGATTGGGGACCATCCTTGCTTGCCACCACCACACAGTGCCAGGAGAAGTATCTGAAATTCAGACTCACCAGACGCCTATGCCTAACCACTCTCATGGACTAGGCAACAACAGCATATAGTAAAATCAGGTTTCCTCTAGATCTCTGATTTGTGCTGCAAAGACTCCTCTGGAAGATTTCCTGGTAAATTTATAGTGCACTATAAATTGTTGCCTAGTCCATGAGAGTGGTTAGGCATAGGTGTCTGGTGAGTCTGAATTTCAGATACTTCTCCCGGCACTGTGTGGTGGTGGCAAGCAAGGGTGGTCCCCATAAGTCGCACCTGTGATCCTTCATGTTTGCACTTTCATTGCTCTATGCACTTTATATCTATGGACTTTATGGACTCCTATTGATGTGATTTCATGCTTTTATGTATTTATGATTTTATGCTTATATTTATCACATCTGATTCATATATTTTGGTATATGTTATCATCCTATTTATTTGGTAAGAGGTTATAACCATCCCTGCGCTACTGAAATTCGAATAAAAAAATTTTTATCCGTAAGGTGCTGTGCCACCCTATATGAGTGGTGGGCAGTGGGCACAGTACAGTCTATGGACCTGACACTCACTGGCAGGTAACTGCAATTATATTACAGAGGAAAAGTTAAATTAATTTTTTATCTGCAAGGTTCTGTGCCACCCGATATGAGTGGTGGGCAGTGGGCACAGTACAGTCTATGGACCTGACACTCACTGGCAGGCAACTGCAATTATATTACAGAGGAAAAATTAAATGAATGTTTTATCTGTAAGGTTCTGTGCCACCCTATATGAGTGGTGGGCAGTGGGCACCATTCAGTCAGTGGGCCTGACACACACTGGCAGGCAACTGCAATTATATTAAAGGGTAAAAATTAAATGACTTTTTTTATCTGCAAGGTACTGTGCCACCCGATATGAGTGGTGTGCACACAGTACAGTCTGTATATATATAGAAAAAAATAAAAAAAAAGCAGAGACACAGAACACTGGTCTAGCTAATGATTTCCCTATTAATTCAGCAGCAGCAGCACTTTCCCTGCTCTAACTAACTCTGCAGCTTCAGAATGAATCTAAGATGGATGCTGTCCTTGCTTTTTTATAGGAGGTGGGAGGGTCTGGGAGGGAGAGTATGCTGATTGGCTGGAATGTGTCTGCTGACTGTGAGGTACAGGGTCAAAGTTTGCTCAATGATGATGTATAGGGGGCGGACCGAACATTGCATATGTTCGCCCGCCGCGGCGAACAAGCGATGTTCGCCGGGAACTGTTCGCCGGCGAATAGTTTGGGACATCTCTACTGGGTATTCTGTACTTACTCTCCACAATACCCACACCTCTGCTGCCTATGTTTTTCAGATGACTCTGTACATTGTTTACAACCTTCATTTGGTAGGGGAAGTAGCCTAGATTAGCGTACTCTATACTCCACAGACGTAAGGAAGATGGGGGCCTGAATGTACCTGATGGCTCTTTATACTATAAAGCCATGGTATTAGTCTGTATTCTTAACTGGTGTCATCACTCAAAAGAGAAGATTTGGGTCACCTTAGAGAGTTTTGTAGTGGGCACCATGGATTCCAAATGCAGCAAGAGGTCTATTTAGCTGGATGTCCTTACTCATAGAGCACACTCTAGGGTATGGGACCAAGTTAATAGCAAGCGTGAATTATCCCTACCCACCTCACCTTTTGCACCACTGGGCATTTTCACTTGGATCCCTCCTGGTGAGGATTTCGCCTTCTTCAAAACTTGGAGTGGAAATGGGAACTCCACTAGTCTTTTAAGTCCAATAAACATAGCATCACCCCACACCTTTTGAATGCTTTTAAGAGCCTGATACCCACATTTTGTAAGCAAACCCATTGCCCTACTGAGTACAGTAGAGGGTGAGGGAAGGATCAGCTGATCTGCACTGCTGAACCGACATCTGGAGTGACATTGGGACAGAGATCGGAGATTTCCAGGATCTACACAGAGACACTGAGCACAGAATGGCCATAATAAATCATGAGTATTAATATAAGGAGCCATATACTCATACTGCACACTAAGGAGGAGTAACCCAGAGAGGGACACCTGTTAATAGGAGGATAAAGAGAGGCCAATATAAAGAAAAGGGATGAAATATATTGATATAAAGCCTAATTGATACATGTTTAGGGTGAGAGTTCTGTGAACCTGAACACATTGTGTGGTGACACTGTTTTGGAATCAGAGGTTATTGGTGATGGGTGAATGGATCAACATGGTGTATTTCAACACAAGAAATAATTGTGTATAATTCATGGACTTTTAAGTACTATATGAACTAATAGCACCTTATTGAACTGTAAGGGTTCCCAACTAAGAAGAGAAGAACTGTTTTGAGCACTTTAGCATCAATCACTGCATATAAACATATTTCTTTAAACACTTTGTTTTGGAAATGTATGCTTCTGGATAGATTTTATCTGTTTACGTGTTATAGAAAAGAGCACAGCATTTTATTTAAATTATTGTCACTTTTTATTTGTGGGAACACAAATCAGTGATTGCAGCACACTTTAAGGTCACATTTGAGTTGGTTATATCACATACATTATCAGTACTAGCACAGTTTGATAGTAATACACAGTATATAAGAGAACTTGTAGCGCAGGAGTACTAATACCTTTTATACATTTCTAAATGAACTGTTACTGATTTAAATCCCCAGCAATAGTCCTTAAACTCCAACCATTTTTTACTGTTTATTGGGACAATAAATGTTTGCAGTTGTGCATATTGTATTAAATAGTAATCCTTTCAAGAAAATATATTGCCTCTCTGAATCAGAGAGTTGTTCCTTTACCACAAACACAGTGTTTCTGTCCAACTCTATGGCCACTCCTCTAGTTCTCTTTGATGTGGAGTCTCCGTAATATCATGTTGGAAAACACATTGAGGCTAATCTGATTTTAGACTCATGTGTTATATGTGCCTTCTGTAAACAAATCACCATAGTAATGGAGTTCTCTTAAGATTTTCTCTCTTTTAGTGAGTGTATTTAAGCAGTGCACATATATGTTATTATATTAAGTGGAACCATATCAGTTGGACAAATAACACCATAATATACGGTACTTTAGTGTCTCTATGTGTGAGAGAGATGAAAAATAGATGGAAAAAAAAAACAAACAAACACATTCCCTTACCCCCCACAGTGAGTATTATACATCACAGCACCTCTAGATGTTGTGATAAGCACCCTATCAGGTACATGTCTGCATCTCTCAGTTGTTTGACCTTTAGTGCGCCTGTCCGGGCCCACCTGCATGTCAATTCCTACTAAAGGATCGATACTACCCACATAGCCTCCTACTGCTACAAAAAATGATCATTATTCCAAAAAAAAAAAAAAAAAGCAAAGGAATATTAATAATAATAATACTAATAAAAAAAAATAATAACTTCTCCCTGTTTGAACTCCATCACAAACCAAATACAAAAGAAATAGACAGAATTGCACCACCTCATGCTCTCATATGGAGCATTCACTTCATATAATCTGACAGAAAAAAAATGTAACCTTTAGAAATCACTCTACCCTTTTAACTTGTTTGTCTTCATTAAATTTAGGTCCTCAATTATCAAGTTCAAATCTAAATAAATACAAGTTGAAAGAGACACATCCCTAACGTTAAATGGCCTCGCCCGCAATTTATCTCACCTTCAATGAGATCCTGTCTTCTTCACTTGACCCTTACATCATTATTAACATTTTCTTATGAACAATAACTTGCCATCTCTCCTCTGATAGGAGTACTAAGAACAATATTAGTTGAATCTCTCCAGCTTGATAATATAGGTACTGGGATACCGATTTTTTTGCATAACTCTTGTAAATCTTCTGGAAATCTTAGAATACCCAACCGTCTTCTTTTTTATCACTAAGGCATTCTGGAAACCCCCATTTATATTGCACCTTTGCTTCCCACAGCTTGTGCACTTGTGCAATGATGGTTTAGGCACTCTTCTTCAGTCAGGGTTTCAAGAACAAAATCTGAAAAAACATGTACTGTGGCCCTGTCAAAAATGCTGATACATTTCTTAGCTTCTCAGTGATTAGGTTTTTCTCTTCAGTATAATGGAACTGTACTTTAACATTGCTTGGGATTTCTGACTCTGTCCACTTTTAAAGGATCTGTAACTGTCCTCCAGGGCCGGATCTAACCTTTCTGATGTGGTGGTGCAACAAAAAATATCCGGAAGGCAGAGGATGTGAGGTCAGCAGGGCAGTGTATAGGAGTCAGTAGGGCTGTGTGCAGTGGGTCAGGAGGGCAGAGGATAAGGTATATAGCATAGTGTAGGACAGGTTGAGAAATTTTAGGCATTGGTTTACTGTTGAGGTATTTATTCCTCTGGCATTGCAAATCTACAAAGAAATTAGAAGACAGTAATATTTTGGAGACGTTATTCTTGACCTACCCCATATCTCTTGCTGTATTGAATGGTATATCTCTATCAATTTAGTTAAGGAATTTGAAGATACAAGTTTTTAATGGGTTTCCTGGAGGTGGTGGGCACACTGGAACCCAGTGATCATGCTCCACCATGAATAGTGGAGAAAAACTATCACTGTCAAAGGTGATTATAGGGCACATTTCTATAAGACTAACTGCGTTTTCTTTTCCAAGTGCTCAGCAAAAACCGATAACCCTCACAATGTTCCTGCACAATATTTTTTCCATATTATCTATGCAGGTGTCATGACCAGACAGAATAGATTTGAGAATTTCTCTATGGAGTAATAATCCTTACTCCCATCATAAACATTCCTGGAGAGAGCTCTAGGGTACTGGGTGCTCTAGCAACCAGCAGCTGGAAACTGGATCAATAAATTTTTATTAAAGCATGATTACATCATAAACAAGAGAGTGCCACATTGGACTCTACTTGAAGATCTGTGGTGCTGGCAAATACAGTAAACTCATTGTTTCTCTATGGAAGGGCATTACAATATCCTCCCTATAATTCGATAACACAACTGTGTCCCAAGTGCCTCCAACATTATCAAAGTCCCCAGCAGTGATAGATATATAGCTCATCCGATGTGCAGGACCTCGGGTTAATTCTCCGAGGTCCTGCACATCGGATGAGCTATATATCTATCATCGCCTATTGTCTGTACCTGTGTTACTGCATTATATGTACTCTACGATATGTTTTATACATATACAAATGTTTTCCCCTATCTGGTTTTCAACAATGTATAAATAAAATACTTGATTTTATCATTTTTTCTATGGCTTTTTCTACGGTACCATTAAAATCCCACCAGCCCTCATCATTTTTTCTTGGACTCTTGTTCTGATTTTTCTTTTCTTTGCCTCCCTCTTCTTTTTTCCCCCTTTTCTTTACTCCTTCACCGTTCTTTCCCTGTCCCTCTCCTCCCCCTCCCCTTCCCTCCTCTCCCATCTCTTTCCTTTCCCTTCTATCTAGGTTCTGTCTTTCCCTCCTTTAAACTTTTTTTCTCTATGCTCACTCATGGTCTTTCATGCACTTTCTGGATGAAGGCTCGTACACCTCGAGCCCCCATCCGTCTTTTTGGTAGTTTCCTTTATCTACCATAGATTGATTATTCAACTGGGATGTCGGTACCTTGTTACTATTTTTTGTACATCAAACACTTTAATTCTGTAAACATACCATAACATATTTTGCAAAGGACCCTTTTATTATTTTATTTACATTACTTTAAAATAAATTATAAAGATTAGTGATAAGCCGAACACCCCCCTGTCCAGTGCACACCAGAACATCTCGAACAGGGGAAATGTTCTAGCGAACATGCGAACTCCAATAAAGTCTATTGGACACGAACATGAAAAATTTAAAGTCCTAATTTTAAAGGCTGAAATGCAAGTTATTGGTCCAAAAAAGTGTATGGGGACCTGGGTACTGCCCTGAGGGCCATGAATCTATGCAAAAAACTTTTTTTAAAACAATCATTTTTACAGGAGCAGTGATTTTAATAATGCTTAAAGTGAAACAATAAAAATGAAAAATTCCTTTAAATATCATGCCCTGGGAGCCCTCTTAATGTGCCTGTAAAGTGGAGCATTTGTGCAATGTATGTAGCCCATTGCAGCAATACTGACATTTCTAAAGGAAAAAATGTTATTTAAACTTGCTCGTGGCTGTAATGTATTGTCGGCACCCACCTAAAATCCATACCAGACCCTTATCAAAGCACACAGCCTGGCTGGACAGGATGGGGTGGGGACAAGTGAGCACCCCTCCCTACTGAACCATACCAGGCCACATGCCCGCAACATGGAGGGGTGGGTGCTTTGGGGCAGGGGGGCTCTGCCCCCCACACCCCAAAGCACCTTGCCCCCATGTTGATGTAAATGTAAATCCATTGTCTATTACGTCGCCCACTGCACACCCAAAAAATAGGAAAAAAAAAACGCTCCGGCCACTTCACATGCCTCCTGGCGAATGAGCTGCTAAAGCTGTGACAGCTCTTTTATAAGAAAGGGGTGGGGAAACCCGGCGGTGGCACCCCCCCTTCTGACATGACGTCAGTAATTTATTCACTGCACCAGCGCAATGCATTATGGTCACAGCTATAGCTGCTCATTACGCTGGACGTGTGTCAAGCGGCGGGAGGGTTTTTTTTTTATTTGGGTGCAGCAGGCAAACTTTCCACCGATCGCCCTATTCGTTTAAAATGTGTAGTGCGCTAATTCTGTGAAACTTATAAGCATAAATATGTAAACAATAGTGACACCAATATCATAAATAAATAGGATGAGATCTAAAACACAAAAGTCCATAAAGTTCATAAAAGGTCCATATATGCAACAGTTCACATAAGTCCTTGAATGAAGAGATCCCAATACCAAACGAGTGATTTCAATAAAAACAAATGAGGAATAGGTGTTTCAAGGCGACCGAGTGGTAAAAAAGGTGATAGAGCCACCTAAAATGTCTTTTTTTCCAGACCGAAAAGGGTCTTTTACATGTGGGAAGTGCAGGGCCTGTTCTCTTGCCCCGGCCAATCTGAGAAGACGGGAATCTTTCTCTGTTCCTGCCATTGATAAGTCTTTTAAGATGAAATCCTTCATCACATGTGATACCATCCATGTGGTTTATGGGCTCATGTGCCCATGCAAACTGGTATATATAGGGAGAACCAAACGAACCTTAAAGGTTCGTGTGGGGGAACATATCACCAACATTATCAATGGCAAACGTGAACACAATGTGCCAGCCCACTTCAGACAGTACCACCAGAGGGACCCGAGTGAATTAATGTTCTGGGGTATTGAACGAGTCACTCCACCATGGCGAGGGGCTAATTGGGTCAGGGAGCTTTCTAAATGCGAGACGAAGTGGATCTTCCTGACCCAATCCCTTGCTCCTGTAGGTTTAAACATCGAATTAGACATTAATTGTTTTATCAGTGATTCCTAATTTTATTCCGTTTATTCCGTTTTATATATCCCTATTTATGGCTTCAGGTACTGGCAGTGACATCTGCTATGTATTCAAATTTATGATATTCCTTTTCAAGATACAGTTTTAAGATTCTTATATGTGATTTTAAAACATTTTAAAATATTTGATTTTAACCTGAGTTTCAAGTATATTCTCTTCCATATATTTTAATATGTTTCATGTTAATATATGTTGTGCTGATATACACAAGTTTTTTTGCATATTCACAATATAATCTTGTTATGATTATTATCGCAGCAATTTGCACTGCGGGTGTATGGCATATTGGAGATCGAGCCATTGGCCGGTGGTGTAATTACTATCGGCAGTGCTCGTTCGAGTGCGGGTAACAGGTAACCCGATTGGACTACACGCCTCTATGGGATAGTCTGGGTCGATTAGATCTATGGGCGTAGTTTCCATATGGCCAGGTGTCCGCAGAGGTGGTGGGTGAGTAATGTCCGGGGGAACTCTCCATGGTTTGTTTACCTTCTGGCGGAAGTTGGCATGATGTCCTTCCGGTTGACCTGTTCACTCTGCCATTGGTTGCGACGCTGTGAATGTGGAGCATAAAGAGGTCGTGCGCTGTTCTGGCCGCGCCCCCAGTTGAAGTCAGGAAGTGACGAAACGCATCGGGGCGTGGCCAGATGACGCACCCAATCGTGGATTACGGCAGCGAAGGACTTCCGGGACTACCCGATCTGGCGTGGAGCCACATCGGATTAGGAGAGGAGGCCCCGATACTGCCTTTTATGAGATGAGCTTATGTTTTCTTCATTACAAGTGAGTGCAATGTATGTTGATTTGCTTTGAAATAAAATTTATCAGACGTATTGCACTAGTGGAGATATCTCTTTGTTTTCCACATATCTGGGAGATATTGTGAAAAGAGGGCTACTGCACTGGATTGGGAACCATCGCTTGCTCGGTTTGACTTATCCTATGGTGACATGTGGATCTGTTACTAACATGCGAGGTGTGCTCATTTATGAGAGTAAGTGAGCATATATATCCGGTGAGTGGCCATTTCTTATTGTCCCCCTGCACTTGGTGGTGGATTTGTGGTGACCCTACCAGACTACACGGAGATTTGGCGTATCTGCAGTATATACCCAATGACTATCGTTAACAACATGGGACTTTCATGATTATTGAAGATCTGGAAAGGGGATTGATGTTTATATTTACCCGTTAATAGACCTATGGGATCAGTCAACTAAAGACTGTGAGGACTGAGCCACTAACCGCACTGTCATTTTAGTGGACATCCATAGTTTATTTTAGAAACTTTTATACATTGTTTCAGCGCTACTATTATTCCTTTACATCATTATTATACCTGTTGAAGGTCAGGGTCTCAGTGAGTTTGACAGCCAAAGCATCAGTTTAACAGCCAGGCAAACAACATGTTCAGGAAAGGTCAGTAATGGTAGCCTACCTATTTTTCTAAATGCAAGTTTAATCAAGGTCAAGATGTTACTCTATATATTGCATTGTTGCATTTTTTTTCAAATCCCCTTTGTTTGTAACATGGGTTATCTTCCCTTTCTTTGAATAAAGAATTGTAATAGGTCATTTTTTAACGATGACCAGTTCTACCTCTTAGCAAAGAAAACCGCATAATGCCATTGCTGTACACAGAGAAGACCAAAGGTTTTCCTTACAAATAGGAGGTATCATCACACTTTGCCCCAGAGCTTAGTTAATGAGGTGAAGTAACACTTTGCAAAGAATACCCAATCGCATGCAAGAAAACATCAATTTTGCTTGCACATGACTGGATGATGGAAGTCATGAAGAATTTCACCTCATTTACTAAGCTCTGAGGAAAATTCCCTAGAAAAGTGCAACTTTTCTTGTAAAGTAAACAGCCTGTTTGCCGTTAATAAATCAATCACACTCTTGTTTGAAAGCAGTAGCAGAATCAGTGCTTGGTACTATGTTATGACCTGCATAAAGTCACCCCACTTGTGACATTGTGCTCTGCTATGTTGGTGGTAATCCTGCCTGACCTCTAAATTTTACTGCATGGGGTAGATTATTACCATTATGTATACAAATTGTCACAGAAGCTAAGATTTCTCATATATATATACACCTGCTACTGAACTGATAGCAAGCTACATTAGTTTTATCTGCTATCATTTCATGCTTGAAAAGTAGGCTTGCCTTCAGTACCCTTCAGCCCCATATTAAAAACTAGGTTTGCTATAAAAACAACATTGTTAGACATTATCATGATTTATCTCCAAAGAGTTATTTCTAATTTGTGGGTAATAGTAGCAAATTTGTTAATTTTTGTGTTTGCTTTCGTATCTTTTCATTCATGTATTTACTCTAGGGCTCCTTTTACATTATCTGTGTTAATCATTTAAAACATAAATTACTTTTACCACCATTTTAGAGGAAAACATGATTAATAATGACAATACTTCTTTTGGTAAAATGTATTGCTTCTGTATGATAAATTAAATCTTCACCTTCTTACCCTTGGAGACAATTTGTATCTACAAACATTTTATGGAAAAATGAAGCATTTACCTACTTTCAGTTCTGCCTTTTCTCTTAAAGAAAAAATGCATACTCTATGTGTTTTTCCCTTGGGCAATGGCACAGGAAGAAATTAATTTTCCTCTGTTCACCTAACAGAAGCTGACTGGCAATATCTGACTGCTTGTCCTTGGAGGTAAAAGTCACTAAAACATTGCAGTCATGCAGTGATCTAATTTAGCTGTTGTAGAATTAAAGAAAAAAAGTGTCTAGTCTCTGCTTAGTTTTAACCACAAGAAGCATCTGTAATACACGACTGGCAACAGAGAGATGAATATTACCCACTGGGATAAATAAAAATAATTATCATATGTTTTACTATATGGGAATGTTAGTATTCTTTATATAGCAGGTTCTAGTGCTAGGATGTCTTTGGTGTTGCAGTCCTTGGAATGTGAATTTAGAACGTGTTTGGAAGTTTCTTTTTTGCAGTCATGGACAGACAACAATAAAACAAGACACAAAAAGATTCCAAGCTCTCCTTACTGACCAGTCTGCGGCCAACTGAATTGACCTGTCCACACTATGCATTAAAAACAGGGGTTTAGTTGCACACATTTGCAAATAGCCCTGACAAGGCACCCTATTATCTGTGGTCCTAACTCTAAATTCTGTGAGTCTCCAACAATAGAAGCACATACATTTAATGGACAGGTAAACCCATGTGGGCCAATTTTTGGGGCCAATACTGGCCCACACTTACTTCTGTATTCTGTGAATGCCTAATGTACCTCCAGCCACCAAATACTACATTCTTAGCTGTCAAGTAAACCCATGTGGGCTAATTTTTGAGGCCTATACTGGCCGACACTTACTTCTTTATCCTGTGAATTCCTAATGTACCTCCAGCCACCAAATACTAAGTTCTTTGCTGTCAGGTAAACCCATGTGGGATAATTTTTGGGGCCCATACTGGCCGACACTTACTTATGTATCCTGTGAATGCCTAATGTACCTTCAGCCACAGAATACAACGTTCTTAGCTGTCAGGTAAACCCATGTGGGCTAATTTTTGGGGCCAATAATGGCTTGTACTCGCGCATCTTACGATCATGCTCCAGTGAGGGAATTAAGGATGGTACATTGTCCTTGTAACAGGGATCCAGCAGTGTGGCCACCCAGTAATCAGCACAAGTTAGAATGTGGGCAACTCGGCAGTCGTTGCGGAGACACTGCAGCATGTAATCGCTCATGTGTGCCAGGCTGCCCAGAGGCAATGAAAAGCTGTCCTCTGTGGGAGGTGTATCCTCTGTGTCCTCTGTATCCCCCCAGCCACACACCAGTGATGGCCATGAGCTGGCCTGGGTGCCCCCCTGCAGTGAATATGGTTCCATATCCTCCTCCATCTCCTCCTCCTCATCCTCGTCATCCTCCAGAACTGTGCCCCTGCTGGACAAGTGTGTCCCTGGCGTTTGTGGGTGCAGGAACCCACCCTTGGAGCCACTTGCGAATGACTTCCTTGAAAGCCTTGGAAATGATACCTCTTTATCCTACTCCTCTTCATCCTGTGCCACATCCCCTTCCATCATTAGTGATGATCGAACGGTTCGGGTCCACCATCGGTTCGACCCGAACATTGGGTGTTCGAGGTTCGGCCGAATTTAGAACTTTTTGCCCAAAAAGTTCGGAATTCGGCAACCAGAACCGCCCAAAATGCAATGCTTCAGGAAATGGGCTTTAAAAGCCTGTGATTGGACCAGAACCATTAGCAAAAGCCAATTGAGGGGGCAGGAGAATGCTAGGAATGTGATTGGAGTGACTAGGGGGTCCCTAGACCAATCATTAGTGAATACGCCCCCCAGTATATAAGATCGCCCCCGCCATATTCCTAGCATTGTTATACTGGACATGGAAGAGAATGGAAGCAGTTCTGTTAATTTTACTTTAAAAGTGTCATTTAGCTATTTTTAGTGTGAGGAAAGGGATATCTAGTGTAGTTAGAGTGCTCCTTTACACTTAAGTTAGCTTAAAAAATTGAGTTTCTGTAGGGAAAGTGTTAAGTGTAAGGGGACCGTAGTGTAGTGTAGGGTTAACTGGCAGTGACTGCTATGGCAGGGTGACAAAACCCTTCCATAGCAGGGTGACCGCTATAGAGAAATGATCATTTCTCTGAATAGCTTCGTAACTGGAATATGGCTTCTCACCAGCCAAGCATTTTTCATGCTGCAGGGGCTGCCACTGCCAGTGCTTTTTTGAGGACATGTTTGATGTCAGACATGACATCTGAACATGTGTATAGGGGGTATATATAGACATATATGTCTGAATATATACCCCTAGACATATATAGGTGTGATAGTAGCAGAAATAAATGCTTGCGCTAATGAAATCATTTACAGGAATATATTTCTGCTACTATCACACCTATATATGTCTAGGGGTATATATTCAGACATATATGTGTATATATACCCCCTATACACATGTTCAGATGTTTTGCCTGCCTCAAAAGAACCCAAAAAAATGCCAAAAAAACGCTAGCATCAAAAAAAAAAAAAAAAAAACAGGTGTGTTTTTGCTGGCATTTTTTGGGGGGTTTTGGAGGCAGGCAAAACATCTGAACATGTGTATAGGGGGTATATATAGACATATATGTCTGAATATATACCCCTAGACATATATAGGTGTGATAGTAGCAGAAATAAATGCTTGCGCTAATGAAATCATTTACAGGAATATATTTCTGCTACTATCACACCTATATATGTCTAGGGGTATATATTCAGACATATATGTGTATATATACCCCCTATTCACATGTTCAGATGTTTTGCCTGCCTCAATAGAACCCAAACAAATGCCAAAAAAACGCTAGCGTCAAAAAAAAAATGCCCAGGTGTGTTTTTGCTGGCATTTTTTGGGGGGTTTTGGAGGCAGGCAAAACATCTGAACATGTGTATAGGGGGTAAATATTGACATATATGTCTGAATATATACCCCTAGACATATATAGGTGTGATAGTAGCAGAAATAAATGCTTGCGCTAATGAAATCATTTACAGGAATATATTTCTGCTACTATCACACCTATATATGTCTAGGGGTATATATTCAGACATATATGTGTATATATACCCCCTATACACATGTTCAGATGTTTTGCCTGCCTCAAAAGAACCCAAAAAAATGCCAAAAAAACGCTAGCATCAAAAAAAAAAATGCCCAGGTGTGTTTTTGCTGGCATTTTTTGGGGGGTTTTGGAGGCAGGCAAAACATCTGAACATGTGTATAGGGGGTATATATTGACATATATGTCTGAATATATACCCCTAGACATATATAGGTGTGATAGTAGCAGAAATAAATGCTTGCGCTAATGAAATCATTTACAGTAATATATTTCTGCTACTATCACACCTATATATGTCTAGGGGTATATATTCAGACATATATGTGTATATATACCCCCTATACACATGTTTAGATGTTTTGCCTGCCTCAAAAGAACCCAAAAAAATGCCAAAAAAACACTAGCGTCAAAAAAAAAAGCCCAGGTGTGTTTTTGCTGGCATTTTATGGGGGGTTTTGGAGGCAGGCAAAACATCTGAACTTGTGCACAGTACCACTATACACAAGTTCAGATGTTTTTCCTGACTGCAAAGATCCCAAAAAAATGCCTTCTATTAAACCGGCAAGGTGTTACAGGAGCGAAGCAAACCCCCTGTCAGAAAGTTTTCTAATACAAACGATCTTTTTTTTCTGGTTCTGGACATGCTACAGAGCTGAAACTTCACATGTACACTTTTTAGACCCCCCAGATCTGAAATCCAAAGTAAAAATCAAAAAATCTCTTTTTTATTTTTTTTTTATTTTTTCAATAATTGGCTTTTTTATCAAAAATGAAAATTTTTAAGAATTTTTTTGTGTGATTTTGTGTCTGGGGGGTCTAAAAGTGTACATGTGAAGTTTCAGCTCTGTAGCATGTCCAGAACCAGAAAAAAAGATCATATAGGTGTTAAAGTTAAAGGAGGGTCCCGACCCACATCCTTGTTCTACTGAAAAATTATTTTTTTTTCATGGTTCTGGACATGCTACAGAGCTGAAACTTCACATGCACACCTTTTAGACCCCCCAGATACGAAATCCAAAGTAAAAATCAAAAAAATCTCTTTTTTTTTAATTTTTCAATAATTGGCTTTTTTATCAAAAATGACAATTTTTAAGAACTTTTTTTGTGTGATTTTGTGTCTGGGAGGTCTAAAAGGTGTACCTGTGACGTTTCAGCTCTATAGCATGTCCAGAACCAGAAAAAAAGATCATATAGGTGTTAAAGTTAAAGGAGGGTCCCGACCCACATCCCTGTTCTACTGAAAAATTATCTTTTTTTTTTCTTGCTACAGAGCTGAAACTTCACATGCACATCTTTTAGACCCCCCCAGATACGAAATCCAAAGTAAAAATCAAAAAAATCTCTTTTTTTTTTTTTTTTAATTTATGGGTCCCGACCCACATCCCTGTTCTACTGAAAAATTATCTTTTTTTTTTTCATGGTTCTGGACATGCTACAGAGCTGAAACTTCACATGCACACCTTTTAGACCCCCCAGATACGAAATCCAAAAATCAAAAAATCTCTTTTTTTTTTTAAATTTTTTCAATAATTGGCTTTTTTATCAAAAATGACAATTTTTAAGAACTTTTTTTGTGTGATTATTAGTTAATGGGGCATGAATCAGAACCCTAGGCACTTTTTAGGGGCATTTATTGGGTTTTAGGGCTTCAAAATGGTGTTTTTTGATTACCGAAGTTCGGGTCCCATTGATTTCAATGGGGTTCTGAAATCCGAACCGAACTTTTGGAAAATTCAGGTGTTCTGGTCGAACCGAACTTTTCAAAAGTTCGATCATCCTTATCCATCATTGCCCAAAGTGTTTTTTCAAGAAGGCATAGAAGTGGGATATTTAAGCTGAGAACGGCGTCATCGGCACTGGCCATGTTGGTGGAGTACTCGAAACAGCGCAACAAGGCACACAGGTCTCGCATGGTGGCCTAGTTATTGGTGGTGAAGTGGTGCTGTTCCGCAGATGCGTGTGTGCTGCAGCTGAAACTCCACTATGGCCTGCTGCTGCTTGCACAGTTTGGCCAGCATGTGCAAGGTGGAGTTCCACCTTGTGGGCACGTCACATATGAGGCGGTGAGCAGGAAGGCCGAAGTTACGCCCGCACTTTCTTCAGCAGCTCTGACATATCGGGGTCATTTCTAAGGAACCTCTGCACCACCAAATTCCGCACATGCGCCAGGCAAGGGATGTGTGTCAAACCGGCTAGGCCCAGAGCTGCTACGAGATTTCACCCGTTATCGCACACCACCAGGCCGGGCTTGAGGCTCACTGGCAGCAACCACTCATCAGTCTGCTGTTCAATGCCCCTTCACAACTCCTGCGCGGTGTGTGGTTTTTCACCCAAACAGGCAAGTTTTAAAACTGCCTGCTGTCGTTTACCCCTGGCTGTGCTGAAGTTGGTGGTGAAGGTGTTACGCTGACCGGAAGAGGAGGCGGTAGAGGATGAGGAAGCTGAGTAGGAGGAGTTAGGAGAAGGAGGCAAACTGAAGCGCCCTGCAATTCTTGGTGGTGGAAGGACATGCGCCAAACTGCTATCAACCGAGTGTGCTGTTGGGGAGATATAACGTATCCGTAGTTAGGTGGACCTTGCCACAGATGGCGTTGCACAGTGCACACCTGATTTTGTCACCCACTTGGTTGTGCAGGGAAGGGATGGCTTGCCTGGAAAAGTAGTGGCAGCTGGGCACGATGTACTGTGGGGCAGCCACCGCCAAAAGGCTTTTAAAACTCTGCGTCTCCACCAGCCCGAATGACAGCATTTCAAAGGCCAGGAATTTTGAAATGCTGGCATTCAGGGCCAGGGATCGCGGGTGGGTAGGGGGTTACTTGTTCTGTCTCAGCATCGATTGTACCTGTGACCTTCTTGTAGACCCCCAGTCTGAAAGTGTGTGCAGCAGGTTGAATGATGGCTTTAACAGATAGTTTACTCAATGAATAAAGACTCCAGAGGTGTTCTCCAATGCTTCTTTATGCTTCAAGTTAGCAAAGGCATAAACATAGAGGCTTTTCCATAGGTAAATTTACAATGAAGTTACACAGCTTCCACACTCTGCAGTCTCCTCATAACAACTAAACAAAATGGTAGTTACAGCAGGAAAATGGAGGATGGGAGAAACCATCTAGCCAGAAACAGCAGGGGTGCAAGGAAGATACCAATAACATAGCATAACATAACATGTAATAACAACTGCTAGACAGTTATAGCTGCGTGGCAGCACACTCCCCGCCTGGTATCATGAGATACCACTACACAATTATTTTCCATAAACATACAATTAACATTGCATACAGTATAATGCTACGTAGCCCTCTCCTCTAAGCTAACTATGCTAGAGGTCTAAGTGACTCCTACACATAACACTGAATCAGGATTTTTGGAAGCAGGCATAATTAGGACTGTCTCAGTGACTGGTCTCAGGAAGGTTTTTGGGCTCCCGTCCTTTACAATCCTGACTTCCACACTTCGGACCTTTCCATCATCACTAGCAATGGCCTTTGTAATAACTCCAACTGGCCACTGGATCCGATTGGTTTGCTTGTCTTTTAGAAGAACCAGGTCCCCTTCCTTTAAGTTAGGCTTCTGGGTTTGCCACTTTTTACGTCCTTGAAGAAGTGTATTCCCTCCTCCATCTGTCCCAGAAACAATCTGCAAGGTATTGAGCGTATCTCCATTGACGTTTATATATGTCCTTTTCATCAAAGATGCTCTTTGGCGCTGGGATCTGTCCAATTTTCCGGCTCAATAATGCAGCTGGAGTTAAAACAGTTGGACATTCTGGGTCTGTGGATACAGCTGTCAGCGGTCTTGAGTTGATTATTGCTGCGACCTCAGCAAGGAATGTAGTAAGTACTTCATGGGTAAGACGTGAAGAACTCACATCAAGCAACATAGAATCCAGTATGCGCCTTGCCATCTCAATCATACGTTTCCATGCTCCGCCCATGTGTGAAGCGTGTGGTGGGTTGAATTTCCACTGGTTTGCAGTGGCGGAGAAGGTGGCCCTTGGAGGTGGCTCTGTCTGAGAAGCTCGCTCCCACAGGGGTTTGTTAATGCTCTGGGACGCTCTCTCACTATAATTGAACTGGTTGGTCAGTTTTCTCTCCTTCTTGTTCCTGGATGGTATTTCCTCACCTTCTGTCCATTCTTCACTAGCCTGAGTGTCAGACTTCCCATCTGTATCTTTGTCTCCCGGCTCTGTGGAGTCGTTGGTCTGAGTCTCTTCCAATGACTCCCAACTTCGCCATCTGTCGCCGCGCTTCATCAGAGTCTTCGTTTTAACATGTTTCCACCCAGGGAGAAGCGTACGGCCAGCTGGTCCACGATATTAATGGGTTTGTAGGCCCGTTCCTTAAAACTGTACCTCACAATGTTCTGGGGGGCATGAGGGTTGTTTGTAGTCAGGATACGAGTGAATTCCTCCTTAAGTTCAGCCTCGCTGAGTTCCAGCTGGTCCGGAGGCTTAACCAGAGTCTTGGCCTGCATCCATTCATCAGCTCCATCCCCCATATCTGTGGAGTCATCTTCATCCTCCAAATTTCTTCTTGAGCAGATGTTGGAACTCAATGCTGCAACTTCAGGCCAGATTTCCGGATCAGTATCTGGATCCTCCAGGTGGAAATCGATATCTTCTGAGTTTGTAGAAGACTGGCCCATTAAAAACTTGGGTCTGTTGGAATTGTCCTTGAAGAACTCTTCATCCATAATCTTGATGAACTCCTTGTCTTCGACTAAAGGGGCAATCTTGTTGTCATCACAAGTAGTCTGGTACACTGAATCACCAAAGTCCTTTTGAGAAGTGAGCTTACAGTTAATACTTTGAAGTGCTTGATATGGAACTTCGTTTTTGAAATCTAGTCTTTCCTTCACATAATAATGCAATGGACATTTCATCAATTGACAGGTAACATTAGTTTTGTAGGAAACTACATCCAAGAGCTTGTGAGATTGGTCTAAACAGACTTCTCCTATTATCACCCATCCAAGATCAAGTTTCTGGGCCTGAGGAGCATCATCTGGACCGTTACATAACTCTCTTATTTTATGAACTCTATGAATGTCTCTCCCTAGTAGAATCAAAATCTTAACATCCTTGTTAAGTGGTGGAATGTAGTTAGCAATGTGACTCAAATGAGGGTAATGACGTGCAACCCCTGGTGTGGGGATTTCTTCTCTGTTGTTCAGTAGTTGATCACATTCAATTAGAGTTGGAAGAGGAAACTCTGTGTCCTCATATTCTGATGCAACTACGAAGCCATGGGCTCTTCTTCCAGAAGTATTGACCTTTCCTGCACATGTCTGCAAGGTATAAGACCAGGTCTCTCCTTGAATGTTGAATAGGTCAAAGAATTATGTACTGGCCAATGAGCGATTGCTCTGATCATCGAGTATGGCATACATTTTTATGGAATTTTGTGGACATCCTTCAGGAAAAACTCTTACAAGACATATCTTGCAACAAGACTTGCTATGAAGCCCTTCTCCACATACCTCTGTACATCTTGTGGTTACGGGGTCGTCATATTGCTCAGTTCTCTCCCCGCCATCATCTGATGTAGTCTTGGGGTTGCTGCCGGGTGAAGGTTTCCTTTTGAACAGGTCTGAATGAAGAGCGTCCACATGTTTGGCACTGTTGCAGAGAGAACATCTGATGGCGATCTTACAGTCTCTAGCTAAATGATCGGAGGATGCACAACACTTAAAACAGATATTATGCTCTTTGAGAAATGACTTGCGTTCTTCAATAGGCTTGTCCTTAAATGCACAACATTTGGAGAGAGAGTGTGGCGCATTATGAATAGGACACTGTTGATTAAGATTGCTAGCTTTAATGTCTGTAGCTAAGACGTTGGATGCTATTGCAGTCTTCCTCACGGCAATAGGATGCCTTAAATCCTTGAATTTACTGTTGGTGGCAATACCCCTTGAAGTACTTAAAGGAATGGTGGTTGTATCTGGATAGAAGAAGCTTGGGTCATTCTTAGATCTTGCAACCTTCCGCACGAACTCTGAAAAATAAGAAAAGGGAGGGAAGGAAACACGATGCTCATACTTATACTTTGATCCTACACTAGTCCACTTTCCCTGGAGATGACTAGGCAACTTTGCTACAATAGGATTTACGCCCTGAGCAGTGTCTAAATAGCTAAGACCTGGTAAACTAGGATCTAACTTAGCAATTTCAAGTTCATGAAGGAGGTCACCTAACTCTCTAAGCTTATGATTGTCCTTAACAGAGATTTTAGGGAAGTCGTTAAGTCTCTGGAATAAGGCAGATTCAATGACTTCGGGGCTCCCATAGTCTTGTTCTAGACGTTCCCAGGCAGCATCAAGGCCTGCTTTAAAGTTATAAATGTAGACAGATTTAAGTCTCTTTACTTGTTCTGAAGATTGACGCCCCAACCACTTTATTAGTAAGTCAAGTTCTGCTTGAGGATCAATGTCCAAGTTCTTGGTTACCGCCTTAAATGTAGATCTCCAACTCCTGTAGTTTTCTGGGCGGTCATCAAATCTAGACAGTCCAGTTGTAATCAACTCTCGTCGAATCATATACTTGCTGAACTCTGCAATGTCAGTGCTTTCAGGTAGAGAGAAAGGTGTTGCAGATGGGTTTAATCTAGGTAAGGGTCTGTCATCTGAAGGTCTCTGAGCATTTGAAGTTAAAGAGAGCTGTATCAAAGGGGTTATAGAGTTCATTCTGTAGTCTTCTGCTGTGCCCTTGTAATCTCTATGCACATAGGGTTGTGGTGGCACATGAGCTGCATAGGTTGATTCACTTGATTTTGTGACATGCGGTAATTGTGGAGGGTCTCTGTTAGTAGGTGCGTCTAGTTGACCAGCTTGCTTTGGCGACACATTGCCTTCTGATCCACTTGCTGGATGATTATGAGAAGAATCTCCAACTGTAGGTGGGACTGTATTGTCGAGGTTCTGAGTTAGGACAAACTGTAGGGTCCTTTCAACAGGGTCTTGACAAGCAGCTAAGCTGGTACAAGCTGCTCCTTCTTCTTCCAATAGGGCTTGTTCCAAGACAGATAACTCTGCTAAAGCTACTTCCTTTTCTCTATTCTTCTGAAGAATTTCTAGCTGAGCCTCTGTTTCTGCTTGTATTCTTGCTTGAATGCGTTGAGCTTCTGCTTCCTTGCATTTAGCTTCTGCTTCCTTGCATTTAGCTTCTGCCTTGAAGGCTGCTTCTTTTTCAGAGCAGGCGGCTTGAACCTGGGCTACTGCAACCTTTTGGCGAGCTTTGAGTATTTGGTCGCTCAGTATTGACCTTATAGAGCAGGACCGCAATGACTTAGAAGAAGATTTATGATATGAGCGGGCAGACCTAGAAGATTTTCCTGAGTGTCTGGAAGAAGCAGAGTTACAGGATATAGTCTCATGTAGCTGTGCCAATCTACCTTCTATCTTTGCCTTTGCTTCAAGATATGTACTATGCCTCTGCTGGTCATTAGAAGTAAAGTTCTTTAATTCCAATGCAGCGTCCTCTATGTTGGAATGTGACAATAGGGAATAGTACTTCTCAGAAAGTCTTTTATAATTCTCAAATGCCTTCTTAACCCTTGAGAGAGCAGTGTTCAATTGCTCAGAATTGTTGCTAGTTTCATTAGTGGCTGTTATACAACTTAAAGTCTTTTCCCACAATGCAGTCAGGTTACTAGATGTTTCTTCCTTACTTGCTTCATAAACCTCCCTTGCCTTCAAGGATGGATGAGGGGCTCTGACAGGACGAGCAGAATGAAGTAAGGAGTCTGCTTTATCTTGACTAAATGCAGGTAATTCTGTGAGATCTCTGTCAGACATAATAAGTACTGTATTTCTGGTGTCTTGTTAGAAATCTGCCAGAGCTCAGCTCTGTAAGTAGTGACTTCTGTTATTAAGCAGGCTGGGCTGAGGTATTTTTTGTTACAATAGTGGCTAGTGCTGGAACTAGTTCAAACTGGATCACCTCAGAAGGCTGTAACAGTAATGAAGCATTCAGTAGGTGGCTGGTTTCATATGCAGAGTAATGCTTCTGGTGACACACAGGTGTGGTACTTATGTTTCTGAAGCTGCAGAGTCTTGGAAATTTACTTTCTGAAGCTGCAGAGATACTTTTCTTAAGCTGCAGAGATACCTGTGATGGATTCTTCATGTAAATGTACTCTCTGAAACTGTGTATTCTTGGAAATTTTCTGTTCTTAAGCTGTGATGGATTCTTCATGGAAATGTACTCTCTGAAGCTGTGTATTCCTGTAAATTTACTGTTCTGTCTCAGCATCGATTGTACCTGTGACCTTCTTGTAGACCCCCAGTCTGAAAGTGTGTGCAGCAGGTTGAATGATGGCTTTAACAGATAGTTTACTCAATGAATAAAGACTCCAGAGGTGTTCTCCAATGCTTCTTTATGCTTCAAGTTAGCAAAGGCATAAACATAGAGGCTTTTCCATAGGTAAATTTACAATGAAGTTACACAGCTTCCACACTCTGCAGTCTCCTCATAACAACTAAACAAAATGGTAGTTACAGCAGGAAAATGGAGGATGGGAGAAACCATCTAGCCAGAAACAGCAGGGGTGCAAGGAAGATACCAATAACATAGCATAACATAACATGTAATAACAACTGCTAGACAGTTAAAGCTGCGTGGCAGCACAGTACTTATTCTTTTTTTTTTAAATTTCTTTATTGAGAACAAAGCACCGTACAAAAAGGCAGTAGGAGGACGATAACAAAGTCACTCCAGTCAACAGAAAAAGTCAACAGTGAAATACAGCAGCAGTCAGGAATGAAAGTGAACATGGTGATGACAAACACGCAGTGACCGTGTACAGATCTATGCAGGTGCCGTATAAGAACACTTTGCAGAAATATAGCAAAGGAAGGTGCACTCGGTGCATTTGCATGCCAGGGGAGGTGCGAAGACGTGTCGCCAACCCCTAACCGTGGGCACCTTACACATCTCCTAGGAGAGGCGGGTCCAGATACAGCAATGAATGACAGGTAACATAACTGGCAATGAATAAACAGCCACGTGAGAACAAAGGGGGAGGTGGGGAGACACGGGAGGGGAATAAGGGGGAGGGATGGAGGAAAGGACGGAAGTTACAAGATGAAGGAGAAGGGGAAAAGGAGGGGAAAAGAAGGAGAGGGCCGGGATGTGGACACCAAGGCACTTACCCGGCGAAGGCCCAACAGTCCGCCACAGCCTAACCAATGGCCTGTAAGTACGCGCCCCTACATGTGAAATGCACCCAAGGCCGCCAACGGTCCCTTGTGAGTTCTTCTGTGTTTTTCAATGTTGCAGTCAGGTCTTCCATACGGTGAGTTTCCACTATCTTAGAGAACCATAATTTCTGAGTGGGGGGTTGAGTCTGTCTCCACATGGCTGGGATGCAGGCCTTCGCGACATTGAGGAGATGGATTGTCAAAGACTTCCGGTATTTCTGAATTGGCCTCCCTGTAAGGTGCAATAGGCACAGTGCAGGGTCGTCTCCCACCTCGACCGCAGTAAGCTGTTTGATGACCGATGCCACCTCGCTCCAGAATGCCCGCAGTAAAGGGCATTCCCAAAAAATGTGAAGCATCGTCCCTCCCTCAGAGCCACATCTCCAACACCTGTCAGGGCAATCCCCGCTCATTCTGTGGAGGACCGCCGGGACCCTGTACCACCTGGTGAGAATTTTGTTACTGATTTCTTGAGATTTGCAAGCCAGGGAGGTCTTGTGGGCCAAGGTCAGGATCTTTTCCGTCTGCTTGGGCGTGAAAGAGACGTCAAGGTCGCGCTCCCATTGTTTCAGGAAGGGCAATTGTGATCCCCCGTCCAGATCCAGAAGGAGGGAGTAAAGGAAGGACAGAGCATGTCTAGGGGGGTCGCCATCTTGACACAGGGCCTCGAACGGCGTCAATAGTCGAGGAGTGTAGCCTGTTTTCTGCATATGGAGGAGGAAGTGTCGGATCTGTAGAGCACTGAGGGGGTCTAAGGAAGTCCCCGGCCAGGCCATGATCTCCGTGTGAGAGGTAACGCCGCCCCACGGCCACACATCCATGAGGCGGGTCCTCCCAGTCTGGGCCAAGGCACGCACTCTGGCACTCGTGCATCCCGGGGAAAAGTCAGGGTTGCCCAGGACGGGTATTAGTGGGGAGGGTGAGGGGGCGACCGACAGGTGCTGTTGTATTCGTCGGGTCTCTTGGAGTGTGGCCCCGATCGTCGGGTGAGAGAGAAGAGGGTCAGCAGGTGTTATGGGCGACCAAGGGGCCAGGGGCAAGGGGTCAGCCCGTCACACCATTCTCCAGGCCCACCCACTGCTTAGCCGCCGCATAGTCGAGAACGTGCACAAGGTGGGAAGCTCTGTAATAGCGGAGGAGTGTAATGTTCCGGTACCTCTGGTACCCTTGTTTCCATATTTCTCCTCTCTTAATTGCGTCCCATCTTGTATAACAAAGGACGCATATACCTTTAAGACCGGATGACATCACTGCCGAGCGCCGCCATGAGCGGCTATTTCAATCGCCGGTTTGCTCTCACTCATCGCTCGTTCAAACCCACATGTTCATCGCACCTACGCCTGAGAAGTCGGAGCTGCTGACATACCTTCCTTGCTGAACTAAAGCCGGAAACCTCGCTGGTGATCCGTATCTCGCTACGGGATCACCCCTCTCCATTGGACACTGTTATTCCTAACCTATCTAAGTGATAAGTACCCCGCAGGGGATTCTTACTAACCAATCTCCTACTGTCATCTACTGCAATTACCAAGACTATCTGTATCTATCTATTCACTATCATCTGCATAAGACTGTTAGCTCTTGGGACTACCTTGAACTATCCTTGCACTAGGTTACTCTGTCTAAAGTATACTCCATCTGTGTCCTCTTACCATCTGCACTATACTTGACATCAGAACCTATCTGCTTACCATCACCTGCAACTCTCCTATACTACTTCTAGTGCTCACCATACAATAGCCTGTCTCTCATCTATATATCCTCATATACTCTATCCCTCCATTAAACATCTATTAATATATATATAGTATATAACAGGCTGTACACGGTGATGAAGTCCTGAGAGTTGTATATGTTGTTCAACAGATTCTCTACAAGGCTACTGAGTGTAATAATTCTGCAGCTGTAAATCCATCCACAAACAAAAATGCATGAACGTTACAGATTGAACGAGCCTTTAAAAAAAATATGGATTCAGCAGAATTATCCACTCATGTACTACAATTAAAACAGCAAGTAGATGCATTGATCCATGCGCTTACAGGGTAGCTTACAGAGGTAAAAAATGACAATCAAACCTTGAGACAGCAGCTTGGCCGTCTCACACAGCCTCCTGCTGCTCAGCCCCGTGAGCCTAAGATAAACCCTCCTATAGTGTTTTCTGGTGATCGGAGCAAATTCCGTGAATTTAAAAACGCATGTCAATTGTTTTTTTTGTTAAAACCTCTAACCTACACCACTGACCAAATTAAGGTTTGTACCATCATCTCCTATTTAACGGGTGAACCCCGGGCCTGGGCAGATGCTCTCTTTGAAAAGGATGATCCACTCCATTTGTTTTGTCTCCCTTAATAAAATACCTATTGTTTCAAAACCCAAACCTGTCTCCGTTAGTTTTATTAACGGTACCCCTTTATCCTCTGGTCCTATCACCAGTCAGACACAGGCACTTCTTGTAACTGCTGGCGAGTCTCATGTGGAGACCACCACCTTTGATGTATTAACTTCGCCACATTTTCCAATCATTTTGGGACTTCCCTGGTTACACATACATCAACCAATCATCGATTGGAAAACAAGAACGTTAGCCTTCTCTTCTCACTATTGCGAGACGACGTGTAACCTCCCCACACATGATAGGATCCTGTCTGTACTGCCAGATGACATTATTCCTAAGTGTTATCAAGATTTATCGGAGGTTTTCCTTGAGAAAAACGCTCAAATGCTACCTCCTCATAGGGACTATGATTGTTGTATCGATCTGCTCCCTAATAGCAAGTTGCCTTACGGACATGTATATCCTCTCTCACAGGATGAACTCTCTCACCTTAAGGAGTATCTGGATGAAAACTTGGCAAAAGGATTCATCTGACCTTCTACTTCCTCCACTGCTGCTGGGCTCTTCTTTGTCCGCAATAAGGACTCTAGCCTTAGGCCTATCATTGATTTCAGACAATTAAATGCCATCACAATAAAGGATCGTTATCCTTTACCTCTTATTCCTGAACTTATCGAACAGGTGCGTGGGGCTTCTTTCTTTTCAAAATTGGACCTAAAAGGGGCACACAATTTAATTAGAATCCGTAAAGGGGATGAATGGAAGACGGCATTCAGAACCAGATACGGACTTTTCGAGTACCTTGTAATGCCATTTGGGCTATGTAATGCCCCCGCAGCCTTCCAACGGTTTATAAACGAGATATTCCGAGACTTGCTTGATGTTTGTGTGGTAGTATATTTGGACGATATACTTATCTATTCTCATTCCTTACATGAGCACATAAAACATGTGAGACTTGTGTTGTCAAGACTACTTGCACATAACTTATATGTTAAATCAAAGAAATGTTTGTTTCATAAAGATGAGGTACTATTCCTAGGATATATTATATCTAAAAGTGGAATCAAAATGGACATGAGCAAAATATCCTGCATTCTGGATTGGCCTGTACCAACCACTCGCAAAGCATTACAAAGGTTCCTAGGATTCTCTAATTACTATAGGAAATTCATTAAAAACTTCTCTGCGATTGTGAAACCTCTCACACAACTTACAAGCACGAAGAGACCATTTAATTGGACAATAGAAGCAAATGGAGCATTCTCTCTGCTGAAATCAAACTTTACTACTGCCCCCATACTATGCCATCCAGACCCATCCCTTCAATACATCTTGGAGGTAGATGCGTCTAATATGGCAGTAGGAGCAGTTCTCTCACAACGACCAACAAACACCTCACCTCTTCACCCAGTTGCTTTCTTTTCAAAGTAGCCCCGAGGTGAACTACCCAGTAGGTGAGAAGGAGTTATTAGCAATAAAACTGGCATTTAGAGAATTGGAGACATCTACTTGAGGGCACTCAATTGCCAATTCTGATATATACTGATCACAAAAACCTCCAATACCTTCAGACTAATAGAACTCTTTCCCACCGGCAGGTACGGTGGTCGTTATTCTTTCTGAGATTTAATTTTTTAGTAACTTACACGCCCGCAGACAAAAATAAAAAAGCGGATGCACTCTCACGACTAGCCGAGAAAGATTGCACTGAGGTTCCCTCAATTCCTATAATACCACTTGAACGTATTATCGGAGTGGTTCACTCACTGAAGGAGGAGATTTTGCACAGCATAGGGTTGGATTCACCTCCACCACAACTAACTACTGACGCAGAAGGCTTCCTCTACTACAACGATAAATTATACATACCCCCTACTATGCAAACCAAGATCTTAGAATTGTCGCATGATGTACCTATGGCAGGACATATGGGTATGACTAAAACTCTCAATCTACTCACTAGGCAATTTTGGTGGCCAGACATGAAGACAACCGTAAAAAAGTTCGTTTCATCTTGTGATATCTGTGCTAGGTCTAAAATTGACAACACGAAACCATCAGGATTACTTTGTAGTTTACCGATACCCCAGGTTCCGTGGGAAGTGGTATCCTTAGACTTCATAGTGGAACTACCACCTTCCAAAGGATTCAACACCATCTTGGTATCAGTGGACCATCTGACCAAGATGGCACATTTCACCCCTATCCGAAAACTACCTTCATCCAAACAAACAGCGGAATTACTTGTGAAACATGTCTTTAAGTTACATGGTATTCCAAAAACACTGCTGTCTGACCGTGGTTCACAATTCATCTCAAAGTTTTGGCTAGCTCTATGTCAGATCACTTCTCCCTACCACCCTCAGACCAACGGACAGACAGAGAGAGTTAACCAGTGCATTGAACAGTACCTGCGTTGCTATACTTCGTATCTACAGGACGATTGGGCGGATCTCCTCCCACTGGCGGAATTCGCCTATAACAACGCTACTCATAGCACTACTAAGCAAAGTCCGTTTTACCTGAATTATGGGTTTCATCCCACACTCCTTCCTCCACGTATCTTGCCATCAAGTAATCCAGTGGCATCTGATTATCTTGCCCAGATAAAGGATTCTCTGGGATTACTCAACAATACCATATCTCATGCTCATAGCCAACAAAAAAAGTACTACGACCTCCGTAGGAAACCCTCTCCCCAATATGCCATTGGGGATCTTGTTTGGCTTTCTACAAAAAATCTGAGACTAAAGATCCCTAGTAAAAAACTTGGACCTCTATTTCTGGGACCTTTTCCAATAGAGAAGCTTTTTGGAAAAGCTGCAGTACAACTCACATTGCCCGTAGACCTCAAGATACATCCTGTCTTCCATGTGTCTCTACTGAAGCCCCATGTTCCTAACCAAGGAATAAGGCCTACTATCTCACCTCCACCTCCTGTACAAGTGGAAGGTGGAGAAGAATTTGAGATAAAAGAAATTTTGGATTCCCGTTTCAATAGAAGAAGACTCCAGTATCTTGTACGATGGAAGAATTATGGGCCCCAAGATGACACCTGGCTGGATACCTCCGATATACATGCCCCTAGACTGATTCGCAATTTCCACTCGAAATATCCGGAAAAAACAGTTCTAGAGGCCTTCCGGAGCCGGCCTTAAGGGGGGGGGGGGGTACTGTAATGTTCCGGTACCTCTGGTACCCTTGTTTCCATATTTCTCCTCTCTTAATTGCGTCCCATCTTGTATAACAAAGGACGCATATACCTTTAAGACTGGATGACATCACTGCCGAGCGCCGCTATGAGCGGCTATTTCAATCGCCGGTTTGCTCTCACTCATCGCTCGTTCAAACCCACATGTTCATCGCACCTACGCCTGAGAAGTCGGAGCTGCTGACATACCTTCCTTGCTGAACTAAAGCCGGAAACCTCGCTGGTGATCCGTATCTCGCTACGGGATCACCCCTCTCCAATGGACACTGTTATTCCTAACCTATCTAAGTGATAAGTACCCCGCAGGGGATTCTTACTAACCAATCTCCTACTGTCATCTACTGCAATTACCAAGACTATCTGTATCTATCTATTCACTATCATCTGCATAAGACTGTTAGCTCTTGGGACTACCTTGAACTATCCTTGCACTAGGTTACTCTGTCTAAAGTATACTCCATCTGTGTCCTCTTACCATCTGCACTATACTTGACATCAGAACCTATCTGCTTACCATCACCTGCAACTCTCCTATACTACTTCTAGTGCTCACCATACAATAGCCTGTCTCTCATCTATATATCCTCATATACTCTATCCCTCCATTAAACATCTATTAATATATATATAGTATATAACAGGCTGTACACGGTGATGAAGTCCTGAGAGTTGTATATGTTGTTCAACAGATTCTCTACAAGGCTACTGAGTGTAATAATTCTGCAGCTGTAAATCCATCCACAAACAAAAACACATGAACGTTACAAGGAGGTCCGGCAGACCCACGCCCCCCCCTCACCTTGGGGAGGGTGAGGATCCGCATCCTGATCCTAGGGGATCTAGAGGCCCAGATGAAGGATCGAAACAGCGCCCGCACCTGGGTAAAAAAAAGTGATAGGAACCGCAATCGGCAAAGCCTGGAGGACATAGAGAAGTCTGGGGAGCACGTTCATTTTAAGGGCGCTGCAACTCCCGAACCAGGTTAGCGTTAGCAACTGCCATGTTCGAATATCCGCCTTGAGGGTTCCCAGGAGAGGATAAAAATTTGCCTGAAAGAGGTCGAGTGGATCCGCCGTGACGCGAATCCCCAGGTACACCAGAGAGTTGTCGGCCCAGTGAAATGGGAAGGAGGACTGGGGGGCGCGCTCGGCCGCCACAGGGGAAGAGAAATTAAGTGCCGCAGATTTAGTGAGATTGATCTTATAATTGGAAAGTTTACCATATACATCGAGAGCGTGCAGAATGTTCGGAAGTGACGTGACGGGGTTTGTGACAAAGAAAATCAAATCGTCCGCGTAATCAGCCATTTTATGGTAGCCGCCTGCTAATTGTAGGCCTGTGATATCTGAATTCCCCCGGAGCGGGCAGAGGAACGGTTCAAGGGCCAGGACAAAGATCAGGGGGGACAATTGGCAGCCCTGGTGAGTACCGTTCGTTATCGGGAAGAAATCCGACCGCCATTCATTGATCCGTACTGCCGCCGAGGGTGAGGAGTAGAGGGCCAGGATACACTGCAGCAGCTTGGGGCCCAGGCCAACGTGGGACAGGGTGGCCCTGATAAAATCCCAGGCCACCCTGTCAAACGCCTACCATCGGGCGACGAGAGGAGCGAGAGAAATGGATAAGGTCAATTACCCGGGTCGTGTTGTCCCTGGCCTCCCGGAGCAGTATAAAACCCACCTGGTCATAATAGATCAGGTGCGGTATGTGGGGCAGGAGTCTGTTGGTGAGAATCTTAGCGAATAGCTTAAGATCTGCATTGAGTAGGGAGATGGGGCGGTAACTACCGCAAGAGGTGGGATCCTTACCATCTTTGTGTATGAGGGTAATATATGCCCGGAGGGAGTCCACGGGCAAAGAGCCCCCCTTCCTGACAGCGTTGTAATGAGCCAGAAGAGGAGCGTTGAGACTTGCCGCAAACTGCTGATAATAGGGCAGAGTAAAACCGTCGGGGCCCAGCGCCTTGTGCGGCTTGGAGGTGGAGAGAGCCAGGGTTAGTTCATCCTCTGTAATCTCCCCCTCCAGGTCGGCTGCTTGTTCCTCCGACAGGGAGGGCGTGCCAGATTCCTGGATGTAGGCCGCGGCCGCAGTCCAGGCGATACCGGTCAAGGAGGACCAGAGGAGTGAAGGTTGTACAAAGAGCAGTAGTAATTGCAAAACTCGTCAGCAATCGCCGCCGAGGTATGAACCTTCCGCCCCAAGGTCGACTGCACCTGGGCAATGACGGTGCGCCGCCTGGGGCCACGCAGGGCCCGTGCCAACATCGTCCCAGGCTTGTTTGAATACTCATAAAAGTGACGCCTGGTCCAGGCCAGGCTCCACACTGCTTTGTGGAACAACAGGGTATTCAGTTCCTCCCTAGCTTGAGTGAGGGGCACCAAGTGTTCCGCCGCCAGGGAACGTTTATGGGATGAGCTCAGCGTGTCAATGCGAGCTAGGAGAGCAGCCACTGCGATCTCCCGTTCACGTTTTCGACGTGAGCCCACACAAATGAGGACCCCCCGGATGACACACTTGTGGGCCTCCCAGATGACCGAGGGCGCCAGGGAGGGGTCCACATTATCCGCAAAATATGATGACTGGGCCGCGTCGATCTCTGCCCGCACCTCTGGATACTGAAGGAGCAATTTGTTCAGTCGCTAAGTCGGGGGTCTCGGCGGTCTAGAGTCCCAGTTAATGGTGAGGTGGACAGGGGAGTGGTCAGACAGAGAGAAGGGAGCAATATGAGTGGAAGTGACCAGGGGGAGAGTGCTTTGAGGGATCAGGAAACGGTCTATTCTGCTATAGGTATTGTGTGTGGCAGAATAGTAGGTGTAGTCCCGCTCACCTGGATGCATCAGTCGCCACGGATCAACCAGGTCGAGGAGGGAGAGTTCCATCTTCAGTCTGCATAGCTGTGCATAGGAGAGATGAGAGGACCCTCTCGCGGTGTCGAGGAGGGGCTCAGGAGCAAAGTTGAAATCGCCACCCACAACAAGAAGACCTTCCTGGAAGTACAAGACAATCAGAGTTAGGCGCTGCAAAAAGGACAATTGGTCTGTATTAGGCAGATATACATTCACCAATGTAACCAACTGATGGCCAATAGCTCCCTTCACTAGCAAAAATCTGCCCAGAGGGTCTGCCTGCAACGCGGAGAAGGACCAAGGGGTAGACTTGGAAATGACAATACTCACCCCCTTGGACTTCGGTATGGGCGAAGGGGCGTGATACACCCAGTGGTAGTCCCTACTGCACAACTTGGGAACCGAGTCCAATCGGAAATACGTCTCCTGTAGAAAGGCCACGTGGGAGCGACTGCGTTTAAGGTCGGACAACAACCGGGATCGCTTTTCAGGGGTGGAAAGCCCCCGAACATTCAGTGAGGTCAGCTTGTACCCCGGTGGCGGGCGCGCAGGTAGGGCCGGCATGGCCAACACTGGCGCCCACGACCCGGCCACAAGGAGAGTTGAAGAAAAAAAAAAGGAGGGGGGGAGGAAAAGGGAGGGGGGGGAGAGAGGGAGAAGAGGGGAAGAGGAAAGGGGGGGAGAGAGAAGAGAAGGGGGAGAAGCAAATGGACTCGGAAAAAACCTGTGAGGTAAAGGGGGATGAGAGTAGAGGGAGGGAAACGAGAGGAGCACAAACAGAATCAAGTAAACCGTGTATCAGGACAAATACTATAATGTGGTTAAACGTAACTGTGCGCAACCAGGCGCAATCTAGTGCGGGGAAGTGGAAGCGGTGAACTCTATGAGAGAAGACGGAGACGTGACCCGGCGGTGTCAGCCCTGGAAATAGAACGGGAACTGAGGCCCCAGGGTCAGGTGTCCAGTTGGAGGGGTAAATGGTCACCGGAGGTGACAATCAATGCAGAACCAAACCCATATAAACATGCCCAAAGCAGTAGCCTCAACATTACATTCAGCATGTCCCCCCCCACTGCCCCCCGTCCCCAAAAACAAATAACATTCTTGTGATAAAATGGAAGTTTTTCCTGTAAGGGAGAGGTATAGTTTTCAACAATGTCTCCCCAGAGGTGTGAAGATTTTGTCCCAAGTTGCCATGCTGCCGTGTACTTCTTGTGACAGATGCTAATGTCATCAGCTCAACCCTCTGTCATCTCAGACATCATTGAATATGCTGATTTACTCCTCTGTTTAATAATGTGTATTGTAGTTCATGAGCTCGAGGATGGCCGTCTTTAAGGTAATTGGCTCCAGCTGATTGAGTCATTGTTATCTGTTGAGAATACTGTTTGTGGTCATTATTCCTTAGAAATGTTAATGAACTCCCATTGCTTCTGTTCAGAGGGCTAGATAATTAGTTCAGTTCTTGTATACAATTTCATCTACATGTTATAATGTAATCATTCAACCCCTGACCTGTGTGTAGTAATTTGATGGGAGGGGGATGTTTCCATGTGTGTATAAATTGACTGTGTGTGAGTTTAATAAAAAGTTCGTTTTTATCCCTTCATGAAGTCTGGACTCATGTTTGGGGGAATGGGGAGCTATTTTCACTTCTTGAAGGTATTTTCACTGTGATTTCGGGAGAAGCTGCACGGATCTCTCTCATAGAGACTATAGGATCCGTTACACTGGTGGCAAGCGGTGGGATTTTTCTCCCGAATCGATATCCTGAACTGAAAGAGGTGGTAAATGGCGCATATATATGAACGGCTGAAACGAACGATGCTTAAGGAACTGCTGGAAGCTTGAGGCTTAGGGGCGAGCAACAAGCCAAAAGCCATGATAATAGCCGAACTACTAGAGAGCGACCGAACCAGCAACCTGCAAATGGCAAACACAGAGGAAACAGAGTTCCAAAGGGATGTAAGATGGAGACTAAGTATGTTGGGACCTAACCCCTCACAAGAAATTGTGGTGCAAATCATGGCACAAGCTACGGAAGCACAGAGTATCTGGGAAGCTCGGGAGGCCAGAGCCAGATCAACACAAGGGGATATGTTGTCGCTACCTGGATCTACAATAGGACGGCCACGTAAGATCAACTATGCTGCATTTAAAAGCTTCACAGAGGGTGAGATGGATATTGATAATTATTTGCAAGACTTTGAGAGACAGTGTGTATTAGAGGACCTGGAAAAAGCTAACTGGGCTGCGATATTGAGCAGCAAGTTATCAGGCAGAGCAGCAGAAGCCTTTAGAGCAGTACCTGACGAGGACATTCAGAATTATGACAAAGTAAAAGAAATTTTGTTGGCTCATTATGCTGTTACACCGGAGGCACACAGAAGAAAATTCCGGGCCCTCAGGAGACAGGGCAAAGAGTCATATACAGAGTGGGCATTCTGTATGCACCGCGCCGCCAGCAATTGGATGCAGGGATGCCAGGCGACTACATTAGCGGATGCCATACAGTTGCTATTGCTGGAGCAATTCTTCGACTACACTGCAGCAGATGCCAGAAACTGGGTCAAAGACAGGAAACCTCAGACAGTGGAAGAGGCAGCCAGGCTGGCAGACGAATTCTATGAGAGCAGGCAGGTCGACCTTCACAGAGGATCATCAGGATTATGTCCCCAGTACTATCCTCAAGCACCAGCACCACAACAATCAGGACTAATCCCTAACGCCCCGGAAAATCGATACCATAGGCACAATGGAGTGCAGTGCCATTTGTGCAAGAAATTTGGGCACTATCAGAGAGACTGCACTCAGAAACTGAACCATGCTTCATGTATTCGAACAGGGCCACCTTTCACAGCGCAAGCAGCAGTTCACTACTACCACACCCACAGGCAGACACCCAGATACCGGTCCCACAGTGGGGTACAGTACCACAGGTGCAAGCAGTTTGGGCACTATCAACGAGACTGTACCCAGAGCAGGAACCAAGCTGCATGGATCCGACCAGGGTCAACCCCTTCAGCACAGACAATGGTCCCCCACTATCTCGCAGAGGTTTCCCCAGTCGTATCCAGGTTTGAACCCACTGAGGAGCAATTGGGTACCCTTCACGAGGCTAACCTAGTGCAAGCAGCTGAGGACAACAGGGCTCACCACAGACAGACGGTGAGACTAAATGGACAAGAAGCCAGGGGACTGAGAGACACTGGAGCCACCATAACCCTGGTACAACCGCACAGGGTTAAACCTTCACAGCACACTGGGCGTGCTGTGGCAGTAAGAGTGGCAGGGGGAGCCATCCACAAGTTACCCGCCGCCAGGGTGCATATTGATTGGGGCACCGGGGCTAAGTCAGTGGAAGTGGGCAACATGCCAGATTTACCAGCTGAGGTCTTGTTGGGGAATGACTTAGGGTGTTTAACCTCACAATTTATACCCTTGACTTCGGAAGGAGCACTCTCAGTCACCACCAGACAGCAGGAACGAGCTATGGATGCCTCACCCTCTCCAGATACCCAGATGCCTCAATGTTTGGACTGGGAGCTGTTTAAGCCAGGTTGGGGAGGAGCCTCTGGTGGCATATCTGAGCAGAAAACTTCTTCCCAGGGAGGTCAGTTATGCCACCGTTGAAAAGTGTTTGGCCCTAGTTTGGGCGCTCAAGAAACTGCAGCCGTATTTGTATGGACGTTCCTTTACAGTAATGACAGACCACAACCCACTTATTTGGCTCAACCGAGGAGCTGGAGATAACCCCCAGACTGTTGAGATGGAGCTTGGCACTGCAGCCCTACAACTTCACCATACAATACTGGCCAGGGAAGCAGAACGCCAATGCTGATGGGTTATCCTAGCAGACAGAACTGGAGAAATAGACTCTACTTCCCGGACATCCCCAAGCCAACCCGTTAGGGTCTAGGCGGGTATGCCGTCCCATGGAACTAAGGGGGAGCTATGTGACAAAATGGAAGTTTTGCCTGTAAGGGAGAGGTATAGTTTTCAACAATGTCTCCCCAGAGGTGTGAGGTGGCCCAAATTGCCATGCTGCCGTGTACTTCTTGTGACAGATGCTAATGTCATCAGCTCAACCCTCTGTCTTCTCAGACATCATTGAATATGCTGATTTACTCCTCTGTTTAATAATGTGTATTGTAGTTCATGAGCTCGAGGACGGCCGTCTTCCAGGTAATTGGCTCCGGCTGATTGAGTCATTGTTATCTGTTGAGAATACTGTTTGTGGTCATTATTCCTTAGAAATGTTAATGAACTCCCATTGCTTCTGTTCAGAGGGCTAGATAATTAGTTCAGTTCTTGTATACAATTTCATCTACATGTTATAATGTAATCATTCAACCCCTGACCTGTGTGAAGTAATTTGATGGGAGGGGGATGTGTCCACGTGTGTATAAATGGACTGTGTGTGAGTTTAATAAAGAGTTTGTTTTTATCCCTTCATGAAGTCTGGACTCATGTTTAGGGGAATGGGGAGCTATTTTCACTTCTTGATGGTATTTTCACTGGGATTTCGGGAGAAGCTGCATGGATGTCTCTCATAGAGACTATAGGATCCGTTACAATTCTACTCCCTCCGCCCCCCGCAGGACACCGCCTGAGAAGTGGTAATGGGCCCTAAACCAAAGTCAACAGTAGCATGAGGTCCCAAGGCTCTCCGAGCAACGGCGGCTGGGGGGCACATGGCAAGGAAATCGGCCCACAAATGGTCGTGGTCCAGGGGGGAGGCAACAACACCTGTGGAGCATCCAAAGGCCACCCAGGGGGGCGGCGGGGAGGGCAGGGGAGAGTCAGTGGCTAGGGCCAGGGGTCCATCAGTCAATCAGAAAAGGGGGGTACCGCCTGAAGGGTCCTACAGTTCGTGGGATGCAGGAGTGCCTTCTGAATCTCTTCGCCTGGTGGATCTTGAACGGCGCCTCTGGTGACGCTGAGGTCTTGGGGAAGAGGATCTCGATGCACCCTGTTGCCAAGGATTGCTCAGCCAGTCAGGGACCTGGATTGGGGGGGATCCCCAAGAAGGAAAAAAGCTCCGGGAGTTGGTCAGGCCAGCGGAGAGCGTAGGAAGACCCATCCTTCAGGACCACCACGTGGAAAGGATGGCCCCAGTGATAGGTGGCACCGGCAGTGTGAACTGACTCCAGGAGGGGTCTCAAGACGGCCCTCATCCTTAAGGTAAGGCGAGACAGATCCGGGAACAATCGGACAGTGGCCCCATCAAAGTCTAATGGGCCCTTGGACAAGGCCCTCCGCATGATCTCCTCCTTGAGGGAATAGAAATCGACTCGTCGCGAGGGTGGTCCGCTCTAAAGCTGCGGGGGGCCTGAACTCTGTGTGGACTCAGTCAATCTCAATGGCCTCGGAGGCAGGGTGGTCGAGCAGCTGGTTGAAGATGGCCACTACAGTGGCCTTAAGGTCAGGGCCTTGGGTGGATTTAGGGAGCTCCCGCAGACGAATATTGTTCCTGCGGCTGCGATTCTCACCATCGTCCTGCTGCAGGGTGATCATCTGTTTCTGAAAAAGGGCTTGGGGCGTTTCCAGAGCAGAGACCCTAGAAGACAGGGAGGATTGGGCCACTTCCACCACTTCCACCCTGGCATCCACCCCCGTCAATCTGCTGCTTCAGAGTGTTAATTTCATGTGAGAGCTGGGTCACTATGGAAGCTCCCATCTCTGTGAAGTCCTGCTTGGTGGGGATAAGGGAAAGCATCTCCCGCCATTCTGATGCTGGTGGATGCTGCGGCTGACTGGAGGAGGCCGGCACAGGAGGTGAGTACGCAAGAGGCAGGTCGGGGGTCAGGATCGGGGAGGGAGGACTCAGAGGAGAAGGTACCTGCGAGAGAAGCTGTGGAGGGGCCACCTTGCCAGATTTCTTGTTGGCGGCATGTACTGCAGGAGAAGGGCGCGGCGGTGCCATCTTGGAGGCCGCTCGGCCGGACGGAGCAGGTGGGTGTCCCGGAGGAAGTATGAGGAGATATCAGGTCCCCGAGATAGCGCCGGAGACCCCAGGGGTTGAGCACTGCTGGGCATGGAGAACAAGGGGAATATCGCTGGCTGAAAAGGGCTAGATCACCGGTGCAGGTCACGGAGCTCCACTAAGTATGTCTTCACAGCGCCATCGCTAAGCGACGCCCCCGGGGGGTACTTATTCTTCCACTCCAGTGTTTGGGAGATAGAAAGCTGAACGCTTCCACGGGACATTGTGGAGATGGTTTTTGGTGACCCAGGTGGTGGTGTTGCTGGCAGATCCTCTGTTTGCGGGGTGGCAGGTGCCACTGTCACTACAGAGGTGGATTAAGAGGGCGAGACTGCAGCAGCAGAAGAGGAAGCAGGAGGAGCCAGAGACCTTTCTTGGTTTTTGAGGTGTGCACTCCACTGCAGCTTGTGCTTTGCACTTAGATGCCTGGTCATGCAGGTTGTGCTCAGATTAAGAAGGTTTATGCCTCGCTTCAGGCTCTGAATGCACAGCGTGCAAACCACTCGTGTCCTGTCATCATCACATTGTCTGAAGAACTGCCACGCTAGGGAACTCCTTTAAACTGGCTTTGGTGTGCTGGATCCCTTGCTGCGTTGGGCAGTAGCAGGCGTTGTGTCCAGGGCACGGCCGCTCCTCTTTTGCACCCTGCTCCCTCTTCTGCTGTGCTGGTGGCTCTGTGCGACCACCGCCTCTTTCTCCACACTACTCAGGTCACCTGCATGACGTTCATTCCACGTGGGGTCGAGGACCTCATCGTCCTCCACATCATCTTCCACCCAGTCTTCACCCCTGCCCTCCTTGTCGGTCTCCACAATTCGGAATTCCGCAGCAGTTGGCACCTGTGTTTCGTCATCATCCGAGACGTGCTGTGATGGTCCTCCCATGTACTCATCTGGAGACATAAGTGGTTGGGCATCGGTGCACTCAATCTCTTCCACTTCTGGGGCAGGGCTAGGTGGATGGCCCTGGGAAACCATGCTAACAGAGTAATCAAAAAAGAAGAAGAGACTGCTGCATGACTTGGAGCTCAGACTGCTTGGCTGATTTGCAAGGGGGTGAGGTGAAAGATTGATGGATATCGGCTGCAGGGTGCAACTCTGACCTTTCAGCAGAAGACTGGGTGGGAGACAATGTGAAGGAACTGGAGGCACTGTCAGTAACCCAATCTACTATCACCTGTACTTGTTCTGGCCTCAACATTTGTAGAGGCACATTAGGCCCTGCCAAATACTGTTGAAGGTTCTGTCGCCTACTCGCAGCTGAGAAAGGTGTTTCACCTGTGCGTGTAGCTGGCACAGATCGACCACGTCCTTTCCTTGCAACAGGAGCTCCACCAGCAACACCACGACTCAGGCCACGTCCCTTATTTGACCTTCTCCTCATATTTATTGAATTTTGGATCTTCCCCTAAATGGATTTTTATTGCAAAGCGGAATACAACAGTATGCAATGGGTGTATCTCACTGTAACATATGCAGACTAGGCCACAATTAACTTTTTGTCCCCTAAATGGGTTTTTATTGCAAAGCGGAATACAACAGTATGCAATGGGTGTATCTCACTGTAACATATGCAGACTAGGGCGCAATTTATTTTTTTCCCCTATATGGGTTTTCTTTGCAAAGCGGAATACAACAGTATGCAATGGGTGTATCTCACTGTAACATATGCAGACTAGGCTGCAATTTATTTATTTTCCCTTAAAGGGGTTTTTATTGCAAAGCTGAATACAACAGTATGCAATGGGTGTATCTCACTGTACCATATGCAGACTAGGCCGCAATTAACTTTTTATTCCCCTAAATGGAATTATATTGCAAAGCGGAATATAACAGTATGCAAAGGGTGTATCTCACTGTAACGTATGAATGAAAATCTGAAAAATAATTGTCCCCTTAATTGGTGCTTGTTGAATACCAGATTTGAACTGCAGTGTCTAAATTCTGTAAGTCACAGTAAAATATGAAGGAAAAAAGTTTTTTTCTTTTTTAATTGCAGATTAAACAGACACATATGCACTGAGCTTGCATGAAATTGCCGCTACACACCGCTCGCCTAACAGGTTGGATACTGTTGTTGTTCTATTCCGCTAGAATGAATGAAAATCAATGAAATGAATGAAAAACTGAAAAATAATTTTATTTCCCTTAATACTGAAAAATAATTATTTTCCCCTTACATTGGTGCTATTTGAAGAGCAGGATAGAAAAGCAGTGTCTGTCTAAACACTGTATGTCAAAGTAAAATATGAAGGAAAAAAGTTTTTTTCTTTTTTAAATGCAGATTAAGCAGACACATATGCACTGAGCTTGCATTAAATCTGCAGCACCGCACGCCGCCCACCTAACAGACTGATAATTTTTTTCCTCCTTTCTCCTCCCCACTGGGCTCAGGTCAGGGAATAAAGATGGTGCACTGCACCCCCACACAATACAATCAATGTAGATCGCTGTCTGATTAAAGAAGATTCTTCCGATTCTTTCCCTCAAAGCAATCTCCAGCCTGACCCTACAATAATCTCCTATCTCTCCCTCTGGGCAAAAAGATCGTGCACTGCACCCCCACACAATACAATCAATGTAGATCGCTGTCTGATTAAAGAAGATTCTTCCTATTCTTTCCCTCAAAGCAATCTCCAGTCTGACCCTACAGTAATCTCCTATCTCTCCCTCAGCAGCATCAGGAACCTCTCCCTAGTATAGTTTGAGCAGAGTGACGCGCGGCGCTATGTGACTCCAGCTTATATAGAGTCTGGGTCACATGCTGCACTGGCCAATCACAGCCATGCCATTAGTAGGCATGGCTGTGATGGCTTCTAAGGGCACACTAGTTAAACGCTTGCTGATTGGCTGCCTTGCACCTGTTGAAACCGCGCCATTAAAACCACGCCAAAACATCAAATAACATTACCGAACAACGGACAGTACTCGAACATACAGTGAAATGTTCGGGTCCGTGTCTGGGTACCGAATACCCAAAAGTCCGGTACGATCCCGAACAATACAGTCCGGGTTCGCTCAACCCTATTCAGAACAATTGCCTCCCCCTCTCCCCCTTTTTTCACTTATCAGGCTCGTTTCCCCTATAGCGCTCATCATCCTCCCTTCTAATTCCTCTCCACTCTATCCAAAACTTTTAGAAAAAAAAATTTGCCTTTTGTTATATTTTAAGTGTATCGTTCTGAGAAACCTCCTTAGGTGCAATAACAAACAGTACAATGTATTAGTCTCAAAGTAAAAATACGTATCTATGCAAAGGTATTATGTAAATTTAAAGTGCAAATAAATCACTCAATCTTGAATATGCTAGCAGGATTCATCACATTCGCACTCTTTCTAATGTGTTGAAATGTGTCTGTCCTTTAACATGTACAACAGCTTAGAATCAATCAATTGTGAGGCAAAGTTATGTTGTATTTGGATAGTCCGCTCTTCCCACGGCTTCTGCAAATACACCACCTAGGCAATTGATATCATTTATTATTCTATTGACTCCTGGGATATCAGTATCATCAGTCCCAGGAGTCTTTGGGCATCTTGTCCATAAATGGGTGCACTGTGCAGTGTAAATACTACGCAGGTGCGAGAACTGAAAGTGCATGCTAGGTAGCCAACTGCATGAAATCCCAGAAATGAGAGGGGCCGGCATCTGGTAATGGATAGAATGGTTGCTGACACACTGAGATTTTGAGGTATTTATGAACAAATTAGGCTTGTAAATACTCAATTTTGATTAAAAGTAATATATTTTTTTTAACTACTTCCGGTCCGCGCTATAGCCTAAAGACGGCTGCAGCGCGGACTCTAATTTTCGGGAGGCCGTCTTTAAATGGCCTCCCAGAGACAGGCTCCCCGCGCGCTCCCGCGAGCACGCACTGGGGAAAATCTGTGTCGGCCGTGTCCCTTGGACACAGCCAATCACAGATCGTGGTAAATGGCCAATCACAGCGGCCATTTACCACATGATCGGCGCATGCAATGAGAGATGATCTCATATGTAAACATATGAGATCATCTCTCATCGCCAGCGCTCCTTCCTCACACAGAGACTGCAGTGTGAGGAAGGAGGAGAGCCGATCAGCCACCGGGGACACAGAAGAATGTAATCAGGGCACTGATCACCAGTGCCCTGATTACACAAGGTAAGAAACATACACAAAGTGCCCACCATCAGTGCCCACAGTGCCCACCATCAGTGCCCCCCATCAGTGCCCACAATCAGTGCCCATAGTGCTGCCAGTCAGTGCCCATCAGTGCCTGCTCATTTAGGCACTGATGAGCACTGACTGGCAGCACTATGGGCACTGAGTGTGGGCACTGATGGTGCTGCCCATCAGTGCCGTCCATCAGTGCTCATCAGTGCCACCCGTCAGTGTCCATCAGTGCCATCCGCCAGTGGCCATCAGTGCTGCCTCTCAGTGCCCAGCAGTGCCACCTCTCAGTGCCCAGCAGTGCCACCTATCAGTGCTCATCAGTGCCGCCTATCAGTGCTCATCAGTGCCGCCTATCAGTGCCGCCTATCAGTGCTCATCAGTGTGGCATATTAGTACCTCCTCATCAGTGCCCATAAGTGGCACCTCATCAGTGCCCATCAGTGCAGCCTATCAGTGCCCATCAGTGCCGCCTCATCAGCGCACATCAGTGAAGGAGAAAAATTTATTTATTTTCAAAATTTACTCGCAGAAAATAAGAAAAACTTTTTTTTTTCAAAATTTTCTGTCTTTTTTCTTTTTTTTGTAAAAAATAAAAAACCCAGAGGTGATTAAATACCACGAAAAGAAAGCTCCATTTGTGTGAAAAAAATGATAAAAATGTCATATGGGTACAGGGTAGCATGACCACGCAATTGTCATTCAAAGTGTGAGAGCGCTGAAAGCTAAAAATTGGTCTGGATGGGAAGGGGGTTTAAGTGCACAGAAGGCAAGTGGTTAAAAAAAGGCTCCTCATGAGAATAAATAGAGTATATTTATTGAAAATACAGTAGAAGACTACAGCTCTTCTTTAAGGTCTTATACACTTTTTCATATTACCAGGGATTAAATACAAGTACAAGTAATTGTCTCCTCCTCCTCCTCCTCCTCCACTATTTCCAATAGAGGGAGCAGCACCAAAAATTAGGCTGCTCACACCCAATGAAAGTACCTGTCAGAGACAGATACATAAATCAATCTGTGAAAAAGAAAAGAGGAAGAACCCAAGGGGTCTAGAATGTTAGAAAACTCGATCCCAGAATGGGGAGTTAACTCCCATATTTTGTCTCAAAAGTAGGACTTTAAAGGCTGTGAGGTTGTCATTGATAATTTAAATTAACATTTTTATTAATTTATCAAAAAGATGAAAACATGGTATATACAATTTTTTTACAGCCATAGTTCGGGCATGTCTGCCAAATGCATTCAATGTAGATACAGTACTGATAGGTCCTACGCATTTCACTGAGCATTGTGCTCATTCAATAGCTTCTTCAGCGACCGCATATAGTACTTAGAGACTGTTTCTACAGACAGCAGTTAGAGAATCAATTGCCGAGCATGGCAGGCACTACCAGACAACCTTCCATGGTGAATTGTGTTGGCAAAAACTCAGTGGCTTAAGATCCCCCACATGAGTGGATATGCACCCAGAAGGGGCCAACACAGTGAGGTTAGGCCTATTGATGGGCACTGGACTACACCAGGATCTCTCAGAGGCAGAACAGAACGGCAATAAGACAAGGGACCGAGTGGAAATTCACTCTTGTACAAGTATCCATTTTAGATGTAGGCAATTAGGTTAAGAAAAAAGAGATCCCCGTCTTTGGTCCTCTATCTCCAGGGAGCCACGTCCTTAGAACCGATATCCTTCAACTATTCATGTACATAAATCAATCTGTATCTGCACTTATTCCCATCCTCCCTCCCTGGCCACTGCACCCGTCACACTGACAGGCACATGGCTTGGAACTAGAGGTGGGCAGCCCCTGTGAAACAAGTTACCCACCAGGTCCGCTGTATAATGCCAATGATACATTACAGTGAATTAGAATTTGAGGACTAGAGAGTGTAAAGTTTAACCCTTCCTTTTTTTTTAATGTGAACAAATCCAACAGTCCTTTTTAGGACAATTGTTTTTTTTTTGTTTTTTATGTGTCAGCTACAAGTTCTGTTACTGTGTTGCTGCTGTTCCCCGGTTTTTATTTTGTTTTTTTGTTTTTGTTTTTGGGGGGGCGGGGTACTGCTTATTTGTTTGCATTCACATATTCACATATATCCCGTGTTTTAAGTTCATCTTGGGTTATCTTTAATTATAGTATTTTAGGATTGCTGTTTGAGGTTCCAAACCCTGCCCTTACTGCAGGACACAGTTGGGACTTATGGGGTCGGTAGGAGGAATTACAGTGCACAGAGGAGGACCAGGTATCTTACACACCCATAAGTGTTGAATACCATTGGCCAGAGGCATATCTAGTGTACCTAATGATACCCAGAGTGGATTTTTTTTAACACCCTCTCTGTTCCTCTTTACATCAACATAATTTTCAGTAGTAATCATTAACCTACAAAAATTCTAACAATAAAGACAGTGAAGGTTTTCTTCTTCAGAATGCTTATATATAATTTTGTTGGTAAAAAAATGAACCCCAGTAAAGCATGTGGATTATAATTGGATTATAAAAAACAAAAGTTATTAGCAGCACAGGTAGTGCACTGCGACGAAACATGGGGATGAAAGTGGTGTGCTAAATAAAATAAAATTAATGGTTTTAATAATGTAGTGCACTGTGGGGAAATATAGGGATAATAGTGGTGTGCTTTGATAGTGGCAGACCTACAGAGGACTAAATTATAGTAATATTATCCTCTAAACAGTGGTGTCTTCACAATTAGTGGGAAAAAAATGGCCATGCAGACGATATATAAGTAGAGTTGAGCGAACACCTGGATGTCCGGGTTCGGCCGAACTTGAAAAAAAAGTCCGGGTTCGTGAACCTGAACTTTGCCCCGATCCCGAACCCCATTGAAGTCAATGGAGACCCGAACTTTTGAGCACTAAAATGCCTCTAAAACAAACATGGAAAGGGCTAGAGGGCTGCAAATGGCAGCAAACTCATCTTAAGAGCATGGCAAGTGCTCTTCATACAAATGTGGATAGGGAAATAACTTAAAATAACATAAAAAAATGAAAAATAAAAAATATTCTTCTTAAATGATGTAGGAGGAGGATGAGGCCCATATGGAGGAGGAGGATGAGGCCCATATGGAGGAGGAGGTTGAGGTGGCGGTGGATATGGCGGTATAGGTGGAAGTGGCGGCGGCAGTGGAGGAGGAGGACGAGGTAGCCAACACTGGTTTTGGTTTTTAATAAAAAAAAATTTAAATTCGGGTACACCCCAAAAGAGTAAGAAAGATCAGAAGTTGAAGGGGGCAGACCCATCATTCAGTACGTCTAGGGGGGGCACACATACTGCTCCACCATGTTAGTGAAATGCTGCCTCCTGCTAAGACGTTCCATATCAGCTGCTGGCGCTGCTGCTTGTTGTGGCGAGCTGACAAAGCTTTTCCACATTTCGGCCATGTTTGGCGTCCCGCAGGGGTGGAACGCACGGCCATGTTTGGCGACCCGCACCAGGAAATCTAACCGCATAAGATCTTCTGAATGTCGTAAGTGTAACCATTTTTAGCCTGAAAAAAAAAGTCTAAATATACTGCACGGTGAAGGCTTTTCTCTCTCTTTGGTAATCCCGTATGGGGAATCGATCCTGGATGCTCTGAGCTGGAGATTGCTCTATTATTAACGGTGCACGGTGCTGCTATCTGGTGACAACCTGCGATTCAAACCAGTGAGGAATACAATAGAAAGGCTGTTTTACATTGTTTATCTGGTGAGTAGGGGACTGAGAGGGGAGCACCTGATCGCATCATAAAGCACTGGCACTTTGGATGTCTTATGTCGACAAGACAAGCACTGAGCACTTTTTTTGAAGATTTATTGATATAGAGACTAGCACTGAGCACTTTTTGAAAGAATATTTATTCATTTAGTCACTTGAGCACTGGACACTTTAATTTAATTTTATTTTATGGTGATGTATAGTGTTGAGCGAACACGGACTGTATTATTCGTGTTCGTACCGAATAATTGGATTTTTGTTACCCGAACACGGACACGGACACTTTACTGTATGTTTGGGTAAAAAATCCGTGTTCGGTCGTTTTATTTCCGGGTTTTGCATGTTTTGGCGTTCTTTTCATGGCGGGCTTTCAACAGCCAATCAACAATCGTTTAACTGGTGTGCCTTAAGCTATCCCAGCCATGCCTGCAAATGTATGAGTAGCTGTGATTGGCCGTCTGAAGCATGTGAACAAGTCTATATAAGTTCGAGGCAGCCGCAGCGGCGTCATTCTGCTGCTTAGCTCAGGGACAGAGCACACATACGTGCTGGCTGCTGATTAGGGAAAGACAGGCAGGGAAAACGAATTGGTGTCTGGATAGAATTTAGGGTCAGGTCGGAGTGTTTAGGCAGGGCGAGTTGTAGGCATTTTAGGGATAGAGTCTGCTGAATTATAGGGTCAGTGTGTTCTACAAACTACAATCGATATTGCTGTGTGGTGTGGGATAGGAGATAGGCAGGTGTCAGTGATCCACATCCATTTTTCTGTGTGTGGGCTGCAGTGAACACAATCTTTTTGGGGTGCAGTGAACACAATCCTTTTGGGGTGCAGTGAACAAAATCTTTGTGGGGTACAGTGAACACAATCTTTGTGGGGTGCAGTGAAGACAATCCTTGTGGGGTGCAGTGAAGACAATCCTTGTGGGGTACAGTGAACACAATCTTTGTGGGGTGCAGTGAAGACAATCCTTTTGGGGTGCAGTGAACACAATCTTTGTGGGGTGCAGTAAACAAAATCTTTGTGGGGTACAGTGAACACAATCTTTGTGGGGTACAGTGAACAAAATCTTTGTGAGGTACAGTGAACACAATCTTTGTGGGGTGCAGTGAAGACAATCCTTGTGGGGTGCAGTGAACAAAATCTTTGGGGGGTACAGTGAACACAATCTTTGTGGGGTACAATGAACACAATCTTTGTGGGGTGCAGTGAAGACAATCCTTGTGGGGTGCAGTGAAGACAATCCTTGTGGGGTGCAGTGAACAAAATCTTTGGGGGGTACAGTGAACACAATCTTTGTGGGGTACAGTGAACACAATCTTTGTGGGGTGCAGTGAAGACAATCCTTTTGGGGTGCAGTGAACACAATCTTTGTGGGGTACAGTGAACACAATCTTTGTGGGGTGCAGTGAAGACAATCCTTGTGGGGTGCAGTGAAGACAATCCTTGTGGGGTACAGTGAACACAATCTTTGTGGGGTGCAGTGAAGACAATCCTTTTGGGGTGCAGTGAACACAATCTTTGTGGGGTGCAGTGAACAAAATCTTTGTGGGGTACAGTGAACACAATCTTTGTGGGGTACAGTGAACACAATCTTTGTGGGGTGCAGTGAAGACAATCCTTGTGGGGTGCAGTGAAGACAATCCTTGTGGGGTGCAGTGAACAAAATCTTTGGGGGGTACAGTGAACACAATCTTTGTGGGGTACAGTGAACACAATCTTTGTGGGGTGCAGTGAAGACAATCCTTTTGGGGTGCAGTGAACACAATCTTTGTGGGGTACAGTGAACACAATCTTTGTGGGGTGCAGTGAAGACAATCCTTGTGGGGTGCAGTGAAGACAATCCTTGTGGGGTACAGTGAACACAATCTTTGTGGGGTGCAGTGAAGACAATCCTTTTGGGGTGCAGTGAACACAATCTTTGTGGGGTGCAGTGAACAAAATCTTTGTGGGGTACAGTGAACACAATCTTTGTGGGGTACAGTGAACACAATCTTTGTGGGGTACAGTGAACACAATCTTTGTGGGGTGCAGTGAACACAATCCTTTTGTGGTGCAGTGAACACAATCTTTGTGGGGTACAGTGAACACAATCTTTGTGGGGTGCAGTGAAGACAATCCTTGTGGGGTACAGTGAACACAATCTTTGTGGGGTGCAGTGAAGACAATCCTTTTGGGGTGCAGTGAACACAATCTTTGTGGGGTGCAGTGAAGACAATCCTTGTGGGGTGCAGTGAAGACAATCCTTGTGGGGTGCAGTGAACAAAATCTTTGTGGGGTACAGTGAACACAATCTTTGTGGGGTGCAGTGAACAAAATCTTTGGGGGGTACAGTGAACACAATCTTTGTGGATTACAGTGAACACAATCTTTGTGGGGTGCAGTGAAGACAATCCTTTTGGGGTGCAGTGAACACAATCTTTGTGGGGTACAGTGAACACAATCTCATACTTCTGAAGATTTGAGGGTGCTGCCTGTTTCATCCTCCTCCTCCTCATCCATCCTTTTAGGGGTACAAACAATAGTAATTGGGGCCTAGTGTGCTTCTGTACGTGTGAAAAACATACACTTTTTTTTTATCATATTTCCTATTCCGCTATTCAATAAAAACCTTTGGGGATCAATTAAATTGCGGGATAGTCTGTGTCGGTACGTGTGAGATCCACCTTTCCAAGTTTTTGGGGTTCATCTCATACTTCTGAAGCTTTGAGGGTGCTGCCTGTTCCATACTCCTCCTCCTCCTCCTCCTCCATCCTTTTAGGTGTACAAACAATAGTAATTGGGGCCTAGTGTGCTTCTGTACGTGTGAGATACATACACTTTTTTTGATCATATTTCCTATTCCGCTATTCAATAAAAACCTTTGGGGATCAATTAAATTGCGGAATAGTCTGTGTCGGTACGTGTGAGATCCACCTTTCCAAGTTTTTGGGGTTCATCTCATACTTCTGAAGCTTTGAGGGTGCTGCCTGTTCCATACTCCTCCTCCTCCTCCTCCATCCTTTTAGGTGTACAAACAATAGTAATTGGGGCCTAGTGTGCTTCTGTACGTGTGAGATACATACACTTTTTTTGATCATATTTCCTATTCCGCTATTCAATAAAAACCTTTGGGGATCAATTAAATTGCGGAATAGTCTGTGTCGGTACGTGTGAGATCCACCTTTCCAAGTTTTTGGGGTTCATCTCATACTTCTGAAGCTTTGAGGGTGCTGCCTGTTCCATACTCCTCCTCCTCCATCCTTTTAGGTGTACAAACAATAGTAATTGGGGCCTAGTGTGCTTCTGTACGTGTGAGATACATACACTTTTTTTGATCATGTTTCCTATTCCGCTATTCAATAAAAACCTTTGGGGATCAATTACATTGCGGAATAGTCTGTGTCGGTACGTGTGAGATCCACCTTTCCAAGTTTTTGGGGTTCATCTCATACTTCTGAAGCTTTGAGGGTGCTGCCTGTTCCATACTCCTCCTCCTCCTCCTCCATCCTTTTAGGTGTACAAACAATAGTAATTGGGGCCTAGTGTGCTTCTGTACGTGTGAGATACATACACTTTTTTTGATCATATTTCCTATTCCGCTATTCAATAAAAACCTTTGGGGATCAATTAAATTGCGGAATAGTCTGTGTCGGTACGTGTGAGATCCACCTTTCCAAGTTTTTGGGGTTCATCTCATACTTCTGAAGCTTTGAGGGTGCTGCCTGTTCCATACTCCTCCTCCTCCTCATCCATCCTTTTAGGTGTACAAACAATAGTAATTGGGGCCTAGTGTGCTTCTGTACGTGTGAGATACATACACTTTTTTTGATCATATTTCCTATTCCGCTATTCAATAAAAACCTTTGGGGATCAATTAAATTGCGGAATATTCTGTGTCGGTACGTGTGAGATCCACCTTTCCAAGTTTTTGGGGTTCATCTCATACTTCTGAAGCTTTGAGGGTGCTGCCTGTTCCATACTCCTCCTCCTCCTCCTCCATCCTTTTAGGTGTACAAACAATAGTAATTGGGGCCTAGTGTGCTTCTGTACGTGTGAGATACATACACTTTTTTTGATCATATTTCCTATTCCGCTATTCAATAAAAACCTTTGGGGATCAATTAAATTGCGGAATATTCTGTGTCGGTACGTGTGAGATCCACCTTTCCAAGTTTTTGGGGTTCATCTCATACTTCTGAAGCTTTGAGGGTGCTGCCTGTTCCATACTCCTCCTCCTCCTCCTCCATCCTTTTAGGTGTACAAACAATAGTAATTGGGGCCTAGTGTGCTTCTGTACGTGTGAGATACATACACTTTTTTTGATCATATTTTCTATTCCGCTATTCAATAAAAACCTTTGGGGATCAATTAAATTGCGGAATAGTCTGTGTCGGTACGTGTGAGATCCACCTTTCCAAGTTTTTGGGGTTCATCTCATACTTCTAAAGCTTTGAGGGTGCTGCCTGTTCCATACTCCTCCTCCTCCTCCTCCTCCATCCTTTTAGGTGTACAAACAATAGTAATTGGGGCCTAGTGTGCTTCTGTACGTGTGAGATACATACACTTTTTTTGATCATATTTCCTATTCCGCTATTCAATAAAAACCTTTGGGGATCAATTAAATTGCGGAATAGTCTGTGTCGGTACGTGTGAGATCCACCTTTCCAAGTTTTTGGGGTTCATCTCATACTTCTGAAGCTTTGAGGGTGCTGCCTGTTCCATACTCCTCCTCCTCCTACTCCATCCTTTTAGGTGTACAAACAATAGTAATTGGGGCCTAGTGTGTTTCTGTACGTGTGAGATACATACACTTTTTTTGATCATATTTCCTATTCCGCTATTCAATAAAAACCTTTGGGGATCAATTAAATTGCGGAATAGTCTGTGTCGGTACGTGTGAGATCCACCTTTCCAAGTTTTTGAGGTTCATCTCATACTTTTGAAGATTTGAGGGTGCTGCCTGTTCCATACTCCTCCTCCTCCTCATCCATCCTTTTAGGTGTACAAACAATAGTAATTGGGGCCTAGTGTGCTTCTGTACGTGTGAGATACATACACTTTTTTTGATCATATTTCCTATTCCGCTATTCAATAAAAACCTTTGGGGATCAATTAAATTGCGGAATAGTCTGTGTCGGTACGTGTGAGATCCACCTTTCCAAGTTTTTGGGGTTCATCTCATACTTCTGAAGCTTTGAGGGTGCTGCCTGTTCCATACTCCTCCTCCTCCTCCTCCATCCTTTTAGGTGTACAAACAATAGTAATTGGGGCCTAGTGTGCTTCTGTACGTGTGAGATACATACACTTTTTTTGATCATATTTCCTATTCCGCTATTCAATAAAAACCTTTGGGGATCAATTAAATTGCGGAATATTCTGTGTCGGTACGTGTGAGATCCACCTTTCCAAGTTTTTGGGGTTCATCTCATACTTCTGAAGCTTTGAGGGTGCTGCCTGTTCCATACTCCTCCTCCTCCTCCTCCATCCTTTTAGGTGTACAAACAATAGTAATTGGGGCCTAGTGTGCTTCTGTACGTGTGAGATACATTCACTTTTTTTGATCATATTTTCTATTCCGCTATTCAATAAAAACCTTTGGGGATCAATTAAATTGCGGAATAGTCTGTGTCGGTACGTGTGAGATCCACCTTTCCAAGTTTTTGGGGTTCATCTCATACTTCTAAAGCTTTGAGGGTGCTGCCTGTTCCATACTCCTCCTCCTCCTCCTCCATCCTTTTAGGTGTACAAACAATAGTAATTGGGGCCTAGTGTGCTTCTGTACGTGTGAGATACATACACTTTTTTTGATCATATTTCCTATTCCGCTATTCAATAAAAACCTTTGGGGATCAATTAAATTGCGGAATAGTCTGTGTCGGTACGTGTGAGATCCACCTTTCCAAGTTTTTGGGGTTCATCTCATACTTCTGAAGCTTTGAGGGTGCTGCCTGTTCCATACTCCTCCTCCTCCTCCTCCATCCTTTTAGGTGTACAAACAATAGTAATTGGGGCCTAGTGTGCTTCTGTACGTGTGAGATACATACACTTTTTTTGATCATATTTCCTATTCCGCTATTCAATAAAAACCTTTGGGGATCAATTAAATTGCGGAATAGTCTGTGTCGGTACGTGTGAGATCCACCTTTCCAAGTTTTTGAGGTTCATCTCATACTTCTGAAGATTTGAGGGTGCTGCCTGTTCCATACTCCTCCTCCTCCTCATCCATCCTTTTAGGTGTACAAACAATAGTAATTGGGGCCTAGTGTGCTTCTGTACGTGTGAGATACATACACTTTTTTTGATCATATTTCCCATTCCGCTATTCAATAAAAACCTTTGGGGATCAATTAAATTGCGGAATAGTCTGTGTCGGTACGTGTGAGATCCACCTTTCCAAGTTTTTGAGGTTCATCTCATACTTCTGAAGATTTGAGGGTGCTGCCTGTTCCATACTCCTCTTCCTCATCCTCCCTTTAGGGTAGGAAAAAATTTAATCGGGCCTAGTCTGTGTTTGTACGTGTGAGATACACAGTTTTTTATCCTATTCCGCTATTCAATACACACCCTTTTGGTGTAAAAAACATTAAATTGCGGCATAGTTTGCATATTTGACTGTGAGATACACCCGTGCGATACTGTTGTTCTTTTGTTCTGCTATTCAATAAAGACCTTTCTAGGGCAAGATCTTAAATTTCAGAAATATGAGGAGAGCGTCAAATAGGGGCCGTGGCCGGGGTCGTGGTGCTGCTGCTAGAGCTCCTGTTGCAAGGAGAGGACGTGGTCGATCTGTGCCAGCTACACGCACAAGTGAAACACCTTCCTCAAGTGTGAGTAGGCGACAGAACCTGCAGCAGTATTTGGTTGGGCATCATACGCCTCTAGAAGTGATGAGGCCAGAACACAGAGAGGCGATAGTAGATTGGTTTGCTGCTGACAGTGCCTCCAGTTCCTTCACATTGTCTCCCACCCAGTCTACTGCAGAAAGGTCAGAGTTGGCACCTGCAGCCAATGTCCAACCGTCTTTCACCTCACCCCCTTGCAAATCAGGCAAGCAGTCTGAGCCCCAAGCCATATAGCAGTCTCTTATTCTTTTTGAGGACTCTGTCAGCAGGGTTTCCCAGGGCCATCCACCTAGCCCTGCCCCAGAAGTGGAAGAGATTGAGTGCAGCGATGCCCAACCACTTATTTCTCAAGATGAGTACATGGAAGGACCATCACAGCACGTCTCCGATGATGACGAAACGCAGGTGCCAACTGCTGCGGCGTTCAGCATTGTGGAGACCGACAGGGAGGGCAGGGGTGAAGACTGGGTGGAAGATGATGTGGAGGACGATGAGGTCCTCGACCCCACATGGAATGAAGGTCATGCAGGTGACCTGAGTATTTTGGAGGAAGAGGCGGTGGTCGCACAGAGCCACCAGCACAGCAGAAGAGGGAGAAGGGTGCAGAAGCGGAGCAGCCGTGCCCTAGACACTACGCCTGCTACTGCCCAACGCAGCAAGGGAACGAGCGCACCAAAGTCAGCTCAAAAGAGTTCTCTAGCGTGGAAGTTCTTTAGAAAATGTGCTGATGACAGGACACGAGTGGTTTGCACCCTGTGCAATCAGAGCCTGAAGCGAGGCATAAACCTTCTCAACCTGAGCACAACCTGCATGATCAGGCATCTAAGTGCAAAGCACGAGCTGCAGTGGAGTATACACCTTCAAAACCAAGAAACGTCTCTGGCTCATCCTGCTTCCTCTTCTGCTGCAGTCTCGGCCGCTCCAGCCACCTCTGTAGTCATACCGGCACCTGCCACCCCGCAAACAGACGATCTGTCAGCAACACCACCACCTGGGTCACCAACAACCATCTCCACAATGTCCCGTGGAAGTGTTCAGCTTTCCATCTCCCAAACACTTGAGAGGAAGAGGAAGCACCCCCCTACCCACCCGCGATCCCTGGCCCTGAATGCCAGCATTTCACAATTATTGACCTTTGAAATGCTGTCATTCCGTCTGGTGGAGACGCCCAGTTTTAAAAAGCTTATGTCGGTGGCTGTCCCACAGTACGTCGTGCCCAGCCGCCACTACTTTTCCAGGCAAGCCATCCCTTCCCTGCACAACCAAGTGGGGGAAAAAATCAGGTGTGCACTGCGCAACGCCATCTGTGCCAAGGTCCACCTAACTACCGATACGTGGACCAGTAAGCACGGTCAGGGGCGTTATATCTCCCTAACGGCACACTGGATAAATGCAGTGGCGGATGGGCCTGAAGCGGATAGCAATTTGGCGCATGTCCTTCCACCACCGAGGATTGCAGGGCGCTTCAGTTTGCCTCCTGTTCCTAACTCATCCTACTCCGCTACCTCATCCTCTACCGCCTCCTCATCCGGACAGCGTAATACCTTCACCACCAACTTCAGCACGGCCAGGGCTAAACGACAGCAGGCAGTTTTACAACTTGCCTGTTTGGGGGACAAACCACACACCGCGCAGGAGTTGTGGAGGAGCATGGAACAGCAGACAAATGAGTGGTTGCTGCCAGCGAGCCTCAAGCCCGGCCTGGTGGTGTGCGATAATGGGCGAAATCTCATAGCAGCTCTGGGCCTAGCCGGTTTGACGCACATCCCTTGCCTGGCGCATGTGCTGAATTTGGTGGTGCAGAGGTTCCTTAAAAACTACCCCGATATGTCAGAGCTGCTGCAGAAAGTGCGGGCCGTCTGTGCGCACTTTCGGCGTTCTCACCCTGCTGCTGCTCGCCTGGCAGCGCTGCAGCGTAACTTCGGCCTTCCCGCTCACCGCCTCATATGTGACGTGCCCACAAGGTGGAACTCCACCTTGCACATGCTGCAAAGACTGTGCGAGCAGCAGCAGGCCATAGTGGAGTTTCAGCTGCAGCACGCACGCGTGAGTCGCTCTGCGGAACAGCACCACTTCACCACCAATAACTGGGCCTCCATGCGAGACCTGTGTGCCTTGTTACGCTGTTTTGAGTACTCCACCAACATGGCCAGTGGCAATGACGCCGTTCTCAGCTTAACTATCCCACTTCTATGCCTCCTTGAAAAAACAATTCGGGCGATGATGGAAGAGGATGTGGCACAGGATGAGGAGGAGGAGGATGAAGAGGTAACATTTCAAAGGCTTTCAGGGCAGTCATTCGCAAGGGGCTCCGAGGGTGGGTTCCTGCACCCACAAATGCCAGGGACACAATTGTCCAGCAGGGGCACAGTTCTGGAGGATGAGGAGGAGGAGGAGCTGGAGGAGGAGCTAGAGGAGGAGATGGAAGCATGTTCACAGCAGGGTGGCACCCAGGCCAGCTCATGGCCATCACTGGTGCGTGGCTGGGGGGATACAGAGGACACGGACGATACACCTCCCACAGAGGACAGCCTTTCGTCGCCTCTGGGCAGCCTGGCACACATGAGCGATTACATGCTGCAGTGTCTCCACAACGACCGCCGAGTTGCCCACATTCTAACTTGTGCTGATTACTGGGTGGCCACACTGCTGGATCCCCGTTACAAGGACAACGTACTGTCCTTAATTCACTCACTGGAGCACGATCGCAAGATGCGCGAGTACAAGCGCACGCTGGTAGATGCGATGCTGCTGGCATTCCCATCTGACAGCGGGGCCACAGTGGAAGCACAAGGCAGAGGAGGAGGAGGAGGAGGAGGTCGCCAACGCAACCAGGGCACCGCCAGCACCTCAGAAGGCAGGGTTAGCATGGCCGAAATGTGGAAAAGCTTTGTCAGCACGCCACAACAAACAGCAGCACCAGCAGCTCAGATGGAACGTCTTAGCAGGAGGCAGCATTTTACCAACATGGTGGAGCAGTATGTGTGCACACGCCTACATGTAGTGAATGAGGGGTCTGCCCCCTTCAACTTCTGGGTCTCCAAATTGGGCACATGGCCTGAGCTTGCCCTTTACGCCTTGGAGGTGCTGGCGTGCCCTGCAGCCAGTGTATTATCTGAACGGGTATTTAGCACGGCTGGGGGCGTTATAACAGACAAGCGCAGCCGCCTGTCCAGAGACAATGTGGACAAGCTCACGTTCATTAAAATGAACCAGGCATGGATCCCACGGGACTTTTCCGTACCTTGTGCAGAATAGCAATGGATACCGACCTTACCCACCCATTGTTCCATTTTTGCTCTTTCTCACTCTTTTGGGGTGTACCCTCATTTAAAATTTGTGAAAAGAAGCAGTGTTGGCTACCTCGTCCTCCTCCTCAGGGCCAGATTAACGTAGGGGCTATTGGAGCTGCAGCTCCAGGCCCCTACCTTTTATATAGGCCCCGGGTTGGCCATATTCACTGTGACCACTCTTCTGTCACTTGTAAACACAGAAGTCTGGCTTCTATGCTCGCTTCCCCAGGCAGCACCCTCAGAACCTCCCCACACAGCGCGAAGGCCTGTCAAGGAGGGACAGTTGCTGATGCATGGATGTGTTTATGGGCTTCAGAGACAGCATCCCATGTTGAATTAGGCATGCATGGCTGCACCCTTCCTCCTCTGGGTGCATGCCAAGGCACGGCCCTTAAGGCCCTTCAAAATCCTCAGCACCAAGACCATGATGCTCTTAATCCGGCCCTGGTCCTCCTCCACCGCCGCTTCCACCTACACCGCCCATAGGTGTGCGCAGCCTATTGCATTAGGGTGTGCACCCCAAAGTTGAAATACACATGCATGTGTTTGCCTACATGTACATGGCCCCGATACATTACTCTCCCTGCTGGCAAAGAGAAATAGAGCAGAGCAGGTCCGAGGGAGATCTTTCCCATCTCCTCACTGGCAAACAGAGCGATAATGCTATGTGCCCTAGGTGATTAGGGTGTGCCCAGGTACACCCGGCACACCCTGTGCGCACGCCTATGACACCGCCACATCCACCACCACCTCAACCTCCCTCCTACTCCATATGGGCCTCGTCCTTCAGAGATGAAGAACATTGTTTTATTTTTCTGTTTTTTTTTGTTGTTTTAAGTTATTTCCCTATCCACATTTGTTTGCAGAGCACTTGCCATGCTCTTAACTACGTTTTGCTGCCATTTGCAGCACTCTAGCCCTTTCCATTGGTGTTTTAGAGCCATTTTAGTGCCTTAAAGTTCGGGTCCCCATTGACTTCAATGGGGTTCGGTGTCCGGGAAAAGTTCGGTAAAAGTCCGGGACACGGACCCGGACTTTTTTTTAAAGTTCGGCTGAACCCGTCGAACACGGACATCTAGGTGTCCGCTCAACCCTAGTGATGTACATTTATATTTTATGATGATGTACATTAATAATGTGTATATGATATGAGTTCACAGGATATTTATTGAATTGGATGATTATTTATTTATAGTAGTAACACTGTATGGCACTTTTTTGATAGTTAGCACGCAGTTGACACTGCATATAATACTCTTGCATTATTATCAATCATACATCTATTGAGATAGCAAGGTATAATAATTTATTTGTTGTTGAAACACTTTAATAATTAACACTGTCATTTTGCACATATTTATTGAGCAGCGCTGATACATATTCTATTTATTAATTTTAAAAGGTATTCCCCTTTTTATCAGCAGCAGCTTATTTATTGTATATTTATTATTTTCCTAAGCGCTGGCACTTTGCACATATTATGCTAACCCTACCTTCTGAGGGGCTAGCAGTGCCCTGGCAGCATTGACGACCTCTTCCTCCTCCTCCTCCTCCTCCCCTGCCTTGGCCTTGTGCTTCCACTGTGCCCCCGCTGTCAGGTGGGAATGCCACCAGCAGAGCGTCTACCAGCATGCGCTTGTACTCACGCATCTTCCGATCACGCTCCAGTGAGGGAATTAAGGATGGTACGTTGTCCTTGTAACGGGAATGCAGCAGGGTGGCGACCCAGAGGCAAGGAAAAGCTGTCCTCTGTGGGAGGTGTATCCTCTGTGTCCTCCGTATCCCCCCAGCCACGCACCAGTGATGGCCATGAGCTGGCCTGGGTGCCACCCTGCTGTGAACACGGTTCCATATCCTCCTCCATCTCCTCCTCCTAATCCTCGTCATCATCCAGAACTGTGCCCCTGCTGGACAATTGTGTCCCTGGCGTTTGTGGGTGCAGGAACCCACCCTCTGAGCCACTTGCAAATGACTGCCCTGAAAGCCTTGGAAATGTTACCTCTTCATCCTCCTCCTCCTCATCCTGTGCCACATCCTCTTCCATCATCGCCCAAAGTGTCTTTTCAAGAAGGCATAGAAGTGGGATAGTTAAGCTGAGAACGGCATCATCGGCACTGGCCATGTTGGTGGAGTACTCAAAACAGCGCAACAAGGCACACAGGTCTGGCATGGTGGCCAAGTTATTGGTGGTGAAGTGGTGCTGTTCCGCAGAGCGACTCACACGTGCGTGCTGCAGCTGAAACTCCACTATGGCCTGCTGCTGCTCGCACAGTCTGGCCAGCATGTGCAAGGTGGAGTTTCCCCTTGTGGGCACGTCACATATGAGGCGGTGAGCGGGAAGGTCGAAGTTACGCTGCCATGCTGACAGGCGAGCAGCAGTAGGGTGAGAACGCCGAAAATGCGCACAGACGGCCCACACTTTCTGCAGCAGCTCTGACATATCAGGGTAATTTCAAAGGAACCTCTGCACCACCAAATTCCGCACATGCGCCTGGCAAGGGATGTGTGTCAAACCGGCTAGGCCCAGAGCTGCTACGAGATTTCGCCCGTTATCACACACCACCAGGCCGGGCTTGAGGCTCACTGGCAGCAACCACTCATCTTTCTGCAGTTCAATGCCCCTCCACAACTCCTGCGCGGTGTGTGGTTTTTCACCCAAACAGGCAAGTTTTAAAACTGCCTGCTGTAGTTTACCCCTGGCTGTGCTGAAGTTGGTGGTGAAGGTGTTACGCTGACCGGAAGAGGAGGCGGTAGAGGATGAGGAAGCGGAGTAGGAGGAGTTAGGAACAGGAGGCAAACTGAAGCGCCCTGCAATACTCGGTGGTGGAAGGACATGCGCCAAATTGCTATCCGCCTCAGGCCCAGCCACCACTGCATTTACCAAGTGTGCTGTTAGGGAGATAAAACACCAATGACCGTGCTTACTGGTCCACGTATCCATAGTTAGATGGACCTTGCCACAGATGGCGTTACGCAGTGCACACCTGACTTTGTCACCCACTTGCTTGTGCAGGGAAGGGATGGCTTGCCTGGAAAAGTAGTGGTGGCTGGGCACGACGTACTGTGGGACAGCCACCGCCATAAGGCTTTTAAAACTCTGCAGCGCGTGCTTTGCACTTAGATGCCTGGTCATGCAGGTTGTGCTCAGGTTGAGAACGTTTATGCCTTGCTTCAGGCTCTTATTGCACAGCGTGCAAACCACTTCTGTCCTGTCATCATCACACTGTCTGAAGAACTGCCACGCTAGGGAACTCCTTTGTGCTGGCTTTGGTATGCTTGGCTCCTTGCTGCATTGGGCAGTAGCATGCGTAGTGTCTAGGGCATGGCCGCTCCGCTTTGGACCCTGCTCCCTCTTCTGCTGTGCTGGTGGCTCTGTGCGACCACCGCCTCTTCCTCCAAACCACTTAGGTCACCTGCATGACGTTCATTCCATGTGGGGTCGAGGACCTCATCATCTTCCACATGATCTTCCACCCAGTCTTCACCCCTGCCCTCCTTGTCGGTCTCCACAATTCGGAATTCCGCAGCAGTTGGCACCTGTGTTTCGTCGTCATCCAAGACGTGCTGCGATGGTCCTTCTATGTACTCATCTGGAGACATAAGTGGTTGGGTATCGGTGCACTCAATCTCTTCCAATTCTGAGGCAGGGTTAGGTGGATGGCCCTGGGAAACCATGCTAACAGAGTCATCAAAAAGAAGAAGAGACTGCTGCATGACTTGGGGCTCAGACTGCTTGGCTGATTTGCAAGGGGGTGAGGTGAAAGATTGATGGACATTGGCTGCAGGTGCCAACTCTGACCTTTCAGCAGAAGACTGGGTGGGAGACAATGTGAAGGAATTGGAGGCACTGTCAGCAACCCAATCTACTTATATATATAAATAAGTCGCGCTTAGTGATATAGAACAACTCAATGTCCAAAACGTAAAGTCCCAATATGTAGAAGTGAGTATATTGAAGAGTGATATGAAATATTGTGATCAGCACTGTAGCAATCCAGAGTCTCTTAGGTAATAGGCTTACCAGATAGGCAATCAATAAATGCGGAGATTCAAATGATTGTAGAAAATCGTGTGTTAGACGCTCAAAAATTGGTGTCATGAAATCATAGAAAAAAGAAAACGCCATAGCATAATACCGTAACGCTAAGTGTTATTGTTATACACCTTAAAAGTGCACCACATGAAGGTGTATATATCCGTCACCAATTGTGAAACTGCTTACCAGAAATATATTGTATAAGGAAATAAATGACAATCCCAGTGTAGTAGGAGAATCAAGGAAGGAAAGAGAACCACCACCGATTTAATAGCCTCTTACCAAATTGAGAATAAAAACGGCAGAGATAAGAAGGATCCCAAACACATCAGGAACGCCAACAATTAAACTCTGAGCCCCTTACCAGACCAAGATAGTATATCGCTCAGGATAGGGGATCTGGCCAAATTCGCTCCTCCAGCATACAGCACTAATAGCAGATAATCTCGTGCACCAGAGTCAGGTTAGAGGATGTTCTCAGCAGGTCAGACAAGGCCAATCCCAAAGAAAAGGAAACGCCAATAGTGTAAAATCGTAACAACTAGTTTAATGGGTTAAAAAGAAATGCACTTACATTCCAAAAGAAAACACGAAGCATGTAAAGCCGCCGGCCAGACGGCAAAGCACATCCGCTCACTCGGAACGCTTCCAGGGATGACGTCAGCACGCCGTGACCTAATGACGTTTCGTCCTAGAAGACGTTTTCAAACCCAATCTACTATCGCCTGTACTTGTTCTGGCCTCAACAATTGTAGAGGCACATTAGGCCCTGCCAAATACTGCTGCAGGTTCTGTCGCCTACTCGCAGCTGAGAAAGGTGTTTCACCTGTGCGTGTAGCATGCACAGATTGACCACGTCCTCTCCTTGCAACAGGAGCTACACCAGCAACACCACGACCCAGGCCACGTCCCTTATTTGACCTTCTCCTCATATTTATCAAATTTTGGATCTTCCCCAAAATTGGTTTTTATTGCAAAGCGCAATACAACAGCATGCAATGGGTGTATCTCATTGTAACATATGCAGACAGGGCCGCAATCAACTTTTTTTGCCCCTAAATGGGTTTTTGTTTTATTGCAAAGCGCAATACAACAGTATGCAATGGGTGTATGTCACTGTAACATAGGCAGACAGGGCTGCAATCAACTTTTTTTGTGCCCCTAAATGGGTTTTTTTATTGCAAAGCGCAATACAACAGTATGCAATGGGTGTGTGTCACTGTAACATATGCAGACAGGTTCGCAATCAACTTTTTTGCCTCTAATTGGGTTTTTGTATTTCAAAGCGCAATACAACAGTATGCAATGTGTGTATGTCACTGTAACATATGCAGACAGGGGCGCATTTAACTTATTTTTGCCTCTAAATGTTTTTTTTTATTGCAAAGCGCAATACAACAGTATGCAATGGGTGTATGTCACTGTAACATTTGCAGACAGGGCCGCAATCAACTTTTTTTTGCCCCTAAAAAGGTTTTTTTATTGCAAAGCGCAATACATGTAACGTTCATGCATTTTGTTAATGGATGGATTTACAGCTGCAGAATTATTACACTCAGTATCCTTGTAGAGATCTGTTGAACAACATATCCAACTCTCAGGACTTCATCATAGTGCACAGCCTGTATTCAATTTACATATACTCAATCAGATGTATAGATGGAGGGATAGAATATATGAGAAGTATAGATGAGAGACAGGCAATTGTATAGTGGGCACTTAGGAGAGTTGCAGGTGGTAATAATAGGCAGATAGGTTCTGATGTCAAGTATAATGCAGATGGTAAGAGGACACAGATGGAGTATACTTCAGACAGAGTAACCTAGTGCAAGGATAGTGTAGGTAGTCCCAAGAGCTAACAGTCTTATGCAGATGATAGGAGATAGATAGATATAGATAGTCCTGGTAGTTGCAGTAGATGACAGTAGGAGTGCAGTTAGTAAGGAATCCCCTGTGGGGTACTTATCACATAGATAGGTTAGTAAGGATAGAGTCCAATGGTGAGAGGTGATCCCGTAGCGAGGTACGGATCAGCAGCGAGGTTCCGACTTCAGTTCAGCAAAGGGAAATGCCAGCAGCTCTGACTTCACAGGAGAAGGTGCGGTGAACATGTGGTTGAAGGTGAAGACGGCATGCCAGGGGTGATCGGGTGGCGAGACACAGGATCCGAAAACAGGTTCAGGTAGCGAGATACAGGAACGTGTCGAACTGGTATGCTGCCTTCAGACAGCGGGACGCTCCAACCATGGCGGTTGAACGAGCCATGAGTGAGAGAAAACCGGCGATTGAAATAGCCGCTCATAGCGGCGCTCGGCAATGATGTCATCCGGTCTTAAAGGTATATGCGTCTCTTGTGTAACAAGATGAGACGCAATTAGAAAAAGGAGAATTATATGGAACAAGGGTACCAGCGGTACCAGAACATTACAATACAACAGTATGCAATGGGTGTTTCCTGACAGACTCCATGGCAGCATACGTATCGGGTTTGGCCCCGCCTCCAAACCTACCCATAGGACCTCACTCCCATAAATCTTTGCTCCTGTTCAGCACACGTGTTCTTTTTTTGTCCTCCAAAGGATTACCTGATATCCTACCTGAAGATGGATTCCGGGTGATGGATGGCTCTACCTGTCGGGTATGGAGCTCTCCAATAAGCCCCAGCTGCTGCGGGGTATGGAGGAGGGGCGAAGATGTAGCAGCCTTGGCCAAAAAGCCCAGCTGCTGCGGGTGGCCGGTACCCTTGAAAGAGATAAGTCCGGTGTGCATCCATCCCTGGTGGTCTGCGGTTCGTGAGTACACTCCATGGCAGCTATGTTATATGCTTATATTTGCCTTTGTTTATATGTTTTTTCTCTTACCTGGTCTTTCCTGCCTTCCCTGGTGGCTAGTGGTCCGGGGCCGGTCAGCGGTTCACTTCCTGACCGGCCGCCGGTGCGGTGCGCTACTGCGCATGTGCGGCGCCTCCAGAACGAGGCTTGGTTCTCGCGCGTGCGCAGTAAGAGCGCGGCGCATGCGCAGTCAGTTGGCGTCGGCGGCGAGCGCTGATGACGTCACCAGGCGCCATATTTAAACCCCAGAACTGTCAGCAGTGTTGTGTTTATACACACTGCTGATACTGGGTGTTCCATACTCCGCATCTGATCGGTTTTTGGACGCCTGCTGTTCGTTGCCGCTCTGCCTGCTAACCTCTGGTTCTTGGTGAGTACTGGCCCCAGTTTGGGAGCCCCCCCCCCCTCCCCCCCCCCTCCTCTTTTGCTGGTTTTCTGACATTGCTGTCCGGCTCATTCTTGTAGGTCAGCATCAGAATGGAAGCTACTTTGCCCTCCGGTGGTCAGCCCGCCCCTAACAGGTATTTGGGGCTTCTTAGTGGGGCTGTGGGTTATAGGGGGTGGGGGTAGGAACTCAAGTGTTCCTAGCTTCCTGTCTGTTTTTTCTGTTTTTTCTCTTGTTCACAGCCCTCCTCGTTCAGAGACTAGGCACTCTTCTCAAAGAAGTGAAAGACGCTCAAGCTCTCGCCACCGGCACTCTACAGGAAAGTCCCGTTCGGGCTCACATCATCAAAAATCATCTACTTCAGCCAGCCACGCACGGAGACCTGACAAAGCAGGTTGCAGAGGCTGTGGCGCTAGTGTCCCGGAGAGGAAGCTTTTCTGTGATAGATGTTTCTCCCAGGCTGCGGGAGAAAGGGATACTTCCGATCAGCGCATTGAGGCTTTGGTCAAGAGAGTGGTTAAGGACTCTTTGGCAGAGTTGGGTGTCAGTCGTTCTCAAGACACTGCAACGGCTTCCCCAAGCCCCTCCCCTGTAGCACTACAGGTACAGGAAGATTTCGAGTCAGCCCACACAAGCCATCAGTCGATGCTCTTGTCAGGTAGCGACTCTGAAGATGAGGATCCCTGCTTGGGTTTTGAATATACCTTGGTGCCTTCCCTGGTTAAAGCGGTCAGAGAGACCTTAAATTGGGAGGAGTCAGCTGTTCCCCCTCCCAAGCAGAAGAAGTACTTTAAACAGCTCAATAAGGAGCGTGTTAATTTTCCCTTCCTGGGAGAGTTGGGTGAAATCATCTTGGAGGAGTGGAAAAAGGTGGAACGAAAGAATTCCTTAGTATCCAAGATGGCTAAACTTTACCCCTTCAAAGAGGATGATGTGAAACATCTTGAGTCCCCTCCCCTAGTTGACGCAGCAGTCATGAGACTGGTCAAGCACGTGACCCTTCCCTTAGAGGATACGGTCTCATTTAAAGACCCGTTGGACCGAAGGATGGACTCTGATTTGAAGAGAATCTACCTTACAGCAGGTATGGCCTGTAAGCCAGTCCTGGCTTTGGCTGCTCTATCCAAGGCCATGGAGTCTTGGGCTGATGTGGTAGACGAATCGGTCAGATCGGTTTCGGAGGAGGTGGCCAGAAGCGCTCCAATCCAGGAGCTTAGGCTGGGCGCGTCGTTCCTTGGGGAGGCTTCCATAGACTTGATCCGTCTATTGGCAAGAGTTATGCTGTCCTCGGTCACAGCTAAGAGAGCTCTTTGGCTCCGCCCTTGGGTGGCGGATCCGGCATCAAAGCAAGTTTGGTGCCGTATTCCCTTTGAGGGGTCCTCCCTTTTCGGGAATAAACTGGACGAGGCCATAACCCGGGCTACAGGCGGTAAGTCTGGGTTTCTTCCCCAGGATCGGCGCCAGTTCAACGTCAAGAAAGGACAGCCTACCAGAAAATTTGTGCCTGACCGGGCCAGGGAAGCTCGTTCTTATAGACCTGGTCGGGAGTTCAACCGGAACTGGAGATCCAGACAGTCTTCCAGGAAGACGACAAAGAATGTCTCCTCTGGGGACCGCGAGCCCACTAAGTCCTTTTGAAGGTGGGCCCGCTCAGACATGTCGGGTGGGTGCACGTCTACGCTCCTTCCGACATGTCTGGGCGGCTTCGATTCAGGACCCCTGGGCCGTCAGGACGGTGTCTTCAGGCCACAAGTGGGTCTTCAAGGAGAGGCCAGGCTCAAGGTTCCTGCCTACTGCCATACCATGTCTAGAAGAAAGGCGTCAGATTTTGTTTTCTTACGTCGAAGCTCTCATTGCTCAAGGGGCTGTCATCTCCGTTCCAGAGTCAGAGCGAGGCCAAGGAATATATTCTCCGCTCTTTCTGGTCCAAAAGAAGAACGGATCATGGAGACCAGTAATAGATTTGACCTTCTTGAACAAATTCATAAAAAAAGAAAGGTTCAAAATGGAGACCCTGTTGTCCATACAGCAGTCAGTCCAGCCGGCAGATTGGATGGTGTCCATCGACTTGAAAGACGCCTACTTTCATGTCCCTGTGGACGAAGATTTTCAAAGGTTTCTCCGGTTCGAAGTGGGAGGATTACATCTTCAGTTTATCTGTCTCCCATTCGGGCTCTCAACATCTCCACGGACCTTTTCAAAAATCTTATTGGCCGTGGTAGCCCTACTGAGATTGAAAGGTATCCGTCTTCACCACTATTTGGACGATCTACTCCTGTTGTCCCAGGACAGAGACCAACTATTAGTTCATCTGGAGCAGGTCGTGTCCACTCTCCAGAAGTTTGGTTGGTTACTCAACAAGGAGAAGAGTCACCTGTTTCCAACTCAGTCCCTGATCTACTTGGGCGCTCTGTTCGACACAGAGAAGGCGACTATCTCTCTTCCAGAGGAAAAGATAGGGACTCTCCGAGACAGGATTCGCTTTGCCCTCTCATCCTCTCATCTTCAGGCACGTCAATGTCTGAAGGTGATCGGGACTATGGTCGCAGTAGTCCCCATGGTGAAGTGGGCCCTGTGGAGGATGAGACCCTTTCAGAAGGGATTCCTTCAGCAATGGGATACGTGGCATCTGGATCAACGCATCTTCCTAACCCCTTCAATGAGAGCGAGTCTTCCTTGGTGGCTATGCAGAGACCACCTGCTGAACTGCCACTCTCTGAAACCAGCTCCGTGGGTAGTGGTTACCTCGGACGCCAGCAACATAGGCTGGGGTGCCCACTGTCTGTCGGAGGTGGCACAGGGCAGGTGGGAGTTTTCCACTCGAGGAATAGTATCCAACATACTAGAACTCCGAGCAGCATTCCAAGCTCTTCGAGCATTTGCTCACCTGACAAAAGACCAACCTGTCATGCTGCGCCTGGACAACACCTCAGCAGTGGCATACATCAGGAAACAAGGGGGTACACGCAGCTGGTCCCTATTGAGGGAAGTGGAGCCGATTATGTCCTGGGCACAGAAAAATCTCTCGAATCTTTCAGCGGTTTATGTTCCAGGAGTCCAGAATGTCAAAGCAGACTTCTTGTCCAGAGTGGATCTGGACAACAACGAGTGGTCCCTTCACAAGGAAACGTTCGACTGGATCCTAACATTGGGGTTTTCTCCAGAGGTAGATCTCTTCGCCTCCCCCTGCAATCACAAACTGCCGAAGTACTACTCAAGATTCAGAGATCCACAAGCATCAGGGATAGATGCACTCTCGGATCAGTGGAGATTCCACAGGGCATACGCCTTCCCACCAATTCCGATTGTGTTGCAGTTCCTTCGGAGACTCAGGTCGGAGCCAGTGGAGGTAGTGGCGGTGATTCCCTTCTGGCCGAACAGGCCATGGTTTCCCCTTCTGACGCTACTCAGTGTCCAAGATCCAATCCCGCTACCCTTCAGACCGGACCTGTTGTCCCAGGGGTCTGTACTCCATCCATGCCCAGACCGTTTACATCTCAAGGTCTGGATGTTGAGAGGAGGAGGTTACAGGCTTTAGGCTGTCCAGAAACGGCAATCTCGACACTACTTAGTGCTAGAAGAAGCTCAACGAACAGGGTGTATCAGAGAATCTGGGAAAAATTTTCTGCACAACTGAATACAAGGCCTGATCCTCAATCTTCAATTAAGATCCAGGATGTATTGAGCTTTCTCCAATCAGGACTGGATTTGCCTCTATCAGTGAGTTCGCTCAGAGTCCAGGTCTCGGCTATTTCTGCTTTTACAGGGATCTCCTGGGCCACTCATGCCCTAATTCGTCAGTTCTTCCAAGGGGCAGTGAGAATCAGACCTCAGAGAAAACCCAGGTTTCCCAAGTGGGATCTGCCACTAGTTCTGGATTTCCTGGCGAGTCAAATTCAAGACATGTTTGATTCTTTGACCATAAGAGAGCTTACACTGATAACAGTGTTTCTGGTGGCTATAACCTCAGCAAAAAGAGTGTCGGAAATTGGGTCCTTTGGGACACAAGAGCCTTTCTTAACCTTTTTTCCTGACAGAGTGGTGCTCATCCCCATGCTGGATGCGAGACCAAAAAGGACCTCTGTCTTCCATGAAAACATAGAAACAGTATTACCAACCTTTAGACAGGAAGAGGAAGAATCTTCGGTTCATCCGCTGGATGTTGGAGAGTGTATTAAGAGATATTTAAATGCCACTTCCTCTTTCAGAAAATCAGAACATCTTTTCGTTACCTTTTATGGAAAAAACAAAGGTTCAAGAGCCTCGACGAGATCCATTTCCTCTTGGATCATCCAGACCATCCAGTGGGCTTATAGGGCTAAGGGCTTGACCCCTCCAGCAGTAGTTACAGCTCATTCGACGCGGAGCATCTCTACCTCCTGGGCAGTATCCAGACATGTGGCTCCTGAAGTCATTTGCAGAGCAGCATCGTGGTCCTCTATTAACACTTTCTTATCCCATTACTGTGTTGAGCCAGCGGCTCTTTCTTCTGTGAATTTTGGTTTGCAAGTCCTGTCTGTTTGACAAAATGCATTAAAACTTTTCTGTTCAGCACCTGCCCACCCTGTGTGTACGGCGAGTTATTTCCCGATACGTATGCTGCCATGGAGTCTGTCAGGAAAACGGAAAATTTATATCAAATACTTACCGTAATTTTCCTTTCCTGATGGACTCCATGGCAGCAGGAGTTCCCTCCCGGATTTCTGTGGAGGATAGTTACAGAACACGTGTGCTGAACAGGAGCAAAGATTTATGGGAGTGAGGTCCTATGGGTAGGTTTGGAGGCGGGGCCAAACCCGATACGTATGCTGCCATGGAGTCCATCAGGAAAGGAAAATTACGGTAAGTATTTGATATAAATTTTCCGTTATATCACTGTAGCATATGCAGACAGGGCCGCAATCAACTTTTTTTTTGCCCCTAAATGCGTTTTTTTTATTGCAAAGCGCAATACAACAGTATGCAATGGGTGTATGTCACTGTAACATATGCAGACAGGACCGCAATTAACTTTTTTCGCCCTAAATAGGTTTTTATTACAAAGCTGAATACAACAGTATGCAATGGGTGTATTGCACTGTAACGTATGAATAAAAATCTGATAAATAATTGTCCCCTTAATTGGTGCTTGTTGAAAAGCAGATTTGAAATGCAGTGTCTGTCTAAACGCTGTAAGTCACAGTAAAATATGAAGGAAAAAAGTTTTTTTCTTTTTTAAATGCAGATTAAGCAGACACATATGCACTGAGGTTGCAGTAAATGGCCGCTACACACCGCACGCCTAACAGGTTGGATACTGTTGTTGTTCTATTCCACTATTGTATTGAATAAAAAAAAAAACCCATTTGAATGAAAAACTGAAAAATATTTTTTTTCCCTAAATACTGAAAAATAATTATTTTCCCCTTACATTGGTGCTTTTTGAAGAGCAGCTTAGAAAAGCAGTGTCTGTCTAAAGACTGTATGTCAAAGTTAAATATGAAGGAAATTTTTTTTTTCTTTTTTAAATGCAGATTAAGCAGACACATATGCACTAGCTTGCATTAAATGTGCAGCACCAAACGCTGCCCACCTAACAGACTAATAAAAGTTTATTTTTTCTCCTTTTTCCTCCTTACTGGGCTCAGGTCAGGGCATAAAGATTGTGCACTGCACCCCCACAAAAATACAATCAATGTAGATCGCTGTCTGATTAAAGAAGATTCTTCCTATCTATGCTTTCCCTCAAAGCAATCTCCAGCCTGACCCTACAGTAATCTCCTATCTCTCCCTCCGGGCATAAAGATTGTGCACTGCACTCCCACACAATCAAATCAATGTAGATAGCTGTTTGTCAGTGTCTGATTAAAGAAGATTGTTCCTATCTATGCTTTCCCTCAAAGCAATCTCCAGCCTGACCCTACAGTAATCTCCTTTCTCTCCCTCCGTGCAAAAAGATTGTGCACTGCACCCCCACACAATACAATCAATGTAGATCGCTGTCTGATTTAAGAAGATTGTTCCTATGCTTTCCCTCAAAGCAATCTCCAGCCTGACCCTACAGTAATCTCCCTATCTCTCCCTCAGCAGAATCAGCAGCAACCTCTCCCTAGTATAGTTTGAGCAGAATGACGCGCTGCGATATGTGACTCCAGCTTATATAGAATCTGGGTCGCATGCTGCACTGGCCAATCACAGCCATGCCATTAGTAGGCATGGCTGTGATGGCTTCTAGGGCACACTAGTTAAACGCTTGCTGATTGGCTTCCTTGCACCTATTGAAACCACGCCATTAAAACCTCGCCAAAACATCAAATAACGTTACTGAACAACGGACAGTACCCGAACATACAGTGAAATGTTCTGGTTGGGGTCCGGGTACCGAATACCCAAAAGTCCGGTACAAACCCAAACAATACAGTCCGGGTTCGCTCAACCCTAAATATAAGTCATAAATGGGCAATTGTATACAAAACTCAAGCAATATATAGTCAACTGTCAATAGGTAATAAAACTCCTTTGTGCAAGGTAGCTCTTTCTTTGTTTTTGTTAAGCAGCAACATACAAGTTGGCTGTTTTGAAATAGATTTTTATATAAGAGGTCTCCTCCCACGCAACCATTGACCTTACAGCATGCTCAGCTTTAGGTCAAATGTGGCCTGTACTGTAGTTAAACAGTGGGTAGCCTTAAACATTCTTCAGCAGGTTATGTAAGACTGTCCCATACAATATTTGCAAGACATGGACTCTCATCTAGATTGCCTGCAAGATTTCCTGGGGATCTTGACTACCACAATGACACCATTATAATCCCCCTCCCCCATGTAAATCTCTTTTTAGCCATGTCTCCCCTTCTTATTTCTACCACCATCTCATCTCTACCCCAGAAATCCCTAGAGACTCCAGGGCTCCTTTAACAAGTGTGGATATAAATTCAAACTACTGCCCCAGAATTTCTCCACTTTTTGGTCCAAGGTGGCCTATGTGATCTCCCTCTAGCTGGTGATGCCCTGGCCTCTCCCCACTGGGAAACCACAGGTTTACGATTACTCAGGTGGGTTCCAAGCCACATTTTGCCACATGTTTGATGAGTCTGAATGTGTCTCCTCTGCTGATAGTGCCCTAGTATGGGCACTAGCATGACATGGAGCCAAGGAAACATGACAGAAGGCAGGTAGTCAGTACTGTTTTGGATCCTCACAGATAAACTGGCCTGAAACAATGAAACCCTTGTTGACAACTTTTGTTTTAAGGATAAGTTGGCAGGCTAAGAACTACCCTCCTACCTAAATGACTTAGGTTCTCCATCTAGATTGATTTCTGGCTGATCACAGTCAGGAACCTCAGACTGGTCATGCTCATTTTCATGCATTAGAGCCAAGATGTGCACATACTTGTGAGAAGAGGTGTATATTAGGACTTACAAGGACGAGAACATGCACACACGCACCACAATGCAAACGTGGATGTTTCTAGAATACCCACAGATCCTGCCACCCTAGTTAAACCTGAGGCTTGCTTAGTAACATCGCTTGATGGTCTTCAGCTTTACCTTTGGGGCTTGCATCCCTGAAAACTTGCTTTATCCAGTTACTGACCCAGCTCCCATTTAACTCTTTGTTGGATTCAAACCTCAACACTTTCAATGTGTATATTGAAAAAGATTTAGGTTTATTCAGACTTTCTCAGTGCCCCATGAACACATCACATTATTTTTTTCCTTAAAACTATCAAACGTTTATTATACATTTGGTTGAAAAGTTTCATCCCAGGATGTCAAGGGAGAGTTTTTTCCTTTATGTTTGTGGATATTTTGAAACATTTTAACCAAGTGTTTTTAGAAAAATATAATGTAATGGGTTCATGGGGCATCGAAAAAGTCAGAACAAATTATCTTTTTCTATATATATACATAGAAGAAATGGATGCAGTGATCCCCTCCTTGTTTTACTTTTGTGGCCCTAAAAATCTCAGCACCTCCTAGTCCTAGCTTGTCTCCCCCACCAGGGTTTATTGGATGGAAATTGTTTAAGAAGCCACCCTTATCGTCCCAAGCTCCACTAACGGGTATGTAACAGAAATACTCCCAGGTTTTTAACTGCCAGGGACACTTTTACTCTATTTTTCACAAAATTCCATCTAAAGCAGCAGCTGTCCCCACCAGCAATCCTTTTCTGTTGAACCTATGCAACTAGACCAAGCGCAGCTGTTCTCTGAAGAAATGGCTTCCTTAGTTTACAGGTCTAGTTCACCTTAGGGAGAGTCTGTAAGATCATTCTTATCCACCTTCACCAAATCTCCCCACCCTTGTCATATGTTTCTATGCCAGAGGTCAGTCAATTACCATTCCTGTCTTTATTGAATCTGAGGCCATGACTAATTTAATTGAATCCCCCGCCCTACATCTTGGACTAATATTGGAATCAATCTCCACTCCTTACTCTTTGTCAGCGATTGATGGGACCTTACTTTCCTGTGGCCCGATTTAAAGCCATGAACATGTTTGATGCTCTAAAATACACTTTCCTATCTGGGCTGGCTTTACATCAGCTAAATACTGCTAAAACCTTTCCACTTTAAACACTGAGAAGTTGCTCCAGGTCTCTAAATCATCCCTACACACACACTAATAGGATGCCAGCACAGCTCTTATGCTGTATACTGAGAAACCAAAGGGTTCAGGATGGCTGCACTTCCAAAAATTCCACTTTATTAAAGACAAAAAGACAAATGACAGGTGGTTAACAGATGGAGCAGGGAACAAACAGGTAGACTCGTTTCACGTTTTTAGCAACACTTAGTCATAACTAGGGATGATCGAATGGTTCGGGTCGACCATCGGTTCGACCCGAACATTGGCTGTTCGAGGTTCGGTCAATTCCGAACATTTTGCTGAAAAAGTTCGGAATTCGGCCATTAGAACTGACCAAAATGCAATGGGACAGGAAATGGGCTTTAAAAGCCCGTGATTGGACCAGAACCATCAGTAAAAGCCAATTGAGGGGGCAGGAGAATGCTAGGAATGTGACTGGAGTGACTAGGGGGTCCAGAGGCCAATCATTAGTGAATACGCCCCCCAGTATATAAGATAGCCCCCGCCAAATTCCTAGCATTGTAATACAGGGACATGGAAGAGAGTGGAAGCAGTTCTGTTACTTCTGCTTCAAAGTGTCCTTTAGCAATTTTTAGTGTGAGGAAAAGGATATCTAGTGTAGTTAGGGTGCTATTTTCCACTTTAGTTAGCTTTAATAATCTAGTTTCTGTAGGTAAAGTGTTAAGTGCCAGGGTGACCGTAGTTTAGTGTAGGGTTAACTGACTCTGACTGCTATGGCAGGGTGACCAAACCCTTCCATGTCAGGGTGACCGCTATAGAGAAAAGATCGTTTCTCTTAGGTCACTTATAGAACAGCGATATGGCTTCTCGCCGGTCAGCCTGCTTTTTGCTGCAGGCATTCATAGGGCTTTTTTGAGGACATGTTTGGAGTCAGGCATGACATCTGAACTTCTGTATAGGGGTATATATACACACACATGTCTGTATATATACACCTACACATACATAGGTGTGAAAATAGCAGAACACTATGCTTGCGCTAATGAAATAATTAACAGGCATATGTCTCCGCTCCTATCACATCTATATATGTGTATGTGTATATATACATATAAGTGTGTGTGTATATATACCCCTATACAGAAGTTCAGATGTTTTGCCTGCCTCCAAAGACCCCAAAAAAATGCCCAAATAAACGCCTGCGCCAAAAAAAATACCCAGGTGTGTTATTGCAGACGTTTTTTTTGGGCATTTTTTTGGGGTCTTTGGAGGCAGGCATGACATCTGAACTTCTGTATAGGGGTATATATACACACACATGTATGTATATATACACCTACACATACATAGGTGTGAAAATAGCAGAACACTATGCTTGCGCTAATGAAATAATTAACAGGCATAGGTCTCTGCTCCTATAACACCTATATATGTGTATGTGTATATATACATATAAGTGTGTGTGTATATATACCCCTATACAGAAGTTCAGATGTTTTGCATGCCTCCAAAGACCCCAAAAAAATGCCCAAAAAAACGCCTACGCCCAAAAAAAAAACGCCCAGGTGCATTATTGCAGGGCATTTTTTTGGGGTCTTTGGAGGCAGGCAAAATATCTGAACTTCTGTATAGGGGTATATATACACATACACATATATAGGTGTGATAGGAGCGGAGACATATTGGTGTTAATTATTTCATTAGCGCAAGTATAGTGTTCTGCTACTTTCACACCTATATATGTGTATGTGTATATATACATATAAGTGTGTGTGTATATATATATACCCCTACACAGAAGTTCTGATGTTATGCCTGCCTCCAAAGACATCCACAAAAAAGCCCAATAAACGCCTGAAACAAAAACGCCCAGGTTTGAAAGGAGCGGAATCCCATCCCTGCTCTACTAATAATTCTAAGAAAAATTATCTTTTTCTTCTGGCGGTCACCCTGACATGCAAGAGTTCTGTCACCCTGGCATAGCAGAGTCAGTTCACATTACACTACCCTGACACCCTGGTCACCCTGACACTTAACACTTTCCCTACAGAAACTAGATTATTGAATCTAACTATAGTGGTATAGAGTACCCTAACTACACATGCATATCCCTTTCCTCACACTAATAATTGCTAAATGACACTGGAGCAGCAGGAGTAACAGAACTGCTTCCCCTCTCTTCCGCTGCCTCTCTATTACAGTGCTAGAGATTTGGCGGGGCTATGTTATATACTGGGGGGCATATTCACTATGCCTGCCACAACACACCTGGGCATTTTTTTTTTTTGGCGCTAGTGTTTTTTTGGGCATTTTTTTGGGTTCTTTGGAGGCAGGCAAAACATCTGAACTTGTGTATAGTGGTATATATACACACATACTTATATGTATTTTACACTTACACATATATAGGTGTTATAGGAGTGGAGCCATATTAGTGTAAATGATTTCATTAGCGCAAGAATATATTTCTGATACTATCACACCTATATATGTCTAGGTGTATATATACATATAAGTATGTGTGTGTATATACCCATATACACAAGTTCAGATGTTTTGCCTGCCTGAAAAGACCCCAAAAAATGCCCAAAAAAACGCTTGCTACTAAACCGGCAAGGTGTGAAAAGAGAGAAGCCACTATCCTGTTCTATAAGTGACCTAATACAAACAATCTTTTTTTTATGGTTCTGAACATGCTACAGAGCTGAAACTGCACAGGTACACTTTTTAGACCCCCCAGATACTAAATCCAAAGAATTTTTTTTTTTTTTTTTTTTCAATAATTGGCTCTCTATCAAAAATGACAATTTTTAAGAACTTTTTTGTGTGATTAATAGTCCCTGGGGTATGAACCAGAACCCTAGGCACTTTTTAGGGGCATTTATTGGGTTTTAGGGCTACAAAATGGTGTTTTTTGATTACCGAAGTTCGGGTCCCATTGATTTCAATGGGGTTCTGAAATCCGGGCCGAACTTTTGGGAAGTTCGGATGTTCTGGCCGAACCGAACTTTTGAAAAGTTCGATCATCCCTAGTCCTCATCTCATCTCTCACACTTTGTACAAATATTTTATAATTAGTATACATTAAAAGGAATTTTTTTATTTTAAATGAAACTGGGTGTTTAAAAATATATTTTGTTTTTTCATAGCACAGAAATACAGATGGACGCGTAAGCTGCATTTTTACTTTTTTGACAAAGTTTCATTTCAAGTATTCCACAAAGCAGTATTATTATTTATATCATAATAGCATCTGAAGCAATCACAAGAGAACTCTGTATTTTATAAAATGTTATCACTTCAAGGTCACAAAGGGCGGTGTTCTGTCTTCCTACTCCCATTTTGTTCTTTAGATGTCAATCTAATCTTTTACTCACTAAGTTTCCATCTACAAAAAGCAGAACCAGACTTCAGATTGCACTTGGTAGTTTTGCTTCAGTAGTTTTAAAACAGCTACTTTTGTCGGTTACCATTTCGCATGGTCAGTCTTCACTAGATTATTTTATCCTTCATTACCTTCAAACTGAACTTTGGCTGAAGTATTGCTATTATGGAACCTTTGTCAAAGCTACAAATTTTCCTATCATTTTAAAGTATGGAGTGCTCCTCTCTCTCATTTGGCCTTGCTAGTTTAAATGACCTGTAGGCTTTTACAATCCATAAAGGTAGTGCTATCAAAATTGGAAACCATTTTTTCAAATTGCATTCATTTGAACTGCCATGATCGAGGTTAACGGCTTGACCTGGCAATTTCCCTGCAATTTTTTATTTATTTATTTATTATATTTCCTTTATTTGTTTATTTTAGGAAAAGTGATTTGGCTAAAACTGTTAAGAGTATCACTGTGATATTTAAGATATTGCATTGGCCTTATCTTGCCATGGATTTGCAATCCTTAAGCTTAATATTGTTAACCAAAGGATTTTAAGATGTAATGGCTATGCATAAAATGGCAGTTGAAAAGGATGACTGGCAGATAAGCCATTTCATAATAGGAAAGGTTAAACATTTCAGCTATTTCTTAATGTAATTATATTATTGAGATTACACTGGAGCCTTACATGTAAAATCATAAATGCAGAGGCTCAGTACATTGAAATACGGCTTCAAAGCAATTCTTGTCTAAGCCAATGACCTGAATATGGAAATGCACTTTTCATTCACTCTTTTATTCTAACTCAATTATATTAACTCATTTTTTAAATATCTTTTGAAAATGAGCATTGTACAAAGGAGACAGCATTTTAAACAAAGTTCAGTTTATAAGTGCTTGCAAGTAAAGACCATCTGAATGTCGATAAGGCTAACTGTGATTTAAACAGAATGCACAGACATAGACAAAAATCCTTCTTTAAGGGGTTCAGGGAAATGTCTTTATTTCATATAGAAAATGCTGATAAAAGATTTCTTTCCCTAACTTTAGGAGCATGCACAAATAAAGATAATAAAAAAGTTAAATCATTAAAAACCCTCCACAAGAAAATGAAGTACATATATAGTACATTCCACTAATTTTAACGCAGCTATATGCTTAAGTTGAACATAGGTTAGACTGCTAACATTTAAAAGATGAAAAATGTTCTAATATAAATAGAGCTGCACAAATATTGGTTAAAAATTTGCAATCTCGATCCATTTCCCTTATGATCTTAATCCAGCATTTCCACAATTCATACAGTGCAGAGCCGTTCCTTGCTCACTCACTCACGCGCTATCAAAAAAAAAGAAAGCCCCCAGCAAATGTTTATCAACATTGCTCACTGCCGAGAGATAACTATAAACATTGTATCATTTGGTTATTTAAGATCAGGGGAGTTGAACTTCAGTCTGTGTGAATTTAAAGTGATTGTAAAGTCTGTTTTTGTTTTTTTTTTGTTTTAAAAACATGTTACACTTACCTCTTCTGTGCAGTTCGTTTTGCACAGGGCAGCCCTGATCCTCCTTTTCTCAGGTCCCTCTTTGCTGCTCCTAGCCCCTCCCTCCTGTTAAGTGCCCTCACAGCAAGCAGCTTGCTATGGGGGCACCTGAGCCAAGCTGCAGCTCCCTGTGGCCACTCAGACATGAAGCTGTGGTTCAGCCCTGACCCCTCTCTCTCCTGATTGGCTAAATTACTTTGATTGACAGCCACGGGAACCAATGGCGCTGCTGCTGGGTCTCAGCCAATCAATAGGGAGAGTCCCGGTCAGCCGAGGGACTCATGGACATTGCTGGACAGAGATGGGGCTAAGGTAAGTAGTAGGGGGTGCTGGGGAGGCTGCTGCACACCGAAGGTTTTTATCTCAATGCATAGAATGCCTTAAGATAGAAAACCTTCTGCCTTTACAACTCTTTAACTACCTCAATACTGGGCACTTAAACCTCCTTCCTTCCCAGACCAATTTTCAGCTTTTAGCGCTGTTGCATTTTGAATGACAATTGCGCGGTCATGCAACACTGTACCTAAACCAAATTTGTGTCATTTTTTTTCCTCACAAATAGAGCTTTCTTTTGGTGGTATTTGATCACCGCCAGTTTTTTTTTCTTTTTTGGTGCACAAATAAAAAAAGACCGAAAAGTTTGAAAAAAAAAAAAAAAGTTTTTTTGTTTAGGTTATAAAATTTTGTAAATAGATACGTTTTTGCCTGCACTGATGAGCACTGATGACGCCGCACTGACAGGCACTGATGAGGAGACACTGATGGGGTGGCACTGATGGGGTGGCACTGATATGCAGCACTGATGGGCACTGATAGGTTGCACTGATATGCAGCACTGATGGGCACTGATATGTGGCACTGATAGATAGCACTGATATGCATCATTGGCGGGCACTGATAGGCAGCACTGATGGGCACTGATAGGCAGCACTGATGGGGACTGATTGGCGGCACTGATGGGCACTGATGGGCACTGATAGGTGGCACTGATGGGCACTAATAGGTGGCACTGATGGGCGGCACTGATCGGCACTGCTGGGGGGGAATGATGGGCACTGATAGGCAGCACTGGTGGGCAATAATGGGCACTGGTGGGCAGCACTGATAGATGGCAATAACGGGCACTGGTGGACAGCACTGATAGATGGCATTGGTGGGCAGCACTAATAGGGGGCACCACTGACAGGCTCTCTGAGCCCTGTTTGCCATCCCTGGTGGCCATGGTGGGCATCCCTGGTGGTCATGGGTGGGCATCCCTGGTGGCTCTAGTGGCACCCCCTCCCCCCAGGGTTGCACTGGTAATCAATGTTCTGATTACCAGCACAGACCCCCCCTGTGATCAGTGAGTAATTAGAAATACTCACTGATCACCCCAGCTGCAGCACCGATCCTCTCCTCTTCTCCTCACTGACAGGATCTGTCAGGAGGAGAGGAGATCGAAGTCGTTACAACGGCTCTATTTACATTAAATGACGGCTGTGATTGGACACAGCCATCATGTGATCAGGAGGGCCAATCACAGGGCCCTCCTGCCGCATCTTGTTGCTCTGTGTCCGAGGGACACAGGCACATCGAGATTGCGCCGCTGCGCGTGCCCGCTGTGGCGCGATCTCGCTCCTTCTGAAGGACGTTCCGGAACGTCCGATCAGAAGGACGAGACTCCCACCTGGCCGTATATTTACAATGGCCCGGGTGGGAGGTGGTTAAAGACTAAGCTTTTTTCTGACACTTGTTGTTTACAAGTTAAAATCAGTAAAAAATTACTTATAGCTCCCAAACATTATATATGTTTTATTAGCAGAAACCCTAGAAAATAATATGGAGGTCATTGCAATATTTTATGTCACACTGTATTTGCGCAGCGGTCTTTCAAATGCAATTTTTTGGGAAAAAATACACTTTAATGAAGTAAAAAAACGAAACAGTAAAGTGAGACCCAATTTTTTTGTTGTATAATGTGAAAGATGATGAGACAACTAGGGATGATCGAACTTTTGAAACGTTCGGTTCGACCAGAACACCCAAACTTCCGGAAAGTTCGGGTCCGGATTCCAGAACCCCTTTGAAATCAATGGGACCCGAACTTCGGTAATCAAAAAACACCATTTTGAAGCCCTAAAACCCAATAAATGCCCCTAAAAAGTACCTAGGGTTCTGGGTCATGCCCCAGGGACTATTAATCACACAAAAAAGTTCTTAAAAACTGTTGTTTTTGATAGAGAGCCAATTATTGAAAAAATTATTGAAAAAAATGAGATTTCTTTGTATTTAGTGTCTGGGGGGGTCTAAAAAGTGTACCTGTGAAGTTTCAGCTCTGTAGCATGTCCAGAACCAGAAAAAAAAAGATAATTTGTCTTAGAATTTTTATTAGCGCAGGGATGTGGCTCCGCTCCTATCACACCTATATGTGTGTATGTGTATATATACATATATGTGTGTATATATACCCCTATACAGAAGTTCAGATGTTATGCCTGCCTCCAAAGACGCCCAAAAAATGCCAAAAAAAACGCCTGCAATAACACACCTGGGCGTTTTTGTTGCAGGCGTTTATTGGGCATTTTTTGGGCGTCTTTGGAGGCAGGCATAACATCTGAACTTCTGTATAGGGGTATATATACACACACACACATATATGTATATATACACATACACACATATAGGTGTGAAAGTAGCGGAAACCCATCCATGTGCTAATTAAATTATTTGCAGGGATGTGGCTCCGCTCCTATCACACCTATATGTGTGTATGTGTGTATATACATATATGTGTGTGTGTATATATACCCCTATACAGAAGTTCAGATGTTATGTCTGCCTCCAAAGACTCCCAAAAAATGCCCAAAAAACGCCCGCAACAACACACCTGGGCGTTTTTGTTGCAGGCGTTTATTGGGCATTTTTTGGGCATCTTTGGAGGCAGGCATAACATCTGAACTTCTGTATAGGGGTATATTTACACACACACATATATGTATATATACACATACACACATATAGGTGTGATAGGAGCGGAGCCACATCCCTGCAAATAATTTCATTAGCGCATGGATGGGGTTCCGCTACTTTCACACCTATATGTGTGTATGTGTATATATACATATATGTGTGTGTGTATATATACCCCTATACAGAAGTTCAGATGTTATGCCTGCCTCCAAAGACGCCCAAAAATTGCCCAATAAACGCCTGCAACAAAAACGCCCAGGTGTGTTGTTGCAGGCGTTTTTTTGGGCATTTTTTGGGCGTCTTTGGAGGCAGGCATAACATCTGAACTTCTGTATAGGGGTATATATACACACACACATATATGTATATATACACATACACACATACAGGTGTGATAGGAGCGGAGCCACATCCCTGCAAATAATTTCATTAGCGCATGGATGGGGTTACGCTATTTTCACACCTATATGTGTGTATGTGTATATATACATATATGTGTGTGTATATATACCCCTACACAGAAGTTCAGATGTCATGTCTGCCTCCAAAGACGTCCACAAAAAAGCCCAATAAACGCCTGAAACAAAAACGCCTAGGTGTGACAGGAGTGGAGCCACATTCCTGCTCTACTAAAAATTCTAAGACAAACAATCTTTTTCTTATGGCGGTCACCCTGACATGGATGAATTCGGTCACCCTGGCATAAAAGGAGCGGAGCCCCATCCCTGCTCTACTAAAAATTCTAAGAAAAATTATCTTTTTCTTATGGCGGTCACCCTGACATGGAAGAGTTTGGTCACCCTGGCAAAGCAGTCAGAGTCAGTTCACCCTACACTACACTACGGTCACCCTGACACTTAACACTTTCCCTACAGAAACTAGATTAGTGAATCTAACTATAGTGGTATATAGTACCCTAACTACACTAGATATCCCTTTCCTCACACGAATAATTGCTAAATGACACTTTTGCAGCAGGAGTAACAGAACTGCTTCCACTCTCTTCCACAGCCCCTGTATTACAGTGCTAGAGATTGGCGGGGCTATGTTATATACTGGGGGGCGTATTTACTACTGATTGGCCTCTGGACCCCCTAGTCACTCCAATCACATTCCTAGCATCCTCCTGCCCCCTCAATTGGCTTTTACTGATGTTTCTGGTCCAATCACTGGCTTTTAAAGCCTAGTTCCTGTCCCATTGCATTTTGGTTGATTCTGGTTGCCGAATTCCGAACTTTTTCCGCAAAAAGTTCGGAATTCGGCCGAATTTCGAACAGTCAATGTTTCGGGTCGAACAGATGGTCGACCCGAACCGTTCGATCATCCCTAGAGACAACAAAAATTGTGATCTTTATTCTAAGCAAAAGAATTGTGATTCTTATTTTTTCCAGAATCGTGCTGCTCTAAGTATAATCTGAAAATGTGTGATATTAAGCTATATCCAAAAATGAATAACTGCGCTAGTGAAAAAATGGCAGCTGCAGCTTCCATTGTGACAACACCCAAACAAGATTATTAAACAACAAGCTGCGCTAAACAATATAAATGATAAATCATAAAAGTGAAAAATCATATGGCACAAATAGAATTGTGTAATACAATAAAAGTTTTAAAATAAATGTGAATGTTGAGTGTCAAATATACACATAAATTGTGAATAAAGTGCACTAGATAAGGTGCAAGCAATAAATAAAGTCTCTAAATAGAGTCCATAAATCAATAAATATGTGACTTTAGTGAAGGACCAAATAATTGTGCAATCCACCACAAGTCCTGAATCCTCCACCGATATCAAAACCGCTAAACAGAAGGTAGTATACATGGGCCTGTTCAACAAAACTGGAGGTTAGTAGGTTTCCCAGCAGGATAGGAGAGGATGGCCAGGATATATGTATAAAAGACTATAGAGATCACCCAAATGGCAGCCTGGCTCCGTTATCACAATCTGCACCAATGGAGCACCATCATGCAATGAGAAGCAATAGAGGCTCTATGGTGTAAAACCATCACATAAAGTTTATTAATAAAGGACATACACTTACATAAAACCGCTGAATTGTGCACAGAAGAAAAACAAAGCAAGCCGTCGGCTGTTCCGCCCGTCTTCCTGGATATGACGTCAGCACACCACGACCCGATGAGTTTCGTCACAGATAACATTATCCTAGGGTTACGAGCGGCGTGCTGACGCCACCTCATATATAGAGTTCAAAACACACCATCATATATAAAGGACACCAGACATGTCATAAATCTGTTGTCTAATTTAACGCCTACTGAGAACCTTTGGATGGTAGCTGCTGATGTTTCATCACTTTATACCATTATTCCACACGAACTTGGTTTAGGGGCTGTTCAGATGTTTCTGGATAGAGATTCAAATATCCCTAGGGTACAAATTTCTTTTATCATGGAACTTTTACAATACGCCACACAACACAATTATTTTTGGTTTGATGTTTTTTTTTTTCGTCAAGACACCATCGTAGCTATGGGGGCTAAATATGCCCCTTCCTTTGCCACAGTGTTAATTTTGGCAGCAAATTTCAATTTAGTTTTAGTCTTAGTCTTAGGACTAAAATGGCATTTTAGTTTTAGTCCCATTTTAGTCTTCTGCAAGTGTTTTAGTTGTATTTAGTCGACTAAAACTCCAGTACATTTTAGTCAACTAAAACATCTTACATTTTAGTTAACTAAAACAAATTTTAGTCATCTAAATGGTCATGGTCAGGTCAGAGAGGAGGCCTGTAATGCTGCTGCCTGCAGTGAGTGCAGTGAGTGCACACAATGCTGCTCGGAGTGCTGGATGGGGGTCTCAGGTTTAAGGGTGGTCTCTGGTCTGACTCTGAACGGAAGTTGTTGAACAGGATGGGCCGGGCGGGCCTCAGCAGCCTATATGCATGCACACACTCCTGGATGGATGGCGGAATCGGATGCCAGTGGTGACTGGTGAGTGGTCTGAGGGGACTCAGGGAGGCAGTATTAGCTGGCATGGTTGTTAACTCACAGTGGGTGCTCTGCTCTGGATGTGGTGGTGGCCAGGTGTCAGTGCCGTGTGATGAGTCGGGCCTGGTGCGTCTGGCTGTAGTGCTGCAGCTGCAGTGCTCTGGTGATGTCAGGTGACTGGTCTCGAGTCGACTCTCTTTTAGTAGTTCACTCCTCACGTCGGACGTCACGGGGCACGCCACGCCAGACGCCACACAGGCAGAGCTCCGTGAAAATCGGAAGTTGGGTAAGCGTCCCTGCCTCACATTCTCATTTAGTTTTCGTTCGTTAACGAAAACGGATTTTATTTTCGTCATAGTTGTCGTCATTTGACGTGATGTGCTATACTTTGCGTCTCGTTTTCGTCAGTTGAAAAATGCCGGTGACGAAAGGGGTGACGAAAACGTTTTTGTTGACTAAATTAACACTGCTGTAAACTCCATTGGCTGTAATGTCATTGCACATATTACCTGAATATATTACCAACATTAAATATTGGGGAAAAATATAAGAAAAGCCTTTTTCTTAATTCAAATGTGAGGGGTTTGCGCTTAGGATCACTAGGTGCCAATAAATAAATAAATATAAACCAAAATAAGCTGCTGCAGGTATAAAAGGTATTACCTTTCAAACAATAAAACAACTATGTACCTGCGCTGCTTGTGCTAAAAACACCTAATAAATATGTGTCAATAATAAAGTGCTAGTGCAAAGCTGTGCTGAGTGCAACCATAAAACCTGTGCATACAAATCAAATAAATATCAACCATGAATATCAATTATGAATAATAAAACATTCCATGTGAAAAAGAATACACAAATTATCATATGTATCAGAAAAAATTATGTATAAAAAAATAAGTATATATAAAAATATATATAAAAAAATCCATAAATTTCTGTAATCTTCAACCAATATTCTTAAAGTGAAAAAGTCTCTGTGCTCATTCAAGTGCTTTGTGCTCGATAAATAAGAAAGTGCCAGTGCTCAGTCCAGGTGAGATAGTGCTCCCCTCTCGGTTCCCCACTCACCAGAAGCTGGGTATAAAAACGCCTTAACAATGGTCTTATGAAGTAGACCCCTCAATAGATCATCAGCAGGAGCAGGGTGCCGAACCAATGCCTCTCACTCTATATCCAGGCAATACTCTCCCAGTTCATGAAAAGAAAAGGGCCATCATCGTGCAGTATGTTTAAACCGTTTATTAGCACGCAAAATAAAAATACACTTACACTGTGCAGGGAAAATAAACAGCCTTATGCAAACCCGCGGGACGCCAAGCAAATGCCCGTGCGTTCCACCCGCGTAACCGGAAGCCGGAAGCCGGAAGTGGTTGCAGCCGGAAGTGACGTATTGCGTATTCGGGCGGCTTGACGCGTTTCGCTCCGCCAATGAGAGCGTTATCAAAAGCGAGGGCGTCACGAATACGTAGTACTATATATACTGATAACAATAATGCAAAATTGTAAACACCTGAAGCGGACCGGAAGTGGATCGCCTCCATCTTAGGCCTCCTTTTACAATGCAATTGCCTATCAATCTCCATTTTGGTTCACCCGGAACTGCTATTATTCCCCGTAGGATATAGGAATATGTGAAAAATACCACATATCACCACCATAGTGATATTGCATTAAGCAGACCTAAATCCTTATCAATACCTCGGCCGTATTTGCAATATTAATCGATCAAATTCCGGTTCCTCTTATTAATTAACCCCACATATATAAATACACACATAAAAACAAAAATTAAAAAAATTAAAAAAATTATATATAATAAATTACAACATTCTGCACCTTGATAAATACTGATAAACCATATGCCCTATTGGCTCTATCCATTTTTATAGCCTTATAACAGGGGCTCTTATTCCTATACATATAACCGAGAACCCCTATTACTTGCAAATTCTCCTTACATTATATGTAACCTGTTATTGCTAGAACCTATAATTAATCAATCCAATGATACATCAATTACTAAAAATTATAATCTAATAGTGTTACAGTTCAAATTTAAAATATTAAAATATTAAAATTACAGATGATATACGAATTAAAATTAAAAATCATTTATAAAGCAATTAATATCTAAGTCTACATTTAAACCTGCAGGGACCATACTCTTTTTTTCAAAACAGTGAGGTTTATTGAAATTTTTGGTACAATACAAAAATAAACCGTGCATTGAAACTGCAATCAGGTTCATAACACATTGGGGTACAAAAAATACAAATATACAAAATGATCAGCACCGAGAGACAGAACAGACATAGTAAAAAACAAAACAGTAGTCAGTGGCTCTCCGTCGATCCAACCCTCGAACAGAAAATATTGATTTACCAGGGGCGGTCAACATAAAATAGTTACCCACTTCATTACCGAGCCGTATCAGGGCACTGCACCCATTTGTCCCAAATCTTGTTGAACTTCTGAGGGCACCCCCTATGTTTATATAAAAGTTTATGAAATGGGATGACACTATTAACCTCCTTAATCCACAAACCTAGAGTAGGAGGAGTAGGTCTCATCCACCTCCTGGCTATCAGTTTACGTACTATAAACAAAGTTTCCTGAAGAAATATGACAGTGGATTTGGGCATCTCTCCATCTGGGTAAACCCCCAGGAGACACTCCTTAGGGGAGAGTTGCAGAGGAGACCCCATCTTGTCATGGAGGAATGTGACTACTTGTTGCCATAGAGTCTGTAATTGGGGACAGCTCCACAAGAGATGAAAGAAGGAGGCGTCAGGGTCTCCACACATAGGACAAGAAGGGACCAAGTCAGGGTGATATTTGGACAGTCTAAGTGGGGTGAGATAAGCCTGGTGTATTATAAAGGTCTGAGTTAGGCGATCCGACAGTTTTGGCGACACTCTGCGGCACGTCTCCAGGGCATCCTCCCATTCCTCATCCTCCATGGCCCCCACACTGCGCTCCCAGCGGGTCTTAAGTGCAAAAGCCAAGGTGGTCGAGGAAGGTGTGTGAAGTTCAGAGTAGAACATGGAAATAAGGTGACTGGGTGCTGTACTTTTAACAATCTCAAGGGTGGTAACCGATTCTAGCTCAGGAGGGCCATCAGGGAATTGAGATCTATAGGCATGGGAGAGCTGTAAGTATCTGTAGTGCATGGGGCCCTGGATCGCAAACTGATCCTGCAAGGCCTCGTAAGACCGCAGACCAGTGGTCGTGGAGATATGGCTAAGGAGAAGAATACCCCTCCCGCTCCATATCGACAGGTCAGGGATGGAAAGGAACTCGCGTAATGCGCTGTTATGCCACAGAGGGGTGAATGTGTGAAATGGAGGGCACCGAAGCCTGGACGCTACCACCTCCCAGATCCGACAATAGTGGTATAGAAGAGATCTGGGGCACAAGGGCTCAGGCGAGCCCCTGACACCCCTAAGGATAACTAGGAGGGGGTCCCCGAGGGGATGAGCCCACCCAGGGCAGAGCAGGGTCAAAAAACGTTCTCTATCTGTTTTATCTATGTGAAAGAACTGGGACAACTGAGCTGCCAGATAGTACAGATTAAAATCCGGCAGGGCCAATCCCCCTAGGTTTGTAGGATTCTTGAGTTTGCGCCAGGAGATCTTGTGCCGGTTAGCACCCCAAACAAAGGTCTTGAGGAGTGATTCCATCTGCTTAAACAGCTTGAGTGGCAGGTAAATAGGAGAGTGCCATACAACATAAAGTATTTTGGGAAGGAGAATCATTTTAATTAAATTGACTCTACCCATCACTCCCAGAGGTAATTTGGACCATACTTGAATTTTAGCCTTAAGCAGAGGGAACAGGGGTTGAACGTTATCCGGGACATAATCTGCTGAGTTAGCTGTCACTTGAATCCCTAAGTATTTAATGCGGGATACACATTGTAGGGCTGGGCTTGCGGGGGTGATTGCCTGTGGGCTCTCGTCAAGCGGGAGAATTTGTGACTTATCCCAGTTTATCTGAAAACCGGAGAATCGTCCATACCGTTCAATTAAAGAAAGGGCCGTGAGTAGGGATTCCCGAGAGTCTTCCAAATATAACAAAGTGTCATCTGCATACATGCTGATCTTCTCCTCCAACGGTCCCCTACGTAGGCCTCGAATCCCGGGATGTGCTCTAATGGCCATCGCCAGAGGTTCCGCGGCCAGGGCATACAGCAGGGGGGAGAGGGGGCACCCCTGTCGAGTGCCACGGGATAAAGGGAAGGCGGTCGACTGCCAGCCATTTGCCAGGACCCTAGCTACCGGGGCGCTATATAGAAGTTTGACCCACTTAATAAAATTAGGTCCAAAGCCGTACCGGTCCAGACAGGTCCACAGAAACGGCCACTCTACCGAGTCAAATGCTTTAGCCGTGTCCAATGAGACCACCACCCTGCCACCCATTCCGTCGTGCCGTGCCTGGAGATTCATAAATAACCGGCGAAGGTTAAATGAGGTGTTCCTCCCAGGCATGAACCCGGCCTGGTCCGAGTGTACGAGTGAAAGGATCACCTTGTTAAGGCGGAGGGATAAAATTTTCGCAAGGATTTTAGTGTCTACTGGGAGCAAAGAGATGGGACGGTAAGACTCTGGGGCGTGTACATCCTTGCCCGGCTTGGGAATGAGCACAATTAGCGCCTCCCGCATAGAAGGGGGTAGGGTTGCATCTTTGAATAGAGATTGAAACAAAGCCAATAATTTAGGAGAAAGGAGTTCCGAATATTGGGAGAAAAATTCAATCGGGAGGCCGTCCAGGCCGGGGGCCTTAGATCTAGGGAACTTGGACACGGCTGCTGCAATCTCTTCCACAGAGATGGGTGCCTCGAGGGTCGCCAACTGGTCGGGTGTCAAAGTGGGAAAGTCAATAGAGTCCAAAAAGTCATGCATGTCAGTGCAGTCAGCGGGAGCCCTAGAGGTGTAAAGAGTACTAAAAAATGAGCGGAAGCACTGTGTCACCGCAGCAGGATCAGCGATCTCATTACCCAGGTCATCCTTCAAAGTAATAACTACCGGGGGCCTATCCTCACAATGAACTAAGTATGCGAGGAGTTTCCCCGCCCGCTCACCATGTGCAAACAGATTCTGCTTCTGAAAAAACATCTTAGATTTTGCCCTCTCGTAGTCAAGTTGGGAAAGGACTTTAGAGGTCAATTTATACTGAGATTCATGTGCCGGAGTCGGGTCCCCCATAAAGGCCTGTTCAGCTTCAATTAGATTTGTCGTTGCCCTGGAGATCTCCTCGGCAGCCCGCGCTCTAACAGCCTTGATTTTGGAAATCATAGTGGATCTGGCGAACAGTTTAAACGCCTCCCACACCGCAGCCGGGGAGGCAGTGCCCTCATTGTCAGAAAAGAATTGTGTCCAGGTCCCCTCAATGTCGTTCCCATCCGACACCAAGGGGAGCCAGGCGGGATTCAGGCGCCAGGCCGGGGGAGGTCTATTGCAGGGCAAGGACAACAGTATCCAATAAGGGCAGTGATCAGACAGAGTCCGTGGGGCGAAGCCTGCCGTCAGTAACCTGGGGAGCAGGGTTCGAGACAGCAATATCAGATCAATGCGTGACATAGAGTGGTGTGCAGCCGAAAAACAGGAGTACGCGCGCTGCGCGGGGTATTTGCTGCGCCAAGAGTCGGCCAAACCAAAGCTCTCCAACAATCGGGAGAACCTGGTCGGGGACGACCCCGGCGGCACCTGGGAGGCGCCACCGGACCTATCCAGACCCGAGTCCATCACATTGTTAAAGTCACCCAGCCAGATCACCGGGGCCCCTGGGCTCTGTGCCATAAACGCCAGTCCCTCCATAATAATCACAGCAGAGTAAGGGGGGGGCACATAGAAAGCCATCAGTAGCATCAATTCCCCATAGACTGACGTTTTGAGAAAAACATATCTACCCATTGGGTCGACCTGAGATCCTAGGAGCTGGAAATGTACCGATTTGGCCACCAGTAGCGCCACACCCCTGGAGTGTGAGCTATAAGCAGAGTGCTGCACCCAACCAACCCAGGGACGTTTGAGGGACTGTTGTACACGGCCCTCCAAATGTGTCTCCACCAGAACTATAATATCAGCCCGTACACGGCGTAGGACATTAAAGACAGCCGTTCGTTTAATCTTATCACGCATACCCCTGACATTCCACGTCAACAATTTCAATGCGGCCATGGCAGGGGTAGTACAGAGCGTGGAGCGGAGGCTCCCAGGATCTCAGGCAGTAAGGCCACGGAACCAACAAGTCCACGGTCACACACCAGCGGCGATAAACGGCAGCAAAAGAGCAAATAATTATTACTTGAGGTCAATGTGCATAAAACAGAAACAGTATAGAGATTGTACCAAATATAAACCATAAACAATGGTAACACCCCAATCCCCCCTCCCTGCCCTGCACCAACCCCAACTTGTGCGGGCATGTTCCCAAACAAGTGCCTCAACCAGAACAGGCCCACATGCGACTGGGAAAGAGCAAGATCAGGAGGCCAGGGACCCCCAAGGTATGCAGCAAAAATACAACAAAATACAAATAGAATAAACAAGGGGGCCCGGGGGCCCAGGTCCAGCAGAAGTCGCAGGGGGCAACAGGGGAGTTGGGCACAAACACACGCCTTAGCGGGTGTAGGGGGCGAAAACCAACAGGTGTATCGCTGGGTAGCAAAGCCTATGGGCAGGTGGAAGTCCATAGGAAGAGAACAGAGAAATCAGTTCCATCTGTGGAGCTAGGGCGCTCCGCCGGTCAAACACAGGAGCAATAGTGCAGGAAAATGAGGGGGGAGGGGGGGGGGGGAAGGGGGATGCAAAGTCTTGAGTTCCACAGGATCTACAAAACCCCTCCTCCACCCTTGCAGCAGCTTAAGGTATAGGCCATCAGGGAGAAAGTATCATGAAGTCGCCATACTCTTAATCTGTTGTATCCACCAAGTTTCGTTTTGGGATACAGCCCTCTTCATATGCGTGCCCCTCCAGTGGGGGCTGATTCTATCTATTCCACAAAAAATTAGCTTAGAAGGGTTTTTGTTGTGGAATAGTCTGAAGTGGTTAGATAAATTGTGTTTTCGAAACCCCTTATTTATGTTACTAATGTGCTCTCTCAGGCGTACTCTTAATTCTCTTGTAGTCCGGCCTACATACTGTAGACTGCATTCACACTGTACAGGTATGTCACGTGCGTGTTATAACAAGAAATAAACTGCTTTATTTCATATTTCTTTTTAGTGGTCCATGAGACAAAGTTTTTAATATTCTTTCTTTTATCCTTATGGCAGGTTGTGCAAGCCACACACCGCCCACATTTGTAAAACCCTGTTCTGTCTAGAAACGTTCCCAATTTTTTTTTTTAGGGGGATTGGGAATGCTCTTCACAATCTTGTCTTTTAATACTGGGGGCCTTCTGTAAATAAATTTGGGTCTACTGGGTAACATTTGTTTAAAAACAGGGTCTCTCATTAAAATGTCCCAGTGCTTTCTTATACTCCTCTCAACCTGTTTATATTGCTGGTTGAATTCTGTACAGAACGCAATGTCAAAACTTTTTTTATTATCATTCTTAATTCTAGATTTGTTACTCAATAAATCTTTTCTTTCCAGACCTCCCACCTGTTTTTTTACTTTATCTAGGTTGGCTCTCTTATACCCCTTTTCTTCAAACCTTTTAATCAAAACCTCTGCTTGTTCATTAAAATCACTATCTCGATCGCAATTTCTTTTAATCCTCAGCAATTGACCTTTTGGCACTGCTGAAATCCATTGTGGGTGATGTCCACTACTGGTGGGGATATAGCTATTTCGATCTGTGCTCTTAAAATATGTTTTTGTAAAAAGATTAGCACCATTCTTAAATTGTAAGATCCAAATAATTTACTTCTTGTGTATTAAAACTTTCAGTAAAACTAATCCCATACTTATTACTATTCATTTCAGACATAAAATCCATAAAATAATTTTTTGATCCCTCCCATATAATAAAAATGTCATCGATGTATCTAACGTACATCTTGAGAGGGTTGTGGGGTCGTTTAAAAATTGTTTCCGATTCCCATTTGCTCATAAATAGGTTCGCTACCGTGGGGGCATACTTAGCCCCCATAGCGACGCCCTTTGTTTGATTAAAATATTGCCCTTCATGCCAGAAGTAATTATTTTGCATAGCCATGTTTAAAACCTCTAATATAAAATCAATCTGTTCATGTGGGATTTTGTTATCCAATTTTAGTGCCCACTCTACAGCTTTACTGGCGTCTTTTTGTTTAATATTAGTATATAAAGAATTGACGTCTATACTGGCTAAAATGGTATTCTCTGACACTTTCATATTTGCTATGCGATTAATAAGATCTTTGCTATCTCTCAAATAAGCTGGGCATTTCTGTGCCAACGGTTGGAGATGATAGTCTACATATTCTCCTAACCTGGAGTATAAAGAGTCCACTCCATTAATAATAGGGCGCCCCGGTGGGTTAGTTGTACTTTTATGTATTTTTGGATTATGGTATATAATAGGTTTTTTGGGGTGGTCTGGTACTAAGTATCTGGCCTCTTTTTTATTCAAGATCCCTTCTTTTTGTGCCTTCTTTACTTTCTTTAATAACATTGCTTTTAATTTCTTTACTGGATCACCTTTGAGTTTCGTGTATGTTTCCTTGTACTCAACTAGACGGTTGAGCTCTGCAATATAATGGTCCTTGTCCATAACTACAATTCCCCCCCCCCCCCTTGTCAGCAGGCCTGATGATGATATCGTTCATTTTTTCAAGTTTTTTTTATACTCTGCTTAATATCCCTACTACCTTTTATTGGGTGTATTGATATATTTTCTAAGTCTTGTTCGACCATCATTTTAAACACTTCTAAACATTGATTCCTGGGGTTTTTGGGATTAAACGTAGACTTGTTTCTTAAACCACTATGTATATATGTATCATCTGTTAAAGTGCTCGTGACTGGTTTATTAAAAAAATGCTTTTTAATATTTAAAATTCTAACAAATTTGTGTAAGTCAATAAAAGTTTTGAATTTATTTATTTGCTTCGGTGGTGCATATTTTAATCCTCTATCTAAAATTTTGAGTTCATCCTCATTAAAAACTTTTTTACTTAGATTAAAAATACCCGCGCCTATGCATCTCTTTTCCTTTTTCTTCTGTCCTCCCGGCATCCTCTCTTCTTACCTCTCCTCCTTGTGGAGGGTGTGTGTTGTGTCCCCTGTATGGGCCTCCTCCTTGTTGGGGGTGTGTATTGTTGTATCCCCTGTATGGGCCCCTGTAAGGGCCTCTCGGCCTCCAGAAATTCTGACCTCTTGGGGGACCCCAAAATTGCCCTCTTCCTCGGTAACCACCCCGTCCTCTCCCTGGTGGTCTTCCTTGTCCCTGATCCCAAAAATCCCCTCTGTATGGGGGCCTATAATATTGGTCATAAGGTCTCCGTTCATAATATTGCTCACTCGGGGCAGGGCTTACAGGGGAGATGGGGTCATATCTGTTATGTGTTGGGACATTGTATCTCAGGGATTGTTGATATGGGGTATCATTTCTATTTTCCCTTATTGGGGTTTGTGGGTTACTTTCAGGTGTTCTAGTAGGAGTTTCAGAGGGAAAGGTAAATGTAACCTCCCTCTCAGGTGTGGTATCCTGAGATTCTATATTAGTCTCGGATTCATCCTCTTGCCATTTATACACATTTCCCTGTTTATAATCATTACAGTCTCTATGAAACTTTTTGATCTTTTTCTTTTGTGTATCTTTATCTAATTTGGCAATATAATCCTGGATATTTTTCATCTTGTCTTTATATTCTGCATTCTCTAAAAAGGGGTCTAAGATCTCTTTCAAACCTTTCACTTTATTTTCTAGCATTTCTAATTTTGTTTTTCTCCTTGAGATAATCAAACCTAGGAGTTTTTGTTTGCAACCATTAAAAAAATTGTACCAGCTGTCTTCCAATTCTTTGGTCTCTAGGCCATCATTAGGGGCCACATCCCACCTTAGTCTCCTAGGTGTGATACCTTCTTTAAAATATTGACTCAAGGTGGTAATGTCCCACCAGGATCTAATTTGTTTGTCTAAGGTGCTGCGCAGCTGTTTGAGACTGCGATCTACATCCATATTAATTGAGCTTTGTGAAAATATCTCTTCAGAGTTAATTTTCTTTTTACTAATTAAACTAAATAAGTCCATAGCTGCAAAACCAAAAAATATAAATTATATTTTTTGTGTAATTCAAATGTGAGGGGTTTGCGCTTAGGATCACTAGGTGCCAATAAATAAATAAATATAAACCAAAATAAGCTGCTGCAGGTATAAAAGGTATTACCTTTCAAACAATAAAACAACTATGTACCTGCGCTGCTTGTGCTAAAAACACCTAATAAATATGTGTCAATAATAAAGTGCTAGTGCAAAGCTGTGCTGAGTGCAACCATAAAACCTGTGCATACAAATCAAATAAATATCAACCATGAATATCAATTATGAATAATAAAACATTCCATGTGAAAAAGAATACACAAATTATCATATGTATCAGAAAAAATTATGTATAAAAAAATAAGTATATATAAAAATATATATAAAAATCCATAAATTTCTGTAATCTTCAACCAATATTCTTAAAGTGAAAAAGTCTCTGTGCTCATTCAAGTGCTTTGTGCTCGATAAATAAGAAAGTGCCAGTGCTCAGTCCAGGTGAGATAGTGCTCCCCTCTCGGTTCCCCACTCACCAGAAGCTGGGTATAAAAACGCCTTAACAATGGTCTTATGAAGTAGACCCCTCAATAGATCATCAGCAGGAGCAGGGTGCCGAACCAATGCCTCTCACTCTATATCCAGGCAATACTCTCCCAGTTCATGAAAAGAAAAGGGCCATCATCGTGCAGTATGTTTAAACCATTTATTAGCACGCAAAATAAAAATACACTTACACTGTGCAGGGAAAATAAACAGCCTTATGCAAACCCGCGGGACGCCAAGAAAATGGCTGTGCGTTCCACCCGCGTAACTGGATGCCGGAAGTGGTTACAGCCGGAAGTGACGTATTGCGTATTCGGACGGCTTGACGCGTTTCGCTCCGCCAATCAGAGCGTTATCAAAAGCGAGGGCGTCACGAATACGTAGTACTATATATACTATAGTATTAAAAGACAAGATTGTGAAGAACATTCCCAATCCCCCTAAAAAATTGGGAACGTTTCTAGACAGAACAGGGTTTTACAAATGTGGGCGGTGTGTGGCTTGCACAACCTGCCGTAAGGATAAAAGAAAGAGTATTAAAAACTTTGTCTCATGGACCACTAAAAAGAAATATGAAATAAAGCAGTTTTTTTCTTGTTATAACACGCACGTGACATACCTGTTACAGTGTGAATGCGGCCTACAGTATGTAGGCCAGACTACAAGAGAATTAAGAGTACGCCTGAGAGAGCACATTAGTAACATAAAGAAGGGGTTTCGAAAACACAATTTATCTAACCACTTCAGACTATTCCACAACAAAGACCCTTCTAAGCTAATTTTTTGTGGAATAGATAGAATCAGCCCCCACTGGAGGGGCACGCATATGAAGAGGGCTGTATCCCAAAACGAAACTTGGTGAATACAACAGATTAAGAGTATGGTCCCTGCAGGTTTAAATGTAGACTTAGATATTAATTGCTTTATAAATGATTTTTAATTTTAATTCGTATATCATCTGTAATTTTAATATTTTAATATTTTAAATTTGAACTGTAACACTATTGGATTAGAATTTTTAGTAATTGATGTATCATTGGATTGATTAATTATAGGTTCTAGCAATAACAGGTTACATATAATGTAAGGAGAATTTGCAAGTAATAGGGGTTCTCGGTTATATGTATAGGAATAAGAGCCCCTGTTATAAGGCTATAAAAATGGATAGAGCCAATAGGGCATATGGTTTATCAGTATTTATCAAGGTGCAGAATGTTGTAATTTATTATATATAATTTTTTTAATTTTTTTAATTTTTGTTTTTATGTGTGTATTTATATATGTGGGGTTAATTAATAAGAGGAACCGGAATTTGATCGATTAATATCGCAAATACGGCCGAGGTATTGATAAGGATTTAGGTCTGCTTAATGCAATATCACTATGGTGGTGATATGTGGTATTTTTCACATATTCCTATATCCTACGGGGAATAATAGCAGTTCCGGGTGAACCAAAATGGAGATTGATAGGCAATTGCATTGTAAAAGGAGGCCTAAGATGGAGGCGATCCACTTCCGGTCCGCTTCAGGTGTTTACAATTTTGCATTATTGTTATCAGTATATATAGTACTACGTATTCGTGACGCCCTCGCTTTTGATAACGCTCTGATTGGCGGAGCGAAACGCGTCAAGCCGTCCGAATACGCAATACGTCACTTCCGGCTGCAACCACTTCCGGCTTCCGGTTACGCGGGTGGAATGCACGGCCATTTGCTTGGCGTCCCGCGGGTTTGCATAAGGCTGTTTATTTTCCCTGCACAGTGTAAGTGTATTTTTATTTTGCGTGCTAATAAACGGTTTAAACATACTGCACGATGATGGCCCTTTTCTTTTCATGAACTGGGAGAGTATTGCCTGGATATAGAGTGAGAGGCATTGGTTCAGCACCCTGCTCCTGCTGATGATCTATTGAGGGGTCTACTTCATAAGACCATTGTTAAGGCGTTTTTATACCCAGCTTCTGGTGAGTGGGGAACCGAGAGGGGAGCACTATCTCACCTGGACTGAGCACTGGCACTTTCTTATTTATCGAGCACAAAGCACTTGAATGAGCACAGAGACTTTTTCACTTTAAGAATATTGGTTGAAGATTACAGAAATTTATGGATTTTTTTATATATATTTTTATATATACTTATTTTTTTATACATAATTTTTTCTGATACATATGATAATTTGTGTATTCTTTTTCACATGGAATGTTTTATTATTCATAATTGATATTCATGGTTGATATTTATTTGATTTGTATGCACAGGTTTTATGGTTGCACTCAGCACAGCTTTGCACTAGCACTTTATTATTGACACATATTTATTAGGTGTTTTTAGCACAAGCAGCGCAGGTACATAGTTGTTTTACTTTTTCTTAATTGTTTAGTTTTCAACAGCTTAGTAGATGCTCTTTACTTATGCCTATGCGGTGGGGCAATACATGTTTAAACTTTAATGTGCTATTATTACATGCTCTGGATGGAATTGTGTTGGCGATATAGAAATGGCCAGCAGAGGAGTGTTAATTTTGATGATGTCAATTTTTTATTTAGTTTTAGTTATAGTCTTATGACTAAAATGCCATTTTAGTTTTAGTCATATTTTAGTCTTAAGACTAAAATGCCATTTTAGTTTTAGTCATATTTTAGTCATCTGAATTGTTTTAGTTTTAGTCGTATTTTAGTCGACTAAAATTGTGTTAATTTAGTCGACAAAAACGTTTTAGTCGGTTTTAGTTGACAAAATTAACACTGCTTTGCCAATCTGTTTATGGCCCAGTGGGAGGAGGATGTCATCTATGCCCATAGCAGGCCCCAGATACTGCTGTGGGCGAGGTACATAGATGATGTCCTCCTCCTCTGGGACGGTACTGAGGCAGATTTGGTATCATTTATGGAATTCCTAAATTCCAACTCTAGAGGGATTCACCTTAATTACAATATGAGTCAGACTGTCATTAACTTTTTGGATTTAACAATCTCCAATAGAAATGATAGATTCATTACCACTACTTATTTTAAAAGCACTGATAGAAATTCGTATATACCAATTGGCAGTTGCCATCATGACTCATGTCTGCCTGCGGTCCCTAAGGGCTAGTATTTACGCATCAGACGGAACTGCACTGACCATGATGATTTTTTGTCTCAGGCTCATGTTCTCAGGGAGAGATTCTTAGAGAAAGGTTATCAGAAGAGTTTTCTCCGTGGGACTTTAGAACAGGTTGGCCAAACTGAGAGAAGTCAGTTGTTGCAAGTTCAATCAAGCAACAGAAGAGGTGATTCTTTTCTTGTGCTGCCATTTATTACCACCTTTTCAAATCAACATATGGGGATTAAGAATCTTATACAATGTCATTGGCACATTTTGAGGAATGACCCACTTCCTAATAAGGTCTTGCCAGAAAGACCTTGTGTTATCTTTAAAGGAACATCTACTTTAAGAGACAGCTTGGCTCCAAATGTTTTTGAACCCCCCCAGTCGAAACCTAGCTTTCTACAACATCTTAATGGCTACTACAGATGCAATAGGTGCCAAGTTTGTTCACTCAATAAGATTAGGCAGAGGAACACCAGAACTTTTGTTTCCACTAGCACTGGGAAGTCATTTATGATAAAGCCCTTTATATCCTGCACTAGCACTGGAGTCATTTATCTTCTCCAGTGTTCATGCGGTTATCAATATATTGGCAATACAAAACGTCCTTTACAAGTGCGACTCAATGAGCACATAAGCAACATTAGAAATAGTTTTAAAAATCATTCAGTGTCCAAACATTTTTTACAGTGTCATAATAAAGATCCCAGTAATATTCTTTTCTTGGGCATAGATAAATTTATCCCTCATTGGCGGGGGGAACCCCTTGTGAGGGGTCTATCCAGACTTGAAATGGCCTGGATATATAGGGCTAAGACGTATACACCTTTTGGCCTTAACCTCCCTGGCGGTATGATTATGTCAGGAATTATGTACCAAAAGCGGTACAATTTTTTGCATGGAAATTTGGCGTTATGTATTATAGGCCTACAATTCTTAGTAATTACTGACTTAAACCTGACCAAAACAAGACTCTAGTAGACATCCCAGATGTGATAAATTTGAAGCACAAACGCATGAATTATAATCTAATCAATAATATAATTTTATTATATAATATATATATATATATGTATATATCATAAAATTATATTATTGATTAGATTATAATCCATGCGTTATATATTATATATATATATTTTATATATATATATATATATATGTGTGTGTATATATATATATATAATATAAATGTTATGTGTTTGTGTTTTGTGCAACATTTGAATTTCCCTCCCAGTTCCGCTCCCATGCACCATTGCTGCTGCAGGGAACGAAACCAGGAAGTCATCAGACCGATGAGCGGCGGGGATCTCGGCTGGCGATCACAGCAATGGGAGATCATCGTTGGATCGCCAGGAGAAGGTAAGGAACCCCGCTGCAGGCTCTGCACATCTACCCCGATCGTGACTCGGAAATACCGATCCTAGCATAAAAAATCCACCCCGAGTTACGCTCGGGGATACCGCTAAGGGGGTTAATGTAGACATTGATGTCAATGCTTTTATTGGCAATGCATGACATTTTTCGTGCTGTTTTTCTGTGTCGATTTGTGTACTTGCTTTGACACACAGGTACTCACATTATATATTTTTATATTTATTTATGTATATTTTATAATTCTATTTTTCAATTTATTTACTTATTTTTATATAAAGATAAATTTTTTATTTTTCTCTAAGTATATATAATTTTTCCATATGTTTATATATATTTTAGTGTTGAGATGAAATTTGACGTTTATTTGATATGGCAATTATTATGTATATTTGACATAATTGAGTATATGACCTTATGCTTGGAATATGGATGTCCGGCATCTGTTGGACGTTTGCCATAAATACATGGTATTTTATATGATGTTTTTTTTAAATTAATTTGAACTTTTAATTAATTAGCACTTTATAGTTTATCCATCTAATTTTTGGCATGGGAGTAATTTCATTACCCGTATACAATATTTACAGTATGATTCAATTTGATCTGATCGCTATACTGATACAGATGGGCATTCTTTCCCTTCTGAAATATGACATCTGTTGTGAGACCCCGTGGTCAGACCGGGCGGTACTTCCTTATGTGTTCTCTATATATGAGGTGGCGTCAGCACGCTGCTCGTACCCTAGGATAACGTCATCTGTGACAAAACGCTTTGGGTTGCGGAGTGCTGACGTCACCCCTCGTATCCAGGAAGACGGGCGGCTTGCTTTGTTTTTCTTCTGTGCACAATTCAGTGGTTTTATGTAAGTGTATGTCCTTTATTAATAAACTTTATGTGATGGTTTTACACTATGGAGCCTCTATTGCTTCTCATTGCATGATGGTTTTCCATTGGTGCGGATTGTGATAGCGGAGTCGGGCTGCCATTTGGGTGATCTCTATGGTTTTTAATACATATATCCTGCCCATCCTCTCCTATCCTGCTGGGAAACCTGCTAACCTCCAGTCGTGTTGTACAGGCCCATGTATACTATCTTCTGGTAAGCAGTTTTGATATCGGTGGAGGATTCAGCACTTGTGGTGGATTGCACAATTATTTGGTCCTTCACTCAAGTCACATATTTATTGATTTATGGACTCTATTTAGAGACTTTATTTATTGCTTGCACCTTATCTAGTGCACTTTATTCACAATTTATGTGTATATTTGATACTCAACATTTACATTTATTTTAACACTTTGATTGTATTACACAATTCTGTTTGTGCCATATGAGTATTCACTTATATGATTTATCATTTATATTGTTTAGCGCAGCTTGTTTTTTAATAATATTAAACTATATACCTGATTCTTATAAATATTTACACTGAATAAAACACTGAACTGAACAAATAGATTGATCCAGTTTTACTGAGTCCTGTAAACCTAGGGCAATCAGATCTTATTAGAACCTGTTCTAATGTTTCACAGAAAAGGATAGTCTGTTTGACCTGACACTCTCTTTCCCAAAGCTACCTTCTAATCTCAACTTTGTTTTTGTCCACCTTTGTAATTTTTGAAGACACACAACTCATTCTATTCTTACAGTATCTCACAAAAGTGAGTACACCCCTCACGTTTTTGTAAATATTTTATTATATCTTTTCATTTGACAACACTGAAGAAATTACAATTTTCTACAATGTAAAGTAGAGTGTGCAGCTTGTATAACAGTGTAAACTTGCTGTCCCTTCAAAATAACGAAAACACGCAGCCATTAATGTCTAAACCACTGGCAACAAAAGTGAGTACACCCCCAAGTGATGATGTCCAAATTGGGCCTAATTGGCCATTTTCCCTCCCCGATGTCATGAGACTCATTAGTTTTAAAAGGTCTTATATGGGGAGCAGGTGTGTTAAATTTGTTGTTATCACTCTCACTCTGTCAGACTGGTCACTGAAAGTTCAACATGGCACCTCATGGCAAAGAACTCTCTGTGGATCTGAAAAAAAGAATTGTTGCTCTACATAAAGATTGCCTAGGCTATAAGAAGATTGCCAAGACCCTGAAACTGAGCTGCAGCACAGTGGCCAAAACCATACAACGGTTTAACAGGACAGGTTCCACTCAGAACAGGCCTTGCCATGGTCGACCAAAGAAGTTGAGTGCATGTGATCAGCATCATATCCAGAGGTTGTCTTTAAGAAATAGACGTATGAGTGCTGCCAGCATTTCTGCAGAGGTTGAAGGGGTAGGGGGTCAGCCTGTCAGTATTCAGACAATATGCCGCACACTGCATCAAATTGGTCTGCATGGCTGTCGTCCCAGAAGGAAGCATCTTCTAAAGATTATGCACAAGAAAGCCCACAAACAGTTTGTTGAAGACAAGCAGACTTAGGACATGGATTACTGGAACCATGTCCTGTGGTCTGATGAGACCAAGATAAACTTATTTGGTTCAGATATGTCAAGCAAGTGTGGCAGCAACCAGGTGAGGAGAACAAAGACAAGTGTGTCTTGCCTACAGTCAAGCATGGTGGTGGGAGTGTCATGGTCTGGGGCTGCATGAGTGCTGTCAGCACTGGGGAGCTACAGTTCCTTGGGGGAACCATGAATGCCAACATGTACTGTGACATACAGAAGCAGATCATGATCTCCTCCCTTCGGAGACTGGGATGCAGGGCAGTATTCCAACATGATAATGACCCCAAACACACCTCCAAGACGACCACTGCCTTGCTAAAGAAGCTGAGGGTAAAGGTGTGGACTGGCCAAGCATGTCTCCAGACCTAAACCCTACTGAGCATCTGTGGGGCATCCTCAAACAAAATGTGGAGGAGCGCAAGGTCTCTAACGTCCACCAGCTCCGTGATGTTGTCATGGAGGAGTGGAAGAGGACTCCTTTGGCAACCTGTGAAGCTCTGGTGAACTTCATGCCCAAGAGGGTTAAGGCAGTGCTGGAAAACAATGGTGGCCACACAAAATATTGACACTTTCGGCCCAATTTGGACATTTTGACTTAGGTGTGTACTCATTTTTGTTGCCAGCGGTTTAGACATTAATGGCTGTGTGTTGAGTTATTTTAAGGGGAGGGCAAAATGACACTGTTATACAAGCTGTACATTCACTTCTCCACATTGTAGCAATTTCTTCAGTGTTGTCACATGAAAAGATATAATAAAATATTTACAAAAATGTGAGGGGTGTACTCACTTTTGTGAGATACTGTATGTCATTGGGCTGTCAATCACAAAACATGCTTTTAGAGAGACAAATAGAAAACAAATGTCAGGCAACACATTGTGTAAATATTTGGGTGGTTATGGGACATACATGTGGTAACTCTACAATCACTTAAAGCACAAGCTTCCTTCTTTCTCAGCCACCATTAAGAAACGTAACCAAACTTCCCCCACCACATATGTATACTTTTCTAGATCTCATGGCCTCAGCATGTCATAATGTTCACATTCTACAGACAATATTTGATATCCATTATGGGGAGATAAGCTCTATGATCATTTTGCTATAGTTCTTTTTTACTTTTAGACCATTAAAAGACAATTTTGGAGTGTTGACCTAACACAACACACCACACATGAATCTGTGGTGAATAGGTGGTTAATATTTTTTTTTTTTTGCGTGGTTTTAATAAGGTAAATTATATGATAAGAACAAGTTCCTCCTAAAGAAGAGATATTGGTAGATGGCAGTAAATGTTGCTTTGTTAGTGATTTTGTGGTGAGTGCCACTTTTGCCAGTGTATAAATGTGTCATTATGTTAAACCAAGCACATTTGCCCTTCAGCTTTTTGGTATTTGAAAATTGCAATGAACTAAAATGCAGCCATCTTTATTTATCTTTATTTATTTTTCATCATTACTTATTATGAATATTTCTAGAAAGTAATTTCCTACCATATTATATATTCCAATAGATGATCAGAGGCTATGTTGTTTTCAAATTAATTTAGTATTTCACTTAAAACAAAATCAATTAACTTTATTATTCATCTCATGAAAAGTTTTGGAATAAAAATGCATATTTCTAAAAGCATCCTTTAAACTGGATTCTTAATATTTGATTGTGTTATCTGGAGACATGAGCTTTGGAAAACTAATCCAGAATGTGCTTGATCAAATGGATTTAGAATTAGTTTGTCAGAGGTTGTTACCTGGGGAATAATCTCATCTCTAATGGAAATATTCCAACATAAGCTGTATAATTATCACTACTGCAAGCTATTAATGCCATTGATTTTCTGTCTTATGAAAACAACAAACTCTCTTTAAAATTCATTGCAATCTGAACTCTGTGTTTCCAAACCACTTGTAAGTATTTAATGTACTTTTAAACTAGAGACGAAAGAAAGTAATGGAAAGTAAAATATAAGACAAGGCTGAAGAAACAGCTATGTAGCTTTTAATCTTCCATCATTTTAAAATAGTTTACCTTGTAGTGCAAAACAATATGACATAGACATGAAGCTACTGCAAAAATAAAGACTATAAAACATGCAGTAAAAAGGTCAGAAATACTGCACAATTCAAGATTATTCTTCATGTATAACTCCTACGCATAATTTCAAGTTTTTGACACTAATTGTCTAGACAACTAAAATATCTTCATTTTTCAGTTGTATACAGTATGCATGAAATCTTGGTACTAACTGATATTCAGGGATAAAATCCAAGTGTCTTCATCACTAAAATTCCCGTGGAAACAAAAAAGCCCCCTGCAATAAAGACATCTAATACTCACCTCTCCTGCTGTCTGTGCAACCCATTTTTGCAGTGAAGATAAGTTGCTGACTAAAGAAGCTGCAAAATTTACTCTTCCAAGAGTATCAGATTTCCTGTACCTCCTACAGTGCTCAGTGATTTGGTGTGCCCTGTAGTGGCATCATCACCCGTAGTGATCGATGGGAGGAAGCACAGACAGCAGCTGAGGACTAGGAAATAACAATTTCTCTAAGTGTTGCATTCCAAAGCTTCTTCAGATGGCATATTCTCTTGACTCTTGCAGAGATCAGCAGCAAGGGCAACAGTGAAGGTGAATATTAGATCTCCCTTTTGAAAGGTGTTATCTTCTTTTCCATTAATTTTAGTGAAAAAGTTACTTTTAAGAAAAGTGCCAGTCCCAAAAGGCCAGGGGTTGAAAGAAAGCAATGTCTAGGACATGGTACACATAAAAATGGGCATTGCTAGATAAGAAGGTTTGAAGCGGTGTGGCATCATGAGGGTGCCACAGGTTACAACTTGACTGCTTTTAACTCCCTGTTCCTTACTAACAGCAAGCAAGCAAAACAAGTAATTCTTCCCCCAAAGTTTTAAAAAATGTGTAATTGAGCAATGTACTACTTCAGCAGCCATCACTACAAATAAGTAAAGATCTCCTATAAATATATAACTTCTTACACAAAGAGAAATATTAAGGGCCTCTGTTTAATGTAGATTACCTTTAAAATTGCTCACTTGAGCAAACTTGCAATAATCTTCTAATAAAGAAGAAATACATGTTCTGAGCTTATTGAATTATAACAACAAGTCATCTGCAAACCAAGTTTATGATGTTGCTTATAAACGGTTATACCCTGTATAGAGGGATTAATTCTTATGGCCTGGTATGTGGCATGACAAAGAGCACTAATGTCATCAATCAATGTAGAAGGCAAACCAATTTGGGAAAGGGTAACGAAAAGGAAATCCCAGCATAGGGGTTGAACATCACCAAAAAGTAGACATAGAGGGGTGTTGTTAAATTTTGCATAATGTATAAGTGTCAAGGTTTTTATAGTTTTGTCCCAAGCCTTTCAGCAGAAGACACGGCCAACATGTTATTTGACAATATGATAAGGGATACATTAGCTATAATTTTATCTTAGATTTTTAAATCAACATTTATAAGTGAAATTGGTCCATAACTGGTACATAACGTTGCATCCTTATTTTCTTTAGGTATTAAACTTTAATGGGCCTTTTGAGTTTGAGAAGGGAACTGGCAACCCTTATAAATAAAGTTAAAGATTATGGAGGACAAGATGTATTTCAAACATTTATTAATAAGAATCTATATAGCCATCTGAGCCAGGGCTTTTTCCCAAGAGAAGGTCCTAATTGCATCAGAAATTTCCTCTGTGATGAAAGGTTTAGATAAGTATTTTCAAGCAAGATAGGATGGAAAGGTTTTGGGATTGTCAGGGTTTGCCATGAGTTTGCCATGGGGTTTCCCCTAAAGAGCACAAGGGAATGGGATTATAGGTCTGAGTAATAGGCATACAAGCAAGAACTATCTGGTTGGGACAATAAACTAGTAGTTTACCGCACCCTAGTGAATTTATGGGTCAGTGACTGAAATAGTGTTGCATCATTAGTAGATTTGTGCTTCAACCTAAGAGAATGTATCTCTACCA